>NC_141218.1:18096889-18744389 GCF_054856515.1 Filicampus tigris | reverse complement strand
TGCAAGTGTGGAGATGAGAATCAAAGTAACCTGCTCAAGCTAATTTGCAGAGGGGGGCATTTGTCTATGCTTTAGTCCGTCTATGATTTCCCGTCTGTATTTCAGATCCGCCCGGTCGGTCCGAGTCAGCCAGACCAGACGGCGTTGAGGACAGACTTTACCGGCACCACGTCACACGCAGGTGCCCCACTCCAGACACGCAGTCAAACAAATACAGAATCAAACAGTGTTGTATACCTTTCGGTCCCACAGATGCAATGACGTGCTTCATTTTGTTTTTATTTCACCGATCACCACTCTGTGCTTGTGTTTGTGTGTCTGTTGATTTAATTTGATATTTTTTCTTTATTTGGCGCCATTTCTGCTTGTGCGGCGCCTGCGTGTGACGTCAAGATTACGTTCTCGACGCCGATCGGCTGTCGCCGACGAGTGACGGGCGTTATAGACGGATAGACGATGCCCAGCTCTGCTAATTTGATTGGATCGTATAGAGCAGAGGAGCATATTGATAAGTTTAACATTGAAGTGAATTAAACATGTACATATTATACTTAGCTTAGCTAATTTACAGTATTTGGTTTATCCAGTCAGTCTAGTCTAGTGTCAGTCTAATAACTAGTTAGCTAGATAGTTCATTTGTGGAGCTAGCATGTTGCTTGCTGACCTTTTCGATCCATCCTTCAATCGTTCCATCCATCCATCAATCCATCTATCCAATCCTAAATGCTGATCAGGAAGTACCGGGTCACCCACAGGAAGCATAAAACTGAAGTTAGTCTTACCCCCTTTGCAGACATAACTGCTTCCACTCTTCTTGGAAAACATTGTATAAGGCGGCTGGATTGTGGCTTTGGTATAATCTTCTCGTCAATGAAGATTTGATTCGTTTGATTGGCATGTTCTTCCTCACCAAACTCATCCAAGCAGGCTATTAGGGATGTTGCAAACAAACTCGTCTAGTCTTGATAAGATGAAGGATTAAGATTCACGAGTTTAGTCCAACACCTGACTGATCAATGAATTTATTTAGAGGTGCGTTCCCCTCCCGAGTACTTAAGTGTATTTCCTTTTGCAGTTGTCTTTCACTATGGTCACTTTGCGTCCATCCTCCTCCAGTGAGGAGCAGCACAAAGAGGCTGTGTTGAGCTTCTCCGCCTTGCTTTCTTAGCTGGAGAACATAAGTGTTGACCCTCGCTCCCCTACTGTGAGTGACAGGCGCGCTTGAAATGTGGACACAGGACCTTGTTGCCCCCAATGGGAATTGAGGGGCACGCTCCCTCGCATCGGCGCAGTGTGGGTGGGCTCAATCACGGAGCCCATCTTTCCGCTGGGCGCTACAGTACATGCAAACATCTCAAATGGGAAGCGATGGATTGCGTTACGGGGCAAAACGCACCTTCCAGCCCAGCCCGAGAGTCCTGAAAATCCGCCGTGACGATAGGATTTCTTGTTTCTTTGCTCTGAAGATTAAGCCGGTTTGTAAAACAAGAACGTTAAATAATCAAGCGACAGTTCGTGGCCCAACGAGAAGATCTCTGAGCATAACAACGTGCGAAACTCAAACTTCTTTGAAAACAAGCCTCCTGCTCAGACCAAAATCATTAGTAAAGTAATCCACCAGCCTGACCTCAACCCACTGACCCAAACCAACAAGTCGGCCAACACATACTGAGCAACCTTTTTGAAAGAGCAGCATGGATATTATCGAGAAAGATCAGGAATGGCTGGATTCTCAGAATTCCCAAAGAATCGAGGCTGTAAAAAGTAAAGTACAAGCCACAAACAGAAATAACGGCATCTTGTAAAAAGTTCTATACGATGGTTACCCTGAAGCAGGTTTTCTTTGGCCGGCAAAGACCACTTACCGCACCAGATGCCAGTCACGGTTTCTGGTGATGTTTTTCTAAAGACGGTTGGTGAAATTCATCTATACACTGTAGATATACATGAACAGGTCTAGTAAAAGGTCAGCCAGTGTGCTGTTTTTATAACCCTACACAAGGCCGCGAGACTGGAGTCATTTTACCAATACCGCTCTTTCACTTAGTACTACAAGCAGTTAGCGTCGTACTTAGTAATAATGCCTCCTTGTAAACAATGAATGCCACCAAGTTTATTTTCCTATGTAAAGTATGTTGTACAACAGTGAGTTCTGACTAAGCAGCTTTGTTTGACAAGAGTCATTCCATGAGTGATCATATACAGTACATCAACAATGTGACGTCCATATCACTTAGCCTCACAGGTGTTCTAAACTGTTAATTTGGCTTTTACATCAGCATTCAGTGGTTACCTAAGGTAGTGTTTTTCAAACTTTTTTGAGTCAGGGCACATTTATTTCATTGAAAAAATGCACACCAGCAGCTGAAATTGTGAAAAAAAAAAGTGTTATATTGTTTATATAAGCATTTTTTTAACATTGAAGAATGACTTTATATTATAACGTCTTAAATAGGAATTAAATAAACACAAAGAAAAAAGTATTTTATAATGTTTCATATTGATACTCAGTGTGAAACATGGGCCTGTTTTGATAAACATGCGTCACTAATTCGCTTGTCTCTAAACAAAGACAATTGGCTGCTGCTGCCACCTGCTGGTATGGAAGAGTACTACAATGTAGTAAAGACATGATTACGCTGCCAGGCGCTAGACCGCACAGCCACACAAATTAGATAATTTCCCGCGGCACACCTGACAATATCTCACGGCACACTGGCACACATTTTGAAAAACACTGACCTAAAATCACGAGGGAGTATTTAGCATAGCATTGCAAAGATGGATATATTTCCAGAAATAACATTTTATTTAAAGTATGAATGTTTGACAATTGAGGACGAAGGCAAGGAGAGAAATCCGGAGACGTCACCGCAAACCGCCGTGTACAGCATGCTCATGTGATTATACTAACCATTATATATATATATATATATATATATATATATATATATATAAACCAAGGAGCCGATACTCGTCCAACATGCTAACACCGCTGACAAGTACACAGTCGTATCATTTGGTGTAATTTTACATTTCCGGACTATTTTGTGTAACTTTTGTTCTTCGTAGAGCGCCCGCTAAATGACGTAGCCCAACTTGACGTAAAGTGGACTAAATGTCCAACGCTCTCTATGCAAATAACACGTAAAACAAGCTGGCTAGTTAGCAGGTCGCATTAACGGCTAACTATGGCCAATGCCACAGTTTTCCTCTTTGTGTTGGCGGAGCCAAATAACTTATTAAATAAATCCTAATTTGCTTTCACTTATTACTGCTCACTACGAAATGGCTCTTATAGAACTGTTATTATCTTATTATTATCTTTGGCCTTGTGCTTACAACCGAATAACAGGGATGGAAAGATCTACTGAACGTGTACATGGGAAACCTTTTTTTTTTTTTTTTTTTTTTTTACACAAGCTGATGAGTAATGACTATAGATTCAAATTTGTCACAGGAAATTGGCCAAGCTCCAACACAACAACTAACACAAAATTTCCGAGGATCCATTACGATTTTTGTTCTTGTGTATTGATTAATCACAGAAACACATGAACCAATTCTTGAATATCGGCAAGTGTTTGTGAGAGTGTTTGTGTTAGCTGTGGTCGACAACAGCAGCGCTTGTTGTCTTTATTGGTTTTACTGTCATCGTGGCATTCAATAAATGGCTGAGTGCATTGGTGAACGTGCCTCTCCTTTGCCAAATGAGCGGGCATTACAGTAAATACACTTCACTGTAAAAAAAATTAATAAATAGAAAAGAAAAAGAGAAAACGCAGAAAATATGTGAAATATTGGGAACACACATTTTCCATTATTTCCAAAAAGAAAAATATGAAATCTGAACAAAAATGTGAGGTAAAGGTCTCAAATCAGAGTGTCTTCCATCTTGTAAGTCCCACTGTAATTGATGGTTTAAATTACGGAAGGGTTGTGAAAGCAGGTTTAATGATGGGGGGTTTAAAAAAAAAAAAAAGTGGTTTTGGAAGCCGGCATCCAGCATCAACAACATGTTGGTCTTTCAAGTGGGAGGGAAAAACTTTGCCCTGCATCTCACCAAGCTGTGTGGTGTGCAAACAAATAAGGCCAAACAAGTCCAAATACAGCAAAGTACTTTGGCTCCATTTATACAAGCGGGCCTCTTACAGTTGGACTCCCTCCCTTCACTCAGACCTCCTCTGATGGTGCAAGTTTCATGTCATCAGGCAGGAGGAGACATCACATAGACATAAAGCACCTGGTTGGTTTGATGATCGGTCGGAAAATGTGTTCTATTTCTAGACTTTGGTAGTATTTTCGATTGTCCTTATATTTAGGTCTGCCATTGCGTGAGCCCACCCTGTCTTCAAACAAGTATCATTAAACTGAAAATTATTTTCCAAAATGTTATCTTATTATGTTATGTTACTAACAACCAAATAAATCATTTCGAGTGAACGTGTCATTACAGTCGGGATTCCTTTTAAGATGTTCCACTGTTGGGCTTTGGGGTATGAATGATTGCGCTTAATGAATTCTGTGCAGCAACAACTTATTGTTGCTGTCTATTAAGTACATATTTTAGTTGGATTGTATAATATATACCTTAGACCAGAGATGGGCAACTTAAATGCTGGAGGGAGCCACAGTTTTTCATCAGTCCTACTGGGGGCCACGCACATCTTAAGCGGATGTATGACAAAAATGCTGTTTTTAACATGGACAAAATGTACACATGTGCAAAAATATGTGCTCTTAATACATTTCATTTTTGATAGTACTGTACATTGTTCAATGCATGTATAAAAGATGCACTATCATGACCCGACAACAAACGGTTGAAGCAAACAACAAAATAACCACTAGGCATGGGCTGATATTAGATTCTGACGCTATGGTAACCGTGAGCAACAATATTGCATAGTATTATTAGTATCACAGCACTGTATTGAAATAACAGCTCTAAAAAAATATTTGGGTAAATAAAAAAAAGCACATTTTTCCATTGAACACAATGTAATTATTTTTTAACTGAATATTCAATATTTAATACATTGAAAAGCATGTGACATATTAACTTTAAATAAATTAATAAATAAATGCCAACATCATTCTTCCTCTGTTTTAACTCTTTTTACCAAGCCACAGTGTCCCATCACTGGTGAGCTATTTTTAGAACAGACCCGTGGGCTACTCATGTTGTCCTTAGGGCTAACAAGTACCCGCTGGCACCTAGTGAACATGTTTTTTTTTTTGTTAGTTTGTTGTTAAGGACAATGCAAAGGCATCCGTGTAACTGTAACTGTGTTTTTTTCATCTAACTTCCATATGTCCCCACGCCTCGTTTGTAACTGCTCGCAGAGAAGAAGAAACAACTGTGAATTAGAGGCAATTAACTTCAAAGAAGTGGCTTTTTTACTCCAAAAAAAGAAAAGAAGAGCTACTTACCAGTTGTAGACGGTAGTAGCGGTTGTTGAAATATTGACTTTTTAAAACCACGGGAAACCGTCAAACCGGTAATCGGACCATGTCTAATAACCACACACTGTAATTTATTTCCATTGCAAAGGGCTCTCTTTATGAAAAAAAAATACCGTTGAAGGACTGCAAAAAATGCTAAACAAGAAACCAACATTAACTGCAAGAACTCATTTTATACATTTTTTCACAAAAATCAACTCACTCAAAATTATAATATTGAGGTACTACGTTTGTCCTGCTTATCATTCCAAATCCGCAATACACTATTAGAACTATTCATGTTGTAATATAGCTCAGTATAAGCGTATAAGTAAGAGTAAGTAAGCCTAAGCCTGTTTTGTTTTAATTAATCAAGGGGCCAGAGTGTGGTCACTGCCCGCCAGTTGCCGTGCCTGAGCCTGTTTCCTGTCTGTGTCGTTTAGTAAACTGAATTCAGAATAAAAATGTGAAGTGAAAAAATCATTTGAGTAGTTTTTCGAGCAAGAAGCCTACTTAAGTGGTTGGTGCCCCGCTATATATTTTTTAGCTATAAAAACTGACGCCGCTATAGACCGCTGACGGAGGTCGCCATGGCAATAACAAGTGTCAAAGATGAGGCGAGGGCAAGTGCTCGCTCTCTTCTCCGCATGAGATGTTGCTCTTTGGTTTTTGCGTGGCCGCGTTCCACGCGGGAAGGCGTCCTCCTCCGGGGGTGCAGTCCACTCGGCCCGGCCTCTTAAAGAGCCATTTCAAATGTGCGCCTGCAGCCACGCACTCCTTCAATGACCTCTTTATTTGTTAAAATAGATTATTTTAAATAAATTACAGAGCACTTTGACTGAATAAACAGAGACTTCGGGGGCTGCGGCCTGCGCTACATACTTAGCACGGCCACATAAATCCGACGTGACTGGCGAGCTGTGTAATCGCCTTTGATTTCACTGATAGGACTCTGATTCTTTGGCCTGCAAAAGATGGAGCCATTGAGGCACGTGAAAGCTAACACCGCTAAATGGAGGAAAGTCTCGTGTGGGGAATATGAACTTATGATGTTTCTAACCCCAGCATGTCGACGGAGGAGTCCATTAGAAGAACAGAGGGGAGCTTGAGGGAGTCCCGTCACTTCTCCCCCCTTTTAACACCCCTCTGAGTGCAGACTGGAAAAGTTTCACTTCTTTTGCACAAACACAATGTAGATTCTTGAGTAATTCAAGCCTTTTTTTTTTTTTTCCCCCTCCCGAAAGTAGTACGTTACCCCCTCTCACTCTGTTCTGCGTCCGTTTGCCACTAATGTCTTATGGCAGGGCCTAGTTATGCCCGGATTAGCGTTACCCCCGAAAGAAATGCTGCAATAATAAAGTGACAGGGGAAATGGCGGCGGAGCGCAGCCGCGAAGAGAAACCATGAAGAAATTAGCTTTGATTAACCCTCCGAGTGCTTGTTTCAATTCTCGCCGCTCTATTTATTTTTGAACATGTGGTTGACATTCCTCCTGCTGCAGATTTCCCGGCACGTCCATTACAAATAATCGCTCGGTGGTTCTGAAATTAAAAAAAAAAAAAAAAGTAAAAAGTATGTGTGCATACGTCATGTGCGCAATTTTGAACATCAACATCAGGAATGGTAACGTGGCCCCAACTGTTATTCCTCGGGGGGCACATGTTATGGATTGTGTAAACTCAGCAAGATACTACATGGTGTATGTTATGGTGTATATTATCTCATATAATTATGTTTATTTGCTGCCATGTTCTCTCAGTTAATCTTTGCGCAAGGTGACAGAAGCCTCCAAAATTGGCTACGATTCTTAGCAAGGAGACGCCCGGTGCACTAAGTAACAGAAATGTCAGTCATTTATATTTGAAAGTTTTTCCAATTTAAAGTACTGTTTTAGGCCAAAAAATACAAGTTCTGATTTTTACAGTCCAGGCCAAAAGGTTCATGCGGCCCTTGGTTGTATTTTCATTCACACAGCGGCCGAAGTCTCCGCAACATTCATGTAAAACAGGCTGATGATTTTGCGAGAGTAACTACACCAGTGGCGGTGAATTTTGGACATGGGACTTTAAGTGGGATTTAATTGACTTAAATTAAATCGATCCGAGATGAACACGAATGTAATCCCGCTTTTCCTGATGCCGCAGTATCGGTTGCATGTTGTCCTCATGCAACAGTGGTCCCCAACCAGTGGTCCCCAACCACCGGTCCGTGGCACCGCCTATTTGGTACGGGGCCACACAAAGACAGATCACCCCCAGCACCCCCCCCAACCCCCCCAGATATATATATATATATATATATATATATATATATATATATATATATATATATAAAATTGGCCTACCAGCCGACGGTGGGGAAGCCTTTTTTTCCCCAAATTGCAGCCTTCGTGAGATTGCAAAATTCCATTCTACTACATTGCCGATTTGAATTCATTTAATTGTTCAACGCTACTCCACATCCTCTGATTTCCAACAGTTAAGTTATTGTTTCATATATGAATCCGCCTCTGTGATTGTTTGTATCCTTCCATTGTTCCACGGCTCCGTTTTTCCATTTTCTTGTGTCCGACGAGTGATTACGAATGATTGAGGGGGGGGGAAAACTTAATTCATAAGCCATTAAGTGTTATGAATGGCAATTTCTGTGACTCTCTCAGTGGCTCTTTAAGGCCATTTTGAAGGCGGCGCACAGAGCCAGCTCAGTTCTGCTGGCTTCTAGTGGCTGTAATTGAGCCTAATAGCGGCCGCACACACATAGGGGACCTCTTTGACACCTCCACCAAATGTTCTAATGAAATGATCAAATAAGCGCCATCCAGCCTCACGACGTATCAAAGCCGCCTGCAGCTGGACTGACATTTAGGCTGTTTAACAGCTACCAGGCCTCCACGAGTCAGGAGAGCTGGAAAGATGCATGATTGCATGTGAGGACGTGTGTGACAGTTTGGGGTATGTGTGGCCGTGATAGAGCGGCAAAAAAAAAAAAAAAGTCAAATTGGGAAACCACTTTCTGTTTTTTGGGCGGGGGTCCTTTTATTGTCAAATTCAGAATATTTTGGACAACCTTTATGGTGCCAACATGTCACATTGGGTTCTCTTACCAAAAACATTAAGTGCTTTTTTCTTTATTGGTGAAAATTAACTTACCCTATAATTATTAACACAGTGGGTTATGTTAGATGATTATCCACATTTTGTCTCCAATTAAAGAGTGCAAAAGAACCATATTCACATTAGAACATCTCAATCTAAATAAGTAATTCCTTTATTCGATATTTTCATAGCAAACCCCATAAGGAACATTCTAAATATTACAGATCCTTATGTCAGTGTTTATATTAATAATAATAATAATGATAATACTACTACTACTACTACTAATAATAATAATAATCCCCGCGACCTTTGTGAGGATAAGCGGTATCGATAATGGAATAATAATAAACCATCTAGTAGTCAAAAGGGTGTAAATAGGACTATCCTCTTATGGATTATTAACTATTGTTTAATAAATTGAAAAAAAAATACAATTGTAAAACAAAGGAAGCGAAGGGTTAGATTTTTTAAATAAGTCATACTTTTTTTTTAATCGTTTTTTATGGTAACACTGAATTTGTTTTTATGGTATGCTGTTTGCACACACACCTACATAACTTATTTTTTTTAGATAGTATGTACATGATCAATGTAATGACCTCTAATTATTGAACCCTGCTTTTGTATGACTTTTTGTGTGAAATCAATATAAATCTATCTTCAGATGTCTAGGAAATCCTGCAGGTGGTTCTCAATCCTGTAGGACATGGATGGGTAAACATCATTTAGAATTATTGGATTTATGTTCATATTTATGGTTTACATTGTTGTATATACCGTACAGTTTTAGACATATATACACGTTGTATTGTATTGTATTGAAGGTTGCAATCACATTTCGTCATAAATTCACTATGGCTCTAATAGGAAAAAGGTTCGAAAGCCCTTTTCCATGTGGGCCATACCACCAAATTGCTTGTTGTAACTCTCAAAATAAACTTTAATTTCTGTCTTTTTTCAACCCTGACAATGCACACGTTGAACGACTCAAAATGTGTCGGCCCTTCGGAGGTATTTTTATGGCAATATTTTATTGTACTGAAAATCCTCATTTGAGTGATGAGACTGAAAAGAGAGAGTTTTTAGCATAGAATTAGTGAATACATAAAATACAATACGGACACATTATAGCATTTATGCTACTAGCATGTTGACACTAAGAACAATCCAATGATTCAACAAAAAATGTAGTTTACATATAGAAAAATGGCATTAAGAACATAATGTTGGTAGCATCACTGAACTGAGATTTTAACCCCCCAGTCATAGCTGAACAATCAAGAAATATAGAGCAAAAAAAAAAAGAAAAAAAAAGAATGAGCTTTCATCTTCCCATGGAGGGCAGAAAATCTGAATGATATTGTGGTAGAGCAACACAAATACTGTATGTAAAAAAATATATGTGTCTAAAGAATTTAAATGGTCAAATCAAATTTTAGGACGCAGGGACAGGCGTCTTTTGAATTGTGTTCATTAAACATGCAATCAGATCAATGTACAGGAAATTTTGATAATTCATTAAAAAAAAGATAGCTACTTGTATCGTGCATTCGTACATTTATAATATGTATGAATAAATACTGTATAGCAAGTCATAATGGAGGTATATAACAATATGAGACTTTTTGAATTTAAATTTCTGGACTTGTCGGTGTGAACAAAAAGGAATAAAGTCAGAGTTTTTTCAAGAATTCCCTCCGGAGCGGCGGATGTCGACAGCGCAGCGCCTGCTTATTTTTCAAGCGGCTTTTTGGGAGCCAACACGTGTTCCACTTGTTTGGTTACATTTGACTTTTCGCAAGATAAGAACCAGATTGGCTCCGGTGGCCAAGAGGCGGCGACACGGACGTCGAGCGCGGCCGTGTGTTGTGTCTCGTGTGCGTTTAGCCCTTGAGTGCTTTGTCACTCTCTCTGCTTTACTTCGTCCAAACAACCACCCTGTGTTGTTTTAAGGGCCCTCATTTGAACCGGTGTAAGCATGCATGGAGAATGTTTCGACTTACATAAACATTTTATTTATGCACTTTCTTTTCTCACACCTTACGGTCGCCCGAGGGTGCTGCCTGCGAGGGCCTGAAACACAACAGACTACCATTTCATTTCAGATTTTATTGTTCTCATGAATGCTATTTATTTCAATTCTATTGAGGAGACCTTTATGTGTATGCAGTGGATACAAAAAGTCTACACACCCTTGCTCAAATGCCTGATTTTTGTCATAAAAAGTCAAACAAGAAAACACGCAAATGGTGCGTGTATACAGTGTGTGTGTGTGTGTTATATACACATTACGTGTATATGTTTATGTGTGTGAGAGAGACATTTTAATTTTCCTTTAGTTAGAGTGGCTTACTATAACATTGAATATACATGTTAGGAATAAAACCTTTGTCTTAATTTATATTAACACTTAGGACTTCTGCACTACTGTATTTGATGTTGGCCAGCTCAGCATTTTTGTGAAGTGTTGCTTGTTGTAAGGAGTTTGAGAACCACTGTATTTACTGTATGGGTATTTGTTTTTATCCTATTCATTTTATATGTATGTGTGTATAAATTGACTTCTGAGACTTTTCAAGAAATTATTTTGGCAGTATTTACACTCTAAAACAGTTGGGTTAAAAACAACACAATTTTGGGTCAAAAATGGACCAATACACAAATTTGAGCGACTTTCTTGCATTCTTTTGTACAAAACCGCCCATTTTTGAGGAGTTGTTTTGTACAAAAGTACCCATTTTTGGGTCGTTTTCTGAAAAAAAAAAATAAGAAAGAAAGTTGGGTCAAATTGACCCAAGTTGTGGATCGGTCCATTTTTGACCCAAAATTGTGTTATTTTTAACCTAACTGTTTTTAGCGTGTACTCTACATACATAATACATGCATATTCATCCCCATTTTTTTCACACTGGAGTTATGGTCAGGCTTTAATATGTAGAGGGCGTGACTCCATTCCAATAGTCAATACCAAAAATTAATGTAGCTGCAAAATGATGATGATGGATGGATGAGAGCAGCAGTCCCCAACCACCGGTCTGAGGCCTAGTACCGGTTGAAAAAAAAAAAATTGGAGCGGGGCATTGCATGTTGAGTGACAGGGAATGTCCATCAGCAACCACTGCCCCACTCCCTGTCAACAAATGTTTGCCAGTGTCATGGTTAGAGTGGAGCATGAATGTCCCATAACGTACGTTATCACCAAGGAGTGAATGTTAGTCTGCGAAGAGGAAAAGGAAGGAAGGGGGTGTAAGAATGAATGAATAAAAAGGAAAGAAGAAAGGAAGGAAGGCTGAAAAGTATGTTTAAGAAAAGGAAGAAAGAAGGATGTGAGGATGAATTAATTAAAAATATGATCTGAGGGGAAAGGAAGGAAGGAAGGAAGGAAGGCGGGAAAGTAGAAGCAAAAGAGGGAAGGGAGGAAGGAAGGATGTAAGGATGCGAACGAATCTTGCGTTGTCCTCTCCGGTCTACTCGTTCAGTCTTCCCCGGGTTGCCGCTTTGTTTCTGGGGCCCGCGCTGTCTCTCGTCAGCGTGCCGCCCAGCTGCCGAGAGCGGAGCCCAGCCGAGGAGGGCTCCTGAGCGTTGACCTCCTTGTCAAGGACGCAGATGGGAATTAGGAAAAGTGGACTTGTTTGGAACAATTATAGAAATTACTTTAATATCTTCAAAACAAAAAAAGGGCCAGCTGGGGGTGGGGAGGATATATTTATTTGACATGTTGACTGTCAGATTGAATTTCCACTGGAGCTGGCGTGTGCGCGTGTGTGTGATGGATAAAGCTCACTTAAAGGGCATGATGTGTCCATGCTGTTAGCCAGGTGTGTTTTGTATCGCTCTAATCTGTCTGTTTGGTTGTACGTTTTATTTTTGAGGGGGGGGTCTAACATAGGCACCTGCTTGACTTCGAGAGGGGTGGGTCGTGACCCGCCGCCTCCAACCCTGAAATGGACACCAACTAATAGAGAGCCATCTGTTAAATTGTAATTGAACGGTACACAGCACTCTGAACTCTCCCTGTGTAAGCGTGCAGGATTTAGGCAGACGCTCCAATGACAAGTTAATTTCGGCAGCGACGAGCAGCACCCAGTGTTTTGCGTTCTTGGCTTTTCCCCCAAAATACAGCTCTTATTAATGATAATTGGTTAAGAAGGGGGGAAAAAAGGTGACACATGTCTGACTTGTGTTTGTCTTTACATTTTTGATCATTTGAGGCACTTTTCTTTCCACAAGGACAAATTAAAAGTGGCTACCCTTCAGAACAAAAGTCCTATTTCATTCAGTAAAAACATATGGCCAAAACTATTAAAGTGTCATTTCATTATACTGTATACGTATTAGGGATGGACCGATTATCGGCCGGGCCGATTATCGTTGCCGATATTCAGTATTTTGACGAATCGGTATCTGCCTTTTTTTTTTTATCTGGTGGCCGATGATAAATCAATTTAAAACCGTGCTAACTTAAAGGAAGTATTTAATTAAATATTTAGGGAACTTTATAAGAGATTCTACTGACCCAGGGAACACGATGCACCTTTTGTTTTTATTTAAGGTCAATACAATACAAAATCTCTTTTTGTTAGAATTTTACAACAAAGATGGCCACATTGGCAAACATTTATAATGACTTTTTTTTTTTTAAATCAACATTATGCAAATCTGAGAAATAGTTCAATAAACATATGGTCAAAGATGATTAAGCAAAGTTCAGAAGTTTGTTTTATTTTTATTTTGACCCCAATATTTTCCATTTTTGTGAAAATGAATATCGGCCCCTAATATCGGTTATCGGCCTCCTTGACTACTAATAATCGGTATTGGTATCGGCCTTGAAAAAAACATATTGGTCTATCTCTTATATATATATATCTATATCTATATCTATATATATATATATATATATATATATATATATATATATATATATATATATATATACACTGACGTGTTACTTTTTTTCTAAAAGTGGAAACGTTACAAAATTGAACGATTCAGGTGTTCATGAAATATTAAAATCTATTTAAAGTGAAACGTAAGATGAACGTCACACAACAAAAACGTTTACACTAAATCAAGTCATCCATCTACGCTAAAAAAAAAAAATGCAGGGTTGTTTTCCCAACCCACTCACTGGATATCTTGAGAAGGTTGGGTTATTTTTACCCAAGATTGGGTTAATTATTTTGATCCATCAGATGGGGTTGAAGACTGGATATGGCCCAAGATGAAGAGCTGAATATGGTCGCCATTTCTTGGTAGCTTGAACTCATCAACGTGCTTAGTTTATAGCTGTTGTTGGATCAAAGTCTTGATCCAATGTGCTGGGTCAAATCCTCAACCAAATGAGCCGGGTATGAATAGATATTAGATATTTCCCCCAATTTGGATTACTTTTGACCCAGCACTTTTAAGAGTGTAGTCATATAACTTGATAAATGAAAAAGTCTGAAAATGTTATTGTAGTAAGTTTAGGGAGTACAATCAGTGTGTTTGTGTGCCCGCGTGCGTGCGTGCGTGTGTGCGCGTGTGTGACCTTGTGTGCAGAGGTCCTAATTTCCCAGTAAAGACAGACAGCCGTCGAGCTGATTTCAAAGTCAAAGTCAATCCCAAACTGGCGAAGGCCAAGCTCGGGATTGAGCTGGTCCGACGTTCCCCCCACCGCCAAAAACTTCCCACCGCGGCCGGCCCCCGTAATTGATCGGCGGGGACCCCCTGAGGGCACGACTCCTGTCAGATCAGCCTCAAAGAAGAAGTGCCAGAGACACATCCTGCGGGGAATATCCACTAATTAGCTGCGTTTAAACATTTCCTGCTTGGAAGAACTTAAAGAGCGGAGCCACAATCACGTGAACAATGGCGAAGGAGGGGCTCACTTAGAAAATGAAGCCCCCGCCCCCTCCCCGCTCTTGGACCCTAAGTACGGATCGGGCTGCTGCTAACCTTTAACCGAACGTGGCAGCGGCGCATTCAAACTGAACCAGATGAGCGTCAAGGCACCTGCATGGCTCACAAAAAGACACAAGTTGATGATGTGGTTGTGGCAGAGCCCTGGTTTGAGACCTGAATATTTTTCTTGGAACCCTAACCTAGACTAGAAATCTCAATTTGAAACCCCATCTGAAAATGTAAACCCCATTTTGAAACCTTAATCCTAATTTGAAACCGTTGGCTTCAAAGCCCAATTCAAATCGTTAACCTGATTCAAAATCCTCATTTGAAACCCATGTTTGAAAGCTTCATTTGAAACCCAACCCATGCTAAAATCCTAACCCTGTTCTGAAATCCTAATTTCAAATCCTATTTTCAGAATCACATACAAAGTTTAACCCCAAATTTAAACCATTTTCATCCTTAACCCTACCTTGAAATCCTAATTTGATATATTTACCCTTATTTAAAACTGTAATGTGAAACCCTGATTTTGGTTTGGAATCTTAATTTGAAACCCTAATCCTGTTTTAAAACCCTAATTAGGGTTACTAATTAAATCTCATCTTCAAACCATAGTTACAAAACCTAACCCTTGGTTCACACCCTAACCTTGTCTTGAAACCCTAATTTGAAACTCCAACCTCGTCTTCAAATTCTAATTTGAAATTTCAAGACTTATTTGAAACCCTAATTTATATCCCTAACCCTGTCTTGAAATCCTAAATTGACACCCTTACCCTTGTTTGAAATCATAAACTTTAAACCCTATAAGATTTGAAGGTTCAAAATACGGTTAGGTACCCTATTTTGAGCCCTCAAATCTTATTGGAAACCTTAACCCTGCCTTGAATTCTTAATTTGATACCTGAATCCTTGTTTCAAACATTAATCTCGGTTTGTGACAACCCTAATTTGAAAGCCTGACTCAGGCTTGAAAGATCAATTTGAGACCCAAAGCCTGGTTTGCAACCCAATTTACAAACCCTATCCTCGGCTTCACATCGTACTTTGAATCCCAAGACCTTATTTCAAATGCAGAACTCTGATTTGAGACGTAATCACTTTTGATGACGTTATGATTTTTCCACATGTTTATGATCATGAATATTATTCAGCGGACAATTAGCAGTTATTAGAATTGCAGCCATATTGTTTTAAATGCCAACTTTTATGGTACATTTGCATTCCATAAAAACATCCATAAACATAAACAAATGGAGGGTGCCCACTGGGATGCATGAGGTGCGCCTAGCATCAGTCAGGTACTTTAGAACCGAGCTGAACTATTGAATTTTTTTTTTTTTAATTCCCCTCAATATTGCGATCGCAATATACTGTACTATTATTTTTTTCAAGGTCCTCTTCCCACGTATTTTTAAAATAAATCCGAGCAATAAATCCATCTCTATTACAAGCAGCAGTCTTTTTACGACTTGAACTTTGCATTCTACTACATTGAAATGTCAATTTGAATTTGATTAATTGTTCCGCCCTTATTGAGAATGTGTACATTTGAGTGCTATTTGAGTTAATAATTACGTTTGGCTTGGGAAGGGCGTGTACAAAGGTTTTGTTGTGTTCACGATGCCTTGTGGCATTGTGTGGACAGTGTGGTGTGAAAACAAAACACAAGAAATTGTTTGCCAATCCGCTGGCTGCCAGAAGTGTTTTATGAAACTACAAAAGAACCTCAACTGACTGGTTTGGGTGTTAAATTGCATCAAGTGCGCCTTATATAACATGTGCATCTTCTCTTTGTGTTCACGCCATAGTTAATTGTCTTGTCTAACAATCGTGTCTATGATTGAGCATAAAGCTTTATCACATTTTCTCCCCCATGTTGACTTGAAGTGTTCTCATCTTACTGGATTTCCACATTGTGAACATGCATTCAGAAATAACATGCAGCTGGAGGGGCACATGGCGAGCGGAATGCAAATTACAACACAAAAAGCAAACGATGATCTTTTCAATGAGGTCGACGGTGATCGCATTGTGCGAGCTCGTCAGCGGTCGAATTTAATTTGTTTGCTTGGACCTCGCATGTTAACCTTTTTAATAAAATTCTAATAGAATAGAATAACCCTTAACCCTTCCCAGTCCAATTTTTTCCCAAATTTCTAAATAATAGACCGTAATTACGATTTCTTAAGTGTTTAAAATTGCACTGCACCAGGATTGTACTTTTGGATAAAATGCGCCGTGGCATGCTTTAAGGTAGGCCAATTTTAGGATCAAATTTCAAACTTTGACATAGTTATTAGCTAACCTTCCATCGTAATCGTCCGCTGCTGGGGTTGTAGCTCACGTTCCTCTCACAGCCTGCAGCTTGGTATTTATTTTTCATTTTGCATTTTCAAAGTTAAATTTGTTGTGTAACAATATTTAGAAAGGTGGGACCCATGTCTGAGGATTTGCAACAGTGTAATAGAGGCGTAAATCCCCCCCCCCCAAATAAAACTTAAAAATAAATGTAAAATTAAAAAAAAATATATCAATAATAATCACAATAAGCGGCGGCATGGTGGTCGACTGGTTAGGATGTCCGCCTCACAGTTCAGAGGTCGTGGGTTTGAATCCGGACCCGGCCTTCCTGTTTGGAGTTTGCAAGTTAGACTTAGATTTAGACTTAGTGCCTGCGTGGGTTTTCTCCGGGTAATCCGATTTCCTCCCACATTCCAAAAACATGCATGGTATCTTAATTGGTCCCCATTAACCGCGATAAACGAGGGATTACTGTATATGTATATATTAGGGGTATAATGGTACGCTAAATCACATTTCGGTTCGGTTCGGTTTTTTGGAAACTTCGGTTCGGTATATTTTCTGTACAATAAACTGATTTCTTTTTTTTAAATATGTAAACAGTCCTTTTTTTTAGAAAAAATAAATAAAAGTGAACCATTCGGGTGATATTCTAAGAAATTACACCAGAATGAAAAATACACTAACAATAAAGATCTCTTGATTTTGTAAATTTAAAAAAAATTAAATTAAGAAATCTTTAAACACTCACCAGCAACAGCCTATGACACATCTAAGTATTCAATTTAAAGCCAATTTGTCATTACAGTACATATATACACTTTTTGTGATGGAAAAAAATACATACAATAACAGTTACAATTATTGCTAACTATATTAAAACTATTTTTATAATGAAAAAATACACTTTTTAGGCATTGAAATCTTTGAATGTTCAACATCATACAGTAACGAATTGGGTTATCTGTGTTGTGGTCGGATTCGTGTGTTGCCGAGTTGTGATGTTTCCGAGGTTCATGAATGCATCGTACGGCACTCGAGTGGAGCAGCGGAGAAAGAAGAGCGCTAGCAGTTGTACTTGGATTAATAAAAATGTGATAATCAACCTACGTCTGACGTCCTGGAAGACGCTACAATATGATGAATCTCGCTATTTAAGTTTGACCTTTTTGCTCCCTCGTCTAAGAAAAATCGGATGATGCCGTGCACATTAGACGTGCTACCTGCCGCCCATCTCATGTAGCAATGTCGGCGCACAACTTTCATACTTAACCGCGTACCTTTCACCATCGGCGATTTTAACAGGACAGCCAGAATGTTTCCAAACAGGAGACCGCAGTGTACGGGGGGGACCTTCGAGCTCTGGCTCTTTCATGGCTCTCACTTTTGTGCCGCCACTCTCGTCTCCTGCATGCAACAGTCACTAGCGCCCGTGCGTAAGCTCGCGCTAATAAGTGGACCGAACCGAACATGCCATACCGAAATGTATTAATACACCCACGTGTACCGTTACTCCCGTAGTATATATCGCCCACCCCTAATTGTAACACATTTATTGTTCGTTTTTCACATTTTCACATGAGCGCTCATGTTTGTGTACTGCCATAAAAAAAGCCTTGCTTTTTGTGTTCCCACCTGGATGCAGGTGAGCACATTTGACAAACCCTTCACCGGCTAGTCTGCTCCACTTAACACCTGACATACCCCCTCCCCACCGACCTTTCACCCCTGACCCGCGACTTGACAACACGGGAGACGTCTCTCAGATACTTTCCTTTCTCTGCCTCGCTACTCTTTTCTTCTCCGAGTGCCGTCGAGTGAGAGAAGCTGAAAGGTATCCAGGCCTTTTTCCTGAAGGAAAGCGGGGTGGGGACGCAGGTGTTCATGCCTGAGCACCCTCTCAAGTTCAAACGTCAGAGAGTCCTTAGCAACCGGCTAACGCTCAAACAATGTGTCAGACGCCGCACACACGCCCGCAGGCGACAACCGTTGTACTCGTACCCGAGAGAAATCCGCGCTTTGAAGGACCCGAATGCCTCATATTCACATCTATCTGCTACAATGGGAATATACACTCAATAGCCTCAACATCAAATGTGCAAAATTCAGCCAAGTACAATGAGAATGATGCTCAAAAACAAACAAAAAAAATGGCCTCACTTGGATATTATTCACACACACAAATTAACGACCACATTTGTTGCTACCCAAAACAGCAGCGCCAAAGCATGACGGACAGTGGCGGGCTGTGCATTTGATGGATGGGCCTTGAGTGGGGACTTGACGAATTTAGTCCACCTCTCACTACTCCACCCGGTGTCGCCAGTCGTTTTAGAGCATTTGACAGATTTTTCCAGAGCCACGAAATGTTGTGATAGACTCTGACTCGATTTTCAGCAGTCATATCAAATCAATCACTACGGCAGACTTTTACCAGCTGAAATATCCGGACTGAAGGGTTCCATGCTCCAAGTGGACCAGGAGAAACTTATATACTTGAGTATTGTAACGGTCTTTTGACTGGACTTCCTCAAAAGAGCATCAAACAGCTGCAGCTCTTTCACAACGCTGCAGATCGAGACATCAGAACATATTAGTCCAGTCCTAAAGACTTTACGTACACTAGAACGCGAAAATTCTGCTACTGGTCTATAAAGCCACTTAATGGTTTGGGTACTGAATAAATTAAGTAAATACTGATTGAATATAAATTCAGTAGGGCTCTGAGGTCGGTAAACTCGGGTCAATTAGTGGAGCCCGGATATTAAAGCAAACATGGTGAAATGGCATTCAGCTGTTGTTCTGCACGACAACTGAAGTCATCCCCAAGTGTAAATACTTTTAAATCCAGGTCCAACCCTCACGTCTGCTCAGCGACGTATTTATGTAACCCGGCGGTGCTGCACCAACCCCTCCAAGGAGTCTCACGGCTTGTTTGAGAATCCATTCACACCTGAGCGTTAAATTACTGACACTGATGTTACCAGTAATGTTTGGACCCATGCCGGATTTTTCTGAAACTGTAAAAAAAAAAAAAACAGCCAAAGCCAAGGAACATTGGACACTCTTGTGAAGGAAGAAAAGTGAAGGGCTCATTGATATGTCAAGTATGAAAAATCGAGCCTTTTAAGATGATAATGTTCAATAGCAGAGCTTTCTTTTAACTGTACAGTGGATCTTCGCACCGCGAGCACAAGAGGCCTTTGATTTGTTTCGATCAGATTGTGTTTCTCCATAAGAAATAATGGAAAATTCCAGTTCATTTGATGTTGGAGTAATGTACAACTCATGTTTTGGTAACATTTTAGCTAGGCAAAAAGGTAAAAGCAGAGGTTGGTATTACCCTTTTTTGCCGGTCAGCCCTTCGTCCTCCGTCCATCATTAGTTGCCTAATTTCCTATGCACGTCCACTTACTGGCTGGGAGTATTTTGAGTGGAATGAATTGTTTACAACTGTTTAATCAAGATAGCATTTAGCTGCCAACACAAGACCTTCGTGATGTGATGAAGATGATGATGATGATGCGGACCGGAGCAAGCCAGCGGACATCACAAGAATATTTAAGATTGCGTAATAAGGCAATACTATTGCGTTTTATTGCAAAACTTTTGCGTATTAACGCAAGACGCTTTCAGTTTTTATTGCATTTCGCAATAAAAATAATTATTGCAAAATAATGCACTGTTATTTTAGGAGAACGAACGCCTTCCACTTCCGGGTCATAGCTTTGCAGCGTACAGTGGAGCTGGCATGACCCGTCAGGTTTGGATAGATTTTTACAGTCTAGAGATTTTCCAGACAAGGACATACTTCACAAAGGGATAAGGTTTGTACTCAATGTTAACAGTTATCCACTTTCTTCCTCGTCAGTGAAATGGGCGTCCACTAGAGGGCAGACTATGCTGGTGAGAACAATACTGCAAGGAGGGAACGCACATGAAAAAGAGCACTGTACAGTGTTGTGCACACTTAGGCCCAATCCCAATACACACACTTGCACCCTACGGTCTTCACTGAAGTGCACACGTAGTCGAAACACACATGGTGTTCGAGTATACAAAAATTGCAGAAATAGGACAGTGCGAGTGACGTCATCAACATACACTGCTGTGTCAGCGGGTTGTTGTTTTGGCAATGTTGCTGTTTGAAATTATATTAAAATTTCAGTAAAGTAGTAGTAAAGTAAAACTCTGGATCAATCTTCCAGCCGGTGGGAGCAATGGCTCCATTATTTGGACTATTTGCGGCTCCTGCACGATATGCGGCACATGCGCAGAAGGTTGCTAGGTACAGCAGCTACACCAGGACAAAATACGTTGGTAAATTGTAAACGGATATATACATATACAAATGATATCAAATCTATATTTATATTTTTCGGCACAGGTACAGGAATTCCTCCGAAGGCCCTCAGTTTCCCGCTACTTTTGTCAAATCCGCTGTGAATTGTGGGTAATTTGCTTCGGCTGAGGGGCCACGGATGTGTGGAACAAGAGAGCAAAGAGGGTGGGGCGACAGAGCACTTTGCAGAATCGGGACAACTGATTCTCACTCATACCATCGGAACGCGCCAGTGAGGGGCACAAGGGTGCAAGTGTGGGTATTGGGATTGGCCCTTAGTCATGGCTGCTCCGTGGTATCGCGGAAGAGAACAGTGGTCTTCCTTTTTAAAAGAACCCAACACAACACGACAGCCGGTACTCGACCCGGTTCGGGACGAATAGAGGGATGAAAACCCACTTTTGTCCTTGCTTAGTCTGTCCTTTTTAAAAGAGTTCTCGTCCTCTGTCCCTCCGTCCACAAAATGGGTATTCCGTCCCAGGGACGGACGGATGGACTGGTCTGTCCCTGGAACGGAATGCCCATCTCTGGGTGAAAGTACGCCAAGAACAAGGTAATAGAAAATCATCATTACAGCTTTTGTTTATGAGCAGTCTTTTTAGCTCTATTGACATTTTTAGCATTATGCTCTTCATTAGTGGTTTTCAAACTTTTTACACCATGCACCGCCTCAAAAAATACTTCGCATTCCAAGTACCACCATAATGACCAACATTAAAATATAGTAGTAGGCCTAAGTGTATCAAAATGATGCAGCAGTTTTATAATATTGTAAGACATTGTAAATATTATGCACAGTTTGGACACTAACATTGCAATTAAACACAAGAGAAGATAAAGTGTAGTAAAGTTCTTAAAGTTTAAACGCAAACATATTACACATAGTGGCGCGAGACGGCCAAAGCGTGGCGGTCAACGAAAAACTTTCAATGGGCAGTAAAATGTATTATTTTTTCCAGGCAATACACCAGGAACGTCAACCAGAAAATCTTCTATCCGGTCATCCAGGGATGGTGTCTGGATTAAGAATGGAGACAACAACAAAAAAAAAAAAAGTCAAAAGGAGGATCAGTTACAGCGTTTCTTTCTCAACAAGGCAAAATTCCCTCATGGATGTCCTGTCAGTAATGAAGGAAGCCAAAGAGAGACGGGAGCGCAACCCAAAGCCAGCCGTTAAGTCCCACACATGGCCCTGCAGCCAGAGGCAGACACCTGCGGGATACGTGATACCGCCGTGCACTTCGTCTCAGGCTGGGAGCTCCACTACAACATTGCGCGCTGTCTCATTGCCTCCACCAGGGAGCTCCTGTTTCGGGGCTTTGCGTTGTTTCTGCATTGGTTTGTTTATGTTGGCAGGATATTAAGCTAACTAATTAGCTAATTTTAAAGGAGCAGTTACGTGAAAGAAAACAAGCATGAACTCAAAACAAATATAAACAACTGAACTTTGTTTCAGTGAATTTCACATACTCAATGAGAAAGATTGTATGTATTGATGGCGCAGATGAAAAAGTTACAGAACAGTTGAGTCCCTCCAAAAGGGACCGTTTAAGGTGTCCATCATTGGGGCAAAGTCATTTTGGAGCCGCTCACATGATAGTGACAAGAAGGGCATGGCTGCCTTTTGTTATTGTGCTTCCTTTTGTTTCGAGTCCCTCCTGTGCGTGTGACTGACAGGCAGGATGTGCCGGGATAACAATGGACGAGGGCTTGGGTGTTCCCCCCGCATCGCCACACTCTCTCTCTCTCTCTCTGAGAGAGAGAGAGAAAGAGCGAGAGAGCGAGCGAGAGAGAGAGAGAGAGAGAGAGAGAGAGAGAGAGAGAGAGAAACAGACAGAGAGAGAGAACAGAGAGCCGCCTTTGCTTCATCCTCAAGTCTCATCAATTACTAATCTTGCTGTCAGTCATGCAGGCACACTGGACGGACAGGCTGCTACTGGATCAGCTAACAGGATGAGGTGGAAAAAGCACTCATGCTGTACTCATTACCTTTTAAAAAAAAAAATTAAGAAGACTTTATTTTTATCAAATTCTCCCTTTTTTCTTTTTGCATTACATATTTGTTCCCTCCAAAGTTAAGACTTAACTTATAAAATGATGTCTTTTTTTCTTAATATTTTAGTTTATTCTTGGGAAAGTATGGTTTTAGTATCAGAAAATGTGCCATTTGTCTCATACAATTTAGACTATTATTGTAACATTTATTTCATAATCATTATTTATTCTTGGCAAAAGTTTGACTTTCTCTTAACATTTTGATGGTGTTTTTTTAACCAAAAATATTACATTGGTTTTCTAATAGTGTTTGTTTGTCTCAAAATGAAACAAACATATTCTTATAATAGTTTATAAAAAAGAAAAAACATTTTTTAACTAGGTGACTTGATTCTCATAAAATATTAAGTTTGTCAATATTTCTTGTTTTTTCTTGTCATATTAGGGGTGCTGTTATGGTAGTTTTATGTTTATTCTCATATAATACAATGTTTTCCTATATTCCATTTGTTCTTGTAAAGACAAAAAAATCTTGTAACATTCCTTTTATTGATGACAATTCTTTGGTCATCTCAAAACGCCACAAATGTGTTCATAATTATTCTATGACAACATTAGTTCCCTCCCATAAAATAAAACTTTTGTTTTACATGCCTTCTAACATTATGACTGGATTATTGTGAAATACGATATTAATCTTTTGTTTTTTCCATATTTTTCTTGTAATAATAGGACTTTAGTCTAATGGCACACATATTTTGCTTTGTACTATTATACATTTATCCTCACAGCATTCCAAACGTTTTGCTGATATTGCAATTTTTTTTCTTTGACCTTTGAAAGTTATTTCATTCTTTCTTTTTTTTTTACTTTGCTGAATGTTGTTGTAACCACAACAAGAGGACAGTGCAGATTTATGTTTGCCAATGTTTTCTACATTTTATTTGGATATTCAATTACATCAGATAAATCACAGTGACTGCACATTGGGTGCATAGTATTGGTGAAAAAAAGAAATGGGTGCCGCTTTTGTACATGTCAGTGTTAAAAGGTGATCAACCTTCAAGCATGCCCCACTTGAGTTTCGGGATTAGTCACCAAATCCTGCTGATATTAATGACTCCTGTTATAATGAACATTACAAGTCATCTAATCCCCTGTTGCATGATTTAATGTGCACATGCATCATGGAGGAAAACAGAAACTGCGAAGCTGACAGAAGGCCTGTAAGTGCTTCTTTGGGGCTGTCAAAGAGACAAAAAGGAGGGAAAATTTTGACGGGCGATAACGTTTCAGCTGACATTCTCCCTTGAAACACCTGAGACGTGACTTTTGACGACGGGGGATTACCTGTTATGGAGTTTGAAGAGGTTTGCCATTGTCCCAGGTGGGATGAGCTGAGTGAGGCCTACTCATCTAAATATATGAATTAGTAACCAGCCACTGATGACATTCATCATGTGAGCCAACTGTCCGCTATTTATGAATAAGTGATTTGTTTTTCCAAATTCGACTCAATAATTTACAGCTTAATCGGCTCATTTTAATTGGCGCAGGCATCAAAGATTCAAGGTTCCACTTAAGCGGCGCACATCAGGTGCCACTTATAATGATGACAGATGGCCGTTTGCGGGCTTGGGTGTCACATGCCCGGCCTTTGTGCCATTCACACTTGCCTCTTGTCCGTGCACGGATCAGGTTTGGCCTCGTCCGAGCGCTACATCGTTTCTCTTTTTCGTACGCCAACCACGGTGAATTATTGAGGTGAGGCGTCGTTGGCTAAAGTGGCGTACACACTTCCTGAGAATCGGGCCCAATGAACGCCAGCTCTTGTTTGATTTTTGAGGCTTATTTCTACAGCACATTTTCAGTTGGGCACCAAATTGTACAACTTTTGGGGCGTTTCACAGCAATATTGTTTTGGCACCATTTTGTGGCATTTTGGTGCCAAGGACATGTAAAAAAAAGGGATTTTCCACCATCTTGTGACATCTTGGTGTCAAGGAACTACATTTAAGGGAGTTTCAATTTGGACAAAAGTTGTGCTTTGGTGCCACCTTGTGGCATCTTGATGTTAAGGAACTAATTCTAAGTGAGTTGAGGAGCTCCAATTGGACAAAAGTAGTGCTTTGGCACCATCTCTTGTCATGCTGATGCAAAGGGCATATGTTGAAGTGAGTTGAGAGCTTCATTTAGACAAAAGCAGTGCTTTGCCGCCATCGTGTGTCAGCTTGTTATCTAGGAACTACATTTAAGGGAATTGAGGAGCTTCAATTGGACAAAAGTAGTGCTTTGCTACCATTTTGTGACATCTATTGGCAATTAAACACTTTATTTCAGGGCTAGGAGCCATTTACTCACAGATTTGAATGTTAAACCTATTCAATATTTACAATGGCAAATCCTTCTGTCGTATGTAGTCATCTGAACACCATAGGCCGAGCCACGAACTTGATTACAACTTCAAACGGAGAAATAGCCAATCAGAAAGCCACCTTTAGATGGTGCTGTAGCTGTGCTGACACAAATAAAGGAGCACCTGCTTTCAAACAACAGTAACAAAAATGTTCAAAATTCAAAATCACACAGTTTGGAGAGCACAGTTTACAATATAATACATTTGTATTGTAGTACAGTCTTGCCTTCAGAAGGAAAACAGTCCATGGATTCATGAGAATTTAGCCAAAATAAAGTTTTTGGATCCGCAATATGTAAGTAAATCTCCACAAGTGACCGCTGGGATTGCATTAATGATATTTCTGTATGTGCTGACAAATGAGCATGCGGAAAAAAAATGACCATTTGTCAAAAGTAGTGGGAAGAAAAACATGAAGAATTGAACGAGAAGCAGCTCTGGATAGAGGTTTTGGTGTTAAAATGCATTTAGAGAGGATGGCTGCGATCCATGGGAGGTCTCTGCAAATACTCTCCGGTGTGACCTCACAGGAGGTCACACATCTGACTCTTGTGGTGTAATCCTGAGGACACACAAACAAACCTGCTAAAGACATCACTTCCTTGGTGGAAGCCGAGAAATGAGACAATTCACAAGATGGACGAGTTCCCTGGCTGTCGACGTCAACCGCATGATAATTTGTATATGATATTCACTTTTGTCATGTTGTAGGTCAAAATGACCCATTTTAAAGTTTGAAATCCCCCCCAAAATTGGATGAAACTTGATTTGTCTTTTCTTTTTATTATACATTTAAAATATATATTTGGGGATTTGCAAACATCTACAGATGGTATATTATGACTGCTGTTGTATTTATTTGATGAGTCTTAGAAATAAAAATGTATCTATATTTTACAAAATCTAAATTGATTTTTTATTATTATATTTTATTTAGGTTATTTTAATACGGGCAATTTTTTAAAAAAATAATACAAATAAAATCTTTATTTTCCAGGTTTTACTTTACTTACTTTACTAAAACATAATGAAGGATTAAATATAACACTTGGGTGAAAACAAAATATATGACGAGCAACATAACCGGCGGATTAACATACCATGTACGGGTGCTTGAATTTGTTTTATTTCTTAAATTCATATGAAAAAGAAGAAAAAAAGTGAGGCCTGCATAAAAAGCTTAATCCCTTCTTGTTGTTTACATAAAAAAAATTTGAGAAAAAAATAATTAAAACACAGCTGATGATGATGATGATGATGATCATGATGTACATGTCAAACTTTCATTGTGATCGGTCATGCCTGAGTCTTTAGACTTGTGAAGCAGCACGTGGTTCATTGCCCAGTTATTCTCAAACATTATTTCCCAAGTACCTATATACAATTGTACTTTATAATCACAAAACTCGTTTAGTATAAGCATAACAGCAGCTGCCGTGTTAGTGTCCTCTTCCTTGGAAGGGATAAACCAGAAAAATGTGACTGCAAATGTGCAGCATTTGTTCCAGTCCTGACATCCACACTGCCATTAAGTAGCTGATACGTTCAATCAGCCTTTCCAGTGCTGATAGCTCAGATTTCTTCTTGGGAGGCCAGTCCAACTTACATGAGCAATATTTGATATCATCACATGACATGATATCATCACATTCAGACCATAGCAAAGATCCCACACCTGAGGAATTGTCAACACCCGAGCTCAGCCCATCCTTCAACAAAAGAGACGGAGCGACCAGAGTTGGGTGTCACGACTTAGAAGTTCAATATACCCTTCCCCCCCCAAAAAAAAGAGTTAGTAAGGACAGCCAGATAACACACAGGAGGCATTACTCAACGCATCTTCTCTTGACGTCGCAATACAAAAAGATGAGATGACAGGCACTCAGCCCTATTCATTACACACACATTTGTGTAAAGATTATGTTTTAGAGGTGACATTTGACAACAAAGACTGGAAGGGTCATGGTGCTTCAACTCACTGAAAAGTGCGAATGTGGACACAGATGCAACATGGTGGCATTTCTCAAAGAAGCTGAAAGTATGTTGACTTTTTTTTTTTTTTAATTAGGAGAAAAACCCACAATGGTCCCTGAAATAACATGAGACTGACACACCTGTACAAGTTGCCAAAATGTATTTGGGCAAACCGCAAAGCTTCTGGGAGCCTGCCGTTCGGACTTGTGACATACATCGCAATCAGCTTTAGGTTTACAGATGTAAAAAAATTAATTTAAAAAAGCAAATAACAATGTACCTGAAGAAGGTTTGTTTATGTTCTGGGGCTGCTTTGCTACTCTGGCACTAGGTGTCTTGAATTTGTGCTGCATTCTGGAGCAAAATGTGCTGCCCAGTGTCAGAAAGCGGACACATTTATAAATCACCCAAAGAACATAATATCAGACTATTTTGAAGAGCCTAGATAGAAACAGCTGAAACATGAAAGTCGAGAGTAGTCACCTTTTAAACCTGATAAACGTCAAGATTACTGCTCACGAGTAGGTCAACGGGTGCACAAGCCCCTTTGAGAATTACAGTTTGATTGCAAGGATTAATTCAAAACTGCGACGTTCCGTCACCGGAAGTGACGGAACCGCAAAGTACCGTCACCGGAAGTGACGGAACTGGTGAACTTCCGTCACCAAAAGTGACGAACTGGCGGAACTTCCGTCACCGGAAGTGACGGAACTGCACCGTTCCAACACCGGACGTGACGGAACTACAAAGTTCCGTCAGTGGAACTGTAACATTCCGTCACCGGAAGTGACGGAGCCGTAAAGTTCCGTCACCGGAAGTGACGGAACTGTAACATTCCGTCACCGGAAGTGACGGAACGTTGCAGTTCCGTCACCGGAAGTGAAGGAACTGTAACATTCCGTCACCGGAAGTAAAGTTCCGTCACCGGAAGTGACGGAACTGTAACATTCCGTCACCAGAAGTGACGGAACCGTAAAGTTCCGTCACCGGAAGTGACGGAACTGTAAAATTTCGTCACCGGAAGTGACGGAACTGTTGGAACTTCCGTCACCGGAAGTGATGGAACTGACGAAGTTCCGTCACCGGAAGTGACGGAACCGTAAAGTTCCGCCACCGGAAGTGACGGAACTGTTGGAACTTCCGTCACCGGAAGTGACGGAACCGTAAAGTTCCGTCACCAGAAGTGACGGAACTGCCTAACTTCCGCCACCGGAAGTGACGAACTGGCGGACCTTCCGTCACCGGAAGTGACGGAACTGTTGGAACTTCCGTCACCGGAAGTGACGGAACTGTTGGAACTTCCGTCACCGGAAGTGACGGAACGTTGCAGTTCCGCCACCGGAAGTGGCGTTCCGTCAAGTCCGGTGGCGGAAGTTTGCCACTTCCGTCACTTCCGGTGAGATGGATTCTTTTAAAGTGACGAAATTGACAAATGTCTCGAGCCTTCATCACTCCTCCATGTTGGAAAGGTATCAGGCTGATATCACGTAGTCTGATCTCAAAGCTGGCGTTCAGACCAACAACAGCCCATTGACGGGAGCTTATGTTATTGCCTCAGGTGCCGCTGAGACTATGAAACGTGATCTAGCCAGGACAGTTTATGTAACAGAATCGTGCCGATTGGGTCGACCCCGACGGACAGCGCTTGCCGATTCTGAGACACCATCTTTGCAACTCCAAATCGTTACGACGACAAAGCGAGTTGAAAGAAGAGTTAGAGGCAGAAAAGTAGACAGAGTGGTCGAACCTCACCGGCTGCCTTCGATCACATTTGCAATGCGCCCCTGCGGCTGGTACTTTCATCTCACTAAACAGCAACCCAGCAGGGAGGAATCGGGCTGTCAGGGGGGATTGAGCTCTAGTGAAGGACCGTGACACCAATCAACTTGCTCTCTGCTGGACCAGCCAACAACAATATCAAGTCAAATATGTTTTTGGCACGGTAAGCTAAAAGTTTAATCAAGGCTCTTTTCTTGAAATGTATCAAGACAGTGGCTGGGTCATTTCCTGGTGTAAACAGTCCATCTGGTCACACTGGAGTGCCAGAACAGAAATGGAGTGTTGGAAGAAGTGGCAACTTCATATTGAGCGGGGAGAAAGCATCGATATAATGCGAGGTGACGTTAGAAATTCTTTCTGAGGTCAACACAATGCGACCAGTGTGGAACAGCCGCACGGTTCGGTGTGAGTTTTCTCACAGTATCCATCAGGACGTCTCAAGCCCCGCTGCTCTCATTTTTAGGACACACTCCAGTTAATCAGAACCAGTCTGGTCCAAGGGCTCGGAGGTCATCAGGCATCCAGAGGAAATTATTGATGGAAATGAAGGTGCAGAAGAGCCCTCGAGCTCAGCGCTCCACACATGCTGGATGCAGAGTTTCTCAAGCGTCTGAACAAAGCCAAGTTGTTCGCGTGTGATTTAAGTGCTGCTTTTGTCATGACCCGCGCCAAGAGCTCTTGTTTTTATTGGCTGTTTGGTCCGTTTCCTTTTCTTGACTGGTTTTAAAAGACAACAAAACTGTTCAGTGGACAAAACGGAGCCTCTGATTAACCCACTTGAGTCGCCCAACGATTTTTCTAATAACACACATAAGTGGCGTTTCACGGCGATATGTCGGGTCATGAATCCATTAGGGCGCTCGATGACATTTCGTGCGAGCGAGACACGGCCGGGCGGCATCGTTTGGAGAGAGAAGTGGCTGCGAGAAAAGAATGACAATAGAAGTCAGGTCAGGTTCCAGTGTGTCGGTTGTTGGGGGAAGTGTCTGCTGATTGCCACGCTGTTCTGTAGATGCTGGCGGACGGCGCGAGGTGAGAGGCGGGTTAATTACTACACTGAAGAAGCGAGCGTGAGATGCTTTACCCAGCCGTTGTGGCTTGGAGGTTTGGGTTTCCTGGGCTTCGAGGTGTTTCTGAACATGGCACAGCGCAATGCCGTACGGAGCAGTGATGGCACAGAAAACGATGATGGCGTATACTGTTACAAGTCCAGCCATCCATTTTCGATATCCTCATTAGGCATAGACAATACAGTACAATTTTATTGATATAGCGCATTTCATAGCAGCTAGAGCTGAAACAAAGCACTTTACAAACAGTAGACAAATAAAGACAATAAAAGGCCATATAGATATAAATAAAAAATATATAAACAAATAAAGACAATAAATTAACATAAAACACAATTGACACCTGGAGAAGAAAATAAAATAAATCAAATGGATTGTGTTCAATAAAATATAGATAAATAAATAAAATGGATTGTGTTCAATAAAGACAAATATTTACGAGTTACTGTAATTACAATACTGTGACATCATGAAATCGTGATATCGTTGCTCGAGGTTATCATATTGTCAGAATCTGACACCGGCCTATGACCAATCCTCATTATGGTCACGGGTGAAATGGAGCCAGCCTATACCAGCTGACTTTGGGGAAGAGGTAGGGTGATCTGGACAACTCATAACACTCACATTCACACTTAGTGACAATTTAGTTCCTAACATGCAAGCGCAGGCAGAACATGCAAACTGCACACAGGAAAGCCAAACATGAGATTCAAATCCAGAACCTCAGAACACTGCAACTAGCAAAGCGATTTTGATTCAATAACTATTTTGCTGCCCAAAGAAGTACAACACGGAAAGTTGAGCTACATCCACCAAGACTGGCGCTTTGGCATGACTAACAGGCAACATTATTCTTCCGTGTACAAGGCTAGCATTGAAACAGGAGTTCAGGAGTGATTCTCTTGTCCCCATTTAAAAAACGGTCTGACAACCATCACAATTAACGGGGTTCTTTCGTTGACGTAAAATACATACAATTAAAGTTTAAATTGTGGTTTTGAGAGGTTTTCATTGGAACGTTTCTAACACACTTAGCTCATGATACTGCCCTGATTTTTTTTTAGGGTCTCAGACAGCCACTAGAGAAGATAGGTCTTTGTTCTCGTCCACGACATCTCAAGTCATATCCAGAGGCTGTTGCGTTTAAGTGCTATTCATTCATCAACCCACTGAAAATAGCGCCCATCCATGCCAAAAAAATCTTCAGTTTTCTGTCCCCGAGTCTCCTTTTTTCGGAATCTGCCTGTTTTTACTGGCAAGGTCCTCCCACCAGACCAAGCACACTATAAATACGACCCTTCTGAATGCCCACATCCTTGCCACGAAAATAAATCATGGGCTTCTCGGCTGTAGCAGACAGGCAGCACCTAGCAAACGGGACAAGCGGAGATCCCAATTGACCGGTCAAACAGGAACTGGGGAACACCCACTGAGGTTCCCTGGGAACGAGACTGCTGGCTGGCTCACCTCACAACGCTCTTGACAGGCTCTAATATCCAAAATGGCTTGTCACCCGCCTGGCTCGCAGTGACAGAAAAGATGACTGCGGCTCATCAGGGGGGTTGACGTATGTCCTACTTACTCCTTCACCACTCTGGCACAGGTGCAGAACGGAAGTGGGGTGAGTGGGTAATCACCAGGGTGTTGGCCCATCACTACCCACACAAGAAAAATGCACAGCCCACAACTATGGGCTTCTTACCAGATTACTTACCATATTTTTTTCTTTTTTTACTCGGGGACTGTCATTGCATGTAAAGCACTACACCTATTCACTGTTGCAAGCATGAAGGGACCATTAAATGTTCGTTTATTCATTATACGTATGTATATTCTTTTTTAATTACTCGCCCGATTAATCTTTAGCCGGGTTTATATGGAGACTTTTTTTGTTCTCTAGTCCTGTTGACATGTGACGTGATCTATTCCAATCGGCCGTTTACTTGCGCCACCCTGTTAATCAGATCAGCCACGTTACAGTCGTGTGACACGTGGAGATCCATGTAAACATCACGTGATCTATCAAGATGTAGTTCATTCATCTATTTAGCACAGTGTTTGCAATTCTTTTATTGAAGCAGCATCTTGTTAAAAACAAGTTAGCAGTCCTTCAAAACAAGTTGTCGTGTCGCAGACGGACTCTGGTAAGACGCTGCCATTTTAAAGTGCGTATACCACGTCACTACGCATTTACGTATTCATGATGGAAAACGAAACATTACCGGTTTGATGTTGTGTTATTTGGAATGTTCAATCAACTAAGATGACGCGATGGGAACGGTGACGTCGGCGCCAGTGGGTGCGGTCGTCCACATGCGGACATCCTGCCTCAAACACGGTTAACCCTTCACATTCAGAAGAGAGCTATGAAAATTCTTCTTTAACTTTTGTTACCCACTGGTGTTATATAACTTTTTCAAGAAACGACAGCAAAATAGCCTCCTTTGCTAGAGCCTCTGTGTCCCTGATCTGTAAACGGTGATGTACATGAGCAAATGATTTGACGCATCACCCAGGCACGCCTTCTGTCTCTGCAGTCTGATTGTCTAGTTTTATTCATGCAACGGTAAGTTAAGAAGATTTAGAGGCACAAGATGGGGCCAGAGAGGAATGGTTGTCCTCCACAAAAATGGTGATAATATTCTCCTGTCAGGTCATAGGAAACGGGCTTCTGCAAAATGAAAAAAAAGACAAATCCACTGGCGGGAACAGGCTTCTACTAGTATTTTTTTTTTTTTCTGGCAGGAATGGGCTTCTTTCAAAGTAACCCCCCTAATTTTTTAAAAATGTTTTTTTGTTTTGTATTTTTATTTTTTTACTGGCGTGAATGGGCTTCCATTGTTTTAACATACATGTATATACGAAAAAGTGTTGTTGTTGTTTTTTTTAATCACTGCAAACTCCACATTTGTGAGCTTGGTCAGTAATGAATTAAAGTCATAAGCAAGATATCACTGCATTGGTGGACCAGCCTGGACACCGTTTTATTAGCATTCACAACTTTGCTAAGACTCCAGTTGTGTGCAGTGTTTGCTAAATGGTAAATGTCTTTGGAAATAATACGTACTCGTTGCATTCAATCATTCTTTAGCATTAGTTCTAGCGCTAACTTTGGATTAGTTATTTCTAAGGCTCTGGTTGATTATTCATATTTTTTTATCTGCATTTTGCCTAATTCTTTTTTGCCAGGCGACCAGTCCAGGGTGTACCCCACCAGCTCACCCACAACACTAGTGATACATAGAAAATGGATGAATATTCATTTTGTGGTAGCGTTAGCATTGGCTCTTTTATTAATTTCGCCACTTGTCTGGTGTGTTTATACACAAATGTTGCTACATATTACATTGATCAATACTTATTTTAAACTATATAATGTCAACTGCTATTCAGGTCTTACATTTTACGCCAGGAACGACAACCATTTGCGGAATGTTGTTCATTAGCAAAAATGCCTCACAAGAAGTTGCTGAGCAAACAAGAAGAAAAGTTGAGTTTTGAGCCCTCCAACCTTGACATGCGCCAGTGTAGCAAAGCCTCGCCCTTCCTCCAGCATTATTCCTTTGCTGATATTCTTTGCTTCCGTCTGTAGAGACGCGACAATATAGTGCGGGTCTGAGCTTGGAAATGAGCTGCGGTTGTTTTCTTTGCAAAAACACCTGTCCAAACAGCAGCAAAGCCAAGGGCAACTCTCGCCTGTCAACACTGGTGACAGCTCTCGACAAAAAAAATCCAGCCCAGACAATTCCTAAGACGTCCACTCGAGCGAAACAATGCACGTGGGGCTGGTGTGACCCCAGCTGGGGCCGACCATTTCTGCCCTGTTTGTAGTCTTCATTGGGGCCGACACCTGGTTGGAGAGATACTGTCTCTTTGTTTTGTTTATCTGTGCGGTTTCAAAGGCACTTAATCCACTGCTGGTTTCAGTGACACTGACGAGCGCCCCAAAAAAAAAAAAAAAACAGGAGGATGGGGCGGGGGTTGAACCAGACCTTTCATAACAAAAGGCTAGGCTATTTAGTACAAAGTAATTAATTAATAAAGCTTACAAGCATTTATAAGGCGTTCGTATCATCTGTCCTGAGTGGATTTAGAGACTATTCTGGTGAAGATTCACAGAACACAGACGAGGCGGATCATTAGCCAGCAGCAACTTGGCTAGCTCTGTATAGGGAGGGAGTGGAGGTGGTCTTGTTTCAGTCTTTACGCTTAAATTTCCACAGTTGTTCTCGAACACACACAGCATCGTAATCACTTCGCCGTTAACATGGATAAGATGAGTGAAAGATTGCAAAGAAAAACTTTGCAGTCTCAACTAATTGAAAACACATTTACCTTACCATTTCTCATTTTCAACATAAAACTTTTATTTAAAAACAGAAACCAGCTGAATGATCATCACTTTAAACTGTACATATACAAGTCATCATTTTATTTACATTGTGGGAATCTAGATGTGCACATTTAATGATTTCTTGTTATGTTGGGTATGGTCCAGCTTTTGATGGATGATATGCTTAAATGTCAACATTTATATATAGTGTAGAAACTAACTACTAATGTGTCACTCTTCACAAACAATACATACATGTAAACGTCTCTTCTAAGGCTTTATCAACACGTCACCATTGAATTTTGGAGGAAGTGCGTAGAGATAAATATGTAGAGAGGAAATACTTTCAATAGCTGAGCATGATTTAACTAGAATCAGAAATACACGATTTAAAAGTCTCCTGTTTGCAAATTATGCTCATAAGTGTGCTGTGGAAAAACAAAGCTCTAATTAATTTTAGCACCACATTCACAAATGTCTCTAAACTGTGGTGAGACCTCGTTGGTTTTCACCTCCATCTTCAAACCGGGAATGCGCTTTGCTCTTGTTGCGAGGCAGCAATGGATGCTAAAGCCCATTTACTTACGTTCTGAACAGCGGATGAATCACAAATAAAATGGGAGCGGAGTGGTGGTTCTTCGCTAAATGAACGCCCTCGGTTCTTCATCTCGGCCGTACGAGCGATACACGAGTACGGACAAAAGCAGTTTGAACAAGTCAGCCCGGGAGGAAACGCCGACTGACTAGATGGAATCGTGCTGGCTTTGCACGGACTCACTGCACCGCACACATGGAGCTGCGAGGGGGGTTGACCGTCCGGGCCACCATATCCTGACTGTAGTTCACGATGTCCGCTTTGACCACACGCTGCAAGAATGCAGAAAGACAAAACGCACCAGTCAGCTACAGCATTGTTCGTTCAGAATCGTGACTGCATTCCACATCTAGGTCAAAATCCACGACAGAGACCACATAACAGTTGAAAACGCAGCTGTGATTTGCACAACAGAGAAATACATTCCACGGAAAAATCCGTAGTGGCGGTCTCTGTGAAAATGACTTCCACTCCATTTTTTGTACCAAGGGCAACGACGCGCAGACGACGAGAGGAGACGGTTGACATCACTTTGTTTTCCTGTGCCAAGTTTTGACAACCTTGGATAATTTGTTAAATGTTTGGAGCCGATGCTAAAAGTAGTGTTATTTCTGACTGAAGATGCGTGTAGGTGGAAATCACGTGGCTAAATTTACCATTGAACAATTATGTTAACTACAATGTCAAATATTTATGAACTACTTTGATGTCATTTTACTTTGCTCCAGCTGAGCAAAGACATCAAATTCTACAAAGGCATAGTAGTATGTAAACTATCAATTTCTCAGTGAACACGAACAATTGTAAGAACTTTTATTGAACTAAACCATGGTTAAATTCTTGGAAATCAGAGTGCTTTAAATTTTAAAAAATGCTTTCCTTCAATGCTTTGCTTCACTGCCATTTGTGTGTACTTTGTTGTGTTCTCAACATAATTGAATTTGTTAGAAAGAAATAATTTTGTGTACACGTTGACACATCGCAGCAATCAATCAATGTCGCACTGTTGTGAGAGTATTTCACAGGAAAGTATATGATTGAACATTTCGGATTTCCTTTCAAACAAATCTTTTGGGATGTACACATTTTTGTTGAACACTGTAGATGGTTATTATGTTCAGTACATCCGGAAAGCATTCACAGTGCTTCACTTTTTCACATGTTATGTTATATAGCCTTATTCAAAAAAAAAAAAAAGAAATGTATTTTTTCCTTCCAAATTCCACACACAATAACCCCATAATGTCAATGTGGGAAAAATGTTTTTGAAATTCTGACAAATAAGTTATTAAAAAACAAACTAAGAAATCACACGTACATACTGTAAATATTCACAGCCATTGCCACGAAGCTCAAAATTGGGCTCAGGTGCATCATGTTTCCACTTGTCTTCCTTGAGTTTCCTACAGTTTAATTAGCCGCACGTCTAAACTGACCAATCCGGGGAGAAGGGCGTGCGTTAGGGAGGTTAACAAGGACCGGATAGTCACTCTGTAAGAGCTTCAGCGGACCTCTGTGGAGAGAGGAGAATCTTCCAGAAAGTCAACTTTCCCTGCAGCACTCTACCAATCAGGCTTGTATGGTAAAGTGGCCAGACGGCAGTAATTCCAAGGCACATGGCAACCCGCCTGGAGTTTGCCAAAAGGTACCTGAAGGCATCTCAGCCTATTGGCAAGAAAATTCTGTGGTCTGATGAGACAAAGACTGAACTATTCGGCATGAATGCCAGGAGTCATGTTTGGAGCAAACTAGGACCTCTCATCACCTGACCAATAGCATCCCTACAGTGAAGCATAGTGGTGGCATCATCATCAAGTAGGGATGATTATCAGCAGTAGGAACTTGAATACGAGCAACCATTTCTGGAGGGATCTGAAAATGGCACCGACGCTAACCATCCAACCTGATGAAGTTTGAGAGGTTTGCCAAGCGGAATGGGCAAAACTGCCCAAAGATAGGCGTGCTAAGCTTGTGGCATTATACACAAAAAGACTTGAGGCTGTAATTACTACCAAAGTTGCATCAAACAAATATTGAGCAAAGGCTGTGAATACTTATATACATGTCATAGTCTTAGTACTTTATTTAGAATACATTAGAAAAGAAACCCAAACGTTTTTCACAGTCATTATGGGGTGTTTTGTGTAGAATTTTGAGGCAAAAAGAAAAAATGAATTCATTCAATTTTGGGATGAGGCTGGAACATAAAATGTAAAAAAAAAATGAAATGCTGTGAATACTTTCCACTGTATTACAGTAAGCGGTTTAGCACAACACAGGTCATACTGTTGGGACTAAGAGGGCTACAAAATCACACGGTTCTAAAAGTCCAAGAGGTCTTTCGGCGCTAAACAATTCCACAACAACAGGAAAACTACTTTGTACTTAATCCTCTAGTGAGACTCATCTACAGTATACTACTGTACTGTAAACATACTTCCACTTATTGAACCAAACATATTTTGCTTTGCTGGCGGTTCTCTTGTCTAATGGGGCCTTCATCTTGAGGGTAGTTGACCAACTCGGCCTTCACGATCCTCTGAGCAGGTACGACACATGTCCGGCAGCGGAGAGATTGAGGAGAAAAAAGAAAATGATAGGAGGAGATAACAGTAATGGCTAGAACGGAGAGTAAAGTCAAGTAGATCGAGGACATGTGGGGTGATAGGGAGGAAATTGTGCTGTGATACAAATTGAATATAGGATCAAAATATAGAACCGATGACATCGCTGTTAAGCGGAAAACAGCAACTATTTCCCATTAGCAGGCGCACAAACTGGCCGGCTCATGAATGAGCTGCTGAGGCCTGGTGTCGAAGCCAGTGATGGATCTGAAGACTTGCTATCTGATCTCAAAGACAGAGGAGCAAGATGGAAGGGGCAGCCGGGCAGATATAATTCTGTCATGGGTCGTGACCCTTGTGTTCAGCTTGCTACAGCTGACAGCTGATAATGAGGCTTGACTGGGCCAATGCCTCCACCTCTAAACAAGCTCCAAGAGAAGACCTCACATCCATTTATCCATTCTCTAAACTGCTTTAAAAAAATCCCAAAGTCATTATTATTGAAGAATTTGCTATAAACAGGAAGTGTCACGAATGTTGTGGGATTGAAGCTCAAAAGTCAAACATCATCGCAGCCAACACTAAGTGCAAGAACTCATTTTGAACATTTTGTCACAAATATGAACTCACACAAAATGTTATTGTTGAGGTCCTCTGTCTGTCACGCCTGCCTATTTGCAGTTCGGCACGCACGGTTATTCACATATTCACGGATCCCCCCGCTTTTTAAAAAAAAAATTCAAATTTGATTTTTCCATGTTTTCCAGAATTTTTCCCCCCCATTTTCAACCCGTCTATTAGCCAGCCAAAATTACAGTATACTGTATGGTTCTTTTTTGAATTGCTCAAACCCTTTGTTGTTGGGTTAGGACAGTGGATCTTTTATACAAGCTTTGAGAAATGTATTATCAAAAATAAAACATTAAATGCACCTATTTTGCATGTATGCACATACTTAGTCCATGTTTTAAATCGAATTTTTGTCATACATCTGATTTCTGACAAACAAGTGTGTGGTCCTATGGGGCCCCCCGAGAAGCACTGATGAAAAATTGGGGCCCCCTCCAGCAATTAAGTTGCCCATCCCTGTAATAGATTATCTTCTATCTAATCTTTGAGGTTCCACCATAGTAAACATTTGTATCAGATGACAAGATTTTTTGCTGTCAACATTTAAATAACCTGTAAAGGGAACTAACAAATTTGTTTCGAAATACATTATAGAATTTTGAAGATAATTGCTTAAAACGTGCAAAGACCGAGAACTACGTAGTACTGAATTGTGGAGATCAAGCCAGGTCGGTACTGCAATTGAGAATTTGTTCTCATTTGCCTTACCTGGAATGAAGGGCAAAGGAATGAAGAATTAAAAATAGCGCAAGCTGTTTTTCACCAATACATTTCTCCGGATTTTTTGGACTAACACAGACACCAGGTTAGTCAAAGTGATGCACGTCAGCATCGGGCAAGAACCTCCCACCCCTCATATGAGCACTTGAGCCCCTTTGCTTGCATCAGTGGTTATCCGACGCAATTGCGAGTTATTCAGTTATTATTCACGAGGCCCAAAGCCTGTTATGTTGAGAACTAGCTGCTGGTTAGTGCCTCTCGTCGCAGCGGGGGAAGCCCCGCTAAGACACGATGGAATATAAAACAGCCACTGGAGATTTTATGATGATATATATTGCACCACAAACATGTAGAGATGTGTAGGCATAAAAAAGACGCTAGATGGAGTATATTAGTGTAGTTGAGTGACAAGTTGAGCGGGGCGTGGTTTCAGGTCAATCAATGACAGCTTGATTCTTCATGATGCTAAAACCTCTTTTTTTTTTTACACATTTTTTTGTTTTTAAATCATTTAAATTTGGAAGGGTTGTGAACCAACAGTTTTCTCTGTTAGTGTGTCAAATTCACAATACATTTATTTTCACTTTACAAGGATTTTAATACAAAGCGGTCGGGGTGGGCGATATGTCGACATTAGATCATTAAGCGATTCAACGTGTTCACGATCTCATAAAGCCGGAAGATCGTTTGATCGTCTACATGGCACATTCTATACAGTTTAGTTCGATGGCGGCGCAAAGCCGCTGATGCGTATACGCGACCAACCAATCACAGCACGCACAGTGCACCGTACGAGACACTCCCCGCCTCCCTGTTTGTTTGTATACAGAGGGGAGCTATAGCGAAAAATCACCACGAAGCAGAGTTGCTCCCGAAAAAAACTCCACATCCAGCGCCGATTTGGTTTGGCTTTTCCTCGGAGGAGAAAGGGCAAACAAGTTTGCAGAGACTCAGTTCGGACGTCAGCGCCGAAAGCCAAAGGAGACGGAGATCAGACACATGGTAGCCGGAGGCAGCCGCTAGCTCCAAGCTAACGCAACCCACGGTAACACAGTCATTTAACAAGCGCACTCCATATGAAAAAACAGGCAAGCGGTGTAAAGAAGTAACTGAGGCAATGACTTATTACTTTGCTGAAGACATGATTCCCATTAAAACAGTGGAAAACGAGGGCTTTAAAAGACTCTTCAAAGTACTAGACCTGCGTTACGAGCTGTGCTTTCATGTTTACATTATGTTACCTTTTATGTTTGCATTCACTGCACATTTTGATTAAAATTGTCACTATTCAAATTAAAACCTGTTCAGAAAGCTTAGCTGACTTAAAATGTTTTCTTTTTCCTTTTGGAGTTTTGTACACATTTTGAATATGTTTAACATGAGGAAAATGGCCGGAAATGTGCAAAATAGTCTTAAAAAAATCAATGTAAAAAAAGAATCATGATAAAATCGTGATGATTTTATTATTTTTTTCAAATCGTGATATGCTATTTTTGCCAGACCGCCCACCCCTACAAAGCGGTGTTCCTTAATTAAGAGGAAGAGCACTTACTTTTTCTTCACACAGCCTCTCACGCGGCTTGATAAACATGGATTAAAGCACTTTGTTCTTGTGACGGTGGGGAGGAAGAGCAAAGTAGACGGATGGCTCTATTAGTCAGTAGGCAGCGGTAGTGGCAGTGGTGATGATGGGCTTGAGAACCCGGCCAGCGCTCTCCTTACATGCTCTCCTCCTCTCGCGGGGCCGTGACCTCCCCGCAGGCCCCAGCTCATCAAGCACTGGCCAGCCAGGGTGGCTCCAACCGCTCGTATCGGAGCGAGGATTAATGCTTCTGGGGGAGGTGACCCTGTAAATCCTACAGCTGCCACGTTTGGGCAACCCGGTCTCGCTGGCAGGCCGGAGCCTCTTTTAGGCCAACACAGCACGTTGGGGAGATAAACGACATAAATCAGCCCGCCAAAATAACCTTCTCACCCCTCCAAATGCATACCTTTAACCTCTGACTTCACGCGTTAATGTGGCCAATGTGGGTCTTATTTACAGATGGGCAGCTTCGCTGGCAGGTAGTGCGCCACTTGAGGCAGACGCAACAAACCAGTGTTTATGCAACAAAAGGTCATTTACAGTGTGTGGTGAACTGCGCTGACCTAACACACTCCCGTTGACCTCCATTCCAAACAGCGTAATGTTACATACTGCGACCGACCACTTTTCTCAAGTCAATTAATCCAGGAAGGCGGAGAAGATCAAAAACTTGTTAGGAGGCATTTTTGTTGAAATCTGAGACTTGAATGACTCACCTGGGACTGTTCTATCTCAGCTTTGTTCAGCTTTACGCCGAGAATCTCTGCCGCAACCCTCTGGAAACAAAGATACACCTGAAGAGAGTAATGCAATGTGAAATATTAACCCTAGCAAGTGTGATCAAAATCTTGCTTTTGTTGGCGTCTGACGCTCACAGAGTCGCCGGTCTTGGCGGACACAAAGTGACTGATGAGGCCGTTCTCTTGGCAAAAGCGCTGGTGCTTGTCGGACTTCACCGTCCTCATGTGCTCCAGGTCGACTGGGGACGAAACACAAGCGTGACATATGAGCAGGCTCGCGTTTCTCATTTCAGGTTAACTGTCACGTATACATCAACATAAACAGCAGAGATAACTGTTTACATAAGCCAGACAAGGAGACTGCCAAATAAACATAACTCAATAGTTATGTTGCTGTCAAACCAAGAAAGCTACCGCTAGTTTTTATGTTTGTAAATTCCCCCTTTTCCATAAATCGGTAAACATTTTAACTGCTTATGACAGAAGTAAACGGTGTGGTCATTGGTTAGTTTTTGTTGATTGGCAGGTTAAATTGTTGGGCTTTTAAGGTATGACACAGTGGCTGTTGCTCAGATCCTGGTTTCTATCATTCCAATCCATCAGGAATGTGCGGTCAGGGTAGGCAAGTGAGGCAGGGCCAGCACGCCTGGATAATGAATGAATGAATGAATGAATGAATGTTCCCATCCGCAGGCCCACTAGTTGAATCACGGCATTCTGATTAATTTGGCATTTGTGGAATAGGAGTTAAGCAGCAAAATCCACCCATTTTTAGCCATCTCAGGGGGCGGCCATTTTGTTATTTCTGTCGACTGAAAATGACATCACAACTACTCAGGGCTCACCTTCAGAAAACAGGTCATTTGACCTTCTTATTCCACTAACGCAATATTTATCAGATTGCCTTGTTTCAACTAGTGGGCTTGCATAGACCATCCATCCATTATCTATACCGCTTCTCCTCACAAGGGTCGCGGAGCGTGCTGGAGCCTATCCCAGCTGTCTTCGGGCAGTAGGCGGGGGACACCCTGAAGTGGTTGCCAGCCAATCGCAGGGCACACAGAGACAAACAAACAACCACACTCACAATCATAGGGGAATTTAGAGTGTCCAATTAACCTACCAAGCATGTTTTTTTTTTAAATGTGGGAGGAAACCGGAGTACCCGTCGAAAACCCACGCAGGCACGGGGAGAACTTGCAAACTCCACACAGGGAGGCCGGAGCCGGGATGGAACCCACGACCTCTGCACTGTGAGGCTGACGTGCTAACCAGTCGACCACCGTGCCGCCTGCATACAACATATTATTAAAAAATATACTTCCCCAAAAAAAAGAAAAAAAAAAAAAAATGGAAAAACAATAACTTATGCTTACATTAAATTATGTTCCATTTTAGTTCTATGGTCCGTGCTTTACACAGATTTTCTTTTTCAGTCCAATGATTATCAATGATTTCAACATTAAAGTAGCTGAATGTTCATATTTCTTGGTCAAATACTTGGGCAGGAAGTGAAGCCAAGTCTTGCACGTTCCCTGTGTCAGGTGACCTCGATACGTTCATTGCCGACTCAGGCAATTGGCGCGAGTATTCACACAAAAGACGTTGCTGTTTGTCTTTCTATTGCCAATAAACGTGTTTCATCACACATGTACTGCACATGCTGACATTCAACAGTCCGTCTCATGAGCGTGTGTGTGTGACATATTTAGTCATTCCTATGGCCAGAAAAGTGACTCAAAGTGCACACTGGAGTCTCTTGAATCAGGAGCCTCTGGAAGTTGATATCTTCCATCAACTTTTATTGAGGTAACTGTGTTTGGCTCCAATAAACTCATCATAAATCGTCTAATTCTTTACCGATTTTGAGACGGATTGGTTTGTTACAAACATTAGACATCAAGGCCCTTTTAAAAACAACAACAACGAACTTGACCTTATATTAAATATTCTTTTGTTTGTCTTGCTATCAGATTGTTGAACTGTGCGATAATCAAAAGCTTTGAAAAGATGAACCAATTCGATTGTGGCCTCGTTTGAAACACATGTTTCAATAAAATTGAAAATAACAGCTAATCTTCTATTTTGGCTCTCCTTTTTATATCCGACTCCAGAGGAGTAGCGCCTCGTGAACCTCACCTCGCTTCCACCCTGACGCCAAGAACCTTGATTTGACCTGACGCAGACCAACGTTCAGGAACAATAAGTGGACAAGGACTCCAGGCTAAAGCCGCAGCAAGAGCGCAAAAGCAGAAGAGCTATGACTTAAAAGGTGGGCACAGTGGTCCAAGAAATGCCACTGTCACCTTGCCGCTGATTTACAGAGGCTACAATGACAACGCCTTCCTTTTTAGCTTTTGTCTTGGCGCTCCCTGTGCATTTGACTCCCTTCGGAGTGATACCGACTGCTCTGGTTCTCGCTTTTCCTCCGTGTGGGGTCATGCTGGGGTCGGTGAGGAAGGTCACCCGGGGGTCTCGCCGCTGAAAAGCAATAGTCTCACTCTTTATTTCTGGCTTTGTGCATTAAGGCGACCACACCCGGTATCTGGTGCATGCAAGTCTATGGCACCTGGAGGAGGTCAGGCTACTGTACGGTGTTGCGTTTCTCTCCAGCCCCCGTCCAAGAGTTGTATTCTTTTGTGCGAGGCTGTCAAAGATTTACTGTGTTCTCATGCCCCGAGAGCGTGTATGAGGGAGCGCTGCACCCAGAAAGACAGATATATAGTCTGGGAGAACATAAATACTGCATTTATTGAGCAATATTAATATCTCAGCAAGTCACATGACCCCAAAAATGCCAGCAGGCAAGCCGCAGAAACCAAACAAATACTTTTAGGGGGAATAATTTTCCGCCAGAAGCCGATTATCATGGTCATAAGAGACACATAAACACAAACCTTTCAGGGCAAGGGCAGACTGTCATGTCTCAGCCCGGGAGTAAACACAGCTATCTCACAGGCGTCAGCAGGTTATTAATTCCCGTCATGAACATGCAAAGGTACCTCCATGCTACTAGGGGTAAACACTGCTAATCCTTTGGATCCTGCACACTTGGGAGAGGTCAATCATGCGTCAGTGTCACATTAGGCAGAATTAACATCAACACCGGCTCCAGAGTGGAGGTGCATGTATGTAAAAAGGCAAGTTGTGCAAAAAGTTGGTAGACTTCTGAGAGCGTGAAGAGAGTGAAAGCAAACTTCACGCGTGCGTTAATAGTTGAGAGGTTTGGGATTGTAACTCCAAAAAATGGACATTGGCTTGCCGCTACTACCAGTCACTACACCTGTTATGCACAGCATCGGAATGAAGTGTTTTTACACTCTAAAAACCAATTGGGCCAACTGTGATTCACACGTCTGAGTTCAAATGTTGTTTCGACACATTTTTTCTTGAATGTGTCACTCAAAACTACTGACATTGTAAAACCCAACTGCAACTGTAAAACCCAGTCTTGACATACATTTCACTAAAATGTAGTCTGCAACGCAAGGTATTCCAGTTATGTGGTGTCTCAGTCTGAATACTAAAAGGAGTCCATAGATAAGAGACAATGAAATATGAGGTGCAGAAGAAAGGCAAGTCCGGTAGACATAAACAAGTAGGGCTATGGATGCCATGTTACCTGTGTTAACTACGATGTAAGTCAGTCAAAAGAAACAAAAGGCCGCTTATTGATGATTGGATACCACAAGTTAGAACATGAAATTGTGACAACAACTGAAGTTATACTTCAGCACGCCATCGCTTGCTCTCTATACCCGATGTGCTGTGCTGGCGTGCACCCAGCACCAACGCTCCAATTGGCCTCCGTCGGCATCAGAGAGTCATCACGATCCATCTCATTTGCAATGATGTGCAAACGGGTTTATCTCCACGTGTCTGACATGACTCCTCCCTAGAAGGCATATATCAAGCTGGTGGTGTGGTATCGGTGCCATAGTGTTGGAGCATTTTTCTCAGATACAGGTCCAATAAAAACACACAGCTCCAATACTGATAATTGTATTGCTATCAGTGTAGCCCAACTTAAAATGAGTATATATACATATTGCCTGCACCTATAGAAGTATTGTATTTCTTATTTTAAGATCATGTTAATCTTAAACTCTAATAGCATCTCACTAACAATTTATACTAATATCTTATTAGGATTTTTAGGGGAAAAAAATCCTTGTGTGAATGTTTTTACACAAAAACTGCCTGGTAGGAAGAAATATTTTCAGAAGAAGCCTATTTTGGCTTGATTTGAGATGTTTAATTGGGCCGCAAGCAACAAAAGGGTATTTTAATAATCAATTAATCTGCCATTATTAATGATTAATTGATGAATCAGATAAAAAAAAACGTTTTCATTTCCATCCCTTTACTGATAAACAGGAAATTGTTTCAAACTGATAGAGCAGAACTGTATGATTCAGTTACTGGTTTTTGTCTGGAACATGTCAGAAAATTTAACAAAAAATGTTGATCATTGTTTTCCAAAGTAAAAGGAGATGATTTATTTTATTATTTACTGATATATTATACAGTATTTACTTTTTAGAGGCTGAAACTCCAAGGATTTGGGCAATTTTGAAGTAAAGCAAGGTCTCTAAACGATTAATCAATTACTAAAAATAATTATGGATCAGTTTGATTTTCGATTGTTTTGATTAATTCATCGTTGCACCTCTAGTTAGATTTGAGTTTTTGCAATCATTTAGTGTTAGTCATGCATCGAAATACTGTTTACCTATCGGATGGCCATGTGCATTTAACGTTGCATCTGACTGGTCAAAGTCAGATTATTCCATATAAAACGTTTTGCACATCTTTGCGATCTGAAAATTGCACGCGCCATTATCACCAAAACGATATTTTTCTGCGATATATTGTGCAGCCCTAGAAGACAAACTTCCCAATGTGATTCAGTGCAATTGTACATCACTGGAAGTGACATGATCCGGCAGGATCCGCAAAAACACTACGAAGACGGGGTCCTCATTTTCTTTCGGGAGAATTTCGTTGCATGCGGCTATCAATCTGTCTTTCTAGTCTGAATACAAGACTAATCCCAGCGTTTTTAGTGTTTTGCTCAGTTTGTCTTCCTAATGTACCCATCTCTACTTATCAGGTCAAAACAATCTTCCCGCCATGTTCTGGTTTCCTTCTATGTCTGTCAAACTGTACATCAGCTTAACAACCCGGAGGAAGTGACTGCAAACACGACCTTAAACTGTTTAGTCCTCCGAGCGCATAAGAGATAGTGGAGTGGATCATCACTCGTCAAGAGTGATGGCTCTCCCTCGTTCTGGTCGCCGTCACTGTTTATTTAAAATAACCGCATGCCAATGCCGTGAATTTTGAGTGAGCAGTTGGAGATAAATATCTGATGGATATAGGAGGCTTTTTTATCACAAGTAGCCGTTATTTAGATGATGGGGTTTATTGTTGTCCACGACTGAAAAAATTCAGTCGCAACCATGGAAAGTTGGACAACAGAGAGTCATGCAAAGTGTGGTAGCTGTACTTAGCCATAAGCCATTAGTCATCTACTGTAAATGACACAGTGGTGCCTCATTCCAATGACCACGCTTGCACCCCGATTCCTCTTTCCCCATTCGAAGGAATAGAAATACAATTCGACTATTCCAGAAAACCAACGGGCACCAACAAAAAAGTTTGTCATGATGTTTTTGATACGGATAATTACACTCTACAGTAGTGTACTTTAGAAAAACATTTGGAATGTAAAATGTATATATAAAACAAGCAAAAAAAAAAAAAAAAACATTCTTACAAATTATGTAATATTGGTAACATGTTCGCTTGGAATTGTTTTCATTTCATTTATCCTCCAATTCCAGATGTGTTGCAATGTAATTTTCATATTTCCGCACAAGCTGCCAAGGCCAAACAATAGGCTAATAGCTGTGTCGTAATCATCATCAGTGGGCTTTTTAAAAGCACGCTGCAATAACATAGACACCTAGTTACCGGACCTGAACGGAGGCTGCTGGGGACCAATTGCAACAAGTTTCCCAGCAATGGACGGCATGAGAATACGCCTGACGTACCACAGTTCATTTCTGGCATTTTAAGCTAAGCAGCAGCTCGGCCTAGTCTGCGGACTGAGGGTGGAATGTGATAGACACGGTGGGCCGCTTGTTGTCAGGGGGCTCTAAGGGGTCATATCCTATTAAAAGAAAGTTACTCGGTCGAAACTAATCAACCCCAGGGGAGAACCTATCGCTTCCAACATTAGCTAACAGACCCCTCTGGGTTTTCTTCAGTTTCCCCCTCAATGACAAAAGTGAGCCAATGCAGACTGGTTATGGTGACGTGACGGTTATCAAACAAACTGCTCCAGAAACTGTCGGCACAAAGTAAATCAAGCCGTGCGGTGGTTGGATGTGGTCCACGCAGGCTTCCATCAACTGCAAGATCTGGCGAGCCTTTTTTGATTAAATGGCTATTCAAATTGATTTTGTTCACTTGCATTGTGATGAAATACTAAGAGCCATTCGAAATAAAACAGGCTCAGGAGACAAATATGGACGTTTGTGGGATTGGTTGTGCCTTTGTCTGTTGTATAATGCCGGGGAACCTCCTATGTGGAACACAATCCATTCTGGAATGCTTGTTTTTGATAAATAATGTGAACTTGTAAAGTCTCCGGGAGTTGTCTTAAATCATTTCTAAGCTCAAAATAAATAAATCAAAGAGCTTTGGAACCGTCTAATTTTAATGTTAAAAATTGAGCACCTTTAGTGCTTGCCTAGTAGATTAAACAAGGACCAAGAACATTGTGCGTAATTGACCTCCTAAATGGCATGGCCTATTCCAGCGTGGTCAGTGCTCACAAAGCCATGTTTGCATAGAGTTGCAAAAGAATCTATCAAGGTCATTGATGTGGCGTTCAATTTACGCTTGCATTTTGTCGTACAAGATAGCCAATTAGACTTGACAACCTACAAAAGTCTCTCAAGTGCACAATAAATTATTCTGCGATTACATTGCGTGCTGAAAATAATTACAATGTCACAGAGGGCTTTGAGAAATATTATTTTGCTAAGAGTTATGGACACCAAGCACTTATTCTGAAACCAGGGTGCCTTGCATTCAGAGGAAAGGGAAATTGTAACAGACACAGTATTGTTTACGGTCACCACTATTTATTTTTCTTCATACTGAAACAATATTATTTTAATGATATCCATTGAATTCACAAGTGCCTGAATTACAAAACGACTGTTGTAGTCTTTCAAGCCAGAGCAGAGGAAAGTCACGGTGAGCGTAGCTCCAAAACAAGGTCGCAATTCTGTGCTATCAATTAATTCCTTGTACCGGTGGATCTACGCGAATATAACTGGTGACAGAATAATGAGAAGCAATCAGCAGCATATTAAAGCTTCGGTAACAACATAATCACGACTGGTACGGACAGATGAAGTGCTGTTAGTCGGCTGGTGTCGCGGAAGGTGAGCGAGGCCTGCGCGAGGCTTCTCGGGGGAATCCTGACAGAGACAGAGCGTTCTTTGTGCGGCGGCGCCCCCCGCCCCGGTGGCCTGAAACCGGCCGGGAACGTCAGGGGACTTGCTTTCCACTAGGTCAGAAGTGTTCTGTCGACAGCTCATTGATCACAGCTCATCTTGTCATTCGATCGTTTTTCATGAAAGCCCGCACGGACGCACACGTGCGCGTCACGCACACGTTGCTTTCGCACTTTGCGGCGCAATCACACACTCCTCTATGGTGGCCTTGCTACAATGTGGTCTTCCTCCCGCCGAAGTCGGGGAATGTAAAACGTCTGGCGGTAGCTGGAGTGCATGGCCGTTCAGAACTCCAGTAAAACATGGGTCCAAGGGCCTTGCAGGCTGTATTAACGGACCCTCAGGACTCATGAAAAGCGAACAAAAGGCCCAGTACTGAGCTGACCGCACAAGACGCTGCCCGGGCTTTCGCTGGCGGTGTCCTCCAAGCTCTCCTGCCGCTGTTAAACTAAGTGGACTTTTATGGCTAAGCAGTAATGCGTGTCTCTGTGAGCCTGAAGCACAGCTATGCAATATAATATTCCTGCCAAGCACAGGGGAGCCTTCATCGTTGGCTGCGTCACATCCCTATGAGTCTAGTCGTAATTACTAAGTTCACAGGGGCTTCTCATCTAATGTACAGCAAGTGAAACATTACCACTACTAATAAGTAGGGCTGCCGTGATGAGTCGACTAACCGTGACGACCAAAATCGCCGACAATGCATTTTAATCGTCGACGCGTCGTTTATTTATATACAGTATTTATTTATTTGGCACATTATTTTTCTCTCGAGACTGCCGCGTCTCGCTCTTCTCCCGCTGGCTGTTTTCCTATCTGCAACGCAGCGGTGGTAATCCCGGGGATGTAAACAGAAGCATCGTGGGTAAAGTTGTGTAAGCCTTACACTGTAAGGGCTAATTCGTGTTGGGAACAGAGTCCGAAAGTTACGGCGGCATTTCACCGACACTCAATACAATGCAAACCTGCCTTTCATGGCAGCTGATGAGGATGCCCGATCATTTAAAAAAAGGAAGCAAGTTTGTGCTAGTGCAAAAAAAAAAAAAAAAAAAAAAAAGGGTCTTCCTTTTTTTGTAACTGGTGCATATCACATTTTGATTGTGTAGATCAATTTACTACTTTTAAATTATGCAATTATGCAAAAAAAAAGTCTTGGTGCCCAAGAAGAGTGAAATATGTATACAAGTACTTCTTTTTGTATTCATAGATAATTCCACTGTATTAGTGCAACTCTGCATAGTGTATAGTTTTGGTTCAATTTTAAAACGCACTAAAGAATTACAGCTAAACATTTCAAGGCCAGAGTATCGCCATCAATTTAAGTCACTCTCTTATTTATAAACATGTCAGGAATGATGGCTTAAGTTGCAAAGTTTAATACAAATTGAATGTACTATCGTTTTGTCTTCATGATTAGTTTGTACATAAAGAATTTAAGCTGTAAGCGAATGAGGCTTATTATAAGAGCAGCAGCTTGCTGCTGCGATTTGCCGCGATTTATATATTATCCGTTTAGTCGACTAATCGCGACTACTGTCAGTGATTAGTCGACTAGCAAAATAATCGTTTGTGGCAGCCCTACTAATAAATTCGACCTACAATCTGAACCCTGGACATGGTAAATAAGTTCTGCTTGGGTTCGGTTTCATTGCTTTTTTTGAACGACACGGTCAAAATGATACCCATCCACATGGGCCTGGAAACAAAAAAAAGAAAACATTGTAGACTAGAGAAGGCTAAAACCAAAACGCTGTAATGCAGCGGCACTATAGGGAGGGGTAAGGATGCTCGATTATGAAAAAAATATTAATCAGGATTATTTTGGTAATAATTGAAATCACGATTATTCAATCGATCATTTATTTTTGGGTACAAAACAAGAAAATGTTTTAAAACATAAAAAAATATAAAGACAAATACATTTCTTTGAAACACTATAATTATGTAAGTCCCTTTTGGACCAAACTAAATTTATAAAATGAGTTATTATGAAATTTAAAAAAAAAAAAAGTGCAGATGTATGAATTCTCGTATGATTGAAAGGTGTAAACAAACATCAATGCACATTAATCAATTTTTTACAATTATGCCAATTTTGTAATCGTGGAGTGTAATAATCATAATTGTAATTGAATTTGGATTAATTCCACAGCCCTAGGCAGGGGGGACCTTCAAATTAAAAAATATTATGTACAAGGCAGCCATGTTAGCAGGGGCGACTGTCCCATCAAACATAATGGGAAGCATGCATATTAGCTTAGCATCACCTTAAGCATGGATATCAAAAGAAGTGTGACATATCTACCAATTCATATCGATGACTGTTTTTGTACTTAGGCGCTAGTCATGTACGCGTCTCTCAAACACCCTATTCTGGGTACTACATTGTTGTTGTTTTTGCAACAGAGGTGATTAAAGGAAGTGCTAAGATTGTGGCTCATGAACACAACTAGATGATTACCATTATCCTCCCCCGAAGCACCAACGAGGTAAGATTGGATAAAACTTTGAAAATCTTCAAACAGATTGAAGCTTTTTTTTCATGTATTTATGTACAACAATTTTGTAACAAAATGGTCTTGTGTGAACAGGCTTCTCAGACTGCCTGTGCAATGAAAACCTTGTGCATCGGTGTAGTCCGTCAGTAGCATCCCTTAAAGATACAGAAAAATTATGAGCAAGTAATAACAAAAGATTGAGAATTTATCTGCCTGTGCCTTTTGCACAGAACCCTCTGAAGCAGGATATGACCACAACTGGCACTTGGCATCTAGTGTGACGTACTATTGCTTCCAACGCAACAGTGCTGGAGAACTCAATTTCAGGTGCCTCTGTAATGGAGATAGACCAATATGCTTTTTTCAGGGCCGATACCGATACCGATTAGTAGTAGTCAAGGAGGCCGATAACTGATATTCATTTTCAGTAAAAAGGAAAATATTGGCGTCAAAATCTAAACCAAAATGTACTCTTGACTTTGTTGCAACCTCTTTAAGCATGTTTATTGAATAATGCTTCAGGTTTGTATAATGTTGATTTTTTAAAAAATATTATTACAAGACATTTTTGACAATATACATTATCTGCTATAAAATTCTAACAAAAAGGGATCTCCCACGGTCTTCGGCATGTCTTAAAAAGGTAAATGAAAACTTTAAAAAATATCTCCATGTAGTTTTCTACAGTAAATGAGGTCCTCAAAAATTTCAAAATGACAGAAATGTTAAACTTTCACATATCTTTGTTTTGATTTCCACTGTTTTAAATTGATTTATTCTCGACCAGCAGCGTTTTAAAAAAGGCCGATGCCGATATTCGTCAAAAAGCCAAATATCGGTGCCGATAATCGGCCGGGCCGATAATCGGTCCATCCCTACTCTGTAATGGCTCAGCTATCACCCCCGAAAAACTCTCATTCCCCGCCGGTGGTGTTTGAAGAGAAAAGAGTACAAATGCAGACTTTTGGAGTCAAAAGAGCCAGTGATGTCAAGGTTCAAAGTACATTTTGGAAATTACGGATGAAAAGATGCATCAACGCAGCCCCGTCCACAAATTCCTCCATATCAATGTTGTGGAGAAGTGAGGAAATAAAGTCGAGCCTGAGAAGGCTGAGGGTTCCAGGATTGATTCAGGTCAGGTGGCTAAGCTGTGCTGTGCAACTCAAATGGCCCATGACTGACCACACAAGACGGCATTGGAAGACTGATCATCAGCTGCATGTGCAACAATATTTGCTTTATGGATGGCTAGAATGAATGAGGACTTTCCATGTTTTAACAGGCACGAGAGTCAAAAGAGATGGGGAGAGGAGTGCCGTGTGTGTGGGGGGGGGGCACCACAGCAGAGTCGTTGAGTTGTCACAGTTAAATCGTAGCGCTTTGGTTCGATCTGCTTAAAGTTGTCCGATGGGTTTTTAGCAGCGGCGCTCTGTGCTGGAAGTGCCGCAAATCAGCTTAAACAAACCCTAGCAAGTATGTCTTAATCAGTGCTAGTCGCACAGCTCAGCGTTGGCCGCGGGGATCGTTACACCACTTGTCTGTCGCAATGTAATGCAGCTGGACTTCTTCCTTCATCCCACTTAAGTCCAGTTGTAACGCGAGTCTACATTTTCCATCACTTCCAGACTTGAAAACACAGTCACCGGGACAACACGATACGTCTGCGCTGACCCTTTTAGTGCGAATAAAAAGTGAAGAGAAAAAGGAAACGCTGGATTTGCTGCAAACGGCAGACATTCCAGGTTTTTATCCACCCGTAAACCATGCCCTAACTAGGTTTATACGCTGTATATACTGCGGTTGCACAACCTACAGTGCGACACAGACACTGCTGACGTGTTCATCCCTTCAATCTGGGGAGGGCTGGAGGGTACGAGAGCACTGGGCTTTTGTCCCACCACATGTCTATTGTGGCTAAACCTTTCCCTCGGGGGCAATTAGGACCTTTTAGTTTGTTGTAAGAGGACCTAAGTAGGAGTGGGTTGAGCCAGGAAAAATATTTTTCAGCTAAACCAAAAACAGAAGCGCATTGAGCTCCTCTGCACCCCTGGACTTCTGAGCATCTCTCTATTGAGAAATGCGCAGTCCAACTCTGAACAGACAGGAACTGTAGCGGCTTTACAGGGGCATGACGGTGACGGGCGGTGGGGGGTGGGGGGGGGGGGGCGCAACGCTTCGCGCCGTTGGCTTCAACTTCACCTGCGGCATGGTGAAAAGGACAAACAAATCGAGCCCGACAATGTTGGTGGCGAGGGCGCGCTCTCATGAGAAGATCCGTGTTTTGACTCTTTGACTCTCACGCGGCTGGGTGGAAAACTACGGAGGGAGAAGCGTGACGGGCAACGACATGCGGAGAGATCCGCCGCGGCGTGCACAAGGCAAACACGCGCGTGTTGTTTGACACAACAGCGACACGGAGCCAATGAAAAGACATTACTGTGAGTAAGGTTGGCTACGGCACAAGTCCACACATAGCGTAAGAGAGTGAGATAAGCCTAAGTGTGCCATTCAAAGAGTTAGTGTTTGTGCAGGACTGCGAACATTGAGAACACAGCGAGGCAAAAGGAGCGAGAGCAGGTAAGGCTGAACTGAGATGACAGGGGGTTTCCCATGGCGGACCCGAGTGGATCGGCCGCGAAGAAACCCCATGAGTGATGGGGAGGGGTTAAGAGAACTGAACCCATTTAAGTCACCCCAAATAAGGGCTGTGCAAGCCCGTGATGGATGGTCCCGGAGCTCCTGGGGGAGAGAGCACTGGCGATGGGAAGGCCGATGGTGCGGGAGCGAGCGGGGCCCCGCGATCTCCACTTAATAATAACAAATTGGTTTGATAAATGACGCAGACTGCATGTCTACCGAAGTACTAACATAAGCGGAAAGGACATTTATATTAGGTCACATTAACGAGATCATGTCGTAACATGTTTGCCGACGGTCGGGTCTGGGTCGCTAAAACCTGCTGTAAAATTCTTAAATTGATCAAAATTTCTGGGACAGATTTGCACAGGAATTCAAGATGGCTCGGGGGGGTCTGTTAAATTATTTGCGATCAATTATGTGTCATCGTTCTATAAAAGTGCATACACTAACTAAAAATGGGGGCTGCACCATTATAAACCAGTTAGTCCTCCCTACCGTAGCTTTGGGCCAATTAAAAGTGCTAAAATTCGCAACGTGACAAGTGGCCACCATCTTTGTGGAATTTCTGAAAAGAAATGGAATACCTGTAAAATCATCCATAAGAAAGAAATTCCCCCCAAAATATTTCCTTACCAAAGTACATGACCTATTCCACTACTCGCACTCTGTTTAATGTTCCTTTTGCACAATTTAACTCACTCACTGCCAGACATTTTCAGACCCTCTTTTACCCTAATGTTTGAACATTTTTAAAAAATATATCAAAAAAAGTTCCTGGGATTGAATGGCTGGACTGTGAAAAGACAAATGAATTCGTCTTTGGCAGTGAATGAGTTAAGTTGAATTTTTAGGGCAAGTGACACTTTGAAGTGTCGAGATTATTTTGACACCTCGATTGCACGCCTGTGCAATCTTATTGGTGGATAGTTTTAACTGAAACTTGTCAGCCCATCTGAATTTCCAAAGTAGCAGATGAAACAAAAAGGATACAGAAGATATGTTAAGAAGTTTGGGTTTTTTGAACCAGATTTTCTATTGTCGATATCAGACAACATTCTGCCAAAAACATATTTTCACCCAGGGAAAAAAAAAAAGAAAAAGAAAAAAAACCTCACCAGAACACATCATCCGATTTTCTAAATTTGTAGTACGTTAAACTCAGGTTGAAGTGGCCATTCCAAACAGACGCAGCATTTTGACAGATTGTCATTTTTGGCAAATCTTGTCACATTGCCACTAAAATGACTAACATCTCAACATAAATCTGACACCCCTGCATGAATAAAGTGCTATTTTTTTCAAAATCAAAAGGCGTACTTTTTCGGGAATATAGTCCTATTTTATTTATTTTTATTATTTTCAGGAAATTGAGGTGTACTGTATTTTCTAGAATAAAAAAATGTCATATCACAAGAGTCAACTTTTATTTTCTGAAAGTGACGTGGTAAAATATAACTTTTTTTTCCCTTGTTAAACTTAATACAACTTTGTTCTCATAACATTACAAATTTTCCTTTTGAAAATACGAATGTGTCATTATAACATTTTTCCTGGTAAATAGGCAACTTTTTATTCCTTTGGCATTTAGGGGTACACATGGTAGTTATGTTTAAATGGTGTAAGGATTATCATTGGTCTTTGAAAAAATGTCTTCCCTGTTAGGGATCTTTGATTGGGACCCTACTTTGGGACAGTACTATTAAATACGCTGATGCCATCTTGATTTATAAAATTTTCCACCACAAAGCTCCTCCTCTACTGAATTTGTAAAAAAAAAAAAAAAAAAAAAAAATCCCCCACAAATCAACAAGAGCTGGTTCTAGAGGTGACTGTGTGATTCCCTTCAGAAAGAGTCCATTTAGCCAAACCACCTTCTCTGTCCGTGCATCACATACTGGAACTCAATACCAAACACCATCCGTGAACTCCCGTCTCTGAAGCTCTTTATCAAACATCTTAACGCCTGTCTGCTGGATGAACAACATTGTCATCACCACACTGCCTAGATTGCATGTATCTCAAGTTTGTCAAGTTTGTCTATGTCCTGTGTTTTTTTTTTACCTACTGTTGCCCTATTTATTTTATCTTGTGTTTTTAACATCAACCTGCCGAAGGGACTAAAGATGGAAATTAGCCTTTGGCTATAATCTTGCACACTTGTACATGTTCATTAATGTGTTGTGCCTCTTCAAATAAACTCAAATGTAAACCCTCTGCCTTAGCATACCACATTGAGCACAATTCAATCAGTCACAAAAGCATTACCTCTGAGCAAGTTTTACTTATTCTTTAGCCTTGGTCGCTTTTTTGACGTCATTATTACAAATGTGGGATCAGCCTCAACAAGATGTGTTCAAAGAAGAGCGCAGGAAAAGCCGCGGAGGCGAGTGAGCAGAAGGAGCAGCGAGTGAAGACGTGACAGCTGATGAGGTGGTGACATCCATGCTGTGCAACTGGCTTCTTAAGTTAGCTACTAGCCTCTAGTTTAACACTTTTACGACGGAAAAAAATAAACATGTGAAGAATGACAGGACTTCACTCCTAACATACAGTTATAATATGTTTGGAAAGAAATGAGCTTTCCTTCGGACCTTGTGTAACCAGCTGCTTTATTCTAAGGGCATATTTGGAATGTGTGCACAGTACATGCACGGGAAGCCTCATCAAAATACTACACTGGCTTCCTCTCGGAATTGTTACAAGTGGTGCCGTTCTTCAACACGGGGATCTGGGCAACGTGTCAGGGCCAGGAGCGTGACGCATGCTTAGAAGAAGAAGAAAGGGGAGGTTGTTCCCCAGGACGGACATGGCACAAGAGGTCAGTCGGGCCAAGGTAAGAAGAGGCGGGCAACCATCATAGAGAATCCCATCTGGTGCATTTGCTTGATTAGTCCAAATTGCCAATAGTCAATAAGACAACTAGCCTCACAGAATGTTTGTCATGTATACTGTACCTGCACTAAATGAATATCTCTCATCAAGGTCATTTTGGTATACTGGGAGGAGTTTGATCTAGAAAAAAGGGTCAAATTCAATTTTTTTCCACAAATCCAGAATAGTGGTCAGTCCCCTCGTGGTCTGTCATTTTCAATCGATAAATTCTCCTGAAGTTGTACAACTCCACCTTTTCGTGACTCTACAGGAGACCCGCAGCATTATGTCACCTCTAGACTGATATTCTGTATGTTTTTTGTACAATAGAAGTGAAAAATTCGATATTTAACTAAACCGATTTTGTTAAAAACCGATGGCTGTACATAGTGCTTAGTTGACAAAGGAAGCATACAAATGTAAGCATTTTCCGCTTATTATTATTGGTCTAGTCAGCTCTTCATTTTTTTCAATTCCATCACTCATGGCTCTTCGACCTTTGAAGCAGAGTTTGGGACGATGACATAACCTAATGACCTAAAGTATTAAAGCCTTTACTCAACAAGCAAAACAAAAAGGACTCTTACAAAAATCATACAAAAACACAGAAAAACAGCAAAAACCAAGGCAAACTGAGCAAAACAAACAAGTCACATACCTCCCCTGAACATGAACATACTGTAGACATACACACAATTGTGGAGCAAACCCATGACAAGAGTGGACTGGTACACAAATCACCATTAAAGACACCTTCATCATCATTAAAGCTCATCTTTAATACGACCAAGACGACTCTGCTTACATTGTGAGGGTTAGAACACTGTGACACCTAACGTATTCGTTGGCTAGTTAATGGCGTTTTACATTGTCTGTTAGCATTAAGCTAAACTGACTATTAAGCCAAAGTTAGGTTTCTTTTAAATCCACAAGTAATTCTCTTTGTTTTGTGTTTAGTTTGAAAGTAAAACTAACTGGCAGTGGCATTAAACGGCTTGAAGCCTCTTTCTGAAGACTTTTCCATCGCCTACCAAACTGCTACTTGTTGTGTGTGAGTTGAGATGAGAACAATGCCACCATGCAGCATTTTTTTTTTTCAGAAAGGAAAACAAAAGCATTTATTTGTCATAAGTGGACATGAGTGACTAATTGAGGGCAAAATGTTTATTAAAGAGATGAACACTACTGCTGAGCGTTCACCTCAAGTTTATCTAAGTGGAAATGTCCCCGGGTGTCAAAAGACCCAGATCCCCCACAAGTCAGGTCCTCACAGACACAAAAATGTCATGTTTTTACAAGCTCCTTGTTATGTCTGCTCGTCTATTTCGGTTTGTTGCAAATACGTTGCCCAACTTGTCCTACATCATGGGAACTGCTCAGAAAGACGCCTCAATTCAGAAAGAATGCTACGTAATCACATGTTCATTGTTGTTGCAAACCAAGAATTTGACTTGGAAAAACACAAATATGACCGATGTGTGACGCGTAAAAGCCCCTTAAAGGGGAAGTCAGCCCAAACATTTTTTTCCAGAATATGTTCTATTCAGGTCCACTAGTTGAAATACAGCATTCTGATTAATACTGCGTTTGTGGAATATAAATTAAGCAGCAAAATGTACACACATCAACTTTTAGCCATCTCAGGGGGTGGCCATTTTGTCACTATTGTCTACAGAGAAGACATCGAAGTTGCTCAGATGATAACGACCAATCACGGCTCACTTGTTTTCTGAAGCCAAGCCATGAGTGGTCGTTATCTGAGCCCAGATCAACTTTGATCATCATCAACTTCGGTCGACAGAAGTGACAAAATGGCCGCACCCTGAGCTAGCTAAAAACGGGTTGTATTTCTCATATTCCACAAACGCAATATTAACCAGAATGCCAGCTTTAGACTAGTGGGCCTGTTATAGAACATATTCTGGAAGAAAACATTTTTGGGTTGACTTCCCGTTGAAAGAGTACAGGCAAAGGTGGTGTACTGTACATACTTCCAAGCAAAGACTTGACTGAGTCTTCACGTTGTCTTATAAATGAATCCAAAGAAGTGCTGGGAGATTCAGAAGGTGATTGATGGCTCCTAGAGGGGCCATCTGTGTGGGATTGCAGTTTTCTTTTTTTGGTCAGAAAACACACATGGGGTTTATTTCAAGCAAGAGAGCCATTAGAAGGGGCATGACGGTGGGATGTACATACTTAAATATTACAGCCTAAATACAAGTGGCGCCCACCTCCAAAGCCGGCTTTCAGACATTCGAGTGAAGACAAGTGAATGTGTTCTACGCAGGAGCCTTAAAATGTGACCTGTGGCCCCCATGAGTTAACATGAGAGCTCCCGGTGCGCAGACGCTACTCTGCTCAATGTTCATCACCGTCCGACAAGGTGGACCGTCACGCACATGCTGACACTTCACAATAACACAGCGCTACCCAAGACAACGCATCAGTCCGATGGGATGTCATCATTATTACTCATTATTTTGGAGATAGCAGCCCAGCCGTCTGGTTAACGTCAGGACGCGCCTGATCGCCGATTCGAGAACAGGAAGGCCCGCGGGAGGAGGGCCGGCGAGAGGAGCATCTGACCGTGAGACCGGGGTGACGCAGATAAGCGCTCTCCCGAGGTCTGACGGTCGGCGGATGCTAAATCATCGCCGGTGACTCCCCAGAGTTCACAAACACTCCCATGGCTCCAAAAGCCAAGCTACCTTCTTATCGACGGACATATCATGCAAGATCGGTTATCTGGCGCTCCAACAAGCACGTCTGCTGCCGTCAAACGTTCACTCCTGCACGGACATGTAACATGAAATATGGCACACGGTGGAGTAAATCGTCGCTGTCATGTGAAAAATATTTATGTCCATTTTTTTTTTTAAATTTTCTTATTTTTACATGAATGGTGTTTCCACATTACAGACAACGTTAACGTGAATGTTTATTTATTTATTTCATTTTCATTTTTTATTTTTTTCAAAAATTTGGACATAATTGTTTTTCACGGGACAGCAACGAAATGGAGGAATCATCCGGCGTATGTAAAGCAATCGTATTAGCTGTGGAAAAAAAATCTTTGGGCAGTCGTGGGTTATTCAACTAATGTCACAAACAAACTCACTTTTGTTTCCAACCAGGGAGACGACGGGCTGGACATCAGACTCCTCGTTGGCCTTTTTCACCATGCTGAACCAATCCTCCAGATTCTCAAAGCTCTGGTAATTGGTGATGTCATACACAAGGAGAACACCCTACATTGGAGAGGAACAGAACAGAACGCAATCTTACACAAGTTTGTAATTAGTGTTATCAAAGTGCAGTATGATGAGTGCCACTAGTTGGACACGAGCTCGCTGTGGGGGCATGCACAAGAATTACTGAATTAAATGCTAATCAAAGGTATATTAAAATGTGAAATACAATAAAAACATATTAAAATAATTATTCATGTCCCATACAAGTTTTAAGTTAAGTACAAGGCATGCACCTAATATTTTGGAAGCGTTTGTATCCAAACATTTAGTCAAGTATGATTTTTATTCTAAGTATTGCATGTGCAAAATATTTAATTCTATTTCTAATCATCATTTAAAGCGAAAGTCAACCCAAACATATTTTTTTTCAACAATATGTTGAAACATAGCATACTGATGAATATTGTGTTTGTGGAATATGAGTTAAGCAGCAAAATCCACTCGTTTTTAGCCATTTTAGGGGGCAGCCATTTTGTCACTTCTGTCGGCTTAAAATGACATCACAACTGCTCAGGGCTCAGGTAATGACCAATCATGGTTCAGCTTCAGAAAACAGGTGAGCCGTGATTGGCCGTTACCTGAGCACTGAGCAGTTGTGATGTCATTTTCAGTCGACAGAAGTGACAAAATGGCCGCCCCCTAAAATGGCTAAAAACATGTGGATTTTGCTGCTTAACTTGAATTAATTATATAGCCTTGTTTCAAATAGTGGGCCTGCATAGAACATATTCTTGAAACAAAATATGTTTGGGTTGATGTCCCCTCTAAATACTATTTTTGTTCTTTTTCTAGATTTAGGCGCAGTGTTACTATTCAAATTGCAAACTGTTACAGTGGCTTACAATAACATTTGGCCTCATTTGGAATGCACACTTGGGCCCACTTTATATTTTAATGTTAGTCATTCTGGTGCTGCTAAGACAGTTCGGTGGTACTTGGCGCAAATAATTTGGGAGGGGCGAGGGGGGGGGGGCACTGAAATAGAGGTTACGTGATCTCCACATCGGAGCTGTGTCCGGGCCAGCGCGGTGAATGTTTCCTCTGTTACCGTCAAGCGCAGCATGACTGAAGGGCCGATTGTTCGGCAGAGACGCACTGTCACAATCTGCGCGCTCGGTGTGGACAGCTCACGACGCTCATGGATTACCGCTCGCCCTTCCGGACACAACATGATTGATTACAGGATGCAGGGCGGAACAATAGGATCGCAGGTTCCACGCAGCGCTCGCATGAAACCAGCCAGACAACTTGCCATGAGGCACTAATGCACGACAACTACGCACCATCTATCTTTTTTACACGTCTTAAAGTAGGCCTCTTCAAACAAGAGATGCTCTGCAGGCGACGGAAAGCGCTTGACTGCCGCCTGCCTACTGCCTACTAACCAAGCGGTTGTATTTACTGCCCAGGGCACATTTTTAGACTGAGTAACTTGGGATGTGTAGCATAATAATTAACGTAAAATAATTACGTTTTTACATACACAATGAAGGGAAAAGGATCAGTTGAATGCTTTCGCCCCGGCGGATGAACCGACAAGGAGCACGTCGTAGCAGCAACGTCAGCCTCATCTGTCATTTTGGGCGAAGATATCCTATAGTACTGTTATCCTTCTTCTTTGCCGATGTTGCCAATTCCTACATGGCCTCATCACTTTGACACAAATTGTGAGCTTCCACCGGCCTGCTGCGGCATTCACCGTCAGTTCGTGTGTCAGTCGACGACTTGGGTTTATTATCATATGGCTGCCGCCGGGAGGTCTGACGAGACTGTAATAATAAGCGCGAGCGGAGTCACCGACGCGGCTCAAAACTAATCCTTCCTGTTCTTCCTGTTACTGTCCCACCGCAGTGACGAGCGCTTAATTCCCCCAATTGCCCAAATTGACTGAGGCCATCCATGCCCCCTTTAAACCGTAAGAAAGCGCCGATTGTTTCGTTAGGTTAGTGGTATAAAAAGTGTTGGCGGTAGCTTGTGTACATGCGCGCTAAGGTGACTTACGTGAGCTCCGTACACGTATTTATCCAGCATTTTCCCTCCTAACGTTTGGCCTCCAATGTCCCACACCTGCAGGGTCACGTTCAAATTGCCTGAAAGGGGTCAAAGAGAAATGAGATACAAGTTTAATTCACCGTGCTCGTAACGAAAAAAAAAATGGAAATGCCACTATTGGCACCGTTAAACTGCTTGAGGCTTCTTTTCTGAGGAATTGTTACCTATGTGCCAGACCGATGCTTACTGTAAAGCGCGTTGAGTCGAGTTCAAATGAAAAAATAAAATACAAATAAATCACTTGAATAATGGCTCGGTATCTCAAAAAACTTGCACCAATTTAAAAAAAAGTTGCACACCATTTATTAGACTGAATAATTGTGAAGGATTCCAAGACATTTTTGTTGGCTGTGACAAAAAATTCTTCAAAAAACAATGATAACCATTCAATATAGGTTTTCCGTGGGAAAAAAATGGGATGAATTCAAAATATGAAAAATATTGAAAAAAAAAAAGGAAAAGAAAACAAATCCATGGGTGCCGAACTGCAAATATGCAGGGGTTGAATGTTTTAACCTCTAATATCACCAGTCACCACTAGTTGGCAGACACGTGTGAGTTGCGCTTACACTGCCCTATATGACAACGTGAGTAGTCCAAATAATGTTTTGCGGATTTGGAGTGATATCAAGGTCAAACATCGAACATGTTAACATTTTGAGTGAGTTTATTTTTGTGAAAAAAATTACAAAATGAGTGACTTGAACTTGATACTGGTTTCTTGTTAAGCAGTTTTGTGCTGTCCTTGAATGGTCATTTTTATGCAGGACAGCCCTTGCACTGGGAAAAAAAATACAGTATGTCATTATTTTATTGTTTCAACCCCTCTGTGGTTGGGTTAGGATATTATGAATACATTGAAAAATGCATTATCAAACATGAAATATTTATATATATGAAAAATTGTGGCCCACTCCAACATTAAAGTTGCCCATCCATCCCTGCTTTACACCACGCCTGTTGAAAAAAAAAAAAAGCTGCTTGCATTATGCCATGTGTGTCAATATCCCACTGCTGCCAAGTCAGGAAAATGAAGAGAATTATGTGCTGCTCGGGAAAATGGCAATAATTAAACAGAAAATAGGAGGAAAAGAGGACTCTTGTCCTCATGTCAGTGGAAAGGGGAAAGACAGGCTCGATGAGAGTGAGAAAAACAGGCACAAAAACCCCAAACCCAAATAAATATTTTCTTCCTGTGGAAAATGAAAGGGTTGCTCAGTAGAAGGCGGATGAGAGGACCAGACAGCCGGGAGTTTACACTGGTGTCACGCGGCCGGCCTGCGCGCTGTGTCCGAGAGGAGCTGTGGACACGGCTGGGCGACTTCCCTCCGCCGCCGCCCCCCACCCCCTTATTTTGAAGGCGAGGAGAGGAAACGTTGAGGTCGACAGTCGCTACATCTAGACTATACAGTGGCAATGTAAAGCTACATTGAGGAGGCCGATGAATAACTGCTCTCGGCCCCGCCCATCCACCGCACTCGGGACACTCGCTTTATTTGTGTTCCAAAAGGTTCACGTCGACTCGTCGCCGCAGGCATTTTTTCTGCTGATGCCTCGGGAGGAATCCTCGCAAGGCCGACGGATGAACCTCGCGCAGAACAAATGCGCACGCACCGCACGGGTATGAGGAAGTCATCGTCACTTTTTGGAGGTTTACACGACAGCAATCCAGTCAAAACAGAAATGATTCTTTACGGACGGACCGCCATCAACACGATAAATGCGCTCCGAGTAGGGCTGCTCGATGAGGGAAAAAAATTGTTAATCGTGATTATTTTTGGTCATAATTGAAATCATGATTATTCAAATGATCATTTATTTTGGGGGTACAAAAGAAGAAAATGTTTAAAACGTAAAAAAACAAAGACAAATAGATGTCAACAAAATGTATACAATTAGTATTAAAACATTTTTAAAGGTGCAAATGTATAAATTCAAGTATGATTTCCTCGTGTAAACAAACGTTGGATAGAAATGGATATTAATAATCGTTTTTTTTAAGATGAGGCCAATTTTGTAATGGTGGAGTGTAATAATCGTAATTGAATTTCAATGAATTGCACAGCCCTCGCACCAAAAGTGGATAAAAAAAATATTTCAATACCATTCTTCCTTCTGTGATATGTGAAGAGTGGATAAAAGTCTACACATCCCTATTCAAATGCCAGGTTTTTGTAATATGACAAAAAAAAAGGAACTTTGAAACTCTAACCTGTACAACCCAAAAAGAAAAAAAATAGTGGGGAAATACATACAAACAACTGAGATAATGTGGATACATGCAAACCCAAATTTTATAGAGTAGACAACTTATTTGAACTGGGGATACAAGAGGTAAAAACCTACTCATATTGATGTGTTAAAGCTACAAAGAGATTATCTGTATAGCTGTGATTAAAAACGCACATTTGATTAGCAACATTTTCTAAGAAGAAGCAACTTTCCCCTGTCAGGGTCGCCACAGCAAGTCACTTGCATGATACGTTTGGCACACTTTTTTACACCAGATGCCCTGCCTGACGCAAGCCGCCCACGTCGCATGCCGACGGCAATCGGGACCCCGGCCGCTGTATCGCCGATGTTACCCAATGAGCCCACCGGCCACCGATTACATCCTCTAAGAATGTCACGTTAAATTAACTTCCGCTTCAGTACGCAGCAAAAGTGTCAAAATGGTGACCAGCTTCAACCCAACCTGGGGTATAAAGTAACCCAATCGGTGCAAATCCGTGAGTGGGTGAGGAAAACAACCCAGCATTTTTTTTGGCGTGTATTCTGAACTGCTCCTAAGTTCCTCCTCTTCATCTAAGGCCCCCAGTTCCTTCCAAAAAAAAAAAAAAAAAAAAACAGCCACAAAGCAATGTGTTTGGGAGATTTTAAGTATGTTTCAGCAAAATGTTGAAACCATTTAAAAAAACTTCCACTTTGAGACCTGTTTCCTAATGTTTGCTCCAACGCATTTTTTTAAATTTTTTTTTACAAGTTATGGCCAACAACGTTCCTTGTGTGTCATGTTGTGTTGTCGCTGTTCATCAACCACTTGATACGTCACACCTGACGTTGTTGTCCTCATCCAATTAGTAATTGTCTAACCGGGCGATGCCGAGTCGCTGTGTGAAATTTCCGGCCGCATCCGCTTGGTTCTAAAAATTTTTTTTTTTTTTTTTTTTATGTTTTGCTTTGGATATTTTACAGCACTTTTGAGTTGCATTTGTATGTATGAAAAGTGCTATATAAATAAAACGTGATCGATGTGATTGATTGATTGATAAATAAAAACACACTGCAGGATAAAGGCTGCATCTCCTGTTATGTCCTCTAACATGGAATTAGCATGTAAAAGAGGCTTTTAAAATTCCAACGTTATTGGCCCCGCCCTCCCACATCTGGTACTAAAAGTATTGTTCGAAAATCCCCTCACAGGGGGAGGCGGTTACGTGCCAGCCGGCCTCCACTCACCTCTCCTCGCCTCGGAAAATGCACATTAAATTTGACAAGCCGGGCCTTCGCGGTGCGAGGGCTTAAAAGGCTAAACCCTCGACCCTCCCACGCACACACACAAACGCGGCGGTAAAAGATGGTTACGGCTCCGCGGAGAGCCAGGCCAGCGCTCCAACGAAAGGCCGGGTGATGGTCCGAACCAAGTCGGGGACCACCCAGCTCGCCCGGCCTCCCTCCTCCTCCTCAGCTCATCAACACCCAATTCCCCAGAAAATGGGCCCTCTAACAACTCAAAAGTGTTGAGTCAGCGCCGTTGCCGCTCCGTTGATACGGATAAATGCGTGCTGCGTTGACGTGAAGGTGCGCAGTTTAGCCGTCAAAGGTTGAAAAAGAAGCGTGCGACAAGGGTTGCCGTGGGATTAAGACGGAGTTCATCTGAAGTCCGGCTGAGCCGAGATGGTGCTTACGGTCGGCTCTTTTCGTCGGGGCTCCACCGCAACATTTTTGGGGCTTTAGTTCTCCCGAGTCTCATAAGCCGAAACTGACACACAATCAAAACACAAATCGTCGTCCAACTCGCAAATCAGCATAACGTCTTCTTTGGGCGCACAACTTTACTCAACGTTGTTTTATTAGTAATGAAAGAGACGCGGCACATTGCAGACTTGTGCTGTTGGGGCCTTGGCAGAGGCTAACAAGTGACATTTTAGACGCTAAGAAATCTCCATTTCACGCGGCGGCCGGTCATGTTCAAATGTCTAAATATAGCGCCAGGCAATAAATAATTTTATTTTCAAGGTGTAATGAGGCTACAGAGCGCAGCTGTATTCAGCAGGCTCGGCATAAACAAATCGCAGCGCCGATGTTTTATATGGCGCGGGACAAAGAACGGTTGGATTTGGGGGGGGGGGATGCACGATAGCAACGTAAAACTGTTCATGTATTTACTCTGCGCCGCGCCTGGCCCGCAGGATTAGGAACGAGGCTGGCCCGGCCGGCCGAGCTGTCCGCCGGCCTTGTGGACTGTTTGCTCTGGAGGGAAGAGCTTTCACAGCGAATAAGTCTGACAAGTGGCAGACGCGCTACAATGAGGCGCCACCAGAAAAGACACATTCAGCTCGGATCGGTTGATGGGAAAAATTAACCCGAAGCTTTGGCGAGAAGCGCCGGCGCACGAAAATACGCAGCGGTCCAAAAAAATGATGGGAAATATAAATATGAAATACAGCGGAACCTCGAAGGTCAAACACAATCCGGTCCAGGGCGCTGCTCTTCCTCTTGATTTGCTACTTTTTTTTTTTTTTTTTTCTAAAGACGACGTTGTGCAATTTATGCACGAATGAAAACATTTTCCAGGTGTTTTAACTCATTCAATTTGTCCTGTTTTGAGAAAATTCAGCCAGGGCTCAAGGTGCAGTTTGATGACCTGAGGTGGCGGTGTTCCACTGTTTTCATTTGGATTTGGAATAAAACGTATTTAGACAGTAAAGCCATCAACTGTATTCTCGCTCATGGAGGTGGCACTTCATCACCAAGCCACCAATTTACAGTTGCTAGGGATGTAACGATTCATCGAAAATCGATTTAAAATCGATTTAAACTGCTTAAAATATGCATCGATGCAAAAATATAATAAAATCAATTAATCGAATAATCGATTCGAGTCAAGTCAGACAGTGTTCAGAGCTCTATACAGCAACAACTAAGAAAAGACAACATACCTAGGTCATTAGAATATATTAATGTGCTAAAAAAAAAAGATGTTCCTCCTAATCTTTAAGGTTTTTTTCCATCCCTGATGCATACCACACATTTTGAATGTGTAGATCAAATTATGCACTTGCGGCAAACATCATTGCGTATTGCGTTTGTGGACGGCTGCTGCACCACACTAGCGCACAGAGACAAGCGTAGTAGCGATTTGAAAAAAAAATCGAATTGAATTGAAAATCGGGAACTGAAAATCGAATTAAATCGGGGCTTGCGTGAATCGTTGCATCCCTGAGAGTTACACTTAACAGTGTAAAAAACAAACACAAATGTATAAAAAGAGGCTCGTGTTATTGCTCTCTTAAGATACTAATTCTTTGGCTGCAACTAAGGGAGTTTTCTCGTACAGGCGGCAGCTTCAAATTGACCAGTGATAAGACGTGTGCCTGCTTAGTTGGCGAGCGGGCGAGGGAGCGAGCACTCCCAGATCGCCAGATTGTTGTTAGGTGTCTCACCTGGAAGGCTTATTCTCTTCAGAAAGAAATCCAGGCCGATGGTTTGTTTGTACTGCTTCCCAAAGGCCTCCTGAGCAAACCTGGTGGCGAGTGAAGTCTGGAACACAGCGGCAAAAAGGAGCGACACCGCAGTCAGCAGGGAGCAACAACATGTCACTGGAAGACGTTACATTTCTTTTTTTTTTTTTTTTTTTTAATTATTTTTAGTTTTTTTAGAAACTGCCTGCGCAGAACATTAAAACTCATTCATGCTGCTGATAAGTAGCAAAATTGATTTTTAGGTTTGAAGCGGTGTGGACGTCACTGCCGTTATACTTATACACTGTCACACATTTGACATGTTAACAGATAGAGCCCAGCATCAATGAATTGATCTATTAAAATGTCTGGATTACTCACTGAAACATTGGCAAAAGTTCACAAAAGTGGTGAGGAAAGAAAAAAAAAAAATTGAATCGCTTCTTCCATGAATAACCAGCTAGCCGTCCAGCTAGCCGAAACGTTTGCTAAACTCGTTTTTGTCTAATCCTGCTCACAACCAATTTGGGGTCCTGACCCTAAAATTGGGAAACCATGTTTGCATCCCCCTAAGATTTGCCTTATAAACCACGAGTCGAATGTAATTCATCATATCGAGTCATTTTCCTCCGTTTTCCTCCCGCAAGCATTAAGACAAAAGCGCAACAAAGTGCGACGTTCACTTGATTTTTCAATCCTTTTCACAGACTTGTTCAAAAGCCAACAGCCGAGGCGACGCTTTGCGGATGGAACTGTCAAGTGAGAATGGCAAAAACAGGTGTGGGTGTGCGTGAGTGTCATGTCTCCGGACTGCAAACCAAATAATTGCCACAAACGGGGAAACCTCCATCACTGTCACCGTTGGGGGGGAGGAAGAAAACAGGCCGTCTGCGGGGAGACGGCCAACTTGAATTCATTTCGATGGATGTGTGGCGGGAGGAAAACAGGAAGCATTGGATGTCTATTAGCTTGCCTCAATGTCAACGCAACACCTGAGCACTTGTGCGGCTGTGGGTACGTTGTCAAGAAAGTAAACGGCACCGGAGGGGGTGTGTCTAATCTTTTTGCAACCTTATTTAGCTGCGCGGCAGGCAAAATATTAGAGGCAGAGCTAAGCAGGGCGCGGTGCAGTTGCGCAAGCGCCATCGTCGATCAATCGAAGACTGACAGCGTCGATCCAAATCGTATTCTTGATATCAATGTTTGCTAAATAAAGAATATTTACTATAAAATAAACATAAAAGCCAGTTAGAATGTTTACTATATAATATAAAATATTAAGCCACTAGTGCACGACTGATATGGATTTTTTTGAGGCCGATGCCAATTTCGATATTTGGCAGGATAAAAATCCAATAACCGATGAATTGGCCGATTCATGTAAAAACATAAATAATGAATAGAATACCTTCTGTCTTGGTCTTTTAATGTTTACAAGACTAAAGATGTAAATTACAGGCAGTCAGAATGTATTTTGTCCAACAGTAAACTACAAGAGAGAAAAATTAGCTGATATCTTTAGGTGGCGGGGAGGATGATATCTTTGTCTTATGTTGTAAAGTATTAAAAAAAAAATTTAAATAAAAAAAGGGGTGGGAGTACAGCAAGAATCTGCAAAAATTAGCTTAGACTTAGATTTGAAACCTGCTAATAACCTCTGATTATATCGGCCGGGCTGTAGACATGGTTAGTCCACAAGGGGCGGCCAAATGGAGCAATAAATCTTGGCGCCAACCACCAGGTGTCGCCCAGCGGCGATAAGTGCACATATTTTGAGCAACAAAAATCCATATAATCTATATTTTTGGTGTTGGAAAAACACGAAAATTTTCAAATTTAGTTACACAAAATAAACAGTCATTTCAAATTTCAAAGTCACAAAGCCATAGCAGACCCCTGGTATAGACAACCATTTTAATTCACTCCTTTGGACAATTTAGAGTCTTCAACATGTTTTAGGAATGTGGCAGGAATCCGGAGTACATGGCGAAAAAGTACGCACAGGAAATCCAGGGCATGGATTCGAACCCCCGCCCTCAGAACTGTGAGGCGGATGTGCTAACCGCTGCCACACTGTGCCGCCAAACTAATTCCTCTGGACGTTTATCGACCGCCAGATTGTTTCATTCTCAGCTTGTCGCGGCCTCAAGAGTGACTGAATAATGACAGCAACGAGGAGACTACGGCTCATTTAAGTAGCCCAAACAATCAGCCGCAACACCGGAGTAACGAGCTCGGACAGCAAAAATGAATCCCGCATGCTCGTGCTGGCCTGCTCGGACATTTGTCTTGGCGTCCCAGTAGCTTGGCTTGCCTCCTTTAAACGGAGTGCCTTTGTAGTTTTTTTTTTTTTTTTTTCCTAGCGTACAATTGGAAGAGTGAATTTGAACGCTGGCGTAATCCTGACACTCCAGCACAGGGTCACCAGTGATCCCAATGCCGGGAAATGGGGGGGGTGGGGAGGTTCCACTGAAACAAGAAACTTGGGAGAGGAGAAAAAAACAACACAGCAAAGACAATCAGACTCTCATACTGTAAAGACGCAAAAGTGTGGCCATTTTGTGCAGGATATCCCTCCAAGGTTGAACACACTCCATCTTGTCGAACGGCAAACAAATCGGGCCTCAACTGAACGACGCAAGTCAATAAATATTCAAGTCCTTTTTTTTCCCCCGAAAAGTCAATACTGGCTCAGGGGAGTCCCGGAAGGCCAACGAGAACGGGAGTGAGGGTTGGAGCTAGTTCTGAACCATTTTGAAAAATACGATCGCTGACATTTTTTTCCTCAATATTGTGATTGCGATTTCATATGAGATTATTTGTTCAAGGTCCTCATCACGTGAATTTTCTAACAAACACAAGCAATGAATAAATCTGTACTACAATAAACTATAAGGTTTTATTATATATAAACGACTTGGCTTTATAGGTTAGGTTTGCACTAAAATAAAGACAAATTAACCATAAATTAATGGAACAGAAAGTTTGTTTGTCTACTTCGATTAGAGTTATTAAGTTGGTCTTTTTAAGTGTTCAACAATTTCTCAAAATTCTACGGAACAATTTACATTTTGATGTCCATTTCAATTGTTCGGCCTGAGTTGCGGCTATAAAATATTTTTAGAATCAATTATCCCGCGGATCAAGCCCCCGACGACATCGATTAACCAAATAATCGGATGCAATTTTATTTTGCATTATTTAACAAAATGTGCTTGTAAGTTGCAAGCATTATTGTTGTTCACTTGGGGTCGCCATTTTTACAGACACTATATCGTCACCTTCCTAAAGTTTTTGTCATTTTTTTTTTCGTTTTTTTTGTCAGAAAACACGATTCACGGGAAAAAAAGTACGTACTCTTGTCATTAACGCAGCCTTTTCTCCTGGCTCGCCACCATTGCGCAATCTTTTTCCGATACGGAGTGGTGCGTGCATCTGTCGTAACGTTAGTCCGTACGGGAAAATAATCACTTTGAGGCAGGGATGTTGCTTTGACTTTTTTTTGTAATCTAATTATTCAAGTTATACGATTAATCATTTCAGCCGCAATTAACAACAAAAACATGAGGTAAAGCCGATTAAAATAAAAGCAGTAACACACTAAACATCGCTTGAAAGAACCAAATGATGATTATCTCCGACTATCTGGCCAATTGAAATTTGCATTCGGCCTTAAATAAGTTCACTTAGTGATTGGTAACTTCTACGGCTGTAACTAATGATTATTGTAACAATCGATTAATCAACAAATCGTACAAAAAAAGTTGTCATTTCCATCTTTACAATAAAAAACGGCATTATTTCAAATTAACATTAATTAAGATCAGTTACTGGTTTGGTCTGTAACATGTAAGAAAATGTTGTTCAATAATACAATTCTATAAGAAAATGATTGCATATCTTTGCGATATGCAAACTGCATGGGGGAATATCTATATTTTTTCAACATATAGTGCAGCCCTAATATGCATTATGTACTATTTTAAGCAGATTTTTGCCCCAAGTTGTGGTCCAAATTTGACGGGCTTTGGAATATGCGACTATCCGAATGCGTGAACTCCCGCATCCAAAGCTGACTTCTTTCACAAGGGAACAGCAAATATTGAAGAAAACCTGAGCACTCAGGTGGGAAAATAGACTTGTGTGTAAGTTAAGCCCGGCATATTAAGACTCTGGCTCCATGCGAGAGTCCAGAAATGTTCAAAAACATCCCGCTCAGATGGACAAGCCTTCCCACATCTCGCTATTTTTCTGAATGGACGATCTGACCGCAAGCCAAAACACCCCCGGAGAACGGCGTCCAAAATAAACCGATCCGATTGCAATTTGCCGGGCAAATTGACATTAATAAGAGGAGGAGGGGGTGTGGGGTGGCATTCAAGATGTCAGTCAGCAGTCCCGAATCCAAATGGGGAGTGCAGCGTACGGTGTTTTCTGAGCCCAACACACAAGCAGGTAAGTCAGTGATGAGCTGACACCTGGCAGTGGTGGGGGAGGGGGAGGGGGAGGGGAGGGCGGGGGGCGGCCGGGGCTTAATGTAGCGTATCTGCTGGGGAACTGACTCCTGTGTGTTCTCAACACCAATGCCTTCATGTGCGCTCCCCAAAAGAAAAACAAGAAAAATGGAGGCTTTTTACAATGGGAACATTCATTTTCTTCCCAAACTGTGGCCATTCAGGTTCACCATCTTTTTTGTTGATGGTAAAACCTCAAAATTCTAACACCTTTGCGGTCAAGAATTTTGGAAACAGACAACAATTTTCAGGAAGAATACGTCGGCAAGAGTTTAAAAAAAAAATAGTCTGTGTGGCTTCAGGTCCAATCTCGAGGCTTCAGCTCTTTGAGTATCGAAAGCTGCGATTCTCAAAGTTTGGGACTAGCGCCACTCGTGGTATGCGGGCTCAGTTCAGTTGTATTTTACTTCTTTAAGCCTTTATCCTTTAAGAACTGGTTGTGTTTTTTTATTTTTTCATTTAACTTTTAATAAGGTGCAACAATTAATCAATATCTAATCGATTATCATATGAATCGATAATTATTTAATAATCGTTTAGTCGTTCAGAGACCTTGTTTCATTTTGATTGCTACAAATCCTCCAAATTTCAGCTTCTCACCGATTTATGTAGTCCTCCGTGAAAGGAAACTTATTATATTTGTTGAATCAAAATAAAACCTTTGCAAAGATCTGCTTTTGATTTGGGAAAAAAAATTCGATATTTTTGCCTACTTTCTGACAAGTTACAGACCAAACCAGTGACTGCATCTTAATTAATTTTTGTACATTTTCTGCACTGTCAATTTGAAATAATGTCCTGTTTTTGGATATAGGCTTTTATCTAATTCATCGATTAATCGACAAAATAATCGACAGGTTTTTCAATTGTTTAAATGATCATTTGTTCCAGCCCTAAACTTTTATACGCATTAGATTGAAAGTACTTTCTTTTAAAGCAGAAGTCAACCCAAACATATTTATTTCAAGAATATGTTCGATGCAAGCCCACTATTCGAAACACGGCATTCTGATTAATTTTGCGTTTGTGCAATATAAGTTAAGCAGAAAAATGCACTTATTTTAGCCTTCTCTGGCGGCCGCCATTTTGTCTTCTGTAGTGAAAATGACATCACAACTGCTCACAACGACCAATCACGACTCAGATTCAGAAAACAGGTCAGCCGTGATTGGTCGTTGTGAGCAGTTGTGATAGGTGGCTAAAAACGAAGGGAATAACACTTATTCCACGAACACAATATTTATCAGAATGCCTTGTTCCAACTAGTGGGCTTGCATTGAACATAATCTTGAAAAAAAAATGTTTGCGTTGACTTCCACTTTAAATTTGTCAATTTGACAAATATATTTTATCCGTCTCATATTTGTATGAACACTTTATCTAACCACGCTACTTGATTTTAATGTTGGTACATGAAGAGTGAAATATTTTTTTGAGATGATACTTGCAAATGCTACCATTGAAAACATTTCTGTTCAAAATCGTTGAATTTAACCTCCCTTAACCAAGACAACACTAGATCAAACTCTATGGGAAACCCATGTTGGGAGATAAATGATCTAATTATATAAGACGGAAGAGTTACGGGCAGCTCGCGCTTGCGGTTGTCCGTAATGCCAGACTTGCGCAGCGAGTTGCTAATAGTGCTGTTAGTTTCCCCAACATGTGGTGAGCTTAAACTTCTGCAATAACCAATAATTTATCGTCAAGGAAAAAGAGCTCCTATAGTGTAACTTAAGAGTCGATGACACGCTACAGCAATGAAATGCAACGTTGCTGTGCCAGCCGCAAGTTGCTCTTTTATTGGCGCTCAATGAAAACTACACTTCTGGAACTGAAGTATTATTACTGTCCAGTTTTTATAGTAATCCCATTTAGAGTACAGGGAAGAAAGTCCTAGGTCAGCAGCACCAGCCTAGTTTTTATAATGAGCCTTTTTCACAGCATTCATTTTCACAAATACGACAAAGCCGGTTTACGCGGATGAACGCAACACTTTAGAGATTACGTTTCAACAACCGATGGGTGACGATCTGGATATGGTATGCATTGTATTTATTTACTTTTTTTTTTACCATGCAAGTCGATAATGGTGGTATTGGAAAAGACCAAACCCCAACAATCATCGCAATCGCAACGCTACAAATTTCTCGGAATTTGTTTGTCACTTATATTAATTGATCAGCCTTGACGGAGGTCTGTGCAAGGGCTGCAGCTAGCAAAACTTTTTAGAATTTAGTGCTTTACCAAGTATCCCATTTAGCAATTGGATAAAGATTGATCTTGCGGTATTGAAAACAAAGCATCCACATGTAGTTGCAGGAATTGTTTTTGTCCACTTGGGGTGGCTATCCTCACATACCAATGTGGTCTCTGTGACGCTGAGTGTGTATGGCTTTAAAAGGCCTGGTCTGCGTATTAATGTTCTTATGACATGTTTGTTTTATTCAAAAAACGACGGGCTACATTAAATTAGCTAACATTGATATGTTACTTTTGTGCTAGTGATCGGTGAGATGCTTTTGTGGCACACATTGCACTTAATCTTCCTTGATAATCGTGCAATGATCCCAAACTTTGACCGACTCTCTCCTCCTGACTCGCCGCCATCGCGTCCGTCAGTTTATTTCTACACGGGTTGGGTTGTGCAACTGCAGCAACCTTGCCTTGGAAAAATGATTCCCGTGAAGCTTTGAGGCACGGATTTTGCTCAGACCTTTTGTTGTAATCGAATTATTCCAGTTATTCGATTAATGTTGCAGCCTGTGCTCTACTTAGTTACCCTCTTGTTATGCATGTTCATTATGGCAGTCCTTAGTCAACAAATCTAACAGTGACATATGCACAGGGCTGTATGTTACTTAATATTTAGCTAATAGTTGTATTGACATAAAATTCTACGAGCTAACGCCTGGCGCTTAACTAGAAGTAATCATGGCAGCACGCAGATGTCAAGTGTCACAGTTTTGCTTCACAAGTAAGTTGTTGTACTAGTATGCCAAAGTTGTCCTCGTAGTGAGTACTGAGTAATGAGCCTACTAGTACATGGACCTTTAGCCACAGACACAGATGTTTGAGCAATATCCTACTAACGCACTGAATTGTCTTACTAGGGAGGTCAAAGAGCATGCTGCAACATGAACTTTAAGGTCGGATCAATTAGTGGAACCCAGAGTTCAAAGCAAACAGTGCATCAGCGTTTTTGCTGTTACGCTGCATGTAAACGGAATAAACTGCAAACAGAACTGACGTTAGGCCCCCAGTTTATTTATTTTTTTCCCCATACCTACAATTAGGGTCTTCTAGAGCATTTTTTTCCCCCCAAATCAATTTGTTGTGCTGTACGTTCTTTTAGTAATCTTGGTAAACTACTTTTTGTTTCTCTACTTTGCTTTTAAATGTCTTAAATGGTCATGCTTTTTTAATGTTTTGGAATGTGAAGCACATTGAGTTACCTCGTGTAAGAAACAAATGGGTTGAGATGGATATCGGGATATCGAATCAATGCTAAAACAGCCGGCCGTAGTGGTTGTAAAATAAGGTAACCTTTATTAGTCCCACAATGGGAAAATTTGTAACTGTATATTGGTGTACACGGCTCTAGTACATGATTTTATTGAATTGCACAGGTGAACCAAACAAAAATGAAAAGATGCATTCAAGTGTTCTCTGTAAATATCACTTTCGTCGGTAATAACGATGCATCACGTCTCATTCGGCTTGTCAGCTAACAGCTCATTTAGCATGTGTCGCTTCTAGCGTCGGTCGCCATGGTGACCCAAAGAGCCACTGCAGAGCAGGTAGCAGCGCACCGACGAGCCCGAAACACATCGGAATGATGGAATTACGCGGGTAAATTAACACGTCCGTGGCGTGTGGACAAATTTGACGTCATTATTATGAAGTGTAGTGAAGTGTTCGTGGCGTGACGCTCACCTTCCCGCAAGCGCCGTCGCCGATGACCACAAATTTAAGCTGTCGATCCTGGCTGTCCTCCTCCGAGTCCGACATGACGCCGCCGTGTGCTCAGCCAGTGTCTACCAGAGAGATAGAGAGACCCCCCCCCCCCCCTCCGAGCGAAGAGCCACCACGATACAAGGATTAAAATCCAAACTAGCCGGCTAATAATCACTGACGGATTAGCACAGCGTCGAATAAGCAAGCGGGCGCCATTTTGACTATACCAACCCGGCCGCCAGGCTCGACTCCGGGCACTCAAATATTTAAACTCATGAAAAACTAAAATTGTTTGTGCAAAATGGACAAACATCGAGCATTTAAAACACACGCAAGAGCGCTCGGAACGACAGCTGTGTCTGTGGCTATCGTCACAGCCGCGTGGAAGCACTTCAGAAGCGTAATCACAGCTGTGAGCCGACAGAATGGTTACGTCCAGAGTGTGACGCGCTGCTTCGTTGCTATGGTAACAAAATCGACGGACTCGAAAAAGAAATACGTACAAGACAGTAGAAACGGAGGGGATTTTATGAGGTGCCTCGTGTTTTATGTATTATCATGAATGCCAATTAAATATTGTGGCATATCTTTGAATGTTTATGATTGTATTACGTAAAGCCCTCCTGAAACCCTGTTTCTCGCCGTGCTATACTTTCCAAATCCATCTGCAACAGGTAAAATTCGGCGATATAGAGGATATAGAGATGCTTTGAAAAAAAGTGTTATTTTTTTCCTCCCACATTCTTTAAACACATGTACACTTTAATTAAAATTTTAAACTTATTAAAGCACGCTTTCGAGAGTATTCCCTGTTGTCACTCACTCGCTGTCGAGAAATGGGAGACTGTCGTATAACATCACTTTGAGGTAATGAAAAGAAGACACTTGCTTTACCATTCTCCAAATAAGAAACAAACTACTGTATACTCGCTTCAAGCTACTTATTTGTCACTCCCAGTTAAAGTTTACTGTAAAAATGACACACAATACAAAAGAAAATTAAACATTGTGTATTTGAACACCAGGATGCTTAAACTAAACCATATAATTTAATCTCCTGAACGTCCGATTGTTTAATGCTAACGTATAATTGGAAACGCCATAGATGGGCTAAGAGAATTATCATAACTGTTGCGATAATTATAACAACTTCTAGTTTAACACATGCAGAGCAGCAACACATGCAAATAGAGAATACAACAATATTTGCAGGTATAAATTCTCTCTGCTCTGGGGTAAAAGCGACTTCCTCCAGTTGGGGATCTCTGCCACTTCTTCTTGTTGTCCAGTAGAGCTCTGTACTGTATTTTTGATTTTATAGTTAACTGTTTAACCACCTCTTAATAATTACGAGAATAGTACGGGGCAGCAGGGTAGATGAGTGTTGTGGCATCTCTGCTTCACAGTTCTGATTTTGAATCTGCGCTCCGGCCTTCCTGTGTGGAGTTTGTGTGGGTTTCTGTCTCACATTGCCAAAACGTGAGTTAGATTAGCCAAATACGGTGTTCTAAATTGTCCGTAGTAATAAATTCAAATGTGAATGGTTTATTATTGTTTGTTCATATGTGCCTTGTGATTGGCTGGTGAAATGGGCGAGTCTCGAATGAAGATAAGGTGTATTCAAAATGTTATTACATTTCACATTTGCACAAATGCACATTTTCAATATATTGCATACTCGATTGGATAAAGATAAAGATGGCCTTTATTAGTCCCACAATGGGGAAACTTACGGTGCTACAGCAGCAAAGGTATAGGTCACACAAAGATGGCGGCATAATGTAGCCGTTAATTTATAACAAAAATACTAACTTTTCAATATGATTTTCATCATTTGTGATGCTCATGTAGCATCTCATCAGATTTTGGATGTTGTCCTAATCTCATGGCGAAATACTGTAAAGCTCAGTTTTTCTTATGTTTGTCGCTGGGGAGTAGGGCTGAACAATTCATTGACTCCAAATAGACATCGCAACGGAGTAGAATTCAATTTTTAATTTGCGCAGGCTGCAATTTGGAAAAAAAACAACAACTTAATTTCAGGGACGGTCGGCTTCATTTTATATATACACACTCAACAAAATGCAACACTTTTGTTTTGGCTCCCATTTTTTAGGAGATGAACTCACAGGTCTAAAACTTTTTCCATGTACACAATATCACCATTTCTCTCAAATATTGTTCACAAACCAGTCTAAATCTGTTAAGTTGGCCAAGATAATCCATATCACCTCAAAGGTGTGCCATATCAAGATGCTAATTAGACACCATGACTAGTGCACAGGTGTGCCTTAGACAGCCCACAGTAAAAGGCCACTCTGAAAAGTGCAGTTTTATCACACAGCACAATGCCACAGATGTCGCAAGATTTGAAGCAGCGTGCAATTGGCATGCTGACAGCAGGAATGCCAAGCAGAGCTATTGCTCGTGTACATAATGTTCATTTCTCTACCATAAGCCGTCTCCAAAGGCCTGTCAGAGAATTTAGCAGTGCATCCAACCAGCCTCACAACTGCAGACCACGTGTAACCACACCAGCCCAGGACCTCCACATCCAACATGTTCACCTCCAAGATCGTCTGAGACCAGACATTCGGACAGCCACTGAAACAATCAGTTTGCATAACCAAAGAATTTCTGTCAGAAACCGTCTCGGGGAAGCTCATCCGCATGCTCGTCATCCTCATCGGGGTCCCGACCTGACTCCAGTTCCTCGTCATAACCGACGCGAGTGGGCAAATGCTTATATTTGATGGCATCTGGCACATTGGAGAGGTGTTCTCTACATGGTTGAATACCAGTTTGCACTGCTCAGGGCAGATGGCAGACAGCATGTGTGGCATGTGGTTTTGTGAATCCCCAGATTCCCCACTCATCCCACTAATAAAACAGTATTGCACCTTTCACAGTGACATTTTGTGAGCAGTCTAAGGCACACCTGTGTAATACAATAAAACACATATCTATATCTTTATATATAGCGTTCGACAACTCATTGGAGAAATCCAAAATGATTTGCGCACTTTGCAAAGCCAAATTCAATAATACCATATTAGTTGTACGTCTTTGGTGTATTGTCCAACAGTTGTATTTTACAGGAAAAGAATCATTCAAGGATCAATGAAAGCTATTACAACAGTCTTTGAATCAAATTATACTTTGGGTTTTTTTCTATACTGTATTCATTTCAAGATCGGTTCCAAGCTTTGTAAAATACATACATTACATTTTATTTCTCAATGTACACTCAGAATCCCGTCTTGACAAAAAAAAAAAAAAATGTAGAAATGTTTGCATATTCATTAAAAAAAAAAAGACAAACTGAAATATATGGTCACAAGTATTCACTGACCCATTGTATTGAGTGGACACACCCTTTTGAGTTGTACTAGTTCAGCCATGAGTCTACTTTGGAATGAAACTTTTTCCACACCTGTATTTGGAGATCTTTTGCCATTCTTCCTTGCAGCTTTGTCAGGTTGGATGGTGAACGTTGGCGGACAGCCATTTTTAGGTCTCTTCACAGATGGGTTTAGGTCAAGGTTCTGGCCGATCCATTCAAGAACGCTCACAGAGTTGTTCTGAAGCCACCCCTTTGTTATTTTAGCTGTGTGCTTCGGGTCATTGTCCTGTTGAAAGGTGAACCTTCGGCCCAGTCTGAGGTCCTGAGCACTCTGGAAGACGTTTTCCTCCAGGATATCTCTGTACTTGGCCACATTCATCTTTCCTTCAATTGCAACCAATTGTCCTATCCCTGCAGCTCAGAAACACCCCCACAACATGATGCTACTTCCCACCACCATGTTTCACTGTAGGGATTGTATTATGCAGGTGATGAGCAGTGCAGAGGGTTTCTCCACGCATACTGCTTAGAATTAACACCAAAAAGTAAAATCTTGTTCTCATTAGACCAGAGAATCTTATTTCTCACAGGCTGGGAGTCCTTCATGTGTTTTGTGGGCCGAGGATTCCGTTGGGCTACTCTGCCATTAAGGCACGACCGGTGGAGGGCTGCAGTGAGGGTTGACTTAACTTTCTCCCATCGCTCTACTGCATCTCTGAAGCTCAGCCGCAGTGATCTTTGGGTTCTTCTTTACCTCTCTCACCGAGGCTCTTCTCCCACGATTGCTCAGTTTGGCTGGACGGCCAGGGCGAGGAAGAGTTGTGGTCGTCCCAAACTTCTTCCATTTGAGGATTATGGAAGCCACTGTGCTCTTAGGAACCTTGAGTGCTGCAGAATTTTTTTGTAACCTTGGCCAGATCTGTGCCTTGCCACAATATCTGTCTCCGATCTCCTTGGGCAGTTCCTTCAACCTCATGATTCTCATTTGCTCTGACATGCACTGTGAGCTGTAAGGTATTCTTATATAGACAGGTGTGTTCCTTTCCTAATCAAGTCCAATCAGTTTAATTAAACACAGCTGGACTCCAATAAAGGAGCAGAGCCATCTCAAGGAAGATCAGAAGAAATGGGCAGCATGTGAGTTAAATTTGAAGGTTGCTGCAAAGGGTCTGAATACTTATGACCATATGATATTTCAGTTTTTCTTTTTTCATAAATTTGCAAAAAAAAATCTACATTTCTATTTGTTTCTGTCAAGATGGGGTGCTGAGTGTACATTCATGAGAAATATAAGGAACTTTTTTGGATTTTGGCAAATGGCTGCAATGACACAGAAAGTGAAAAATGAAAGGTTGAAGTGATTAGATTATTTTCCATAATCGTTCAGCCCTACGTTACGATTGCACTCATTTATGCAGACTGAGGTCCAATAAAGGGTTAAATAATTATAGTGCTTGTCTTCTCATCTTTAACAAACTTTTCTCTCACAACCAGGATGAAGGTTTCGAGTTATTCAGCACCCGCACCTCTCTGGTGACAGAATGAGTCTCTGCAAAATAAGGCAAGATGGATTCAGATTATTTGGAATGTGGTGCCATTTCCATTCAAGCATAATGATGCTATTCAAATCATTTAAACCCATGAGGAAACAAAAATAGAAGCATAGGGTATAATATACATGCTGTGGCCCAAAACAAATGAATTAACCTGACAAACAGGCCTGTATGTCCTATATTTGTTTTATGACACTAGAGGACATGTGCTTGATGGGAAGCTCCATCAGGATGACAAAAGTAGAATGTTACCAAATATGACCAGGCAACGGGTCAAAATAGACAATTTTCAGATGCATGTTTGTTTGGGTTTTAAGTGTCACTCATTTTAACATTGAAAACGCCAGAGGGTTATTTATTGATGTTCTGATATTTGACGAATTAAAGCCTAAAATCCCACAGCACCTGCTTTATGCCTCATGACTCCCACTTAAATTTTGTTGGGGTTTATAGATTTCAACTTTGTAAACGACACTGTATATAACAGAATATCAGATGGTTTGTTGCAGTATGAATAAATACTGTTTTAGTTTTCATTTGGAGGGAGGTTTTAGTGCATTTTCTTTTCAGAACAAGAAGAAAAACTAGAAATGAATAGTCATTTAGTTTCTGTAGTCGTGATTCCTGCCATTCAAATTGAAGATATTTATTTTACACAATGTTTTTCCCTCAACAAATACAAACTTCATGGATTTCTATTCTATGCTATGATTCGAGGCCATGAAGACTAACCCTAACCCTATAGTGACGACATAGTAAAGACAAGATTTCAAGTAATGCAGAGAAATTAATACACTACACTTGTATTAGAGAAAGACCTGTGCATTGGATTTTTACTATCAATAATACGGGATATCCTATCTTAAACCAAATTGTGACAATTATAAATAATTTCTCATTATCCTCGTATAGAATAAGCACAACATGGTAGAAATATAAGTGGGTTCTGCATCCAAATAAAGACTCAATTTTTAATTATATGTTGAACCCAATCGAAATATAAAATGGCAGCAACCAACCGCCCCCGCACCCCCCCCCCCCCCAAAAAAAACGTTTGTTTGCCAGGTTCTTTTAATGCTGTGGCACTCAAGAAATTGAAACCAACCTCAAATCAAACTTGCACCCACACCATAGTAAAGTCACTTTAAAAAAAAGTGCTTATTTTATCATTTTCGTGCCAGATTTTTTCTTGCTTATTGCTTTTGTAATGCAATGCTTGTTTTGCTTTGACATTTTTGTCTTTATTTCCTTGAATCCAGATTCTCTTTCAACAGAGACCAAATAAAGCCTCAAAACGAAATTGCACCAGATGATAGTAAACTGATATGTTTTAATAATTTTGTACCATCCAAAACACAAGAAAAAGCACACGTTACATTTTAAAGAGGAATTGCTTCTCGCTTTTTCCCCTCCATATAAATGCTTCCCAAAAAGTGCTGAAATATCTTACCTTTACAAAGACAGCGAGAAAATAAGACAGAAAGGGGGGAGTAAACGCAGCCTGCAACTTAATGAAAAGTCAAAAGACAACAGCTGTCGATCACTGCAGAGGTAGGATGTAAATAAACCAACAAATGTCCAATTAGGTCCCGTAATTGACTTCCACTTCGGCTTGAAAAAAATATGGGCTGTTAAAGTCCCCCCCCCCCAAAAAAAATGTTCGCAAATAAATAGAGTTCGCTGTGTTTTCACGGGTTCCCCGTACACGAGAGTGTCCACGCGGGGAGGCAGTACGCGTACGGGTAGTAGTAGGAGGGCTGCAGAGAGAGCAGCGGGGGCCGCAGCACCTCCCCGGGGCCGTACTGTCTCTGGTCGTCGCGCACCAGCACCTTGACGGCTACCTTCTTGGCGGCAGGCGTGGACGCCATCAGGTCGGCGGCCATCTGCCGACGCTTGGTCTTATAGCGCCGGTTCTGGAACCAGATCTTGACCTGAGTCTCTGTCAGCTTGAGGGAGGCGGCCAGGTCGGCTCGCTCGGGCCCGGAGAGATACCGCTGGTGGTTGAAGCGGCGCTCCAGCTCGAAGACCTGCGCGTGAGAGAAGGCCGCCCGGGAGCGCTTCTTCCTCGCCTTGGGCTGCTCGGCGCTCTTCTCGTCGGCGGGGCAGCCGCAGTCTACAATAGGTCATATAGGGGCAACTTTAGAGACGTTTTCGTTCAAATCATAAATCGAAAGCCTTCAGGCGTTTGCGCTCACCCTGTGGGATGGACAACTTAAATGCTGCAAGGGGGGTAACATTTTTTCATGTACTGTATGCATATATACAAGTTCCACTATCCTAACTCAACAACAAACGGTTTAAAGTATAACAACAAAATAACTATACTGTTTTTTTTCAGTACATAGGGGTCCCTTGCATAAAAACTACTACCATTCAAGGACCGCACAAAACTCCAGAACAAGAAAACAACATTAACCCTTTCATGCAAAGTGGTCACTACAGTGGACAGCTATTTAAAAGTTGCTTTCGCCCATATTAATTAAACTAAAAAATATATTTATATTTTAAATAATAACATTAAATCCTAATCAATGCATGAAAGGGTTGAAAATATTTTTTTTAATTTAGATTAATATAGGCGAAAGCAACTTTTAAATAGCTGTCCACTGGAGTGATCAGCTATGCATGAAAGGATTAAATGCACAAACTAATTTAGTATATTTCACAAAAATCATCTCACAATTTTATTATTGACGTACTATGTTTGTCCTGGATATCATTCCAAATACGCAAAAAATATATATACTCACATTGTAGTTTAGGGCAGTATAAGACCCAATGCAAGTGCAACAAAGCCGTGTCTGCCATCTAGTGATGATTGGTGATATTACAACTTCAAACTACAGTGGACCCCTCCATATTTACGGATTTGTGGAGTCCCAGATTTTTTCTTTTTCACTGTTTTTGTATTTTTTTATATATTTTGGACCCCCCTAAAATCACCCCCACCCTCCCGTTTTTCATGGGAAAAAGTACATCGAATGGTTAGCATTTTTTGTAGACTTTTACAGTACTCGAGTATTTATTTTTCTGATGACTTTTTAGTGTTACTACAGATAAGGTTCTTTTTTTCAAACTCTGATAAGTGGAAAAATTAGGGACACCAGTTTGAATCGCGTATGGCAGTGATTCTCAAAGTGCTTCCTCTAGTTCAGGGGCGTCAAACTCATTTTGGTATGCTGGCAATTTCAGAGGGATGTTATAAATGTAAATGTAGTCACCTGCACTGGTCAACACATTTTTACATTTTTTTTTTTTTTAAATAGAGATGCAAGTAAACTTTTCTAGATGTTTTTTTGCGCTGATTGTGAGTCAGCCTTTCTCGAGCACATCAGGTTTTCATAATAATAATGATATACTAACAATAACATTATGTAATACTGTATAGTAATATATTTACTAATATTTATGAAATAAGGGTTAGGTTCAGCAACAGGTGTTTTTTCTGAAACATAATACTTTTTATAGGTCAAACAAAAAAATGAACATTTCTCAAAAACTTTATGTGCTATAGGAAAACTGATTTTTTTTTTTAAATCTGCATCAAGATACATTTCGGGACACAAAGCCATTTCTGATTAAAATTTGCTGTTGACCACTGTTATTACGGATTGCTGGATATATTGTTCACAACAAATTGAAATTGAAATCAGAAATCATGGAAAATTGTGACAAATACAAAATATAGTGGTGGCTTGAGAGACGAGCTAATTTTATAAGTAAAATAACCTCCTACCCTAAATCATCTCTCCCCATTGAAATGAATGAAAATGACAATCCTTTCCAGCTCCCACAGCAACCATTTTTGGGGGTGATTTGTTTTTTTAATTAGATGATTAAAAAACATAGTACCGTATTGTAAACAGCAATTAAATACAAGACTCAAACCATTTTTGCTTCAACTCAATAGACATTGTGCTACTCCTTTTGGTGTGTGTGCCATGGCCACTTGGGGGCAGTGTAATACAGCCTGTACAGACATACATTGAGACGGTCACCGCTGCAGGAATATTAGTCGTTCTTCGCCAAGGGTAAAGAATATATGCTTGTTAGTACGGTCTACATGTTTTGCCCCATCATCTGTTTTCATATATCCATTGCTTGGAGGCTTATAACTCAGCAAAAGCCTGTCGATGGCCTTTTGCATAGTTTGTTAGCATTAAGATGGATGGACTTTACTAATGCAAAGGTTGTTTTAAATACACAACACTTATTTGTTGTTTATGTTTGATGTGATGGTAGACATCAACTGGGAGAGGCAAAAACAGGTTGAATCGTTCACTATCTGCCAAACTGCGGAGTTGGTTCGCACTTCACAGCCACGACAGCACTTGTGTCTCAATTTTTGCTCACCAGTCAAAGCAAAACAAAAAAAATGGCAGAGCAGGGGCTCTTGAAAAACTGTTAAATCAGGGCACTCACATATGAACGCACCAATAGGATACAACTATTGGTGTATCTAGAAGGCATGTAGTGAAAAAAAATGTAATATCTGTTAAAAGTACAGTAAAGAAGAAAAACAGCAGACACACCTTATTTACTTTAGTCAGCCAGAAAAAGTGATGTGGCGCCAGGCCTTGAGATTGACACCTGTGCTCTAGCGGTACCCCAAAGAATCATATGCATGAATATATGTGTATAACATTTGTAATTTTGTAATGAAATGTATATTTCAACACAATTCTAACACACTGCACCCCGTTTTTTGTACTTAGTATGTGTGAAAACCAATACACTTTTACAAATGAAAGTGCCTCCATCACCAATAACACGAATGAAGTTGAAATGAGTTTACTTATTTATGCTTACTTTCATGTGTATTTTTTTTCTATAGGATTCAAGTACTTTGTACTGGTTAATGCTTGTGTTTCAGTTTGAGAATCCCAAAGTTAAATCCCCCAGTACTTAGTGTTTCATGTCTTTCAGGGTTTCCCAAAGTTTTTTTTAGCTCACGACTGAAATCTGAACCAAAAATATTACTGCCGAAATACATACACTAAACTGCCATCAAAGGGAGAAGTACATGTAAAAGAAAGTCATGTATGAATCGGAATATAATGAATCAGAAAGTCATTTGCCAACATATTGTTTGACACTCACTAACATGTTTATTGTTACTATGAGAGATTTAAAAAAAAAAATATATATATATATATATATATATATATATATATATATATATATATATATATATATATATATATATATATGTGCACTACTGTTAAACATCCTTTTATTTTATTTTTTTTGAATAAAAGCATTTTTTCCATTGAAGATAACAGCAAATGAATCAGAAATACATTGAAGCATTTAGTGATTTGTGATTTGACTTTATTGCTGATGGTGACACACGCATTTTTAAAAGTGCACGAAATATATATTGTTTATGTTTTATATGCCTGCAAGAATACTTGTTTTCACCATAATTTGTCTCATTCTTAAAAAAGTATGAGTGTTTTTTAAATCAATTCCACCATCGTATTTTATATTATCTATTTTATTATTATTATATTTTAGATTATAGGTTTGGAGAATTCACTATTTGAGGAACAGAATTTTTAATAGGTTTCTTGTAGTCTTAAATAAACAGAACAAACACCCATGAAAATGAGTATAAGGTTGCTGTTATTTTGTTTTTTTTTAATCTGATTAATGGTTTTATATTGTCCGATTGTGGCATAAACCCCAAGCATACTTTATTGCTGATCGGGCTATTATGCTGTACACGCTGTTTCAACCTATTTTAAATAAAATAATTGTCGTAATTGTTATGAAATTATCTTTCAATACAAAGTGTCAGGGTGCATAAAGTCAATCAAAAGTAAAATTCCTAACTTTATTAGCATCCTTGCACAACGCTTAAGACTCAGGGTTAGGGTTACCCAAAAGACCACAAGAGGTGGTCCCAATAAATATGGAAATCTGTGTGACTTGGGAAAAAAAAATGCATCTGATTATCTTGGGTGTAGTCCAGCTATTGGTAATTTTGAACCTCTTGTAATACATTCATGCGTAAAACCTCCTGTAATAAATCAATGCGTAAAACCTTGCGTAAAATGTATAAATACGCAAGTCAATCTGAACTCAAATAGTGCTATTATAGTATTCCTTGCAGGTCCAGGTTACTTAATGCCCATTAACTTTTGGGAAATGCTGTGGGCTCATGGGGCGGGGGAATCTGAATGACTTAAAAAAAAAAAATCATTAGGATAGTTTTGAATGTATAGCAGAGGGATCCCTGAATTCCTTGACGTAATACCGACATCGATGCGTAAAATGTGCACAAAAAATCATCATCACTGTCACTTAGTTCATTGGAAAAAACACTTTTGGTGGGTGGGGGTGGTCTGTCTGTGTGCTGCCTACTCTGCACTGCTGTAACACTTCAAATCGGGGTATAAATAAAGGTTTATATTCACGTATAATCTCTTAAAAATTGGAACGGTTTGTTAATAAATACGCTTAACGTCGATCAGAACGTTTTCAATTTCTCAGGATGGAGGGCACCCAAATGCCAATTAAAAAAATTATTTAACAACATTACTTTGTGTGTTTTTTAATATTGGATGAGGGATCGTATAGGTTTGTAGCAGTTTTAGGCAAGGGATAGCCATATGCATAATCTATTATTGTACGTAAATTAATCACGTTAATATTTTCATCAAAAACAACAAAAAACATTGTAACCAACACCATTTGTTGTTCTTTTTTCACAGTCTGGTCATGTTTGTTGCTTTATCCTGTACTGCTGCAATACTGTACACCCCTTTACGGTGATCTTATCTTTTAAAAAGCTTTTATGAATAAATAAACTTAAAATGATCAAGTTTGCTTTTATTCCAGCGCACATGGAGGATTCGCGCTCTTACCGGCGGCGTTATTGAGCTCACTGTCACTCTTGGTGTTGTCGACGGCTGCGGACTCGTGGTCCGTCTCCTCCTGCGGGCTCTCCTCCGGCACATCCGACCCGGTCCCGGCGTCCTTCTCCGGCTGCAGGCCCTGCGCGACCCCCGGCGCCTTGGCGTCGTTGTCCTCGCTCAGCCCCGAGTCCGAGTCGTAACTCTTCACGGGCGGCTCTCCGGACGCGGCGTGCACGTCCCCGAATATTTTCCAGCACGTCGTCTTGGAGAAGCACACGTCCAAATCGGGCAAGTGTCTGCCGTCGTCCTTCTTGTTGAGGATGGCCTGGATGGAGAAGGGCATGAGCGAGTTGCCACGAACAGCCATGTTCAGATTGCGAAAGTTTCAACAAAAAGTGGCGTGATTAGGCGGGTCGGGTGGGGAAGATGGGGGTCAGGTCATCCGTGGATGAACTTTGAGCTCCGCTTGACTGCCGCGTTCTCGCTCGCATCCCCGCGGGAACAAGTCGCTGCTAAATCCGCGGGCGCGATGCTGTCCCTCCGCATAGCTGTGCCATCAGCGCGGGCTCTCTCCGAGCTCCGACCCTTTTCACACAACTTTTTTCCTTTTTTTGCCCTGCCTTACCTGTGACTGACAGGCTCCCAGCGCCGCCTCCCATTGGTTGAGAGCCGAGGGCAAACCACTTCCGGATTGGCGAGCGTCAACGACGTCACGCTGCTTTCAGGATACTCGGACATATCCAGACGGTCTACGCAGCTACCCTACCACACATTTTATGTAAAACAAAGTTTTATCAACCGCGTTGACCTTAAATTTAAATTTCTCCCATATTTTGACATATATTTGAACACAACATCAACACTACCTAAACGATTTTTTCGTCAACTTTTTAAAACCCAGACATATTTATTTTATTTTTCTTACACTAATTACACTTTAATTTTGTGTGTGTGTATTCGGCACCTAATCATCATTTTCGTTGACGCGACGTTATGTTTGTTGGCCTTGCCTCACCTGTGAGGCCGGCGGTGCATGTGTGACAGCCATAGTGATAATCTCCCAGCACCGTTTCCCATTGGTCGAGAGCCGAGGGAAACCACTTCCGGACGACGTCAATTTGCTTTTAGTATAATTGAACAAATCAGAACAGATATGCGACGTAGTTTTTTTTTTAACCACTTAGTTAACACAGAATCCCTCAAAGAAAAACACAGTTTAAAGTTAATCTACCGTATTTTACAGTTCACTTTTTAATTAACTAAAATAATTTATTGTCTTCAGCCGTTCTAGTAAGCGAGATATATTCATCAGTCGTAACGCGTCTTTAACACGTTTTGTCTCGTTTATTTTGGCCTCGTACCTGAAACGCAACATAAAAACGACAAATCAACCATTAACAGCGTGTGTTTGTGTGCATACAAAGTTTGCTGTTACTTTGTTCTCCACTTTTCATGTCGTCCTTTACTGCATTGTGGATCTCGTCCTATGGCAAGACAAGGATCCATCCATCCATCCATCCATCCATCCATCCATCCATCCATCCATCCATCCATCCAGCCGTCCGTCCAACCATCCACCATCCATCATCCAAATCGCTTATCCTCACAAGGGTCGCGGACGTGCTGAGAGTGTGTAATTGTATTTTTTTTTTTAACACGACAAAAAAAAAATACAAACTATAACAAGTTATTAAAAATATATTTAAATGGATCGAACGAATTACTTAATAAAAAATAAAACGAATCGAATGTACTCGTTGCAGGTCAAATCTGATTTCTATTTTTTAAACAAAAACGAATGACCAAATTTCATTTTAAAAAACAAACAAAACAAGGCATCTGTTGTGTGTGTTAACGTTTCTATTTGTTTTTTATAAACCCACGTCTCTTATACAATTATATTGCGTGAATTAAATTCCCAGTATTGCTTGTTATTTTTTAAAGACATAAATTGAATGGAGAGTGTAAAGATAAATTAACCGAACCCTAACCCATTTCTTATTTGATGATTTGTTACGAAAAGACAGAGACAGCTTTAAAATTATGTTTGGATCTCATAAGCAAAAGTGTATTCTGAACTGATTCGAAAAATATCCATACATTTGCACTCAAGTGCATATGCAGTTTATTACGTCACTTGAAATGCATAAAATAAAAAAGATAGGATTAAAAAAAAACGTTTTAAACAACGTGAGATGGGAGAAATATAATAAAATGTCATGTGAGTGAGTAAAGGCAATTTGGCAACTTTGCTGATTTAATTTCCGATTTGAAATAAATTAGTAAGTAAAAACGAATTGATAGAACGCAGATTTTTAAAAAAAAATTATTTCCATTTGTCATATGCGTTTGCTTTGCTCGCGCCGTCCACTCTAAATTAGCCTGGAGAAAATGAAATAAAATCCTGGATGTTATACAGTTGCGTTGTTTGTGTTTGTCAACAAATAATAATAGCGTCACAAGCCTCATCTGCCATCCCTATTTCGATAACTTCTTTTGCATGCACTCGTTATAGTGCTCGGTGGACTCTATCAGCTTGTCAGAACTACAACAATTTCATATTACCATATCATTAGGTTTCTATACATCAAATTCAGACCTCATTTGTCCTTCTAAAATGCACCAGCTCCTCCTGGATGCAATCACGTGACCTTAGTGGCTGTGAAAAAAACAGACGAAGCAATAACGGTAACGTCTGGATATTTTCACGCAGCAGCACACCTTATTATCGTTCTGTACTTGTACTTGGTGTTGTTACTCAGTCTGCATTCATGTCACGCACGTTCACCGGTGACTCTTTTTTGTGAATGTACAAAATGGTGAATTTTGCTCATTGACAAGTGGACCTAAAAATAATAAAAAATCATATTCATGATTAAAAAAAAAAAAAATATATATATATATATATATATTAGATTTAATTGATTCAATGCAATGTGAATTATTTCACGCAAATACTTAAGCCAAGTGTCTTGGCTCAAAAACGTTCTGGCTGCAAAACGTTTAAATCGCCACTGTCAAATTAAGTAGTGCATATATTTTATCTTGCATTTTATGTTTCAAAATGGAATTGTAACTGACAAAATTATTAATGCATGTGTGGTTATTATTCATTTATATTTTATTGTGAAACAAGATCATTTAAAAAGAAAGAATAATATTTCACCCCAAAGAAATACAACTGTATAACTTGCTTGTTTTACACGTGAATAATGTATGGAATATTTTATAGAAAAAAAAATTAATCATTATTTATTTATTTTATATATATTATTAGTCCATTTTATCATTAGCTTTACCAACCTACTTCAAAGGATAAAGTGCATAGTAAAAAATACAACTTCTATTTTTTTTTCACTAAAACTATTTAAGATTAATTTGTAACAATTTAAAATGGAAAGACTTAAGAATTATTGACATTTGTGCCAACAACAAAGAAAGCAAGTTGTTTAATAGGAAATAAAAAACAATTGCTGAGCTGATCATACTTATATCTTTAAGTTAGGGTTCAATACAGGGGACAACTGTTCAATAAACTCTTCAATTCTAATTTCTTTGATCTGGAATGTAATTTCATAACAGCAAAAATTTTGGTATTGCCGAATTAAAGATTTCAGCGACTTTTGCTGCCTTGAAATTTGGAGTTCATTAACTCATTCAGTACCAGACTTTTTCAGAACCATTGTGAAATGACATAAATGTCATTTGGGATGGAATGAGTTAATCCGCAAAGAAAGTGTACAGCAGACAAGAGGGCTCTATCTGCTGGCCAGAATAAAAACTGTTTCATAAGAGAAAAAATTACTTGAAAGACGATATGTTTGCACTTAATGGCCCTGCCGGGAAACGGTTTTTAGTGGTGGCTTCTTTTTTTTCTCTCCTTTCTCGCGGCACAGACATGATGCCTTAATATCCCATAATAATAATAATAATAACAAGCAGCTCCCTGCCAGCTGTACAGTGAGGAAATCAACTTAAATGGTGCATTAGGCCAACGGCACCCCAAAGCATTTTTTTCTTTTCAACCTGCCTCATCTTGTTACTTATAACTTGGTATTTTGAAAAGAAATGTGCATGAGCATCGCCATGGTTACGCCCCTGTTAACCCTCCACTTTTTTTTTTCTTTTTACATCCCCCCCATAAGCACACCCTCATATTTTAAGAGAATTGCTGCCAAATTGTGTTCAGATGGAGCAAAGGGGGGCGGTGGGATGGGTGGGGTGGCGGAGCGGGGAAACTGCCAAGACTCATTTACAATAAATGTCCCCCCACCCCCCTGTAAAAAGAAATTCTCACCAAATATCCCCATCATACCCATCTGGATGGCACACTCAATCAAGCTCAAGGCTGGAAAGTGGGAGAAAAGGGAAGGGAAGCAGCCTTTTAAGTGAGACGGGATTTTTTTTTTTATTCCTTGTATCCCAAAGAGGAATTCACTCGCATGCCATGAAATGGAGGGGCCCCCCAAGACAGAGCACTTAACACAGTAAAGGGAGGCCGACTTGGACGCCATTCAAAACTTATGAGCGGGCTTTTATGATATGAGAAGATCATGGGCGGGGAAGCTTTTTCCTATCAGGGGCCATTTTAGTTTTTAGAAAGTCCTCCATACTAAATTGATGGGAAAATATTCAAGAGAACAAACGAGTCCACAAGGGAAATTTTATACACAGTGGATACAAAACGTCTAGGCGCTCCAGTTCAAACGCAATAACTCAGGCCTAAGAGGGTGTGCACACTTAAGCAACCAAAAGATCTTTTTTTTTTTTTCCCTTAAAAAGTGATTCAAATTTTCAATTAGTTCGTACAGATTATAGATCACATGAAATGATGTTAAAAGTTTTGACATTTTTCATCTTGGTCTCGTTTTTCTTGTCACAAAAACTTGTGTGTAGACTTTTTGTACCCACCGTACGTACAATCAGAGGCAAGACGCTGCTTGTGGAACTTGATTCACATGGAGATCCTACAAAATGACAGTGTAAGAAGAATTTATCTGCTTCTGCCATTTACACAGAATCGGAGGGATATTTCCGCGACCGTTTGCGTTTACAAAACACCACAAGATCACGCAGTCGGTCCGATCATTAAATGACAGAGGGCAGCAGCAGCAAAATTTAGCATCGGTGAGAACAGCAGGTTGTGTGGAAAGTATTGAAACAGTGGACATGTGAATTCACAAGTTTAGAGGCCAAAGTAAATGAACTTCTAAAGATAATTCTGAATTTTAGGTTCATCTTGAAATTTCACTCGAAACTCGAGTATTCCATCCACATTTTTAGTGTAAAGTCAAACTTTATGACGGCAATGTTTAGTTAAAAAATGACAGCAAACAAGGTTTTGTTTGAGTTTGTTTATCGTAAAGTAATATTCATCTGACGTGTTAAAGACCAAAAAAGTACATCCATAAAAAAACAAGAGTAAAAGACAAACACAATTTGTCATTCACAGAATGAATATCTCACTGTAAAAATGATGGTGGGAAATTCTCAAGCTCGTGTTTGACCTCAGTTAATTAACCCTACTTCTGCGCACTTAAACAAAAAGGAATGATAGCGCGTGATCAGAACCACAAGCGATTGTTACTCTATTGTTGGGCCTGGGGGGGTGCCTGCTGACCTGCCCCTGCCACCCCGCCCCCAAATACAAATACAAGCGATTAAGTGGAATTGTGTACGTGACAGCAGCGTTTTCCTCGTTTGGCCGGGGGCTCCTCAGACTTCTGCCCCCCTCGCGTTCGCACAGCAGCGGGGCTGCTCTCCAGTTTGCGTGCCCCCTTGGCGGCGGTTGCCTGGCCCCTGCTCCCACTACGAGGGCAAAAAACAACGCTTTGCAGTGACAAAAAGTAAAAAGCAAAGTGGGAGGCCTGAAGAGATTAGAACTCATGCCCACAGGAAGCACACACTTGTTCAACATGGATGTGAAAGTAGCAAAGGGGCTAACCCCATATTGATTCATGCATTAATCAAGATTTTTTTTAACAATAAATGCTGGACGTAAGTTAAGCGTGAAGTGATGAGGTTTAACTCACCGTGCACCAGCGGCAGTCTCGTCTTTGCCGCTCTGTCGACTGGCCCTCGTGGAAGGTTTGCTCGGCTTATTCCTGGAAATGAACGACAAATATGACACTCGTGGCCGCTGTAGCCAAATTTTACAAACAATTCTTAGTATAATGCAGTAGAGTGTTAAAACACTGCAAATGGCGACAACAATAAAAAAAAAAAAAAATCTATTAAAATTGGAGCTTAACAATTTTGGAAAATAATCTAATTGCGTTTGAGATTTAAAGGGGAAGTCAACCCAAACATATTTTTTTCAAGAATATGTTATATGCAGGCCCATTAGTCTGAACGCGGCATTCGGATTAATCTTGCGTTTGTTGAATATGAGAAATCCACCCGTTTTCAGCTAGCTCAGCGGGCGGCCATTTTGTCACTTCTGTCGACTGAAGATGACATCAATGTTGCTCGGGACTGAGATAACGACCGATTATGTCTCAGCTTCAGAAAACAGGTGAACTGCGATTGGTCGTTATCTGATCCCCGAGCAACCGTGATGTCATTTTCAGTCGACAGAAGTGACAAAATGGCCCCCCCGTGAGATGGCTAAAAGTGGGTGCATGTAGCTGATTAATTTATATTCTACAAACGCAATATTAATCAGAATGCCGTATTTCAAGGTCATGTAAGGTCATGAAAGCAGTAGTAAGGAATCACCTTTCAGCTTCCAGACGAGACGCCAAGCGCGTTGTTGCTCTGCCTTTCATTTCGTTGCCGTCGTCATCTTTCTCGCCACCGTCCTCATCCATCTCGTTCTGCTCCGCCTCCCTTTCACCTGCCGCTTTCTCTTTTTTATCTGCCAGTGGAACCCCGGATGTAAACTTTGAAAATCATGACACCCTCTTTTCTTTTTGGTCAGTACCACTCATGAGGGATAACAAAGAAGAACCTGAGTCATCTGAGGGCGTTGCGGCCTTGGGGGGTCTTCCCCTCCGAGCGGGCTTCTTGGGAGTCATACCTTGCTGCTCGTCAACCTGAAGACATTCAACAACACTCCCTTACTGGACTTCCAAGTTGGCATGAGAATGACAACGTAGTTAAATAAGAGGGCGGCGTTTCAAGCGTTCTCGCCCACGTACGGCGTCAGGTTTCTTCTCACTGCCGCTCTCCTCCTTGGCCTCCTCGTTGTCTTTGGAGGGAGAAGCTGAAAAAGTATTCACGGATTTAGACATCAGGAATCACGCAAACAAGATTGTGTCAGAAGTTCTGTCCCTCACTTGTGTCCTTCTTGGCCTCATCAGTGGTGTCCATTATGGCCTCCTCATTTGTGTCCTTAGTTGCGACCTCACTTGTGTCCTTAGTTGCCTCCTCATTTGTGTCCTGAGTTGCCTCCTCATTTGTGTCCTTAGTTTCCACCTCACTTGTGTCCTTAGTTGCCACCTCACTTGTGTCCTTAGTTTCCTTCTCATTTGTGTCCTTAGCTGCCACCTCACTTGTGTCCTTAGTTGCCACCTCACTTGTGTCCTTAGTTGCCTCCTCGCTTGTGTTCTTTGCGCTCTCTTCACTAACATCCTCTGTGGCCTCCTCATTTGTGTCCTTGGTCACCTCATGTGTGTCCTCAACAGCCTCCTCACTGGGGTCTTTGATGGTCTCCTCACTTGCATTCTTAGTCGCTTCCTCACTTTTGTCAGTTGTAGCCTCTTCATATGTTACTTGTATAGCCTCCTCACTTGTGCCCTTCACGCCCTCTTCGGTTGTGTCCTTTCCCGCCTCCTCACTTGTGTTCTGGGTGGTTTCTTCACTTGTGTCCTTTGTAGTTTCCACACTTGTGCCCTTCACAGCTACCTGATTTGTGTTGTTTACTGTCGCATCATTTGTGTTCGTCGTGGCCTCCTCACTTGTTTCCGCAGTTGCCTCCTTACTTGCGTCCTTCAGGGGCTCCTCCTCACTGGTGTTCTTGACCATCTCGTCTCCCACTTGAGGTTCTCCTGCCTTCGCTGATCTCCTCCTCTTCTTCACTGCTGGTTCATCTGAAAATGAGGACGTCGCAATTTTAGTCTGATATACAGCAAAATCTCAAAGCCCGGAATGGTTCCGCAGTTGAATCACTCGTCAGTTTGAGCTCAAATGTAAAACAAAAACTAGATTCTACTTCTGCAGCTTTCATATTTAACCTTTTTGTTCGTTCAAATATTATCAGTACAGAATTGAATGAAAAGTTAATGACGTTAGCCTCCTGAATGGATTATTTCTTATGGCAAAAATGTATTCAATACACACGCCTTAACCAGAGTGCAAATTAAAATTTGTGTAATAAATTAATATTATTTACCTCCAATCAAAGCACAAAAAAAAGGCAGAGCCACAACTGAATCTGGAAAATCTTACAGTCCAGGTCCCACAGAATATATTTCAATGAAGAGCATTAGCAGACTTGATTGTAGTTTTCCGGACAGTGTCCTACCAGCAGAGTTTCCTTTGGCTGCTGAACGTCTCCCTCTGCGACTCGGCGTCTGCTCCCTCTTCGCCAATTGCTTCGGCGGCTCCTCCTCCACCTCTTCTCCGACTTTGGACGACCGTCCCCTGCGTGACGTTTTCACCTCCACAACCTTTGGCTGCTCAGTTTCCTACAAACAAATGCTCATTTAGCGTTCCTTTTTTCTTGAATAAACAAACATCGAGTTCAATCTCCGTTGCCATCGAGCATCTCTGACCTCAGATGGTGGTTCCTTCGCATCCTGATCGTCACCTGTTGAACATTGAAGTGGCTGCGGTCAAATCTCAACTTGGCAACGTTGCTGCGTGTTTAACATCGACCGGCTTACAGTTATTACCGCATTCATTCACTACTGCAACATTCTGATTGGACAGCTTTCGTTTACGTCCGCCTCGGCCGCTTTCCCGCTATGACAGAGAAGGAAAAAAATGCACAACGCCAACACTTGAAGCATCAAGGATGATCCAGCGCACGTGTAAAAGTTACCTTCTCCGACACCTCAGAGTTCTTCTCTGGCTCGCGGAGGTCTGAGCTCTCACCTGGATGAATGACGACCAAGACAACTAGGAATCGTATCGCCATCAAAATATCAAATAAATAATACAAAATGACACACTTTCTTGTTTGGCCACTTCTGTTGCACTCTCGGCTTCTGTGACCACACAGGGTGGGGAGCAGAGTTCCGCCTAAACAAAGTGATGTGAAGATCAGGACGTGACAAAGCTGGGGACTGTTTCCTTGGGAAGAAAACATCTAACTTACAGTTTGTGCACCACACTCCTCCTCCTCCTCATTTTTCAGATCTAGTTTGCCTAATGATGAGAAGGTAACAAGTTAACATTATTCAAATAATTACTCTGCAACACCAATGTACACCAGCACAATATAATGAATCAAACTTAAGGATGTAAACATTTGATTTGTGACACTGTCTTCATTCAACACTTATGTTTACTAATGTGTTTGCAGTCCCGTGATACAGAAATGCATTGCCAAGAGTGTTTCTAATTGTTTGCACCTTTCCTGTAGCTGGATAAGTGGGCAGGGTCCTCTTTTGACATTTGATGTTTCTTTATTCATGTGGACGACAATTCGTGGTCCAGGACCTATTAAATGTTTTGCGGAAATACAGTGAACCCCGTTCATCATGGGGGTTTATGTTCCACGAGAGAGACGATTAAAGGGAAATCAACCCCAAAATTTTCTTTACAATGATATGTTCTATGCACCTCCACTAGTCTAAACACATCATTGTAATTAATATTGCATTTGTGGAATATGAGTGGTAAAATCCACCCGTTTTTGTCCATCTCAGAGGGCGGATATTTTGTTATTTGCTATCAACTGAAAATGACATCACAGTTGTTCAGGGCTCACGTAACAACCAATCATGGCTCAGCTTCAAAAGACAGGTGAGCCGTGATTGGCTGTTACCTGAGTCCTGAGCAACTGGGATGTCATTTTCAGTCGACAGAAGTAACAAAATGGCCACCCCCTGAAATGGACAAAAATGGGTAGATTTTACTACTTCATTCATATTCCACAAACGGAATATTAATCAGAATGCCGGGTTAGACTAGTGGATCTGCATAGAACATATTGTCAAGAATTTTTGGGGGGCTGAGTTCCCGTTTAAAAAAAAATGTATGTAATTTTGGCCATCCCACATGCTTTAAACGCAGTTAAACTTAGTAAAACACTGAAAGAGGAAATCAAACCAAACATTTTTTTCAAAAATATGAAACACGGCATTCTGATTAATATTGCGTTTGTGCAATATGAGTTATCCACCCCTTTTTAGCCATCTCTGGGGGCGGCCATTTTGTCACTTGTGTCGACTCGAAATGACATCACAAATGCTCACAACGACCAGTCACGGCTGACCTGTTTTCTGAAGCTGAGCCGTGATTGGTCGTTACCTGAGCCCTGAGCAGTTGTAAATTCATTTTCAGTCGACAAAGGTGACAAAATGGCTGCCCCCAGTGATGGTTAAAAATGGGTGGATTTTGCTGCTTAACTCATATTCCACAAACACGATTTTAATCAGAATGCCGTGTTTCAATTAGTGTGTCTGCTGGGAACATATTCTTGAAAAAAAAATGTGTTTGGATTGATTTCCCCTTTAAAAGACCTTGTAAAAGTATTTAAACACAAAAAAACTGAAACTATAAAATATATAGAAAATACTGTAGTGTGCGTGGGTGTTAGATTTGTGAATTTAGAGACGGTGCCCGGTGGGGCCACGCGTGACATCGGCAAGTCTGCGTGTGGCCGACAGCAGCTAGTGTGTGCGTGCTCATTGTTTTTGTGCGTTTTACTGTTCTCCCGGCATTCAATAAACAGCTGAAAAGTGCAATTGGCTCTCATTTCCTACATGCAATGGCATTACAGTAAGTATACTGCAAAAAACGATTAAAAGGATGACATGCCATGAAAAACGATGGCTATAAACCGCTGGTGTCCAAAATATAGTGGATATTTCTGCAACAAGCAAATTGCACAACAAAACTGTAATGCTGTGGGCTGTGGTTTGTGTAGTGCAATAAGGCGGCGGAACACTGTAGCACTTGTGTTGGATCTCATTACATGGTGCTGGTGTAACTAATGAAGTGGCCTGCAAGGGTAGTCAGCCTTTTATTAAAATGTTTTACGTACCGTGACTGACGTCCATCTGATCCTCATCTGCCTATAATTCAGAAGAAAGTGTGTTACAGTTTTGTTCTTGTTTATAACAATCAAAGAAAGCAGAGTAAAGTGAAGGTGGGTTCTCACTTTGGCGCTCATTGTTGCATCGACATCCGACTGTGTTGGCTCTGAATCTGACACAAGCCCATCTTATGTCAGATGGTGAAACGTCATTTTGCAACACGGACGCTTTCGTGCGCTCACCTTGTGGACTGGAAACACGCTCCACAGTAGTTGCCAGACAAGGCGGCGCAGAAGCATTTTCCACCACATTTCCATTGCCTTCATCAGCAACTGGATCTTCAATATATCAACCAGCATCAAATTACGCTAAACAAAAATAAGTCGCCAATAATATTCCTGACCCAAGAGGTAATAATTGAAGGCGTCTACCATGTTCATCAGCAGGTGCTGCCTGTTTTTCAGCTGGTTGTGAGTCAGCAGCTCTCGCTTTGGGCTTGTCTTCATTAGAAGGAAGGTCATGTGGCTTGGTGTCATTCTCCTGCGCACACACATACGCACAGAATGGCCACGTTGGGACATAAGCGATCAAAATAAAAGCCTAAGGGCAAAAAAGGTGATTTTTACCTGAAGAGCAGGCTGCAGAGACGTTTGGCCATTTGCTGCATCCATTGCAGACTTATCTGTGAAGAGGCAAACAAACTACCTGATTTCAACTAGCATTCACTCTTCCAAAGACTATGTTTGGCTTTGGGGTGACATTTCAGGATGAACCTGAAATGTAATAGGGGTAACCTGACTTACAAGTTGTGTTTGTTCAGTGAGGTAACGACCAATCGCGGCTCACCTGTTTTCTGAAGCTGCAAGGGTTATATTGCCCCGACAGCCAATATGCCGAACTGTTTGTGAGTAGGGTAAGTTGCCTAGCAAATAAAATTCATTACCTTCACTGTTCAATTTGTCCCCACCAATCTTCACAGTCTCGTACCCAAAGGGTGACAATTCAGAAGGATCTTTGTGTGGGCTCTGCTTGTTCTCCTGCGACTGCTCCTTCAGCCCGTGACCCATGAAGCTGGGGGGCAAAGCGCTGTCGGGGTCCATGGAGAGCAGCGTGAGGGCCGCCTCTTTCATCTTCATGTCGGCGTCCAGAAGCGTCACCGGCGGTTGGCTGCGCTCTCTGCCGCCCGCCGCCTGCAGCGTGCCGTCCATGGCCGAGGTGCACACGTCCATCAGCGTCAGCAGCGCGTCGGCCTCCGGCGGCACGGCGGGTATTTCCCGCACCCGCGTCTCGGCTTCGGGCGCGGTGTCGCTTAAAGGCTCGCGGGCGCCGTCAGAGAAGGAAACGGCGACCGGGTACGGGTGCGCCGCTGGCATTTGCGCCCCCTCAGCATCGACGTGAAGAGACATGTCGACTTTGTCTTCTTTGGATGCTTTCTTCTCGTCGACGTTCTCCTCTTTCTTTTCTTTCTTGTCCACTTTTTTCTTGGAGCTCTTGCCGTCTGGCTCTTCGGAGCTTCTCCTCTGCTCCTTCGCCAGTCCCTCTTTCTTTTTCTCCTTCTCTGGTTTGTTGCCGGCACCCGAGGCCCCACGGGTGTCCAAACTGTGAGTTCTTTTGTCCGTCTTTGATGCCGGGTGAGACTTGGGCTCCTCTCTGGATTTGGATTTTTCCGTGTTTTTCCCTTTCTCTGCCGGCTTGCCTCTTTTTGGAGATTTGTCGCTGTCAGCGAGAGTCTTGTTCAATTGCTCGGCTTTCGTCTTGTCTTTGTTTTCCGTTTTTAGTTTAGGTTTGTCGACTTGCCGGTCTTCGCTGTGGCTCTTGGACCTTTTCAGGGCGTCTTTAGAGTGTTTCTCCTTTTTCTTGACGCCGTCCGCTCCTTGTGCCACCTCAGGACGATCCTCCAAGGAGCCAGAAGAATCCGGGCGGGGCATTTGCTTTGAATCCATTTTTGCTGGTGTTTTCTCACCTTTGATCTTTTCCTTCTCTTTCATCTTGTCTTTCTCCCGACTCTTGTCTTTCTCAACAGACTGGGCCCGCATCCTCTTGGCCGAAGCCTCGTCAGTCTCGGAGACAGACGTCTTCTGTTCCTTCGTACTGGTCGTTTTCTTTTCATTTTTCACTTTCGGCTTCTTCTCATCGGAAGACGTCTTGGCAGGATTGCCGTCCTTTTGCTGGGATTCGCTGGACTGGGGCTCGGGTTTCTTTTCCTGCTTTTGTTTGAGTTTGGGGAGCTCCTCGGACACGGGGCGTTCCTTCTCTTTGCGCTCCTTGCGGGACGGGCGGTCAAACTTCCCGATGGCGCGCTGCCTGAGAGCCTCCTGTGAGCCCAGCTCCAAGTCCAAGATGAAGGAGTGCGTGCGACTTTTGTCAGCGAGCTTCTTGGCGTCACCGGAATCTTCCGGGGCGCCGCCGCTCCCGCTTGCCGTTCGGTGCCTCTCGTCAGGCGCCGAAGGCTCGGACAGATTCCTCACCAGCTTCTGTTGTAGGCTGCGCAATGGTGTTGATTTGACCTCCTGAAAAGGACAAAACGGTTACAGCTCATTTGGTCAGTTTTCTATGTCACTTGTCATTTGGGAGCTGGAGATCTATGGACAATTTAACTCATTCACTGCAAAAAAACACTTTTGTCTTTTCACAGTCCAGCCAATCAATCCCAGGAATTTATTTATATATTTTTTTCCATTTTTTTTTCCAAACGTTAGGGTAAAAGAAGGTCTGAAAATGTCTGTCAGTTTAAGAGGCTTCAAAGAACACAACACGAATATTTCTGGAAGAGGAAAACCAAACTCCACACAGGAAGAAAGAGCCAAAATTGAACCCCGAAACCGCAAAAGAGTGTGGCAGATATGTTAACCACTATTTCCCCCTGCAGCTCATCATATCATTTACTGTTTAGTTTAGTTTCATCCGTGATGGCACATACGGGCTTCTTCGATGTTTCTCCTGCTTCTCCTTTTTTCTTGCTGGTCACATCTCCTTCTTTCCTAAACGAACGCCAAGATGAGCAGATTTAATATAAAAAAAATAATAATAATAATAATAATAAAACACAACGATGAGGGATCTTTTGGACTCACCTTGAGTCCTCCTTCCTTTTTCTGCTGAGCGCCACTTTTTTCTCCAGAACTTTCCGCTCTTTACGGGCTTCTTTGGCTCTGGGTGTCTCGAACCCAGCAGACGAGCCGTTCTTCTCTTTTTTCTGATCTGTGCAGGGACCAAGTAGCGCAACTGAACGATTGCTCTTAAATCGGGTTTCAAATAGATACAATCCAAGTAGAGATACCTTGCTCTTCAGACTGCGCTGCTTTCTGCTTGCGCTTCTCTTCCATTCGCTCTCGATTTTGCTGCCTTTTGAGCAGACGTTCCTCTTTGTCCTTGGCCTGAAGAGCACATTGAAGAGACACACACGGTGGTCCACGACTCTAGGGCTGAACGATTTCAATCCTCTAATCCTGATCCCATCCCATATTGCAATTGCGATACAGTTGTGCTCACAAGTTTACATAGCTGTAAACTTATGAGCATAACTGTATTATACGATTTTTTTTTTCAAGGTCCTCTTCCCGTTTATAGTTGAACAAACACAAACATTAAATGAGTTGGTATTACAATAAACAAGAGCAGATTTATTATACATGAATGTTTTTGTCTTATAGGTTAGGCTTATGTTCAAATAACGACAAATGAATAATGAATTAATACGAAGGGCAGTTTTCTACTTCAATTAAGAGTTATTTACCTACTAAACACTTTGACTTGCAGTCTTCTGTTTACTACAATAACTTAACAAAATTCTATTAAACGAATGTGTCATAAATACATATATTGGAAGTAATCCATCCTTAAATCAAATAACATCACTAATGCAAAGAAATCTGTTGCAATAATAAAATGTAAAATCTTTGATGAACCCTCATCTGTCCAACTCACCGCAGATCTCCGCCGTTCTTCGACGGTGACCTCGTCATCTGAGTCGCTATAGTAACGGGAGTACAGGAAGGGCTTGTGCACGTAAGCCTTGCGGCGAGGTTTACTCTCTTTGCCTTCTTCTCCTGTCTCTTCGCTCGCTTCTCTCTTGTCTGAGTTTACACCTTAAAAGTGGAAATAGAAGGGGGAAAAAAAACATGAGTCAACATATACGCATCGTGTTGTCTACGGTCAAAAGAAAGACACAAAAAAGCGAGACCATCGGGTGCATGCTCGCCGTCCTCAGAGGACTCGGACAACGGCTCCTCATTTTCGCTCTCCCCTTCAAATGATGACAGGTCGCTGGTGTGCACGGAACTCACTGTGATGTCACTCAAGCCGTCCAAGTCAGAGTCCTCCAAAGAATACTCTGCAAATGATGACACCACACCACAGCTTTTCAAACATTCACAACTACAAGACTGTAAGCCCAAAACTAAATATTGTTGCACAGGATACCGGTACCAGTACCGTACCGGGATTTTTTTGTGTCAAAAACCGCTCAATACCCTTTTTTTTTTCATCACCGGTATTAGAAAGAAAAAAAAAACACACACACATGCAGCTCACCAACTCTGTCTTAAAGGCAAGTATACATATGCTTGTCGCCGCCAGGTAAGAAAACGTCTTAAGTGGCACGCCTCCTTCTGCGTGTGAGGAAGATGGCCTCAAGCAGTGAAGTGCCCCCTGCACCTCCGCTCCTCGTTGAAAAGCATGACATGACGCGCGTAGTGTCATATGGAACATTTTTGCTGACATGGCCGACAGCCATGGCGAGCCGACCAACATGAAACATCCCGTCTGTAAGTCTTGTTTGAAAACTACGGTGGCTCGAGGTGGGAACACGTCCGATCTGGTCAAGCATCTTGCTGACCAGCATCCAGAGTTACACCACCAGTTTAAAGAGCAACAGGTTGTGATGCATTTTCCAACATGTCCCTCAAAAATAAGTACTGTGAATTATTTTGTTAACAATTTCACAAGGCATTCGACTAGCTGGGAGCTGATGAGAGAAGAGTAGACACGCACGTGCATGCACGCGCTCGCGCATGCACACACACATACATACACAAACACACACTGAAAGCAACATTACATTGAGTCCCACAAACAGATGCATATCCTAATATTTTAAATTCATAATTAATAATATTTGGACATTGTTTTTCAGTTTTAATTTTGCTGCTTTGAGATTTTTGTCGAGGTACCATTTCGGAACCGGTATCAAAGTACTTTATGCAGGTATAGTATCAAATTCAAAATGTTGGTATTGTGACAACACTAGTACAGTGGTACCTCTACTTACGAACGTCTCTTCATACGAAATTTTCAAGTTACGAAACGCCTCAACCGGAAAATATTGCCTCTAGTTACGAAAGAAATTTCAGGATACGAAAGGTAAAAGCATGGGCTGATACTTGCAGTATGGGCTGCGACTCGCAGCTCCGGAGTTTCCTGAACGCAACATACTCATAGCTGCTCTGCCATTGGCTAGCCTAGCATCTTCCTGGCATCCCATTGGCTAAGAGGGACCTCTACCGTATGTGTCTATGTGTGCAGATAGAGAGATAGATGGATAGATGGATAGATGGATAGATGGATAGATGGATAGATGGATAGATGGATAGATGGATAGATGGATAGATAGATAGATAGATAGATAGATAGATAGATAGATATGTCTATGCAGCGTGTTCGTCATTCGCCCCTCGGGCCATGAGGTTTTCCGATAGTTTGACGTGAATTAGAAACAAGGAAAAGAAAAAAAGGAGAAAATCGTTTTTTCTGTCCATACAAACAAAGCAAGAGATAATAGAAAAGTATGAAAGGGGGATGCGTTTGGTTGATCTCGCCAAAGAATATGACCGTAATGTATCGACAGTCGCCACATCATTAAATCAGTTCTTTACAAAACGCCAGGAAAAAAAAACACTCTGAGAGAGAATATGAACCAAAGAGGGCAAAAAGCGATGAGGACAGCAATTAAAAGCTAAACGACCATCATTTTTATTCCTTATTCCTTACTCTATTCTTTGTTCTTTTACATTATGATCAACTCTCATTTATTGTGCAATAATCTAATTGTAACATGTATATGTTACATGTTTTGATGCATTTTTATGCTTTATAAAACATTCATGTCTCAATATTGGGGGGCGGATTAGGGCATTTACATGGAAAACGCGTCTGTACTTACAAAATTTTCTACTTAAGAAATGTATTCCAGAACAAATTAATTTCGTAAGTAGAGGTACCACTGTACTGGTATTGGTCTGAAAAAAAGTGATATTGCACATCCCTAGTTCTACAAATGTTCAATGTTCTTTTTGAAAGAACAGTACATTATGATATATTCCTTTACTACATTGAAATGAATGAAAGTTTTCCATTAATCTGTTCCAACCTCTCAAACAAAAACCATACATTTTGGGGGGTAGTGTGCTTTAAATTAAAAAAGAAAAAGAACAAATAAAGATATTTCTTTGTGATTGTGCAGCTCCTTCTGGTGTGTGCGCCTAGGCCATCTGGGGGCAGTAAAATGCAGACACGTGTATATAAATGCAGACGGTCACAACTCCTCATTATAAGTTGTTTTTGACAGAGGATCAAGACTATAAATAAGCCTGTGGGTGTGGTTATACTGTCTGTCTACGTGTGTTGCTCCACCACTTGTATTCCAGATCTCACCGAAAATGAGCTATGTGGTACTGACCTTCTTTTATCCTCTCTTTGACTTTCTGCTTGGCCTGGTAGCTATCTTCCTCCTGGGTCTCCTCCGAAGGTTTGTCACTTGTTTTACTAACCACTTTCGGTTTCGCCTCAGCCTGGTCTGCAGCTCGCGGCTCCTCCTCCTCGATCTTGATCTCATCTGTGGACATTTCTCTTCCGACGTCCATCTGGTCCGGTGGGTCGTCCGTCTTTATCTCTAATTCCTGGAACTCCGCCCCCAGCTTTGCTTGGTCTGCCTCTTCCTGCTCTGTCTTCATGTCTTCCTCCTCATCCAGACTCATGTCCTGCTCGCCGTCCTCAACGGACTCGTCGTGGGCTGTGCGACCTTTCTCGGTGGACCTGATGTTGGCCTCCTCGTTGAGAGAGGTGATGGTGTCCAGGATGGACATGGCATCAGTGGCAGCAGTGGACGTCGGCACGGATGTTGAGGCTAAACAATAACATAGTCAGAACTAACTGCAACAAAAGTTTACATTTGACCACACAACATCACTGTTATAGTTACGGGATGGATGAGCAGCTGACTGAAGGACGACATCAAACGTACTCTGCTGAGGGACAACGGCATCCACTTTGGTCTCCGTTGAGGGAATCGACGCTGGCGGCTCCTCGCCGCTAGTGCCGGGTGACAAAAATTGGTGCACCACTTTCTCTACCTGCGGCCTGAAAATGTGGTTGACTTTGGGATCCACCACCTGAGCCACGATTCTGTCCACTCCCTGCTCCAGCATGCCGGACCTAAGAGCGATGAGTTGCTTTGAGTTTTGTCAAGTTTCATTGTAAACTTGAAAACTTGAAGGGCAGATGTAAAATAAATAATTAAAAAAAATAAAAATAAACTTACTGCAACACAAGCTGCCTGATGTTGTTTCGCAACTGGTTTTTGTTCAACTGGGGGCTCCATGTGTGGTTGGAGAGGTGATTGGAGACAAAGTTGTCCACTCGTTGTTTCAGGTTCAGATAAGCTGGCTGCAAAAGGTATAGAGAAGTTTAATCGTGCTGTGCGTTGATTTATAAGTCGTATAGATGTCAATGTAACAATATTTATCCTGCAATATTGTGGATAAAACATTTGTTAAAATTACAGTGTGGAAAACTCTAACTGTAGTGCTTGTCCACATCGTACATTTCCTAAAAAACAAAAGACAAAATATGTGTGAAATTTTGATATTTAATTTACTTTTATCTACTCGATTGCATTTTTATACATAAAGTTAACATGTTTATACTTAATGTGTTCTGAAATTGACCATTAAACAACACAACAAATGTGTTTATGGGCCTATTTTTTTAACAATACTATTCCAGAAACTATTCCATATACCCTATGGTAATAATTTATTGCAATTTGGCGACAGGTTTTTAAAATGTGGACCCCTGGGTATCATCAGCTGAGAAACATTTTAGTAAAGGCCCAAAAAGTATTGATTGATTATAAAACACTGTATGTCTTCTTCTAAGTGTCTATTTATCTATGCCAAAAACTTAGTGATCGGAAGAACAATTCTCTTCCATTTGACTGCAGAACTAGAATAATTCAAGGATTCCTGCGAGTCAGCTTTGTGTTCAATGAAAAAGGCACGGATTTCACACGGAGTAAAAAAATTGAGACGAGATAACATTTTCTTCATACTTTTTGTTACATTTTGGTTTAATCGTGTGCCGTCACTTTTTTCGAATGTAAAGTGGATGTCTTGGTTGAGTAAAGGTTGAGGACGAGCCCTGCTTGAAAGGACATTGGCATCATAAATAATTTCGTATTTATCCGTGTGCTTTTGTATACGCCTATAAAACTCACAAAAGGTACTGTTAGCCCAGCATCAACATTCATTATTGAAACACGCTTCAAGCAAACCTGGACGACATTTATTATCACAATGAATGGAGACCAATGGCTGCAGCATTGCAGGTATAGTAAAGAAACGGTAGCCATCCTTTAAAATGTTTGAATAAATTACGATTAGTACTTTTGCAGCAGTACACAGACAGTTGTGGTTAGCTACCGTATTCCAAAACATGCAGTGAGCCGATTTGACCTGTACTTTTAAACAATAAAATGCAGACTGAAACGTCAAATGTATACTTTACTTGGACTGTAATCATTCGTTACCTTAGTATCGACGTCTGCAAGGCAGTCTCTCCTGAACTGGTCAAAAAGTCCTTGTGTTTTTAAGTGATTGACAATCATTGACACTAGCTGCGGATCACCCGGTGGTAAACCCGCCATGTTGAAATCAAACGGATTAATTTTTAAACATTAAATTTAAGCATATCAGTAGCGAACACGTCAGTTTTTGTTTTGGTACACAACGGTGTGAGCGGGTTCAACCCGGAAGAGTTTAAATACAAACATTTTGATGAACCGGAAATACAACACCGGCTTCCTGTTTTAGAAGAAGCGTTTCGTGAATATGAATATTAACGCTTGCATAAATACAAATGTATACAGTATATGTAAATATATAAATGCAATACATTTTACAGGGCAATTGAAATCTGATGCATTATTATTATTCATTCATTCATTCATTCATTCATTCATTCATTCATTATCCATACCGCTTATCCTCACAAGGGTCGCGGGCGTGCTGGAGCCTATCCCAGCTGTCTTTGGGCAGTAGGCAGGGGACACCCTGAATTGGTTCATTATTATTATTTTTTTTATTATTATTATTATTATTAGTAGTAGTAGTAGTAGTAGTAGTAGTAGTAGTAGTAGTAGTAGTAGTAGTAGTAGTAGTAGTAGTAGTATTATGTAAATGCCATGTGTGGCTGCGAGCCATTTTTTGCTCCCGATTACTATCGGCAGTAATTTGTCACGTTCTGCCCCTGTAATCCAGTCACTTTGGCGACCTCTAGCGCTAAAACACCTGCAATGGAAAAGTAAAACAGTTTGTCGCGGACAAACCGAATTTTTGCCATATAATAATACTGTACTTTAGTCTTCGATGTTCGATTCACTGTTGTTAATAAGATAAATATAGTACATTAAAATGAGTCTTGGCAGCGGTGGGATTCGAACCCACGCCCCCGAAGAGACTGGAGCCTTAATCCAGCGCCTTAGACCGCTCGGCCACGCTACCGTGCCCAAATTCACGAGCACATAAAATACTAAACCGTATCGGGTATCAACGAGCGGATTTTATGAGTGCACTGGTCTGTATGTAAAAATAAAGATGTACAATGCAAATGTCTCCGTTTTTCTCCATATGCTCCCGTTGTTTTTATAATTTGACGTTTTTTCTAAATGCAAGAAAACCATTTTTGCATTAAAGCAGTTGGGTAGGAGTAGAAGACTACTTGTATTTATTTACTTGGCATAGAACAACGCAGATAACGGATCGCTTTATTACTTGATTGAAGGATGCAGGTTGATATTTACTCACTTTTTCCATGTAAACAGTTTGTTCATGCACATATAGCCACAGATATGTAAACAAGGAGTAACAAACTAGTCCAGGCAAACTCGCAGCCTGTAAAAACTGGGGCATATAGGGCAAAATGAACGGTACATTGTTTACCACTGTCTTCAGTGCGAAAACTGATCGAGAAAATATACCATTCTTATGTATTTTTTTATGTAGACCAGTTACAAACGACGATTAAACTGGTTAGGAAACTGACAAACATGCAACTTTTATTTGTGCATTTTCAAATACTCACGTCAACATTCCGAGGAAATTAGAATGTCAGACTTTCCCTTGAAACTAACATTGAACTGAGTTATCTTTAGAAAAGGCCCCCAGGTTATTCATGTGCTCTTTGGGAAACATGGGCACTATAATGACCCGTTTCATTCATTGCTGTACTGTATTGTATTTTATTCAGTTGACTAGTATAAAATATTTCTGATGACACTTCTCAGCTTTCATTTTAAAAAAGCCAACCACAATTTCTATACTATATTATTAAATCTGTTTTATTGGCAATGTCAATTAAAAATCAGCATTACAACAAAGGGTGTTGGCAGGGATCCGTGGAGAAAAATCCAGATAAATCGTCACATTGGGCCCCTCCACTGTTTGATGAAACTGTATAATATTCGAGTTTCACTTTTTTTTTTAATGCAACTACTGAAATAAATGACATCTTCTACAGCATTCTCATTTATTGATATGCACCCGAAAATAAAAACACCACACTGTACAAGAGACAAGATTAAGAATACATTGTGGAGCCCACAGCAGGACATTTACTAAAACAATATAGGACAAACAATATCTACCCATCACAAAAATAACACAGGTAGCTTTGGACTGGGCTCACGATGTTTTGGCAGGACAGATGGGGGGTAAGATCCGGCGCGAGTTGTCTCGGACCCATGGGTGATCAATGACGCGCTGTAGCGGAAGACGATCGGTGGGGCAATGGCGAAGCAGCTTGCTGATCAGGTCCCGTGCACCCTCGGAGACGTTGTTTGGGAACTTCAGATCCACCTGTAAAAGAATGGGAGCAGATTCAAAAACAGTTCGTAAGGCAACAGTAGATTCTCAAATTCTGCTTTCATTTTATGCACCATAATCTGTGACAAACCAGCAGGACAATATGTTTAAAGACTGGTGAAAACAAAGCGAGTAGCAAGAAAGGAAAAACTCCCGCTGCGAAGAAACATACTGACAACAGCGGGATTATTTGACATCGTTTTACGTATGACAAGAAAGAAGCCCGGAAGGCCATCACAGTGTCGATCGTACTGATCATCATCAAAGACGTGGTGCCCAACTGTGCATTTGTGCGTCTACATACAACCTGTACTATAGCTAATCCAAAAGCATTCACTTCATTGGCGTTTATTCTCCACAAGTCACATTACACGATATCTCTTTTACCCCACAAGTTCCGGTGTTATGACTACACAACAAAAGGCAGTTCAGCAAACAATACAGGAGTATGAAACAAACTAGAGCTCGACCGAGGACCTTCAAATATCGGCCAAAATAATCATCCAAATATTTGCCAATTGTTTTTACCTTTTGTACCCTAACCATTTACAGAAGTGGGGGGAAATTCGGCTTTACTTAGTTCTGTTAAAAGACAAATGCCGGATTTTCTCTTAGCGACGGCTGTGACGCAGAAATTTTGCCTGAAAGAGGCAAATGTTCCAAAAACTGTGACTGTTACTGTGACCCACCTTCATAATTCTTTTGTAGGTATCAGAATGGGAGGTAGTTTCGAAAGGAGGGTTCCCCACGAGGCACTCATAACAGAGAATTCCGATGCACCACAGGTCCACCTTCTCGCTGTGGCTGCGGCCCTCGATCATCTCGGGAGGAAGGTAATCCAGCGTCCCACACATTGTATGACGCCTGCACAAATGTCGAAACTGTACATGAATTCTGTCGTTGTGGCTTTAATAAAAATGCGGTTTCAAAACTTTTTACAATAGCAATCTGGAACTTGATAGATGCTGCATACCTGAGAGAAGGTGCATGAACCGACCAACCAAAATCGGCAATTTTCAGCTCTCCACGGTAGCCAAGTAGTAGATTCTCTGGCTTGATGTCGCGATGGATCACTTTCTTCGCGTGACAGTACAACAATGCATCTGAGATCTCTTCCATGTACTGGAAATGAAAGCAGCAAAATCTTCAGAACTTGCTAACCACTTATGAACAAACAACCAAGGTTATACTATACAGTAGTAATTGAAAACTAACAAAAACAAAAATTGAAAAAACATTTTGTTAATAAAAACATGATAACCAACTGAAACTAGATTTTACTAAATAAAATTAAAACTATGTCTACAGTGGATAAGGATAGCTTGCGAATGGCAAAAATCTGCATAAAATTGATGCCCTTTGAAATGCATTGGGGGGATTTTTACCTTACCCAAAAATGTTCAAAAAACGCTGATAAACATTTAGAATGCATTTGCCACAAAAGATGGGGGCAAATGAGGGGCAAAAACATCTGCAAATATGCAAAGTCGCAATTTCTTTTTTTAATTTTCAATCCCCATAGAAAAAAGTAATACTGAAACAGAGCATTTTGGAGAAAAAAATGTAAAATAAAAATAAATAAATAAAACCTAACACACCCATTCAAAACGCAATCGTTGCCATTGACCAAAAGAGTGCGCCGCATTTCACAGCACAATATCTTACAGTGGCAGTGCGCTGGTCGTCAAAGCGTCCGTATCGTTGGAGCTCCTTGTACATCTCGCCACGTGGCGCGTACTCCAGCACCAAAAACACCCTCTTGCGATCGTGAAAATAGTTGTAAAAGCGAAGGATGTTGGGATGCCTGAGAAGGAAAAAAAACAAAACATCAAAAGTGTTATCCTGCGAGCAGTGATGTTGGAAATGATTTATCGAAAATTGGTATAAATGCTTAAAATATGCGTCGATGTAAAAAAATAAAATAAAACAGAATCCAAAAGTCCGGGCCCTTTTCACAAAATTAATTAAAACAATGTAAATATGCCTTTCAAAGCAGCAGGGCGGTGATAAACGAGCATCTCAAAAGGAAGCACGTTAGAAGCACATTGTGGCTGATGCCCGATTTCATTTATGACAGTCGTTTATGGAAGCTAGTTTGTTAGGACACACACTCCCGGCTGACATGTCTTCTGAAGTTGTGCCGTGATTGGTCGTTACCTGAGCCCTGAGCAGTTGCGATGTCATGTTCAGTCAACAGCTAGTGACAAAATGGCCGCGCCCTGATATGGCTAAAAGGGGTGAATTTTGCTGCTTAACTCTTATTCCACAAACGCAATACTAATCAGAATGCCGTGTTTAAACTAGTGGGCCTGCTGGGAACATACTCTTGGAGAAAAAAAGTTTGGGTTGATTTCCCTTTAAAAACAATTAGGCTAAGTCAAAAAGGCTGTCTTCATTTAAAAAAAAAAAAAATGTATGCTTAAAAGGGAAGTCGCAAACATTTTTTCTCAAGAATATGTTCTATGCAAGCCCACTAGTTGAAACTGGGCATTCTGATAACTACTGCGTTCGTGGAATAAGTGTTAATCCACACGTTTTTAGCCATCTCTGTGGGCGGCCATTTTGTCTTCTGTCAACTGATAATGACATCATTATGAACAAAACAGGTCAGCCGTGATTGGTCATTGTGAGCAGTTATGTCATTTTCAGTCGACAGAAGACAAAATGGCCGCCCCCGGAGATGGCTAAAAACGAGTGCATTTTTCTGCTTAACTTATATATATTCTTGAAAAAAATATGTTTGGATTGACTTCCACTTTACTGTTAAAAATTTACTTCCAATAAAAAATTGGCAAAACCAGTTGGCATTTTTATGTTAAGCAGGGTAATGTCTTTCACAGCTGACCAGCCTTTGACCAGCATTCCAGAACGGATTGCGTTTGACTCGACTGACTAAATGAAATACAGACACTTACTTGAGATGGGCCTGGATCTCGATCTCCCTTCTGAGTTGGTGCTCGACGCCCTCCTTCTCCATCTGCGACTTGAACAACACCTTCAGAGCTACAATGGCTTGCAGCTTCTTCACCCTGGCAAGGTACACGTTGCCAAACTTGCCCTTCCCCAGGGGTCGACCGATGTCAAAGTCGTCAATGGTGACCTGCCTGATTTTATAAAACGGGTGGGAGGAAAGCAAAGGAGTGGACTGAAACGAAGAATGACACGTTTAAATTGAATTACATAATTATTTCAATTACAATAGTTTGAAACTATTGTAATGTCCCCACAAGTGGTCAAGTTCAGACAGTGTTCAATCACTTCATTGAACAAACTGCATCAAAATAAACACATAATGAACACATTCTCACATGAGCTGCTCCGGCCCAAACTGGCACCCAAGCAGTCAACAGTATGCAGACTGGCTGAGAGTTAGCCTGTCAAGCCAGCCGCTAACCTGTGCTCACAACAGCTAACTCTAGACACACGTTTGCTGACAACCACATCACTCACCAGGCCAGGCCACACACACTCAAAGTCACAAAGCATGGAATTTGAGGATAGCGACTCCAAGTGGACTACAATGTCTGCACCTCTAGTACATGCACATGTTGTTGATATACCACAATTGACATTTTTTTCTGTTTAATATTAAAATTACTCACATAGTCTGAGTAATATTAAAACATGCAATGTTTTTTTTTTTAACCCTGCCCCCTAAAATAATCAGCAATGAGAATTGTTTGAAACTGGAATCAATATGAGGAACTGGAATTGAAACCGGAATTATTCACATTTAAATGATTCCCAACCCTACTGTAATCACTCAAACAATTTTGAACACGTTTTTAAACTTGTTGTAATGCATTTCAATGGAAAAATATTTTTCTATGTTGAACACAAAACTATGAAAAAGCAAGAGATTACTGGATACTTACTTTGCAACCGAACTGGAAGATGAACCAACACACTCTCTTATAGGTCCTAAAAAATGATGTGCACTTCATCAGTAAAGTAATTGCAATAATATTCGCCGTGGCTTTTTCTATTTTTAAAATAAGGCTCATATTACCTGTGATGACATTTTTGTCTGTGGATAGCCACGGTGTCACCAGAACGCGCTGTGGGCCTGCCAAAATGCTCGAAGCCTAGTCAGACATGGTAAAATCCAAAACGAGTGAATGAGCTTTATTGTCAATATTCTCCCAGTAGAAAGACATTTCTGTATGCCCTTTCTCTTGCAATACAAAGTAAAAATATGTAATAGTAAAATCAATAATTGCACACTACTTCTGTGTAGATATAGCCTTTTACATCATCTTCAGTAGCATAATTGGTGAATGGACAATTCCGAATACCGAGTATACGTCAACATCACGTCACGAGTCAAGATGGCGGTCAAGTCGGTGAAAACAAACACTCAGCCTATTGAAAAGCATTGAAATTTGGGTTGTTGTCATTTGATTTGTGAAAATCATTTTGATTTCAAAATGTGAAGAAATGTCGTTTGACTGCTATAACAATCTGGCTGTATAGGCAAAAGTGCGATTTGTAACCACACTCAAGAACGAGTCTTACTACCTAAGAAGTGCTGACTGCGATGACAGTACTCCACAATTGTAAAATAAATGGCTGAACAGCTACAGAGGTACATTGTTATTTCTTTTTTTAAAATACACACACACGTGTCCGCTAGATTCATAAACAACCCCAGGATTATAACATGTTATCAGTTAAACCGACGCTTGTTTCCATCATCTTACCTGCTGCTGTGAAGCCCTTGGCTGGTGATTTTCTTTATTCTATAAAGAAAGACATTTTAGAGAAGTAAAATACAAATCGATGTGTTTGAGAAAATTTTACTTTGTATGTAACATTTTGTACCACAGTTCTAGTAACATACATCTGAACGTTCACTGTAAGACTATATTTTATACAGTACACAGACAAGATTCTTTGTGTGTGCGTACATTAACCAACAATGCCACTCTTTTTTGCCGTCGTTACAATGTTCACAGATGACGGCCATAGTAATGTATAATACATTATATAATTAGAAAACGACACATACATTCGGAACAATGGTAAATAACGACTAGGCCGCAGACAACGTTATTATGAAATACAACTTTGAGTGTATAAGAAACAACGTACGTAAACTTGGGTCATACGCAACGATTTACACGTTTACATGTACACGAATTTTCCCCCCCCCCCAGGATACAAGAAGGTTGATTTAGGCTCAATAGTTGAAAATAGACACTGACGCAGCGACGGCTCGGTGGGTAAAAGTTGTTTGAATTATGCGAAATGGAAATGAGTCAGTGTTAGCACGTCTCGTATTATGTTATTTCCCAATTAAAAAAACATGAAAACAACAGTTACCTGCATCTTTGAACAAAATCGGCTACTTAATAGTGTGGCTCAACTCTTGCTCCAAACGACCACGACCGCCAACCTTTTCAAAATGTAAAGACGGACGAAGCTGGTTGGTCGGCCTCTTAAACATCGAGAGCTCCCATTGGCCAGAAAGGGCAGGAAGGAAAAGCCAAGGAGAAGGTACGATTTTTTTTTCAATATCTTTATTTAACATATGCCAAATACAATAACAAATCGAACACAATTCGCATTTTAAAACAAAAAGAACATAACGCTAGGGGGTAAACATAGAACAACACACAAGAAGAAAGACAATTGTAAAAAATAAGTATAGAGCATAGAAAAAAAACGATTAAATACATTACAAAAATATCTACATCAGTGGTGTCCGATTTTTCTAAAAAATAGAATAGAATATGGCCCAAACTTCAACTTTTGCCTGAGTGTATTGAACTTCTTAGTTTTAACACCAGGGGGAGCTACTGTTGACCAAGGCAGTTGCTCCACCAAAAAGGACAATCACAATAAATTTACTCCAAGTTAGTCAACTTGGCAGAACCAAAGAATCGAAAGATAGAAAGTCAGTGCAGAAAATTTCAGACACGGCGGGAGAGTGAATATTTCTTCAAAGAGTTCAAGGAGGATTGTGTCTCTTTTATTTGCACTGCAACTGTGGCAGTTACGAAAGAATTTTGAAAGTAATTATGAAACTAAACATCAGGCCCATGCATCTTACACTGGTGCTAAGCGAGAGCAGAAAGTTAAGCAAGCTAGCTAGCTATCCTGCAGGGTCTGCAACAGTATTTTTTTCATGCTCAAAAAGTCCAGGCTACAATAGCCAGCTATGAGGTTGCCCAACTCATCGCAAGACATGGAAAGCCTTTTTCAGACAGAGACTTGATAAAACACTATTAGTAGTGCTAGTGTGTTTGAAGCGTGTCCACACCAGGTTTGAATAGTAAAGTAGCCAGCTAATGAGCTTCAAATAAACCGTCATCGTCATGCACGGTGGGGGCGGACGTAAGGACGGAACCGCTTTAAGAGCGGGGTCGTTGGATAATTTTGTGAATAAGGACGGAGAGGCGAGGCCGGAAGGGTACCCAGGTCGCGGACGGAGGACGGACCAGCAAAAAAGGGGCAAATGCCCAGCTCTGGAAAACAGTAAAGCTGGGAATCCTTCCCATGAACTTACATTTATGGATATGGAATTTTGCCATTATTAAAAGTGAATTAATCAAATACACTTTTGATTTTCTCACTTTTTTTTCAGCAAAACCAAAAAGCACATTCTTCCAAAATAACACAAAACTTGCTTCAAAATAACTTCTTAATAAAAATACTTATGTCACACCATAAAGATTCTACTGATGGACATTGCCAAAACAGATGAAGCACAGTTTCAGGAGAGTCATGACAGAAGCTACAATTTACATCAATGACTTTCTTGAACTTTTTTTTCAATATAGGCTTTAGTTCGCTGAACAATTTTAAATGACCCTTCTTCTTATCTTACTTGTAATTAAATAACGATTAGGTAAGATTCAGACATTCTTCCAATCCACAAAGCCAGACCAGAACGCGACCACATGTGGAACTGAGATAACATTTTTTCAGAAAAAAACATACTCTTATTTTGTTTTTTATCAAAAGATTTGGACAAACATTCTTTACCCACAAATATACATAGTGGAGATAACAAGGACAATTTCTGGCCATCAAGCCTGCGTTTGAATTTAAAAAGTATACATACTTCAGGAGGTATAGCACCAAAGATTTTTGCATAATCCCAGGTGTAACAGGTATGCCATATTCTGATAAAAAAATATATCAGATGAAAAAAGTGTACTATCCTTATTTAATAATTGATCCACTCATATTATCAAACCAACTTTCCATGAAGAGAGTCTTATGTTTATAGAGAATGTCCTTGTTATTCCATAAATAGCAATTATGGGGTTCGGGTTAGGGTTTACAGGTACCTTCTCACTATCATAAGTAAGTTGAAAGAATTATAACCCACCCATTCGAGAAAGGTGCAGAGGAATGATATTCCATATGGAGGTGGGATTTGTTAAAAAAAAAAAAAAAAAAAAGCCATTTTAGCAGTGTATTATTCAAGGTTTAAAAATCCCCCAAATTAAGAAAACCATTTTCACATGAATTCATCACAACAGCCTTCCTCAAGTAATGAGTCTTGTTTTTCCTCCCCGAAAAATTGAAGAGCATCTTGTCAGTCTCTAGGTGAAGGTATGATTGCCTAAAGTGCTTCTCAAATAGTGGGGCTCGCCCCACTTGGGGGTGGGAGACGGGGAAAAGGCCGGTATGTTTACTTAGTAACCCCGTTTTGAAAAGCTGTGCTCCGCAAAATGTGCTCATTGTAGCCATGAATGATTACTTCATGAATGTGATTGAGAAAGAAATCAGCGCACAATGTTTTATACCTTTTTCTTCAGACTACAATATTAAATATATTGGTGCTCCTATGTTAATTTTCCAGATCAATTTAGGTTAAATATTATTAGTTGATTTAATTATTTTTCTCAGCATTAAATGATTCAGTTGGTCAAAAATGTTTCAAGTTTAAATAAGGATTGACATATATATATATTTTTTTTATATTTCACGCACTTTTAAGTTTTTTTTTTCTTTTTTAGACCATAACAGGGTTTCTGTGCGGCAAAATAAAGTTAATATTTGTTCAAAGTTGGTTATATTGCTATTTTCTTTTGTTATTATTAAAAAGATACAATTTAGGTATAGATAATGAATTTATTTATAGTCAGCGCGGTGAGTGAAGGGGGCGGGGGCGCAAAATATTTTCTCTTTCCTAGGGGTGGCTTTGCAAAAAATAATTGAGAAGCACTGCCCTAAATCAACATTGACCTGCCTGAGTGTAATTTTAAACGGAGTTTGGCATTGACACATTTATGTAAAAAAAAGTGCTTGGTATTTTTCTTGGGCTTTAACATGTTAAAGAAAGGTTTTATCACCCCCCCCAAAAAAGTCTACAAATCCATCCATCCATTTTCTCCCACTTTTCCAGGGCCAGGTTACGGGGCGAGCAGCTTCAACAGGGAAACCCAGTCTTCCCTCTCCCCAGCCACTTCGCCCAGCTCTTCCGGAGGGATCCGAGGCATTCCGCCAGAGTCTTGTCGGCATGTCCTGGGTCATCGCCTCCCGGTGAGACTGGCCTGGAAAAGGTCACCATGGAGGAGTCCAGGAGGTATCCTGAACAGATGCCTGAGGCACTTCATCTGGCTCATCTCAGTGTAGAGCAGCAGTGGCTCTACTCTGGGACCCGCCAGATGATCGAGCCTCTCACCCCGTCTACAGTAAACTGGGCCTGGCTCCAAAGAGGGGCCCCGGTGACCCTCGTCCCGGACAAGGGAAAACACCGTCCAAAATTTGTAGTCATCATAAGGGGTCTTTGAACCGTGCTCTGTCTAGTCCCTCACCTCAGACCTGTTTGCCATGGGTGACTCTGCCACCAGACAACTTAGCTCCTGGGATCACTGGGACTGACAAACCTCTCTAATACAATAAGGTGACAGCTCAGGGAAAGTATCATTAATATAATTTAACCCATTGACTCTGACACTGTGTCAAATAATTTTTCCCCCCAATAATTTCACTGATACCAATGCCTGAAAAAGTTCACATCAAATTGCACTTTTATTTAAGGCAGGGAACAAAAACATGGCATGTTACTTTTTTTTAATACAGTACGGTATTTTTGTGTTGCTTTGTATGGGAAAAAATAGATTGTTTTTGCCTTCGGGGTTCAGACATTGAAATGAATTTCATTTGGCAAACCTGATAGATATCTAGCTTTCATGATGGCTTTGTGGACTTCTGAAGTATGCAAACAGAGGATTTATGTAGTATGTCAAAGCTCTTTAAAAGAACAGAACTTGTGCACTCCAAATAGAGCTAATCTACACCGCATTTTAGAAGTTAAAACTGTCATCGAATGTGAGAAATATATTGAGACGAAAATGAATGTAGACGATGAAATAAAAGAAGAAACACCTGCATGTGTGTTTTAAAGGACTCAAACTCTATATACAAATGTGAAGTTCTGACAGTCAAAACCCCAAAAGACCACAAGCATATAAGTCATTCTTGCACTTAAAATAAATTCTTGACATTCATTAGTGCCTTTGTCAAGTAACGGTAACGCCGTTATGCATCTTATACTGCCTCCAAGTGACCAAGCTGACCACACAAGAAAGAGCAGCACAAAGGCCATTCAATTTACCCAGCACTACAAAAACGATTTACATCTTTTTCATTCTACTCTCACGAAATTGCGGTAAAATGAAGCGGTGCTATGATTCATTTGTCAAATTGGATGCTTCGCTTAATCCGCTCTCCGATGAACAACTTTGATCCGGGCGAGATGATAATCAAATATGACGTTGGCATATTTGGCAACCCAGTTATAAAAGCTAACTTTTCTCTTTAATTTCATTGTGCATTGTGTCAACCCGTTGCGGACTGCATAGTGTTTTTGGGCCATGACATTCATTGGACAAATGTTTGTTTTGCACTTACATGTGTAGCAACAGCCAAGAGAATGTCAGCGCTGTTTGACTACGACGTTACGGCTGCAAGCAGCTGTACCGCAAGAGCTTCTACCCCAACGTGGAACCAAAAGAGAGTCGACGCAAAAAACTAAAACCGAGATATGACGATACAGGACAGGAGAATTCTACCTATTTTTCTGTGTGTGCTACTCGCCTACGGCCGAACCATCGGCTGTTAGAAAACTACAGTTGCTGGTTTCAATTAAAATTTCAACGCAGCTTGAAACGTAAATGACATCACACTGTGATGACAACATTTATGATCCCGGTGCCCTCATACTGGTTTTAATACAGCCTCCTTTCACCTAATAGCTTCAAAAAACGTGCAACAAGAGGGAATAAAATAAATAAATAAGGAGCCTCCTGTATGCGAAGTGCCAATGTGAAGGGAGCTATGGTGTACTTTGTGTTTGGTTATCTATGAATGCATTATCATAATTGCTTTGCGTACAGGGATTTTGCAAGAGCTGCGGCTGTTGTGAAAGCACTATATAAATAAATTTGAGCCGAGATTTGAGTTGAGTTGAACGGAGCAATTGTTAAAGGTCAGTGTGCAGCACGGCAGCATGACAGCCAGCAAGCGACGCAGATTTCGGATCAGTTTGTCCGGTTTGTTTTCGTTGTCGCCGTTAGCACCGTCCGCGGCCTCCTCCTCGCCCTCCTGCTCCCCCTGGTCGCCACCCGCCCCCTCAGGTGAGCAGCGGCGCGGCTGGAAAACCACGTCCAAAAACTCCAGTCTGAGGAAGCCGGGGAGCCCGCGCAGCATTTTGCAGTTGTGCACCACCTGCAACTCGTCGAGAGTGCAGGCCTTCAGGTAGAGGCGCTTCAGGTCCTTCAGACGGCTGGCATAGGGGAACCCTTGCGCCACCTCCTTGCCGCCGAGGCTCAGCTCCTCTAGTCCGAGCCATCCCGTTTCCAAACCTAAGGAGGCCATTGGCCGATGGTTGCCCTGCCGCGAGGTGATGCTCATTTCCAGACACTTAAGGCGGAATAGACCTTCCAAGCCGTACACTCCTTCTTTGGCGGCACAGCCTCGGAGTCCGTTTGCCGTCACGCGAAACGTGTCGCACAACTCCAGTCGACTGAGCCTCTCCCATGATGACAGACTCTGTAGGTGTTGGTCCTTAAAAGAGGGAACATTGTTGAGGATCAAACATTCAATAGAAATCCCCGATGGCAGACTGTGTCTTGTTCCTTTCTGTTTAACGCCGGATGTGGCCTGCGCATTCTCTTGAGATGAAGCAGCACGGTCCTGGTTGAAGAAGCCCTGCGGCAGCTCACAGCCTTGCAGCTCCAGCACCTTTAAGGATGGCGGCAGGAGCTGGCAACTAGGGAGGCTTCTCAAGTCCGCGTGAAGAAGATAGAGCTTGCTCAAGCGAGGGCACTTGGTGGACAAAGCTTTGAGCCAAGCCTCAGAGAGGAACGTGCCGCCTCGGACGGAGAGGAGCAAACCACGAAGTCGTAAGTACCGTAGTCCACAACCGAGATACTGGCGCAGAAGGACCCACAGGATACGGGATGTCATCTTATTAAGGAGAGCGTGAGAGTGAAAGAAAGAAAAAGAGAGACATAGCGCAGATATTGAAAGTCTACACACCCTTGTTCAAATGTCAGATTTTTTTGATCTTCAATAAATGAGACCAAGATAAGTCATTTCAACACTTTTCCACCATGACCTACATAACCTGTACTGATCAAATGAAAAAAAAATAAAAATCTTTGAGGAGAGTGTATAGATGGGGATGTGGCTGTGTTCAGAACATGGTTATAATAGTTTGGATTTCTCATTATCGTTAGTTTAATTTTGTTTTGACTTTTGTTTTTCTTAAATCAGATGTAACTGTTTTTTAGAGTTTTTATTAGTTATTATTTCCAAAAAGGCTTCTTTTTACTTTAGTTTTTAACAGTTTTTTTGTTTTTGTTTTTTACAGATGGAATATTTGTGGAGTGCACTATAAAAAAGTCACTAAATATTGTGTAATATAATTAAAAAAACTACGATTCCAGTTCAGCCTTCTTTCTTCTCTACAGTTGTACAGTAATACCAAAATAAATACATTTAAAATAAACCGCGAAATTATATGTGACATTAATTGACAAAGACAAAGAACATTTTTGCTGTAATTAGTTAGCTTTACAAGCGTAAAAGGTAGTTTTCAGTTTATGTTCATTCTTTTTTAAAGTCTCATTTTATTTAGTTCACGAAAATGTTTCGTTTTTTTTTTTTTTTCGGGTTATGGTCTTTTCGTTAACTATAATAACCTTGGTTCAGAATTAACCAATCACATTCAAGTTCATATTCATTGGTTTTCCCTGTTTACCCCAAATAAAATATTGATGGAATTGACATCCCGCTAAACGTTCTCTGTCTGCCCATATTTTAAACTCGTCGTAAAACACATTTTTATTCTTTGGCTTTTGACTTAGCATGAGACTCTGTTTTGTTTTATTATTTTGTGCTTTTTTAAAATTTTCTATTCATTGTTTTGACTGTCTTTGTTGTATGAATGATTTTTGCTCCATGTACAGCATTTTGTATGCAGCGAACCAAAAATGTTCAACAGTGGTTTCATTGGACCATTACAGGTTTGGATGTTTTTCTTTATTTAAAGAAATAACAAAATTAATCTTGTCACTCTACCACATAGCCTTTACATTAAGAAGAGGATGAGAAGATGTACTCAATAACCAAGATTTCCTTCAATTTTGCTTCTTCCCATCTTTTCATCAATGCTGAAGGGAGATTCGGTTTTGGTAAAGTGACTCTAGTGCCATATCTTCTCCACTTGATGATAACGGTCTTCACTGTGTTCCTACGTATATTCAATGCCTTGCCAATTCTTTTGTACGCTTCTCAAGACTGATACCTGTGGACCACGGCTTGAACATGTTTTGGTTCACATTCAAGGTGTTAAAAAGTTTTTAAATTATTGAACTTAGCTTATTTTTTTATATCACAAAAACATAGCATTTCAACAGGGATTTGTATATTTTTGTTTACCTCTATTGTACATATTGGGGGCAAGCCAAAAGTGGCAACAACAGTCAATATTTGCTCAGGCACAACCATTAAAGAATTGTACAAGATGAAGTACTAAAGTTTAGAAAATACACTCTGATTTTCATTTTAGATTAGCTTAAGTACACAAATCCTAACAAACAAATGCTGAATTATTTTCAGATTCAATTAACACACCCAAACTTAAGAGATAGAGGCGAAGATCTATTGCTCCAGTTTTCTTACCCCTTTCCACGCAGTCAAGTCGACAAGTCTCCACAGTTTTTGATCCTTTACAAGGCGTCTCCATCTCTTACACACCCTGGAAGAACATTTCAACACCACACACAGCTTTAAATCGTGTACAAGAGCCACGGATAAATGTTACACACATGATGACAACGGGCAGGATTTATTTTTGGAGACTCAGTCTCAACTCGCTCTCACCTCCCAGCTCTGACGAGCTCGCGCACGCTCAAATACGACAGCACGTCAATTAAAATGTTTTCTGGAAGATAGTCGAGGTTACACGTAGGAAATCCATCCATTATGTAAACAAAACTGTTGACACCTTTTTCTTTTTTTGAGCACGGGCTAAATATTTTGAAGCACACTAGGTGCTCCCTGATGAATACTCCGCCGGAAACATGACCGTTTGACACGGCCGGTCTAAATTAGTTAATTTTAAAATGTTATTTAAATTATATGATACAATTATACTTATCATTTTAAAAAAGAAAACGCCTTCAAATTTTTGGAACAAAAATGTGTTGAAAAATAATATAACAATATAATATATAATCATAAGAACATTGTATATATTTTTCAAACCTCACTGTCATGCTCGCTATCTTCCTTAACGTCTCTCATCGCGCATGCGCCGTTCACCGGACAAGATGGCGACCAGCAACGGCGGTGGAATGGAAGTGGACGGGGCAGGCGAGTCTTTTAGCACTTAGTCAATTACTTTTGCCCCCACTGCGATACGATTATGCACGCATATTGTTGCGCTCAATTCTTAAACGTATAGTTGTCTCTCTCCTGTTACGAAAACGTGGGGTTAGCGCTCCTGGTGCGAGTTTGCTGACACAGGCGGCTGTGCTGTAAAGCTGTCAACACATGAACTAGTTTGAGGCGAGATTCCCATGATGTTTAATCTGTTCAATCAGTGTCATTGCGCAGCTATAGGTAATAATTTAAAGTTAGTAACATTTCCTCAAATCCCGTGCAACTATTAAGTAATGTTGTTCTTCTGTAGATGCTATAGAACATGCAAATTCTGTGACCAAAATGTGTACCTTGTGGGGCTCCTGTTGAGAAATGAACTGGTGGATGTTTAACTTGTCTCTTTACATGTATAGCCAGTCCCAGTGTTATGGCCTCCGGGATGACTGGCAGCGTCTCAGTGGCCTTGCACCCTCTGGTTATCCTCAACATATCAGACCATTGGATACGCATCCGCTCACAGGAGGGACGACCCATGCAAGGTCTGCCTTCCACCGCAGAGGCTGCTTATTGTGTACCAGGCATGTCTCTTGTTGTTGTCTTGCTAATTATTTTTCTTTCCTCAGTGATCGGCGCCCTCATCGGGAAGCAGGAGGGCCGAAACATCGAGGTGATGAACTCCTTCGAGCTTCTCTCGCACACGACGGATGACAAAGTGCACATTGACAAGGAGTACTACTACACTAAGGAGGAGCAGTGTGAGTTGTGTTAGGTTTCGCGGTTGCGTCGGATTGTCTGAGTGCTCTGCCGACTTAAAAAAAAAGTATAAATGCACAGGTGAAACACTTTCATGCTCTGTAAGAGTTTGGGAATTTTGCACAAACATGTTAGTTGTATGGTAATGTTTTTTTAATAATCTTATTAGGTGGTTTTGTTCCAGTAGGAAATTAACGTGTAGTTCACCCACCCGTTGTTATTGAAGTGTCATATTGCGTGTGTCGTGGTTTCATGTCACAGTCAAGCAGGTATTCAAAGACATGGAGTTCTTGGGTTGGTACACCACAGGCGGCCCTCCCGACGCGTCCGACATTCACATTCACAAGCAGGTGGGAACGCTTTGAATGAAGCAATGATCCTCCGTCACACTTTAAATGTTGTGACCTCGACTGTCGTTTCCTCGTCTGCCAGGTGTGCGAGATCATCGAGAGTCCGCTCTTCCTCAAGCTTAACCCGATGACCAAACACACTGATGTGAGTTGCTTTTGGCCGCCGATTCTGATAATTGTTGGGTTTTCAATGTAGTTTTATTTTTTAAATGTTTTTTTACCAAAGGAAAATAACGGAAATAGAAGTTTATGTGCCTATTGACAACATCAGCCAATGAGGCTGAATGAGAGCAGCGGTGTATGTGGCAACTAGGGCCAGGCAATGAGTCTTATTTATTGATTATTTCAAGTTTATTTGCCAGGACCATTCATTGGTTGTGTGTCTGAATAGCAAAGTTAAATAGTTCCTGTATGTCAGATGTAGGCCAGAACGATTTTGAAAAATGATCTAATTATGATTTAGTTATTTTTTTCCCTGCAATATTGCAACTGCAAACTAAAATGCATTTTTTTCAAAGTCCTCTTCCTATGTATCTTTTAGTGCATGTATTATTTTTGTCTACTTGGGGTCGCTATCCTCACATTTTTCACTGTTGTATCCATGACTTTGAGTGTGCGTGGTTATAAAAGGCAGGGCCTGGCCTGGTGAGTGACGTGTGCGTCAGCAATTGAGATTGTAGTTGTCTGTTGTTGCCTCAGGTTAACCAAGTAACTGTTAGCCAATCTGCGTTTTGAGTAGAGCCCGACCAGTGCTGACTTTGGGGCCGATGCCGCTAAAATTATGCCAACTCATCCATCCATTTTGTCTTTGTTTTCTTCCTCAGCTACCTGTGAGCGTTTTTGAATCAGTGATTGATATCATCAGTGGCGAGGTACCCTTCCTCTCAAATAAGCTTATAAATTGGACCCCTCAGCATGGATTTTGTTTTTTTTTCCACTCATTTTTTTCCCCCCCCTCCCCTCGCATTATCACAGGCCACCATGTTGTTCGCCGAGTTGAACTACACTCTAGCAACGGAGGAGGCCGAGAGGATCGGCGTGGACCATGTCGCCCGCATGACTGCCACCGGCACGGGCGAGAACTCCACAGGTAACAGTCGCAGCGAGTCAAAACGTGCGTAAAATCCGCTTCTGAAATCCACTTCCCGCCTCAGTGGCTGAGCACCTCATCGCCCAGCACAGTGCCATCAAGATGCTGCACAGTCGTGTCAAGATCATCCTGGAGTACGTCAAAGCGGTGGAAACGGGTGAGATGCCCATGTTAGTTAGCAGCCAAAGAATGTCTGGCTTGTTCTTTCTTTCTGCTTTTAAATGAGACACTTCCTTTTGTGGCACGTCATTAAGCAGAGGCCCCTCACTGGCCTCCTCAAAGTCCATTACAACTTTTGTTTGATGTCGCAGCAATTATATTGCAGTCTAGAACACAAGTGGCGATTCATAATGATGCTTCATTGAGTCCTGAGTCATTTCAATTCCTCTCTCAGTTCATCAGTATGGCATTAATATTATGTTGCCATGTTGTTTGTGCTCAGTTTGTTTATTAATTATTGAAGCAAAGCAACGTAGATGCTATTTGGCATTAAGATAGCGTAGCCTATGTGGTTGTTTTAAATCTACAAAGATGTAGTTTTTTTAGCCCCTGCGTGATTGTGTTAGTGTGTTTAGGCTAGCATGCTAGCTAATACAGTTGATTAACCTCATGTTACGGTGTTTTGTTTACATCAAATAACACTGGTCCCCTTTTTTTTTTTTTTTAATCTGAGATGCAAGTTAACTTTTCTAGATGAATTTGGGTTTTTTTTGCGTTGATTCAGAGAATCTTCCTTAGTTTTTTCGCACATCAGGTTTTCATAATAATAATAATATAATATGTAAAATATTTAGTCAAATTTATGAATTAAGAGTTAGGATCAGCAGCAGATGGAATTATTTTCTGAAACGTCATTGCTATAAATTACAATGCACGGTAAAAATCGTATTGCACAAGCTTTTAAAGGTCAAACTTAAAAACAAAAAAAATAAAATATCTCAAAAACCTGATGTGTTAGAAAATAAGTACTTTTTTTTTTAATCGGTCTTTAGGGATATATAAAGCCACCTCTGATTAAAATTTGCTGTTGACAAGTATAATTAATCAACTGTATACAGTCATTTATGTAACAAGTGTTCACATGGTGTTGGTGCTTTATGATCCTCTTCATTTTAAGTGTTTTGCTGCTATCTTCTGACATTTATACGCAATTTCAAATCCTAATATAAAATTTAGGGGAGAGTCAATTTTTCACAGATTTTCACTCATCGCTGCAGGGCCTTGTACCTATCCCCTGTGAACAGTGGGGGTTCACTGTATACTTAAATGATATTCTATATCATATTATATTGATATACATATTGTATATCAATGAACTCACTTAGTCATTTGTGGTCATGTCAAACTTTTGTATCATCACTTGTTGCTAGGCAGAATTTTATTTCATTATTTTAATTAAACTCATTTGTGTGACAATTAGTTTGTGAGTGCTAATTTTATAGGTTTTAGAGGTGATATTTAAGGATACATTCATTTTGTTGTTTTTGTGCCTTTTCCCAATACAACTTTCTTCAGGCTTCTTATTATCATTTTTTTAAACATGCATACCATTTAACTTTTTACACTTCTTTTTACTCTGGTAAAGTGCTATTTTTTTGAATAATTTCCTTACTTTTGGCTGAAAATACTTCAAAATGAATCTTGAAAGTGCTTGAAACCCTCCCCCTCCCCCCATTCATCAGGAGAGGTTCCGTTCAACCACGAAATCCTGCGAGAAGCGAACGCTCTGTGCCACAGACTGCCAGTCCTCAGCACCATCAAGTTTAAAACAGACTTCTACGACGTAAGACCCTCCCCTTTTGTTCATGTTATTTTGCTTGTGACGACAAATTCCAGCTTGTATCTTTCTTACCCTGCCCACCCATTTTGCGTCTGCCCACAGCAATGCAACGACGTGGGCCTCATGGCCTACTTGGGCACCATCACTAAGTCGTGTAATAGCATGAACCAATTCATCAACAAGTTCAACGTCCTCTACGACCGACAGGGCATCGGCCGTAGGATGAGAGGACTTTTCTTCTGACGCGCCAACATGGAAGTTTTTTTTTTTTGTTTTGTCTATTTTTTTGTTTTATTTTATTGGGAGGTCGGCATCAAGTCGCTGCTTAAGCCACTGCAGCTTTTCATCCCTGCTTCAAGTGTAGCCCAAAGCACTTAGCGACACCAGTAAACAGAGGCTCTTGTTTACCACTGGACATGAACATATTTTATTTACCTCTTGTTTTATTGTAATTTGATCATTCTGTATGTAATAAAAGATTTACTGTTTGTTTTTCCATGCGACTTCTGGATCTCCTTAAAGGGCCGTGCGTGTTTTCTAACACGTCAACGTTGCATTTCTTTTTTTTTTTTTTTTTTTTTTTTTTTTTTAAGGTTGTGAAAAGTCCAGTGGTTTTATTGTTTTTTGCTGTTTGAAGTCGTCTTCCTGCGGTTTGACGACCCCATGGAAGGTTAGAGGGTGTGTGTATGTTCCGGTGGACAGGTCAGCAATTTTTCCACATTTAAAATGTATAGCGGAACTCGACTTAATGACCCCATGCGGCGTTCAAGGCGCAAAGTCAAAACACAACCAGCAACAAGTTACAATAGCATGTTGCTTAATGCTTTACTCAGGGATAGACAGTCAAAGGCTCATGTGAGGTTTTGATCCAAAACGAAATCTCGGTTATAAAAAGTCCCCCCAAAAAAGGCCCCTAGCCCTAATTTAGAGGTCCACACGGACACAGATATTAACATAACTATATATTTTCATATCTATTTCTTGCCATGGTGAAGACTTAACAAAACTGATTTGTATGCGTAGATGGGGAAAATGCAGCTTTTTAGCTTGTGTCCTTTGAAATGAGCGACTGACCTGTGCTTTTGAACTTAATAGAACATGACTAATTATATAGCCTCGCGTGTGCTGATTTGATTTTGCGCAGTATCCAACCAAGTGCAGTTTAAAACGCGCACAAGTAAGAAATCTAATAATTCGTGTTGATGATGTAATAATGAAAGTGTCACATTGCAAGTCAAGTCAGCTGATTTTTGTTTTTCAGCCTCCTGATTAAAGATGTGCTAAAGAGCCAACAAATGTGAGCTTTTTCTGAAGGGGACACAATAGGATGTTACAGAACTGTTGCATATGAACTTTGTGTCTTATTGGGCTTTTTATACATTGGCAGAGTGATGATGAGTTCATACACTACTCACAAAAAGGGTGAAATCTCAAGATCAACCATAACCTTTAGATGTGAAGTATGTTTTTTTGTACAAAAGAGCCATAGTGTATTATTAATTCACGCTTATCCAGTAGTTTAATATTTGAAATACACATGTAGGCAGTCAACGAAAAATAGTAATACAGTACTGCATGAACTGAGCGTGCTTTTGTGCTGTGTGACAACGACATATTCTTACGCTGCTGCAAATTATTTCGCAACCTCAAAATGCCACAAGTTTGTACCATTGTAAACCGAGGACCCCCTCCTTTTTAATCTGCGGGTCGCTTGTGAGGGGAGAAAAATGGTGGATCTTTATACTTAGTTACATAGTGAAGAAACTCGATGTGAGTGTCGCGTTATTTAAATTTCCCCAACTGTTATGTCACAGTGGAGCCAAATCTTACTCGAGCCACATGGCAGAAAATTCCCCTTTTCACTGTGTCTGTGATCAGGCCAGCATAGCAATTTGGAACCATCTTTCATCTCGGTGCCAAGAAAATACACTGAAGTGAGTTGGAGAACTTCATTTCGATAAAAGTAGTGCTTTGGCGCCAACTTACGCATCGTGGTGCCAAGGAACTACATTGAAGTAAGCTGATGAGCTTTGTTTAGCTAAACATAGTGCTTTGGCACCATCTTGTGGCATCTCAGTGCCACGGATCCACAGTGAAGTGAGTTTGGAGCTTCATTTAGACCAGGGGTGCTCAAGTCAAGTTCTGAAGAGACCCTATCCAGCCTGTTTTCCATCTCTCCCTGCCTGCAACACACCTGATTAAAATGATCCGCTCAAATGATCACAATCGTTATCAGGGTTGTGCAAAGCTTTATACTGATGAGCGGATCATTTTAATCAGGTGTGCTGCAGGCAGGGAGAGATGGGAAAACAGGCTGGATAGGGGCTCCTCAGGACTGGACTTGAGCACCCCTGATTTAGACAAACAGAGTGCTTTGTTGCTACTTTGTTGCCTCTCAGTACTAAGGACGATGTTGAAGTAAGTTAAGGTGCTTCAAATCGATGAAAGTAGTGTTTTGCCGCCATCTTGTAGCATTTCCGTGTCAAGGAAGGAACTATGTTGAAGTAAGTTGGGGAGATTTATATTTAGACGAAAGTAGTAGTGTTTTTGGCAGTTGGCACCATCTTGTGGTATAATGTGGCAAGAAACTTTGTTGTTGCAAGTTGGGGAGCTTCATTTAAACATACTGTACGTACATAGTGCTATGCTGCTATCTTTTGGCATCTCTGTGCCAAGAGACTATGTTAAGTAAGTTGAGGAACTTCATTTTGACAAAAGTAGTGTTTTGTACAGGAATTGTACAAGAATCTATGGTAGATTTTTTTTTTTTGCCCCCTGGTGGCTTGGAATATATAGGTTTTAAAAACTAACTATGTGTGTATACATGGCCTCAGAAACTGTGTTTTCCAACCTTTATTTGAGCCAAAGCACGTTTTATTGTCGAAGATCCCACCGCACACCACCAAACAAAGTCAGGAAAAGTTTACTGCAACGATGATGAACTTGTCTCAGTTTACTCACAAATGCACTTAGTGTGAAATCTGGCCCTGTTCAGTAGAACACAAAGTTATTCTTTTGTATAAATGGCAACCACCTCATAGGTTAATTCGACCTGATGGCATCTAGTGGAACAGCATTTGTCACTATATGTCACTGGCATAGATAAATGAACAAAGATACATTGTTTGTAGTAAATAAATTACAAATTTTCGAATCAATCAAGTGAAATTGAAACATCAACAACGTGCAACGTTTTCAACCAGAATCCGATTCGGTTTTAAAGGCAGACACTACTGGGTCTCGTCTTCGGGCTCGTCTGCAGGTGCTTCGGGTTGAGGGTACTGGAAGCGGGCCGGGTCATACAGATCATCGCGGGGGTCATAGGGCATGTGGGGGTAGTAGTAAGGGAAGGGGAAGCCCTTCTTCAGGATGGGAGGCGGAGGAGGTGCAGGCTCCTCTACAAGTTCCTCCTTCTCCGCTTTTACAGGTGGGGGCGGCGGAGGGGGTGGGGGTCCCATAACCTGTCCCTTGATGGGTCTGGGCGGGCGGTCGATGAGGCAGTCGGGGTCCCAGTATGGGTCGCAGTCGTACTCCATGTTCTTGAATGTGCGGATGGGGGCCGGCAGGGGAGATTTTTTCACGAGCATAAAATTCTTAGGGGGAGGGGGCGGCTGTTGAGGCGCCGGGGCCGGGGCGGGCGGAGCCTTCTGGGGAGCGCAGTGGGGGTGGTAGCGGGGGTCGCAGAGGACGGGCACGGCGCCGGCGGGCAGGTAGACGATGTGGGGCTTGCATAGGGGGTCCTTGCTGTTGCACAGGTAGAGCACGTCCGCCTGGGAGATGCTGGGGGCACGGGGGAGGGGAGGTGGTGCGGTGGCGGGCGGCTCGGTTGCAATAGGGACACCTTTCATGGGTGGAGGAGGAGGAGGAGGGGCGACCACCTTGCACTTCTTGTCTGTAATGGGGTCACACATGATTTGAGGGACCCCCAGCTTGTTCTGGAAGTACGAGGCATTGGGGCCATACGTGTGCTCCAACTGTCTCATCTGCTGGTACAGCATCCTCAACTTGTCGATCTCGTACAGCTGAGGAACGGACAACGCATAGTCACTCAACACTTTTAACAAACACATTTTCAATAATAATAATTATGCTCTGAAGTTGTGTCTCTCAAGAGAAGAGAAAAAATGAGCTACATGACTCAGCGAAATGACATCATCACGCTAATTGCTATGACAAGGGATATATATATACATTATCTGTATAAATATATATATATATATATATATATATATATATATATATATATATATATATATATATATATATATATAGCCCCTATATATATATGTATTTTTTTTTTCTTATTTTATTATATAGCTAGGTTTGTTCTTGACCAGTTAGCATAGCAGCTAACACAGTAAGCATGTACAACAACTCTAACATTATCACTGATTGTGTGTGAATGTAAGTGTCGGTGTGTGTGTGTGTTACCCCCTCGGTGTGTCCGATGCTGCTGTAGTAGCGGTAGTAGGCCTGAAAGTCCGGGTTGCCTTGGTACCATTTCGGGTCCACGTTCCTCTTGGGCCTGGAGTGGCTCAGGAAGTCGTTGGCCCTCTGCGGGTCGATGCCGACGTCACCGACAGGAACCATCCCTGTTCAGAGAGTGAGGAAGAGGATGATGAAGAGCAAGAAGACGGGTTCACTTGTGATCAAGTGATGATGTTACCTTCCTGCTGGATGGCATTCAGCAAAGATTTGGCCTCCAGCAGGCCTGCAAGAGGGAAGAACATATTTTACATCCACAAGGTTAGATTTGTGACACTTATGCACATGAAATGATCTTAATTTACCTGGAAGCCATGTTAGACAGCTAAGTGCCCCCAAAAAACACAACGAGGAAATCATCTGGACCCCTGAAAACAACAAGTTGAAGTAATTTTTAAAAATGAACAATATATGCAAAGTAGTATCGTCAGTTACAGAAAACAGATGTGTGTAAATGCACACTTGATTGTTTATTTGCCATGGATCATAATGTATTGCAACTTACTTCTTTTGTATTTCAATGTATGTCATCATATTCCATCCATCCATCCATTATCTGTACCGCTTCTCCTCACAAGGGTCGCGGGGCGTGCTGGAGCCTATCCCAGCTGTCTTTGGGCAGTAGGCGGGGGACACCCTGAACTGGTTGCCAGCCAATCGCAGGGCACACAGAGACAAACATCCGCACTCACAATCACACCTAGGGGCAATTTAGAGTATCCAATCAACTTACCATGCATGTTTTTGGAATGTGGGAGGAAACCGGAGTGCCCGGAGAAAACCCACGCAGGCACGGGGAGAACATGCAAACTCCACACAGGGAGGCCGGAGCCGGGATCGAACCCACGACCTCTGAACTGTGAGGCGGACGTGCTAACCAGTCGACCACCGTGCCGCCCTCATCATATTCCATTATAGTTCATTCAAATCTTTTAATATGATATTATTATTATTATTATTATTATTATTATTATTGAAGCCTGATGTGCTATAAAAAATAAAACAGGGCAGATCAGAATCAGCATCCAAAAAATCATCTAGAATAGTTTACTTGCATCTCTGATTAAAAAAATAAAATGTTGACCAGTCTCATCACCAACTTCAGACTTATTATTTTTTACACTTATGGGTGATTTCATAAGTATCAGATTTCTATTTTTATTTCCATTTTCCATGTATGTGGATTAATAACACAAAATAATTATTTATTTCAATTCACGTCGGGGTCATTGGTTTGAAAATTTCCCCACTGTGGGATCAATAAAGACACTCTTATCTTATCTTCTTAATGTTAAATTAACAACATCTTTAGATTTTCTTTTGAAAAATAAATTATAATCATATATATTAGGAACATGAATGTAGATTAATATAAAATAATGGTTTGTTTCAGTGAATGTAAGTCAAAAGCAACTTTATATATATTTTTTTAAAAACACAAAAAAATCATGTAAAAAACACACAAACCTACTGTCATCTTCTACTGTCATGTTTACAAATTCAACATGGGTAATTAAACATCAAACTTCTAATTTAAAAAATATATATAATAAACAAAGATAAATCAGATTAAGGCACTGCAACTTCTGCTTTAAAAAAAACTTTGAACTCATAGAATAACAAGGTTAACAAACATCAACTTTATGCTTTAAAATATATATATATTTATTTAAATCATATAGATTAATTTCACATCTACAAAAATACAGTTTTTTTTCCAAATCATGTAGTTTAATGAACAGCAGCTCTCTATTTTTTTCCATAAAAGTAGAGTATGATAATATACACATTTTTCTTTTAAAAAACATAACTTAATTAGGTAGCCTATAGCCGTCAAATGCTGTATTGTTTATGTAGTAATTAAATGGTAACTGTAGTGTTATTGTGCTAACTACAAGCACAATATTACACACATCGCTTGATGAATTATTAAATGCAAGTCAATAAAGTACAATAAACATTTTAAAAGCACTCACCTAGTGCAGAAAGCTGTCCTCACTGCTCGGACTGTGCCAGGCAGGTTAAATAGTGAGTCAGGGTCATCCAAAACCTGCAGCGGCTATCCAATAGGAGTGCTCCCACATTTGGGGGACCAAATCCTGCAGCACACCTCCCTTTTTGTCAGTACACCTTTATACACGAGGCCTTTGGCGACAATTAAAAGCAAAAAGCAGCCAGTAAAAGAGAACTCGTGGTGGAAAGGAGGCCATTAAAGCTGAGACCCCTGCTGAGAAAAGTGCAACTGGGAGGGAAAATGCTGTCGACTAACACGATTTACTTGCCAAGATTATGGGGCGGGGGGAAAAATCAAAAGATGTCGACCTCATGCTATTTCAAATTTATGGACGATGAGACTCTGCACCAAAAAGGTGCTTATTAGTTCTTGGACATGTGGCAACACCTGCTTTTGTTCCTGATCTTCGAGAGGGGGCTAACTTCATTTTTGTCTTTTTAAAGGGAAAGTCAAGATAAACATTTTTCTTTGGAATATGTTCTAGTTTAAATATGGCATTATGATTAATATTGCAATTGGGGAATAAGAATTCCAGCAATTTTCATAAAGCTCATGGTGCTGACACTTCATCCTGTACCGCCCTCTGCTGGGGACTGAAATTGACGCCATAGTGCATTTGGGCTCACCTGTTTTCTAGATTTGGTCATGTGATGTCGCAGTCCAAGGTCGCTTTAACGTCAATTTCAGACGGACAAAATGGCAGCACCCTGAGGGAAACTGATTAATTAATCTGATTAATTCTTACTCCACCAACACAATATCTATGTAACAATAGTGGTCTAAGTCCAAACACGAGTCTATCTCTAATAGGTCTCATACAGTATATTAGTGCTATAACTAATGATTATTTTAAAGAGGAAGTTAACCCAAACATTTTTTTCAAGAATATGTTCTATGCAGGCCCACTAGTGGAATATGAATTAAGCAGCAAAATTCAGCTGTTTTTAGCGATCTCGGAAGGGTGGCCATTTTGTCACTTCTGTTGACTGAAAATGACATCACAGTTGCTCAGGGCTCAGATAACGATCAATCATGGCAAAACTGACGAGCTCTAACGTCAAGACTTGAGTCACAATTTGTATTAGAAAAAAATGGTCCCAGCATTATTGGTCACACACGTTTAAGGTCCAAGAGAATTACTAAAAGCTACTTTCCAATTGAAGTATAAGTTTGTACAAACAATGTGTACTCCCAACTGTCATAAAATACAATAATGTGTTCTATGTAATTATCAGAGGTGGGCATTCCGTCAGACTGCCGGACCAGTCAGTCGCGCACCTTTTTTAAAATGACGGACTGACAAATCCGTCAGTGTAACCGTCACTAACCGCGTCCGTCGATGTTGGTCTGTCATTCCGTAACTGACTGACTGACTGTTAGGCACTGGCGGACGCCCGTTTTTATAACTTGTTTGGGGGGGAGGGGACTGACTATGACGGACCAACGGACTTCTAATAGACTTGGGCTGACGATTACAATTTAGTTCATCACGAAAAACGTCAGACTGACAAATGACGGACGGGTGCCCTTGCTGCTGACGGACCAGCAAAATTTTGTAAAATGCCCACCTCTGGTAATTATAATAGTGTCTATCTTTAAATTATTCATCAATCAATTATCAATAGTGCTTCTCTTAAAGTATTATTCCATTACTTTACGTATTTGAAAATGTTCATTCTTCTCAAGGCGATAGCAAACACACATGGTTACATTTTTGGGGCAGCACAGCTGATTAGTAGTTGACTGATTTTAAATATATTTTTTATACAGCTGTGCTATTACCTTTATAATTCACTAACTAGCTGGGATAAAACAAATTGTCCTACTTCCTGTATGTGGTTTTCATTTGAAGTTACCACCTACAGTTCTATAGAGTATATGGCTAAGGACCCAAAAAATGACTTTTATACACCGTCATGCTGTCTGCAAATAGAAGCAAATACATAACATACACCCAGAAATTTGGACTAATGTGTAACACGTTTACTTTTACATGTGTAACATCAAGTGGGAAGTTTCAATTTGTGCGTGAAAAAAAAAAAATCTACATACATGTGTGAACACGTATAGTTGGAACGTTTACATTTGTGAGTAAAAAGAAAACATCTGCCTTTTACATGTTGTTGGAGAAGAAGTGCTGCAGGGCATTTGAAACAGACTCGGAAATGTCATGTAATTGGTAGCTGCGACCACACGCAGTAGTGAGTTTTCTGCAAGCAGCCGTTTTGTAACAGGGTTCTATTTTGGGGCCCTTGCAGTTCTCGTTGTATTTGCTGCTACTGGGTTCCATCCTTTGAAAACACGGTATTTCCATTAACTGCTATGCGGATGACTGTCAAATCGATGTCTTGCTGAGCTAAAAAGACGCTTTTCCCTTAAAGCAGAAGTCAACCCAATATTGTATATTTTTTCAAGAATATGTTCCCAGCAGCCCCATTAGTTGAAACACGGCATTCTGATTAATTTTGCATTTGTGGAATATAAATTAAGCAGAAAAATGCACTCGTTTTTATCCATCCCTGGGGGCGGCCATTTTGTCTTCTCTCGACTGAAAATGACATCGCAACTGCTCAGAACGACCAATCACGGCTGACCTGTTTTCTGAATCTGAGCTGTGATAGGTCATTGTGAGCAGTTGCGATGTCATTTTCAGTCGACAGAAGACAAAATGGCCTCCCCCAGAGATGGCTAAAAATGATTAACACTTATTCCACAAGCGCAATATTTATCAGAATGCCCTGTTTCAACTTGTGGGCTTGCATAGAACATATTCTTGAAAGAAAAATGGTTGCGTTCTTCCCTTTAAGCCCACTTTTATCCTGTCTAGAGGACATCAACGCCTGGATGTCACCAAATTTCTTACATTTCAGCAAAAGGAAAACAGAAGTTATGGAGTTCGTTCCCAGTGGCTCTTCTAAATCCCACCCTGTTGATCCCTGGCTTCATATCTAAAGCCAAAAGTCTCAAACTTGGGTTTTAAGTTACGAACAGTGATCTTAAATTGGACCAGCCAATCAGCGCTGTTGTTAGGTCCATCTTCTTTCATCTTAGACAGCTGGCTAAGGTAAAGGCCCTCCTTTCTCATCAGCACTAAGAAACAGTAATCCATGCTTTTGTTCTATCCTGGCTAGATTACTGTAATCTAGCCAATCCTCTCTCAAGCTTCCCCAGTTGGTCCAAAATGCTGCTGCTCGCCTCCTAACTGGAGCTCGGAAGACAGAGCACACAACACCAATTTTGGCCTCCCTTCACTGGCTACCAGTGCATTTTAGGCAGAGCTGGGCACTTGACCCTTTTTTGCCGGTCCGGCCGCAACCCTCCAGCCTTAACCTGGGTACCCGTGCCCCCACGCCCTTATTCATAAAAATTATCACCCCTGCCGCATTCTGCCCTCTGCGACCTGTCGCCAACAGCACAATGCGTCGGTCAACGTGAATCAATGCGGCAGTTGTCGCTGGCGCCGACGCGGGAGTAGAAAGAAGTCTAAAAAGAAGCCTTTCGCTGAGTAGGCTGAGATGAAATTTGGCCGCCTCGCGACCACGTCAAACGCATGATGGCCGATTAGTGTGCCGGACTAAAATCCACTTCCGGCCAAGCTTGGTCCAGCCCTTTTCTAAAATTGGTCAGCCCCCGCCCCAAAAATGAGCATCCGGCCGGGCCTGAGGGTCCAACTGGTCCGGACTGCCCAGCTCTGATTTTAGGGATCATTTTAAGATGCTTCTATTTGTTTACAAGTCTTTAAATGGCCTCACCCCGGTGTACCTCTCCGAGCCACTCCACTCCACTCCTATGCACCTTCTTGGAGCCTCAGGTCTGGACGGGCTAAGCGGAGCCTAAGAGGGGATCGAGCCTTCTCTGTCGCTGGTCCTTCCTTTTGGAATGACCATCCATTGGATGTTAGGCAAGTCCTCTCTCTGTCCATTTTTAAAACACGTGTGAAGACAGTTCTATTCTCTGGCTTTTGATCCGACCAGAGACCGAAAGTTTTGGGCTGTTTTCCGTTGTCTATCATATATAGTGTTTTGTGTTAATTTATTGCTTTCTCTTGTATAATGACTGTTTTGTTGTTGCATGTAGTGCTTTTTTAAAACTGTAGCTGTTGTGAAATGCGCTGTAGAAATTAAATTGTATTGCATAATGTGAACAGTTTCCTTGTTAGTCACACACAAAGCAAAATAATGAGTGAATGATAAATTTATTATAGCTTTGCGTCACAACAGAATAATCATTAACATTGCAGTACAATGTTTAAAAATATACAGAATTGCTCAAAGAAGCACTGGAATGTAGATCCGACTTGGAAGTAATGACATATGTACAAGCGGAACTCCTTAAAGCGAACACTGAAGGCTCAACTCTTACTGGAGACTGTCGAAGGAAGAAAAACGTCTATTTTTTGTGTCTCCTGCTGATCTCAGACGAAGGTGATGCGGGTCCGAGCCTGGTTGATCTGCCACACGTTGAGCTCTTCGTACTCTTCCAGGGCCTCCTGGAACATGGCGGGGGTGAAGCCCCGCGACACGCAGCGTTGCTCGGCCTCCGACATGCGAACCACGGCGCCTCGACCCGCCGCGCCCTCTGTGGCCAGCTCGCGCACCAAGGAAAAGATGACGTCGGCCGGACGCTGAGTCCTGTGGACCAATTATGAGAAATGATTGCCTTAGGACCAAAATGTGGAGTGGAGGCAAAAAGACACTTTGCCAGCTAGCATTACCATAGAGCACCTAGAAGACCATCTAATTAAAACATGTCGACATGCTGCTCCTCCCATAAAATAACTTTACAGCTTCCTCCAGGACAGGCGGCTTCTCTAACTGGTATGCGAGAAACTCGTAAAAGATTTTTTTTTTTGAAGATCGAGGGACCTGCGGGCACTGATTATAAACGCAGGGTGCCTGCATTCGTTAAAAGTTGGGCATGTGTTGGCGACAAACCTTGTGTTGTTTGACTTGTCGGTTTGCAGCGAGTCTTTGGACATCTCCATCAGCCTCATAGCTTCGTTGACGTCCTCCTTCTCCACGCCGTCCATCAAGCGGAGGCGAGCCTGCACGGGGAGAGGGCGTTAAAAAAAGGAAAAATAGAATGTGAACTGAATGGCGAAATTTGATTTTAGAACTGAAGGGGTGGAGGAGAAAAACTACAGGAGTGCAGGTACCTCAAATCTCAAAAGTCAGGAAAATGTGATGACAGCATATTACATGACCCGAGTAGACCTTAGGATACTTAGTCGCATCCTAATAGATGGTGATGGCGTTTGGATTAAACTTCCTGTTTTTGCTCCCATTTACTTTGATAGGCCAAGAGTTATTATAGCTTGGGATTTTTTCATTATAGTTTTATGTCACTTCGACTTATTTTTTTTATTCAGTTAGTTTTAGTTTTTAAGAGTTGGTTATTCTTGTTCATTTTTGAAAATGCTTCATTTGAGCTTATTCGTCTTAGCTTGTTTTTTTTTAACTAATGTCCAGTGCAAAACATTTTTTTTTACTTAATTTATTTTTTTAAATCACTGAATATTGTGTAATAAAGAATTCCCAAACGACTGTTAGACTTTCCTTCTTTCACATGGCTGGACAGTAATACCAACAATACCAATATGGTAATACCAAAATGAACACATTTAAAATTAATTGAGAGTGGTTGTGTATGAAATTAACATTTTCACTGATTATAGTTATAGCTTTTCAAATGTAAAATGTAGATTTTACTTTTTGTTTCTTTCATTTACAAATGTGTTTTTTTTTTTCCAATTTAAGTTTTGCTACATTTGTTTTCATTAACTATAATAACCCTGGCTAGAACTAGCTCTTTAGATCATGCGAATTAGACAGATCTATGGGCCGGATCGGATGGTAATATATGTAGCATTTTTATGCAAAAACCGTAGTAGGCTGTAAAATCTCAAAATTTCCATGTGTTGAATATCAGCATTTTTTTGGAGAATTTTTAGGGTTTAATTATTTTTTCCCCATTGCAAGTGACGTACAACTCCATTTCAACAGTCAGGACGTCGCATGCAATGTTTTTAAAGTGACAAGAGCCTCACATTTAATCTGTTTTTATCTTACACACCATGTGATGTCTAACTAAAAATGTCCAAATTGCACAAGACGTCGCATTTTTTTTCTATGTAATCACTGCCTGGATAGCATATTGTGTCGTTTCACAATTGTAAATCAAATAATTCTTTTAAGCCCACTTGCACATTAATGTTGGGGTCAAAATTATACTGTAATTTTCTGACCATCGGGTGGGACTGTATTGTTAGTTTATTGTAATTGCACCATACGTGCATTTGGTACATTTAGCGCTACTATGATAGGTTCAAACTGCACACGAAACGTCAGGTAGCACAACGTCTCGCTGGCTTTTGTTCGCTATTCACCTACACTCGAGTTGCTTGGAGCAGAGGATCCTTCGGCAGAGGGGAAACAAAAAATGGGAACATCGCTAGTCGATCTGGCGACCGTTGTTTTTGTTATTACTTTGGCTTATGCTACATGCTATCTTGATTGACAGTTCAGTTGCAAACAAGTCAGTTCTACGTTTGGCGAACAAAAACACCCATTAGCGCTTAGATACAGATTATGTGAACATGATTGTTGAAGAGAGGGGAATTTAACTTTATGTTGACCTCTCTGTCCCATAGACCGCAATGATAGTCCCATTAACATTGGAATCGCATTGCCAGAAACAAGTAATCCTACTTCCGGCATAACAAAAATAGCCGCCTGCTCGCGATTAGATGCACGCCACTGAGAACGAATGTAATAGAAAGGAATTTGACTTAAAGACAAAAAAACGGAAAAGCTGACATCCATCCCTTCATATGGCGCCTTGGATAACAAGGGGCACCTGTAATTTTGGGAAAAAGTGAGAGGACTTTCAAGCGCGCCTTACGGCCGGGAAAAAAAGTGGTGCATGTTGCATATCTCAATTTTTTGTGTCTATTTGACAAAGTCATGCTACACTTATAAAACATTAAGTCACAAGTTAGTCACTTGTGTTTCTCCTCCCCATGTAGTACTCTTAATTATTCCGATGACTACATTTTACTTTTACTTGAGTAATATTATTCTCAGGTAAAATTACTCACAAGTGAATTTTTGGCTACTTTAAAGCCCACTGATTATACAATATGTTTAATGTTGCATTCTAGTGGTTGGTTTTCATTTTACATTTGTGTTAGTGTTATTTTACATTTGTGTTAGTGTTAAAAAATGAGACACATTAGCATACAGTAAATAATTTCTGATGGCGATCGTTTAAGTCAAGTGACCTTGACATCATTTCCCAAAAGTTAGCGACTTGAACAAAATCCAACGCGGTCGTATTGTGACTTTGGAGCTTCTTGATGACGGCTGCGCTGTGCCGGCACTGTCAGACCGAGACAAGTGCAATGCCCTCTGGGATGGCCGGCAATTGCCCAAGTCTCCGCCTCTCAACACCAGCTAGTCTCTCTGCAGGTCCCAACAAAGATTACGACGTAACCTCCGAACGCGCTCAGTTTTGCATGGGTTTGCACAGCTGGCACAAAGGCTGACTGCCCACCCTGCAAAGCTGAGCGTTGCTTGGACCATCGCTGAAGTTCAACGTCTAGGGAGAATGGAGGAAGTCTGACACCTGGTGGACACGCACATGCAGCACATCGCCGCCCATCTGCAGGAAGTGCTGCTTTTGCAGTAGGTCCATCATGCTACCTGCACAAACAGCACTTTTCGCAGCCAGAGGCAATCCAAATGTGAAAACATCTTGGGAAAATTGGAGGATTCACTTTACAACATTTGTTTTTGTCATGTTTTTTTTTTTTTTGTCCAGCGTGGGAAACAAGTGCTCACTGTGCAGTAGATTGGCTTTAACACTACCTGCACTGTAAGCACTTTAGCTCACACTGAACCAGTGATGAAACCAATTGAAGAATTGTCAAGTGTACAGCGAAGCTCTATTCTTTGCAGTGGAAATGTTCCAAATTCAGGAGACACACACACAAAAAAAAAAACCTATTGTACCCCCTCACAAATTTGTACGCAAGTCCAAATGCGCCATAGTGATCACTAAACTGTACTACTGTCACTAAACTGTGCTAGTGCAGTAGTAAAGTCTAATTACATTAAATGCATGAGAAAACCCTTCCAGGAAATAAATAAAACTTAACAACAGTTATACATGGTCCTAATTGAGCATTCTTAATTAGAAATGGGACCACTGCAAAATTGGACATCCTGTAACCAAAATTCTCCCAACAGTGTTCTCACCAGCGCGGTGGCGAGGCGGAGGATGGAGAGGAGGGTGCGGGCCGAGGTGAAAGTGGTGTCCTTGCTGACCCGCGCCTCCTTCCTCATCTCCACGTAGGCGGCGGTGATGTAGTCGGACAGCGACTCGGGTACCACTGGCTGCTTCTTCTTACACACAGAAATGTAACGTCTGCGGGGAATTGGACATTGGACAAAGACACAGATTAGTGATTTGTGAATCAAAACAATCCTCACTCCAAACGCTTTTCTATTTCCACACCCATCCCAAGACACAACCATGTGCATACATACCTCAGAGCAGGGGTACGGAACTTCGGTTCCTCGAGAGCCATATCCTGCCTGTTTTGGATCCCTCCCTACTACAACACACCTGACTCAAATGATCAGGATTGTTTCAGACTTCTACCGAGCATGCTGATGAGATGATCATTTGAATCGGGTTTGTTGTAATAAGGAGGGATCCAAAACACGCAGGATATGGCTCACGAGGAACTGAGCTCCCTACCCCTGCCTTAGAGTATTGCGTACACTTTTTTTTGTTTTAGCCAAAGTAATCTGCTGTTGATTTGGGCTACATTTGGGGGAAAAATGATTTTTTTTTTTAAACAAAGATTCACCAAAAATGGGAGGCAAAATTCAATTTCTAATAAAAAAAAGGAGATATTGGATTTGTGCATTTCTTTTTCAAGATAAAACCCTGAACTGAGTTACTTAATCCTAAAAACATTTATGATCAAAACGGGTAATTTTCTGAAATAAAAAAGGGGACATTTTCTTTTTAGATACAAATTAAAAATAGAAAGACATGCTTTGATTTGCTATCGAGTTAAGGGTTTAAAATCCGATGTTAAAAACTTTTTTGAGTGGTACATGCTTTCATTGGACAGCAATGATAGATGTGCAAAAATTAATCGACAACTGGTAATAAAATAGGTCAACAACTATTTTGACAACCGATTAATCATTTGGAGACATTGCACAATTAAGATATGTCCCAATCCTCAGATTTTCTTTAGCCTCTCAAAAGTAAATATGCTAAAATTTAAGTTTAAAATAAAAGTCCTCCATTATCGTTTTATGTGATCAAAACAGGACATTTGCAAAATTCTGTTTTCCCTTTGGAAAACAATGATGAATATTTTTTGCCTTTTTTCTGATATGCTCCAGGCCAAACCAGTAACTGATTCACAATCAATTTGTGCATTTTCCGCACTGCCAATTTGATGTCTTTCTTTTAAATATAGGGATGAAATTAAATAGGTAAAAAAAATTGATTAATTGATCATTAAACTCGTCAGACGCATCCCTGGACGATATACAACATCGCCAAAGCAGGTCCCCACACACACCTCATGAGCTTCATGTCGATGGGGGTGAAGTGCGTGGGAGGCTGGCGGCAGTGCTGGTGTACGTAAGTGATGTGCTGGGCCAGGCGCAGGTCGGCGTCGGCATCCGGCTTGTCCTGGATGAGCCAGAGCAGGTCGAAACGCGAGAGCAGCGCAGCCGGCAGCTGGATGTTCTGCTCGATGCTCTTCTTGGGGTTGTAGCGGCCGTACGCCGGGTTGGCGGCGGCCAGGATGGAGCAGCGGGCGTTTAGGGAGGTCATGATGCCAGCCTGTTTGGTGGGTCGGCCGTTAGGACTTCTCAAAAGCACAAAAGAAGCGAAATTCTAAAACAAGCGGAGCGAGGGCTTACCTTGGCGATGGAAATGGTCTGTTGCTCCATCACCTCGTGGATGGCCGTGCGGTCGGCGTCGGCCATCTTGTCAAACTCATCGATGCAGCACACGCCCAGGTCGGCCAGCACGAGGGCGCCGCCTTCCAGGGTCATTTCGCCCGTTAGGGGGTCTCGCATCACGGCCGCCGTCAAGCCCACACCTGACGAGCCTCGGCCTGTCGTGTACTGGCCTGAGGACGTCAATGAGAGGCGGGCGGGGTTACCGATTGTCATGCGTGATATTTGCTTGCTGACAGAACAACTTCAAAACGATGTTGTGCACTTACTGCGAGGCGCCAGGCGGTCGATGTAGGACAAGAGCTGCGACTTGGCCACGCCAGGATCTCCCATTAAGCAGATGTTGATGTTACCTGAGTGGATATGACAGGATGAGTGTCATGATGAAGCATGCATCTTTATGTACTGTATTACTTAAGCCTTTGAGAAAATATTACATCTGTGTCCTTTTTTTATGTCACGGAAAACCCATATTTTGTAGTACAAAATCTAAGCGAAGTTAACATTTGGCATTTTATAGGCTTTTCATCTTATTCTAGTCATTCCCTATAAAAGGATTTAACCCGAGGCACAACAAAACATTTGCAGCGCGTTAAGAAAATCAATGATGAATGATCAATTTAAGTGGATAAAGCTGAACAACATTGATGATTAAATATTAACAACGCAAGCAATGTGTTGATTTTGTCATATTAATTTGGTACTGGACTGGTTGTCGCCAGCGTCAGCGAACTTCAGGTGGCCCGACACAGTCATGCAGTGCCTTGGGCCACCGCTTTTGTAGAACGTTGCTCGGCTCGCCATGCCAATCCTATGTTTGGATTAAATATATAATGAAACACTACAAAAAGGGTTATGTTTACTGTTTAAAAACCCTTTAAAAAACAGCCACTGAAACATGGACTATTTGAACATTAACACTGCACTTAAATAGGGGGGAAAAATTATTGATTCAACTCAAATGCACAGCACAAAAAATGTGCATGAATGTTTAAAAACAGTTACAAGAAAGGCAATGCAAACATATTATATCGAACTTAAAAGTTAAATACAACTGAATTGTTTGCACATCACTAGAGGGAGCTATTGTACCACATGTTGAAAATTGCTCGGTGGCTTCAACAGTCTGAGGGAAAACCTTTCAAAAAACAGCTGCATTAGCGTAAACACGGCTTAAAAGTGAATGAGCGCTCACCTCTGATCTTCATGCCTTTAGGGGCTTGTTGCACACCTCCGACCAGCAGCAGAAGCAGAGCCTTCTTCACATCCTCGTGGCCGTAAATCTCCGGCGCGATGGATCCAGACAGTTTCTCGTAAAACCCTTCTTCTACAAATAAAAACAACAAAACATTTCACGCCCCGTTGCCTATCCAGTAACACGGGGCATGACACCGCATGGACGCAAAGTGTGCACCGGTGATGCTGCGCAGCTCTTCTTCACTCAGCTCCTCGTTTCCTAGCTCATCGTCCTCAGTCTTGTTCATGAGCGTGATGGCGTGAGCTTCCATGAAAGTCTCCGACAGAAGACCCTACGGACAAAATACATTTGAGGATGAGAACGCGTCGCCCAAAGAGATCTAAACCAACCCCATTGGTGGAAGTAATGATGACGTGCCCAATGTACCTGCATGGCCTGTCTGAAGCCGGTGCGCAGAAGTGGCAGGAAGATTCCCGTGATGGCCACGTGGTCGCCCGGTTGGGCAAGTCGTGTGTTTTCACCGCGTGCGTACACGGTCATACTTCTCGGGATGTTACCAACAGGCACCTGGTCACTCTGTAGAAAAGGTAATTATAGTTAATAAAAACGAACAAAATGAACTAAAATGGGAAAAACATTTTTGTCGATGAAATAAAGTAAAAAACAGACTCCAATTTTGGGGAAAAAAAGACAGTTTATAAAAGTAGGTAAAACTAATTTCAGAGAAAATGTCCTTTGTTTTCATCTTTGTCAAGTTCATACATGGGGTTTATTTTATGTATTCATTTGAGTATTACTGTTCGGCCGTACAAAAGAAAGAAGGACAGCAGTCGTTTGGGAATTGTAGCTTTCTAACCATACTTCCTATGACTTTTTCTGTAGTTTTTTTTTTTTTAAACCTTGCACTCAACAAAATATTACATACACACATACATACATACATATATTAAGAAAAATAATAAATAACAAACCGGGTCTAAAAAACAATTAATGCTGAAGTTAAAAAAAGAAAATCGCAATGAAATAAAAACTATGATAAAAAAAATTCATGAATTATAATAACCCTGCTCTGTAGGTGAAAAAATGCCGACGTCCCATTTAAGAGTCAAAAATCTCCTTACATGCTCCTGGATGCGAAGCTCCTGGAATTTGACGAACTTGGAGCCTCTGGTTTGCAAGTAGAGGCGACCTCCAGATTTGTTGGTGGTGCACTCTTGGCTGGGACACATGACGAGGGGCATGAAGGACGCCGACTGGATCTGGAGGGCAGCGAGACCACAATGAACGGAGGTGCAGCTTAGCGCCGACCCCGCAATTTGGGGAGAGCGGGTCTTACCGGCTGATAAGTCTCGGCGCCGCACTGGTCACACGTGTACGTGGCCACCGCCATCATGGGCTTGACCTCAGTGGCGCGCGTCACAATGCCTCGGACGGTCACTAGGTGCCCGATGCTGTCGGCCCGCACGTCGCGCACCACTTTTGGCTTTGCAGTGCTGGGCGGCTTGAAGTAGAGCTCACTGTGGAGAAAACATTGTTCATAGAACGTGTTCACTTGATTCGACTTTTGAATTACAAAGAAAGAAAAAAAAGTCTGGAATTTGAAAATTTGGAATATAAATGTTGCTGTATTATACAAAAAGTCCTCTGTTTACGATTCGAGGTTAACAATGGCAGACAACAAACTAGTTTACGCAGCATCACAAGAAGGCCGGCTTTATTATTATGTTATTGAAAAAGAACACTATCGTTAAAAAAAAGGACAGTTACAGGGCACATCGGTTTTTCTTTTGTTATATTTTATTAGCGCGATGGCATAACTGCCAAGGCCATTTTTAACTTATTGCCAAAATAATGTGGAAACAAAAAACACGCTTCGCAAATTTTTTTTGTTGTTGTCCAAAATGATTAACTTAGGTAATTATGCTATTAGGCTAACGGTTCATGTAAGGATAGCGGTACAATGATTAATCGACATCTACTTGATTATCAAATGAATGAATTACTTTGAGAATTGATTGATCGTTCTGAGACACTCTTTAACTTAATGTCTAAATCCTAAAATATTCAGCCTCTCAACAGTTGATATTCACAGATTTCTGTTGTCTTCCATGAAAGCAGACGGATTATCTTTTTGTGTCGAATCAAAATAAGACATTTGCAAACATCTGCTTTTACTTTGGAAAACAATGACCATTATTTTTGCCAATTTTAATGACACGATACAGGCCAAACCACTAAAGGAATAATAATAATTTGATGTGTGTGCATTTTATGCACTGTCATTTTGAAATAGTGTCCTGTTTTTGAATAAGGAGGAGAAATTCCGTTTTTTCCAGACATTCATTGATGAACAGTCTAAATAATCAGCATATTACTCAACTATTTAAATCATTAGTTGCTGTCCTAGGTAAAGCTAATTAAATAAGGGTATTTCATACAAATATTCGCTGTGATTATCCCTTTTCGGTGAAGGCATGCTCAGACAAATTCAGGTTACGTTGTACTTTTAAGGTTCCGCTGTATTCTCTGTGAAACGTACAATCTCCTCATGAGCTCCGCCGGGTACTGGTTTCGAGCGTCATGCGTGTCAGCAGGGTCACGTGATCTCTGTTCCATCATCAGCCGGTGCTCGATGTACACATCCAGCGCATCTTTGGCCACAATCTGTATACGTTAACTTATTAGTATGACTTATTAAGACACATGAATCAGACCGCTCCACTGGTTCCACTTACATCTCGTTCTTTGTACTCAGGCAGCAGTTCGTGCACGGCGTCTGCAAAGAGGCCCGTGTAGCGCTTGGCGTTCTCGCAGACGCTCTCCACCAGCTCTGGGTCTTCCTCAGCCACGTCATCCAGGTCCACATAGCAAGACACCTGCTCTCTGTGGGCCAGCGCCACCTGGAGGCACACTAACAATGAGTGACAATAACACAATTCCTCACAAGCATTGTTTTAAAAGCTTCTCCGGCATTTTTTAGCCAAAAATTAGTATTTTTTCATTATAAGGTTAGTATTATACTATACTAACGATTACTTTAATAATCGATTAATCTGTTGATTAGGGGTGTACGAGTCCACGAGTAATCCGAGCACCTCAATTTAAAAAAAAAAAGCTAAAGGAATTTTTTCTGCCATGTATACCCGTTTATTCTGTGTGCACTGCCGGGAAGACAAGCCAAACCAGCCGCAACATCAATTGTTCATGCTATACATGATTGTAACATGCTGCCAAGGCAGCGAGAAGGCCGCTGACTTGACTTCCTGATTGGAGAGGCTCGACAGATGGAGGCCGGTTTACTTGTTGCCACTAACTGTTGCCGCTAACATCACCCTCGAGTCAAATTCAACCGCTAATTAAGGATGCTAAAAAAAAATCTAAAGATATATGCTGACATTGTGTAATGCGGAACCTCTTACCAGTGTTAGCGGCTAATGGCTAGGAGCTAAACAAGTGCCTGAAATAGGCTGGTAAGACTACTGGACTACTTTTGAAAGGCAGTTTAATAGGCGAAAATGACTTTGCACACCTTGATGGTGACAGCCTGATGTTTTTTGCTGTTTTAACCTACCAAATTCAAGTAAAAAATGTTGATTATCGAAAAATGAAAACCAATTGGTCTGGTCGTTCATCAAGGTAAATATGTAAATTTCTCCTCCATATTCATAACTGTTCTTTAATCAAGCAAATTTTTTCATTTAATCAAAATACTTAATATTTGATAGTATTTTCAGTAGGCTATATGAATATCAAAATATTTTATGGCTGCAGCTGATTTTTAAAAAAAAGAGTTTAAAATCTATACCTTTATTAATCAAAAAACGGAATATTTCAAAGTGACAGTGCAGAAAACACTATTTACAATTCAGTTGCTGGTCTGGTCACTAACATGTCAGAAAAATCAAAAATGTTGATCATTGTTTTCCAAATTAAAAGCATGAGTTTGAAAATGTTTCCTTTTGATTCAGCACAAAGATAATCAGTCTGCTTTCACGAACGGCTCCAGAAATCTGAGAATATTTACTGTTGTGGGCCTGAAATTCTGAGCATTTGGCCAATTTTAAACAAGTTTTCTGAACGATTAGTTGATTATCAATATATTTAACCATTATTTTATTAAAGGAAAATCCTGTAAAATAGAGTATCTTTGCATAAATTTATGATCATGTTGCATTTTATTAACCACAAGCAATTAACAGGACAAAAAAATGTAATCACTTCAATCCAGGGGAGAGGATTCAGGTCTGTTGAAAGAATTCAGCTAACAGGTGGAACCTGCACGTATTCGTTTTAAGCAGCACTCCATTTTTCATTAAAAATGTTTTTAACACATATGTCCATTTTCTAATCACCAGACACCCTTTCACAATTTCTTTGAAATGTTCCATAACATTACCACATGTACTCACAAGTTGTGCGCCGTATTTGAACACCTTCTTCCCATTGTCATCTTCAGAGTAAAACTCCTGCAGGAATCTCTTGCATTTATCTGTAAAGGAACGTTTTGTTCTCATTACACACATTAAAGTCACACACGCACAAACACACACAGACGAAATGAAACACTGTTCACTTTTTTCATGTGCAGACATATTACAATGGAATTGGAGCGCTTAAAGATGTTGATGAGAAGCTGCAGTGGGCCTCCATGCTGGGAGCTAATTTGTTGTTCTGCGACGACAAGACCACCCCCCCCCCTTTGTTGAGTAACATGGCATCCTGTAATCTCGATGAGTCACTACCACATTTAGTGCCTTATAAAACTACCAACGAAGGAACAAAATCAGATTCCCAGCCACTGCGCTTTCTTTTATCGCAGGTTTCGAGGTTAAATAAAAATCATTAGGCTAAGAATCTGCTTCCGGATGAGGATGGCAATACATAACATGCGCGCTCACTTCGGTGTCCATGTTTTTTGGGCATAAAAAACACAGCGCGTACTTCTTCAAAGCGCCGCAAGTACAAACGAACCTTGAGTCCCGCGTCACAAGAGAGCGTCAACGAGCACGGGGCTAAGAATGGAAGCAGCTTGCTCACTTTGACGACATAGTTGGGATCTCGCCGCGCAGCTTTGGCGTTTCTGAGCTGGATGATGTTTTTGTAAACAAAGCAGCACATGGCTTTGGCGGCTCGTCACCACTGATATCCCTGCGCAGCTGCTCCGCGAGGGAAAATAGTGCTGCTGCCGTTTCCGATCCAAAACTGATTATCAAAACTCCTTTTTTTTTAACAAAGACCTCGCCAACACTCGAATCAGAGCGTGTATAAGTGTAAAACTGAGCTAAACGCAATTTTGGGTTGCATTGAATACATTGAATTTCTATTATCAACTGCTGCATTTATACGACGTTCGGGAAAATTATACTACTGACCAGTAAATTTTACTCAAAGTGAGTCTTTCAACCAAGGACAAAAAATTCCACCGCATCTAATGTTACAATATACACAAATTTAGGTGATTATAAGTGCGTAGAATTACACAGTTAACCAGATTTTTTCTCCAAAGCGAGTTTGTCAACTTTCAACAGGACACATTCGCTACCACGCTATATTTTTTTAATAGCAAGCGAACATGTGTTAGCCAAACTATTTTCAATCCAAACCAGACTATTTAGAGGGTCAAACTGGCCGACAAGTAACTTTGTGGCAAGTTACTGTTGAGGGTTGGACATGTGCTTGCTTGAACGCCTGCTCTCTTTGTTCCTGTGGCCTCATCCGGGTCACAGAGCAGTCACAACCCCCACCACACCACCTACCAAGCATGCCTGGCTACTAAACGTACTGGTGGTGGTCGCCAAGTTTGAGCAACTTCGAAAGACGCATTCAGTAATTTTCGGGCCGCGTACTCATTTTACAATACCCTTTTCTTTTTTAAATATCTTATGCGTGCTGTGCGCACGAGGATTGACTACAACACACAATTCTTGCTACCAAATCAAACACGTTTAAATTGGAATCTTGAAACCATTCCATTTCAAGTGTTGAAAGCGTATCGTGACAATGAGTTTCCAAGACTTGTTTAGGCCAACCTGTTGCACCCATGCGGCTGCTGAGCGACTCCTACCTTTCTCCGCCGCGTAATCTTTGCGCGCCATGTCTGCTGCCGAGCGGACTAAATTCCACAATCCCGGAGATCGAACGTTCCGATCTTTTCCACAAATTCCGCCGTTTAGTGCCGCACTGAGTGACCGCGTTGATGCTGGCGGAAAGTCGTTGGTTGTCCTCTGGAGCTCGCCGCTGAGAAGTGGCGCGAGTCTGACGTCGTCGTCGGCCAATCGCGTCGCAGGTTTCAGCGCGGAAGAGGCGGGTCTTCTCCGCGGCGGGAAAGTCGCTGGGTCACAGAGGAGTCACGTGACTCGTCCCACTTCCTGCTGGTTGCGAAAGGCGCGAACGGCGGCGATTGGGTTTCATACAAAGGGACAACCCGCAGTAAAACACGTTTGGCAGTTTTTTTTGGGTCATACAAATGCACACTTTCCAAATAACATAATCTCAAAGTCTTAATGGAACTCTTGCTTAAATACTTGAAAATTCCACATTTTCACCCATTGCCATACACACATCTTAATAAACTCCAAAGTTTTGAAAGTACGTCCAACTGTTGAATGTTACTTATTCCATAATTTGCTTTTCTCTAACAAGGAGCAGAATGGCAAAATTCAGTTAGCAAATATGGTTGCTTGCTTTATAAAAGGCTACTATCGTGTATATGATTGTGTTTCTGGTGTTGCTCGGTATTACAAAAACTGCAAATTTCAAATATGCCTCATTTCCTCATGCAACACATTTTATTTGTACATTCATATCAAACATCCATGTGCTGAAAAATATTATTTCATGTCATCTGTTTAATAGTTTGAACATGGTTTGTTTTTATACATGCACGACAAACATCTTCAATTCATTTGAATAACTAAACTTTTTGAAACGCATATGATTAAATTAGCAAGAAATGGCACGCATCCTCTGCCAAATAAAAAACTCACAGCAGCAGGGATCAAAATATAACATCTTTTGAACATTTTTCCTACAGTATCAAATCAATAACATTAGGATTTTTTTCTCTTATCCATTTCATTCTGCTTGTCAATGCTATGGCAATTCATGGCCAAAATCATTTAGGAACACGTCTTAACTTATAACATACAAAGTACACACGTTATCAAAAATTCATTGTGGTCTTGTGTTTCTTCAAACATTACAAAGGATACTTTCTTAACAGGGGGAAGGCTGCATGGAGCAAAACAACAACAACAAAACAAAAAAGCGAGGATAATTCAAGTCACATTGTCACACAGTATATGGCAACTAATTGATATTGTTTTGTTTTACTGCCATCAATGAAGAATCACTTTCGTATTCGTCAGACTCGGCTTCCTCCTGCTCTATCAAGTAATCCTCGTCCTCGATCAGCGAAAGTCTGCAGACACAAGAAAATATGCAGATGTAATAATTGTGGCGCGACACAATACTTAAGATTTCCCAAATCGCCTTACAAGGTGAGCTGGGTGTTTAGTTCTTTCTGATCTACGGCGGAGGTCAATCTCTTGGTGGGCATCAGGTCTGCCATCTCGGATCTGAAAAGCGTGGGTCAGTCTCAAATGAACACCAAGATCCATGTGAGCCATTTTTGTTTTTCCACTACTGTTTTGTCAGCTAACTTGAGTCTACTATCAGTCAACACCAGAGGTACGGACTGGGGAGCCACGACTGGGGGCCATAAGCAACCAGTCAGAAGATTTAACCCGGACTACAATACAATTCTAAAAACAAGCAAAACCTGATAAGAACTGTTGTAAATAAACACATATAACCCCTTGATGCCCACTGTACATCATACCTTTATTAATCACAATGTTTCATAAATGAATTTTACCTTCTAAGTTTATAAAAAGAATGAAATGGCCCCTGACTGGAAAAAAGGTTCTCCACCCAAGTCTAGACATGTATCCCCTTCTTCCCCATTTTCCTTTGCTATTGAGTCTTTTCTGGAACATGTCTTTTTTCCAGGTCTCAAATTGGCTAAAATTAGCTTTTAGCCATTTGGTCGTACTGCCTGCTAATCAGTGGTGCTTTTGATAACGTATTTTTCCAAGTGTTTTAGATATTGATGGACCTTATTTAGACCCATTACTGGGTACATATCGCTGGCGTTGGACCAAAACCTTGTACCTCCTAAATAGTAACTTTTTAGGAGACCCCAAAAATGGCAAGTTTGTTCAACCATTAGCATTGCATCGCGAAGTAGAGCAAGCCATTTTCAACACTTTAGACTGGTCAATAATACAGAAAAGTAACACCCACGTGTGTGCACTCGCCAGCAGTATAGATTTTTTTTTTAAAATATGAAATTCACCAAAATATGACTCATGAGGTTTTGGCCCGACGCCAGCGATATGTGAAATCAGGCCTTGGTGGCAGGCTATTTGTAGAATTAGAAATTCCTAACACAAAGTAGCTGTTGTGGCCAGGCTCTGGCATGTGGCTACTATTCAAGAAACAATCATGAGATTTAAATAAACAAAAAAACACGCACCCCAAGAAGAAATCATCCTCAAACTCCTGTTCAGTTAAACCGCTGCCAACATCGGATTGCATGACGACGTCTTCCCTGGGCCCAACCTTCTTGTGAGGTTGCTTGAGGGTAGTGGAGGTGAGGACTGGGGTGGGCAGCCCACTGTGGATACTGCTGCTATCCGACCAGAATTCTTTCTTGGAGCTGGCCACAGAACCTAAATGAGGCACAAGTGAGAGCCTTACCCACCTGTGTGTCTTTGTTCATCAGTCTTTTCAAGCAATTTCAATGATACATTTTCAAGCTTTTATTGTACATTTGCCGATTCATCCAAAAATGTGTTTGTACAAAGAGAAGCATCCACCGCAGTGGGTGGCTCCCCCATCTGCAGTTCAGTCAATAAACGCCCCGTGCCATTACAGTACTTGCGGCGTTGAGATTCTACATTTTTAGACCCAATCACAAAATTGAAGCACTTTAAATGACTATAAACTAAACTAAAATGTCAGGTTGATGTGAAACCGCAGCCAGATTTACTGTTGTGGGCTATGAAACTACCATTGACACTTTCAAAATAAAGTCATTCAGTGTTTGCATGCACCTGTGTGGAAACCCATTTGCATGCTTTTCTGCCAGAATGGTTCAGCTTTGAAGCAATTCTAAAAGCAGTTTTCAAATGAAAAATGAATGTCAAATAAACAGTATCAATATGATTGTTTTCCAACCTTGAGCACTGGTCTTCTGACGTTTGGCGACAGCGATGCTTTGTGGACTGACGGCTTCAACTTCCTCCCGCAACTTGGCAGGCCTGCCTTTCAAGGAGTGCTGATACATGCTGACTGGTTGCCAGGAGAGGGCAGCAGCGGGACACTGAGATTCCAGGAACGCTACCCTGAAAGGGGATAAAGATCTAGGTCTGCAGCAACTGAATATTATTAGTATCAAGCATCCTACCAATTAATCAAGTAATTGGATGACCACCGATTTTGAGTGTGTGTCAGCAAATGGCGATGGCTGTTAGCTCTGGTTAGGTGTTGAGGGACTGGGCATGAGTTGTGGCCGACTGCAGTTTGTGTAAAACGTTTGTAGATGTGGATGCAATCAAATAATTCGAGTAAATCAATTTATCATTTAGCCCTACAAAGACCAAATTCAATATTTGTATTTTACAATAGCATTTCTTTAAAAAGCGTTTTTCCTTCCTAAAACAGTATTTAATACATCTGAGCACACATGCAATCCACACTGAGTGTGGCGTGGTCATGCGTGTGAGGATGAGAGCTCACAGCAGGTCCTTGTCCTGTGGCAGCAGTTTAAAACTGAACACGCTGAGAATCTCCAAGAAGGCCACATTAGGGTGCTGCTCTTCGCCTTCTTGACGTGCCTGGAAGGCAAAACGTATGCCGTCCCTGATGGCGCAAATAACAAACACCACCAACCATGTGAACTCGCACCTATCACCAGGTTTATGGCAATGCTGTTTGTTGTTTTGTGCGCGTGTGTGTTACTCACATGTGCAGTGCTACCAGTGCTTTGCGAATATTTTGAAGGTTATTGTCAAAAGTCATGGCGAGCTTCCTGGCCAAATCTGTGATCTCGTCAGTATCCTTCCTACTGCTCCCCTCTGTCAGCATCTCTGTGAACAGCTGGATAAACATTTATGGGCAATCATCAAGGGATTGATCAATTGTCAATGCAAAAGTGTTGTCATACGTGATTTAAACATACTTTGAAATTGGTTTTATAGTCAGTAGCTGATTTCACACTGCCTGCAAAATTTTTCACCGGTAGTATGGAAGCTCTGACAGAGGCAGGATGCCGCCAGTGTGTACTGGAATTCCTGATGCTGACTTTTCCCAACAGCTCCTCTTTTATTGTCGTGTGTGTGTGTGTGTGTGTGTGTGTGTGTGTGTGCGTGTATATATATATATATATATATTATTAGTGCTGTCAAACGATTAATTTAAAAAAAATAATTAATCGCAAAATGTTCCATAATTAATCGCGATTAATTAAAAAAATAAAATAACAAATAAATAAAATAAAAGTATATTTTGATTCAAAGACTGTTCTAATAGCTTTCTCTGATCCTTGAAAACAATTCTTTTCCAGCTTTTGATCCGACGTGAGAAAGCATAAATCAGTGATCACAAATCACATATCTTGCACATATCACTTCATCTTTTCATGTTTCATTATACAATGATATGTAAACAGGTGGACGGCACTTGATCAATAAACGTATCCAGACACTAAAATACATTTAAAAAAGTATATAAAAAAAATAAAGCCTACCAACCAACTAAAACAAAGCATATTTTTCCTACCCCAAAATTGCATTCTACAAAAATTGCAATGTCCATTTGAATTTTCTTAATTGTTCAGCCCTTTCTCTGAACCATTCAATATTATTTTTAACATGTAATAATTGGTGCACCGTGAGTATCTTTAGGAACATTCTAAGGTGTGCATCTCTCCAAAAAAGACGATTCGATAAGTTACGTGCGAAACAATTCAAATACAGCTCGATCTGAAAGTGGCACGATTCGATTCGGTTCGACTCAGTGAGATTACGATTCGATTCGATATAGTATGGCTCAGTTCGATAGTGTATGATCCAATGACTATTTAGTTGTTGTATTACACACATTGGAATGAATTTATCAGTACTGTAAATGTGCCAATTCCTTCTGAGATACAGCTCTCCAAAAAAAGATGATTCGATATGTATCTCGATATATTTCAAAGTGAAGCGATACGATTCGGTTCAATTCGATGCACTTGCGCCTTTTAAATCAAAAAACAGTTTTCTGTTTTTTTGTTGCACCCCTGCTGCTAACCGAAACTGCTGCATGAGCATACATGCATGGGATACCTGCTGCATACTGAGGCAGAGAGTCCGGGCGCTCAGTACAGGATTGATGAGCTTTGTTTGCGTTATGGTATCTTTGATGATGTCACCAAAGTCCTTAAAATTCTGTGGGAAAAAACAGGAAAAACAGAAACTACTTAAGAAACAAAAACAAGAGCAGTCAGTAGAGCGCCGTCCTCCTCCAAGGCCTTAAACATTTGGCACCAAAGAATTTGAACATTTCGGTCTATTAGCTCTCTCCTACCATAATGAAAATGTTAAGCTTATTGAAAATGGATGAATCTAGTAAAGCCAATTACTGCCACCTTGTATTATTTTTTTCTTATGAAGGATAAAATGATTTATTTTTTATTTAACATTTATTATTATAATAGCTTTGTGACATCGTCAAAGTGCTGATTCTTAACAGCACAAACATTATTTTGGAAGAAACATGCCATCATGACAATTACAGGTGGATTCATCAAAAACAAAAACCCAATCCTATGAAGCATCCTCGGTAGATTCTGCGTGGCTTCTTTTCAGAGATCTTCAGATTAACATTGTCTCATCAGATTTGAACAACTCTGCATATTTACCGCACGGCCAATGAAGGATGTTTTTTGGAGTTGTACCTTGTCGTAGTACTTGAAGACGGTTGTGGCAGCGGTGAGGTCCATCACGCCGAAGATGACCAACTTACAGTAGCCGGCAAGCTGGTTGCGCTTCTTGTGAAGTTTTTTGATCTCCTCCTCCTGCTGTTCTGTTGATGAAAAACAAGCCACAGTGGAGTAGGTGTGAAAGGAGGAAAAAGGTTCAGACAAACCAAAAATACCACCAAATCAAAGAGGTAATTACAGACATCTGTAATTTTTTTCCTGAGGGCTAAAATAAATTTGTGTCTATTTGAGATGTGGCATTTATGTTCAAATTATCTTTCAAAGTGGAAAGAACTGGTCCACACTGGTCAACAACTTTTTTTTAATCAGAGATGCAGGTAAACTTTTGTAGATGATTTTTTTTAAGTGCTGATTCCGAACCTGCTCATGTTTTTTTCTCTATATAATATACTGTGTAATATAGTCATATTTAGTAATATTTATGAATCAAGGGTTGGGTTCAGCAATAGGTGGATTTTCGTTCTGAAATGTTATAGCTATGAATTACAATACATGTCAAAATATGTATTGCGCAAGCTCTTATAGGTCAAACTTAAAAAAAAAACGAAAATATCTCAAAAATCTGTTGTGCCAAAAAAAGTTAAAGACATTTTTTAAATCAGCGCAAAAATACATTTGGGAACACACTGTATCGTAATGTTAGCATTTATTTCAGGCAATAGCATTTTCCAATAGTAAACAAAGAGATAAACAATTACATACTGGTAGGTTATTTCATATTGTAATTGATAAGAAAGTGTTTCACATACAAAAGAGATAAAGAATATTGCCTGAAAACGAGTTGGAAGACAAAATTCTTATTGAATCCCAACCCCCTCTCACGCCAATATTATTCCAACAAGCTTCTTTGGCGTTGCTTACAGGATCTGGTTCCAAATTATAGCCTATGCATTGCTTGTCTTAAACAATAATAGAAAAACAATTTTGCGACTAAGATGTCCAAATCTTGTATTATTCCATAAAAAAATGAAACAATACCACCAGTGGTAAAACTAGTACGCCAACAAAAATGGTAGAAAGAAAGGGACAGAACCTTCCAGACCATGTGGTTAAATAGCAATTTAAATTTGAGAATATTTTGACATTGACTGTGGATAATGTTAATCACTTCCTTCCTTTATCACACATAAAACCATTTCTGATTAGAATTTGCCGTTGACCACTGTAATTGAAGTACGGGTCTATTAGAGTCTTCTCATTTTCCATAAATGACTAAAAACAATCAAGTAAAGCTTCTTGTTTCTGAGGCAAACACTAGGCTACCTGAATGTGACAGAGATTGGAGACATTTGGACACAATTTGGGCGACATACAACTCTGAAATACCTTCGAACTCGCTTTCGTCCGAGAAGATGTAGTCCAGAAGGAAAGCTGCCATCTGTAGACGCAAGGAGTGAGACGGCAGGTAGTACAAGTTTTGAAGGGCGGGTTGAGAGCGGACAGAATTGGCACTGTAAAGCACCAGGAGGTCACACAGCAACTCAAATGCCTATTGTGGGGGGAGCAAAGACAGTCCATTTGAAGAATTGTACTCATTCACTGTACTTAACTTGTACACATGTTATGTCAAAATAGTGGCGGTGCTGATGCTCAGACCTGATCCCTGATCTCAGCTTGGCCAAGAGACAGGCACACTTGGCAGATTTGGCAGAAGGAGTGCACCTCCTTCTTCAGGCGTTTCACTTCCACCTGAGACAGATAACAGGAAGCATTCGTAAAGTCAAATGGTAAGAATATTCTGAAAAATGCTTCGTTGTCACTCGAGCACCTGGGTTGGAAGAGAGGGCAGATTTACTTTGGCCCACATCAGGTGAAAGGCTGAGCACCTCAAAGCTGCCACCACGAGCTAAAACAAAGCCAACGGACACTTTTGATATTTACTGTTTTCATTATGACACAACACTGTGAGAAGAACTCATCACAGACTTCCTCGTCAAGATGTCTGGACTTCATCCGGCTTTGAAGAAGGTCCATGCAGGAATCAAACAGCCTTTCACCTGACAGGTTTTTGGCACTGAAACAAACATAATTGTGCGGGATTATATTTAGACCCCCCACACTCCCCACCATGCTTTCTTAAATGGCTAGCTGTTATAAGTAAATACTCTAGTGTGATCCATACCTGACTAAGGCTGCGATCCTTTTCAAGGCCATGGCAGCACTGAAAACATCATCGTCAGTTGGGGCCTGGGTCCAAACACAAATGCAAGCGACAGACAAGACAAGAGACAAGGGCGCTGCAAATTTCATCACCTCAAGTAAGTACACATTAACAGCAGACAGTAATGCAGGTTAATGTGAGACTAAAAGAGCTCCCTTGCCCTATGCTGACCTTCCTCCGATCCTGTGGTGGTGTAGTACACCTCATTCAAAAACATTTTCAAAATTCCTTCAATAAAGACAATATTTAACTTTGACTTGCAGCCTTGGGAGTGGTTCAGAATTAGCCACTTTTCTATTGTGCAACCACAAACAATAAATGCATCGAATGAAAGTGTAGTCTGTCCAACCTGCATCAGGTCACTGTAATAGGAGTTGAAGTGCTCAGTCAGGCTGTCAAACAGCTGACTAAACGCCAGGTGAGAGCGGGAGGAGGAGTGGCTGTCGGAGCAGAGCATGTCAACCAGTTTGCTGCACGCGTCCAACACGGCGTTATCAGTGTGCTTCTCTACAATCAGGCATATTTGATGCAGCAGCTGGTCCAGATGCTGTTCACGATCAACATACAAATGTGAGAAAAAAAAGCTGAGAAAGGAGAAGAATAAATCGCAGGTCCAATGTAAAAGAAAAAAGGTGTTTTACTAGAGAGCTTTCATGTAAGTGTAGCCTAGGAGAGGCGCAACAATTCAAGGTGATGTAACGAAAGAAAAACTGGCACAAAAGCCACGGCTCTTCGGGTAACACAGTTAGGTTAGGAGCTTTCGTTAGTTGCTAGTAGGAAAATGGGACACCTTCTCCATCCACTGTGCGCTGCTGTACATGTCCAGGTCGAAGTAGAGCGGCGCTTGGAGGAGGAGCCTTACTTTCCCTGTGTCTGCCGAGTACTGCGCAGAGGGAGCAAACACACATATAAATGTTCAATCTCGAATGGCAAATGAGCCGCAGCTTGAGGAAAATGCACAACATAATATCCCACGTTTGTTTTGGGCTCGACAAAGTAACCGCGACTGTTACCTTGGCCAGCAGCTGTGTCATTAAAGGGATGAAATGTGCCGTGATACGCTGCCTGTCTTGTTCCCGGGTCTTCTTTTGCTTTGCACTCAGGTCCTTAGTTGGAACAGATGAACACAAATCAATTTTGACAAAAAGTCTTCGCATAACTAGCTTCGAGTAGATTGATGCGGTGAGGGAAGACTTGTCTTGCGCCTGCTGCACACTGGAAACGTGATTGAACGGAGTTCAACTGTTGCACACTTAAACTATTTATTTGCAATTAGCTTTCATGACCGCTGGCAACCCATTTTGCTGCATTCCGAAAAGTAGATAGCACATGAACGGCTTTGCGGCGTCGCAGATGTAATAGCAAATGACAAATGGTATGTCTTTCCACACGAGGTCCCCACCTTCTTGACCGAGATTCTCCCAACGGGTGGGGTCGCCTGTGCTGCCCGTTGGATCGCACATGTCATCAATTCGATGAGTGCGTCCTCCTCCTCGTTCATCAAACCTGACCACACAAGAGCCGATGGTTTAGAAGCTCGAGAAAAAAAAAAAAAAATCTTTTTTGTTGTTGTTTTCATGTGTACTGAGGTGATCTCTCAAAAGTGGACCGGAGCACAAATTTGGGCTGTTTGTGAGTGTGTGTGATTTTAATTCCTCACCATCTTCCTGTAGCAAAAGATTTGTCATGCACTCCCAGTCTTTTAATTCGGAACCTGCAGCATTCCACAGGCTGTCCACCAGGTAAGTTCCATGCTCGTGGAACTGTCCACAAGTGGAAAATAGGAGTAGGTCAAGGAAATGTATTCATCCGATACAGTTTTCTTGTTAAACTAAAGGATAAAAAAAAAAAAGTCTGAAAAATAAACAAAGAGAAACAAAGAGGAAAGGAAGCTACCTCACTCTGGATGTAAAAGGCGATGAGGACTTGGAAAAAGGCAGAATTGGTGCCCCTCTCGTTCTCACTGTCAATTGTACTTTTCAGCCTACGACAAACATGCAACACAAACAACATCAACCACTTCTGGGGAAAAAATAAAATTTACATTGTTAAAACAGATCTTACTGTGGCTTTTGCACATTAATATAAAAGGAATTAAATGAGGGGGAAAAAAGTACTTCATATATAGGAACAAGCCGGCCGTGGACGCCAAACTGCGATTTGCAGCGTAAACTAGAGGATAGATTTGAGCACAGTCCTCCTCCTGCAGGCCTTCATCCGTGCCCCTGTACATGCACACAAATCAAGTTCAGTTGAAGTTGGACTCCTGTCAGGTGTACTGGCCTTTTTTTTTCCTTTTAAGAAGACACACGTAATGTGTAATTTCAAACTTTTGTCATTTTTATCAACAACACCCTCTCAATGTGCCACTCACTGATGGATTTGCAGCAACAGCTTGACCACTTCCACAGCAACCTCATAGTCCTTGTCCATCACCATGTTGAGCATCCTCTTCTACACACACACAGACACACGAACTGCATTTACCTGGCAAACCACAGTTAAAGTGGATAATTGACTTAATTACAGCATTAACATTAATTCACCCCTGATTTGAAGCCCGGCAGGAGGAGATTATAACAAGACATAGGGTCTTAAAAAATGTATGCAGTATGAATAAAATAAATCGTAGATAAAAAAACAAACATATGCCAAGCAAACAGCTAGTCAATCCAGAGGGACATCTCACTTTAAATCTTCTGGTGAAAAGTTCCAGGTGGCCAATAAACCCCTTCTCCTCATAGAGACGCTGTAGGCTTCGCACACACTGCAGACGCACCACACTTTTCTGCAGGACAACAGACAGAAGAGAATAACTAGGGTTTACTTTAAGAAACTCCAAACAAGAGCACTCTATTAAGGCTTAAAGAGGGAACTCAAGGCAAACATTTCTTTGCAATAATAAATTCTACTTGCCTCCACTAATCGAAACATACGGAAGAGGATTAGGGACAGTGGGGGGAAAAAAATAAGGTTGGTAAGATTCTCACTTTTATTTCTGAATTCTGACTTTATTCTCAGAATTCTGACTTTAATGTCAGAATTCCGACTTTAAAGTCAGAATCCTGACTTTATGCTCAGAATTCTGACATTAGATTCCAACTTTAAAGTGAGAATTCTCACTTTAAAGTCACAATTCTGATTTTATTCTCAGAATTCTGACTTTAAAGTGGGAATTCTGAAAAGTTGAGAATTCTGACTTTATTCTCAGAATCCTGAGAATAAAGTCAGAACTCTCACTTTTAAGTCAGAATTCTGAGGATAAAGTGAGAATCTTGCCAACCTATTTTTTCCCTAATCCTCTTCCATAGAAACATGTTATTTTGATTGTTGAAATGGTGCAATAAGAAATAAGCAGATTTATCCATCCAATTTCATCAATATGAGGGTGCAGACATTTTGTTCAGTATTGCCCACTACGGTCAAATCACATTGGCAACGTCATGGCTCACCTGCTTCTTGGGTTTGGTCATGTGACGTCCGCAACGTTAGCCCGAAAGCACTTTGACGTCATTTTCAGTCTTAATTCTTATACGACAAACATAATATTAATCATAATACCGTGTTTAGACTCGTGGGAGCACATAGAACATATTATTGCAGAGATCATTTTTGTTGTTGTTTAAACATTTCCAAATTCATTCAGGCTCCTATAATGTCTTAATTTTTGTTTCCTTGTATCCAAAAGAAAACTCATTTTAGTCATTTAGTCTTTCAAAAAAAGAAAGTGAAAGTGACTATAAGGCTCACCTTGTCGTTCATCATCCAGCCCAGATATTTGAGAGAGCCATCATTGAGGAAGCTATCAGGGTCCGTTTTGAGCCACACGCCCAGCTCCTCCATGCAAGCGGCCCTGAGCTCGACCAGACGGTCGCGGTAGCGGTGCACAAAAATGCCCCGAAAGGTGGCGTTCATCATAGACGACAGCTCCTCCTTGTTTTCCAGCAGCTAAGGTGCAATCATACAGTAGCGTAAACAGTACACATGCGAATGTGTTCAACCGGAGTCACCATTTTTTTTAGCCCTTACAAAGATCACAAATAGCAGGACTAAGAAACCAATCTTTTATGACGATCCAAAAAACTGGCACTAAATTGCGTACTCACAATAAGAGATGGAATGACTGTTGGAAACAGGTGTAAAAGTGGACCAGACCAGTGTGTGCGTGTGTGTGTGGTTGTCACCTCACTAATGGAAGCCTTGAGCTCTTCCAGTCGCTGAGAGTCTTGATCCTCCATGTCCTTGCCCTGCTCTAGGGTGTACCGCCGCTGGATGGTTTGCAGCTGAAGAGACACTGCCACAAGCACCTCCGCCATTCCTGACATCAGCTTCATGGCTAACAAGAAACAAAGACACATCTTTAGTCAACCTATCTTACTTGAGGTCATTGAGCTTGCACGCCACATAATAATCATCATACAAAGAATTGACTGGTGAAATTGAGTGACGATTGGGAACTCATCCGGGCACCATTATTATGCTTATATATTACTGTATAAAAGTTGCAAGTTGATACATGCTGCATCTTTTGCGAGAGTCGTTCCAGAAGCGATGTTCTCACCTATCAGGGTGCTGGTGTGTCTGAACGCTCTGACTTGGGAGTCAGACAGCCCGGTGAGGAAAGACAACAAGGAGGGGAAGAGGTAATCATCATAAATGAGACTATTTTGACACAAGCGCACCAGGATGCGGGCAAACTCGCAAAGGCCCGCTCGGAATCGCTTCAGCGAGGGGCTCTTTCTGGACAAAGGGTAGCTCGCTGAACTCTGGAAGAATAGCAAAGACATAGCTTTCATCCCATTCTTTTTTTCCCCCCTAACATATCAATATCCACTTAAACAAAATAACAACAAACTTGCCTAGAATGTTTCTTATTCCCTTACCTCATCAAACTGTCTGGTTAGCGTGGCGATGATTTCTGCATTTTGCATAGAGTCAAGCATCTCTCTGCTAACCACTCCTGGGCAAACAAAATAAGAAATAGTCAACCTTGCCCCTGGCGGGAAAAAAATGCCTGTATTGCCTCTGATAAGGTACCTACAGGATATCTATGCAAAATAGCCTTTGTTGACCCTTTTAAGTTTTATTCAACAATATCTTGGCTATCAGTTGACGCATAGCGCCCCACTTCCCATCATCTGGCCTCCCCCCTAATCCCCGACCTCTGCATCCACAGCACTGAACGATGAAGTTGATGAGCACCAGCAGTCCCTGCTCACGCCTTTGCTTGTAGTAGTCCAGCCATTCGTCAACCACCGTCTATAGAAATGGAGGAGGATAAAGGCAGCCAGATAACTGGATTATGAATAATGTGTGCGGGTGTATAAAACAATGCAGTTGAACCTCCAAAGTTGAAACAATCCATTCTGTGGTGTTGTCTTCACAGAGATGTGTCAAATTTACAACACATTTTCACTTTATAGCTACCCTAATGAAATCATGACTTACAAAGTGTTGAATATTTTACACTCTATTTAATTGTGTTCTTATTGTATGTTTTGTAGAGTACAAGCCTGTAGAGTGCTAGTTTTCTTCTTAAAATAAATGCATGGTACAATTTCTTTGGCCGGTTGGCCTTGGATGGCTGGAACAGATTTCCATTTATTTCAGTGTGGAAGATGATTTGAAATGGGTTATGAGCGTGGTCACAGAACATTTAAACTCACAAGTCAAGGTATATTTTTTTTAGTATGTTGCTGTGGGCATGATAGTTGTTGTGGGCCATCTTGGTGAAGTTGGGGGAATCACAAACTTTCCAGATTTCTGGAATGGAGAATTTTCATCCAGGCTGACAGCAAAAACTTCTCCTATCTCATAGTGCTGTAGCACATGACAACATTGGTCACGATGAAGTATTTGCTCACCACTAGGTCACTCTTTCCTGAACTGACAGCATTGTAGATATCTTTTGCACTGATAGCGTGGTCACCCCTGTTCCCTGCTCTTTCACCAGGCTCGAGTACGGCCTGCCCAGCTGTGCCTTGGGAAGACTCCCGCTCCTGAGAAGCTTCTGGTGTAGAGAAAATGGGGCTACGTGTCAGGTCGGGCGATGCTCTCAATGCATCTTTGCGCCTTGGCTTCTTGGGTTGCTTGTGATGAAAGAGAGACGAAAATTTGAGAGATTTGAAGACGACTGTTGAATCAGTATTAACTATGGCAGGATGAGGATTGACAATTGCTGAGAACCAAGGGTTTGAATTCATTTACTTACCAGTGGGCTCGGCTTGGTCTTTTTTTTACGCTTGGTGGTTTTTACTGGGAGCTCAAAGTCGCTATCTGAATCAGACATATCATCTAAACTGTAGAGGTAGAAGAATGCAAAATATTAAAATTAATGTAAATAGTGTAGGTATACAGTTACACAAGGGATGTCTTTTAGCCTTGTACGTCCATCATCACGCTTACCTAACTAAGTCGGTACTTGACATGGTTGACAAAGAATGTGGAATTTCCATTGGTTATAACTTTGGACAGTTTTGCTGATCAATGCTAACACAAAGCACAAAGAGAGAAACAGAAATGAGCTCGACCAAGGTTATGGGATGCAAGTCTTCCATTTTGTGGAATAACTTGACTTGAAGCTACTCAAGGAATTTACAATTGTTTATAAATTACGAGCACAGGTATCATAAAGCATTTTACTAAAACCGGAGTTGAAATACAGTACGGTACATCGTTTGGTTTTGCTGGAAGACATCACTTGCAGGCAACAATTCTTTGCCACTTCAGCTTCAAATGTATATTAGCTCAATAGCCACAACGCCAACATTACTCATAAGTGTCACTTAACCAACTTTCTAACCAGTTAACAATAATCGGGAAAATTATATCACTACTTTAATTTAAAATGTATGCTTACCCAGTTTACGTCCACCTTTACCCAACGACAGCAAGAGCGCGGAAAGACTACGATTAAACCTCGAGGCCCCGGATTGGCCATAGCCTCATCGGCAGAAGCCGTGATTGGTCCTTGGTCAATTAGTCTTGATTCCAATTGGTAAATCTTGTTACCTGGCAGTTTCCTAAATTAGGCAAACACAGTCAAGACACTCATGAATAATTATTTACAAAGCGTACCGCCCCCCTACTTTTAGACTCTTCTGTATACTCAATTCTGCCTTTACTCTTGACACACTTCTATTAAAAGTTTTTTATCGTTGTTGGTGTTTTTTTTTACAATACAAAAATATCATAAGCATCAAATTTACAAATGAATACTTTTAAATTCATCTCTAACATACGCTTAATAAAAGTAGCAAATATATGCACATCATTACAAAGTACAGTACAGTAATTTGATTACTCATCAAGAGGGGGAGACATTGCAACACTCAACTAAATTATGCCGCCAAACTATATTTAGACGTAGAAGAAGAGTTCCTCGTCCAATCAGAGCCCTGATTCAAATCGACCCGGAAATCACCCAGATTCAGTTCAAAACAACACGAACAAGGTAAAGTCTGAGAATTTTAGTAGACTGGCGTCATTGTATTTGATAAACATGGAATTAGGGATAATGTATTGTCGGAACGTAGTGATTGTTAAAGACACTACAAGTGAATTCGTAGAATATTATCGAAGATATGTTAAATATTACATGTACTATATTTAAAAGTGAGAATATTTATGAACATAACACTGTTAATTTCAGCAATGTCATCCAAATTAAATGTTTTACAAAAGCATAAATTTTATAAACTTAAATTGACATTCTCTAACCTTTTGAATGTCCAAGTGTTCACTATCAGTACTTTTTGCACATTTTGCTCTTCTCTAACAAGGAGTAAAAGGGCAATATTCCCAACAAGTGTTTGAATCGATCAATACATTTTAAGCATTTGTTCCCTGGTTGCAGGATGTCGTGTTACAGCAGTGTGACCCATGTTGATGCATCGTCTGCGGGCAAGGCACCTCGAGAACCGCTGCACTTGATGCCCTGTGAGATTGAACACAATGGAATTGCACAGATTTCGCAGTACTTCAATGCTGCCATGAAGGACCACAAACATGGTACAGTAAATAGAAGAGATGTCTGTGATTACGTATGCCTATTTTGTCATGTTAATCGACTTTGTATGCATGTTTCCCATCACAGAGAAGACAGTTTCATTCCGGGGTCGTGGCCTCAAAGGGCAGGAGCTTACCTGTCCACAAGGCTACACTGGTATAGTGCTAAAGGAGCTCAACAAGTCCAGCTCAGATCAGGAGGTAGACACGACCAATCTCACTGTTACGTTCATGTAAAGATCATGGAGAAGGATGGCTTGTTAAAACAAATGACTGTGCTTCTTTCATTCCTGTTTGTGCATGTTTAGGACAGGACCCTGAAGGTGTCTTGTGTGTTTGACAAGGTGACCTACTGGAACCTCGAGACCCCTCCTAACTCGGACGACGCGGTGGTGATGGCGATGGACTGGCCTGATCTTGCTGAAGCGGTGAAGATATTAATTCTATTTACAGTAAACTTTAATATTAATAAACCTGCGTCATATTCATATGTGACTCCACTGTGGGAGTAGCACATCTGCATTACTGTTCTGAGGTTTGAATTTCAGCTCTGGGCTTCCTGTGTGCAGTTTGCTTGTCCTCATCATGCCAGTTTGGGTTTCTTCTGGTTATGGCCACATTCCAAAAACATGCTTGTTTGGGTCATTGAAGACTTGAAATTGTACATTGGTGTGACTATGAGCATGAATAGTTGTCTCTATGTACCCTACCAACTGGTAGTTTAGAGTTTGCCCACAACCCTAATGATGGCACTCAGTATAGAAAATGGATGGGTGGATTCCATCGACTTCTATAATGTGGTTAGAAATGTTTTAAGTTGTCAGTAATGTTTGATAATGTTTTGTCTCTTTTCAGATTCATGGAGCTGTAGAAGACTAAAGGAAATCCTGCACCGGTGTGAAAGTTTGGCCGTACATGTGCATATTTGGATTAAAATAAGTTTGCTGGTGACTGGCCATAGTCCACAAAAAGTGGGTTACTGGTTGTTACAAAGCAAAAAGTAAATGCATAGTTTGTATTTGATAATTAATTTTGTATTGAAATAAAAAACAAAACTACTTAATTGGAATGTCTATAGTATTTCATCTTCACAGTTTTATTATATTTGTGGATAAACACAGTGCTTAGCTTGGTACCAACTAAATTGTCCATGACTAACCAGTGAATCATACTGTATTTTTTTCATGTTATGGAACATAAATAGCTGGAAGGACTCACACAGACACAGTCACTTATGTATATTTATATGGTATTCCAAAATTTCAGAGGGCCAACAAGACTGATATAAACTTAGGGCCCCTGGTCACATTAAAAAAATAAATAAAATGGCCTTTTTGTCTCATTGCTATCATGTTGATATTTTTTTACTTTGGCATATTTAGCTATTTAGCTGTAGTCTTGTACTCACTTGCCAACTTACTAAGCACACAGATAAAACAAATGCAGTGCAATACATCAGCTGGGTAATACAAATACATGATCTTTTTTGGTGAAATCAGGTATTCCTAATATTTTGTCAATCACATACATATGACCAAGGATTGAGAAAATGAAAGACACCGTTCATCCCAATCCAGTAAAAAATCAACAGCACAATGAATTACATAATCTAAAACTATCAGAATGACATTCACTGGACTGACGAAACTAGGAAGGTAAAAACAAAACACATTTCAAAGAGATGTCATAGTGGGAGGAGATACAATCCCCTCTAATTGTAAGAGTGAAGCCAAATGCTTTCTTTTTGAAGTTCAAAATATGTCAAGCTTGGTGCACGGTAAATGATTTATTCTCCTTCAATAATTTATAGCACAACAATTAAAACAGTATTCCATCACATTTTTCGTAACGCAACACAATTATACAGTCACAAACTTAAATGCATCTTGTACAGTATACACAATACAACAATGGTATATGTTTAAGGCTTCTGGTGCATTTAACCACTTGAGGAGAGTGAATTACATAGGAATATTTCTATAAATCAGAATGTGGCGGAAATCTTCATTTTAGAAGTTCCTTTCAAAAATTGAAACTCCTATATATATTAAGTATACTGAAATATTTCATGATGTTATATACGTATTTATATATTAGATGGAAATTTATCTGTATTTTCCCATGTCTAATGAATCTACAGTATGTAATCTTTAAGTTTTTGGACATAAGCTTTCTATATTTATTGAGTTATTGATTTATTGATATTCACAGATAAAATGTCTTTCATATCAATTCACGGTTCATTTGCCTTAAGTGTAAGCCAAACCTAAGACCAAAAAATGAATGCATTATAAAATTTTATATTGTTTATTTGACATGTGATACAGAATTTATTTCTATTAAAAAAATACATGGGAAAAGTACTTTGAAAAAATAATTGCATAGAAAACCACAACTGCAATATGTGTGGGCAGGGGGATTGCAATTACATTCTTTTTCAAAATCGTTCAGCCTTAATTCAGAGAGTCTCTTTGTCAGCCTGGTGCCGTCTAGCAGTGTGTTCAGTTCCCACTCGGTGACGGTGTGAATGAGAATGAAAGGTTGTCTGTCTCTAAATGTAACCCGGTGCTTGAATGGTGACCAGTCCGGGGTGTTACCCCACCTCTCGCTTGATGTGAGCTGGAATAGGCTCCAGCTCCCCATGACACTTAATAGTATAGGCGGTATAAAAACTGAACGAACGAGGCTCTGCTAGCTAAGCGGGGGTGGTGGAGATTGTGGCATTAGCGTGTGCTCCACATCAGTCTTGCTGCGTTTGGCTGGCAGCGTTTGGTCGTGAGCCTTGCGAATGTGTCGATAGAGATCTCCTGACTGGGTGTAACTGCGGTAGCAGTAGCGGCACTCGTAGGGGCGCTCCCTCGTGTGCACGATGGCGTGGCGTCTTAGCGTGTACGTGCACGAGAAGGTTTTGCCACAGACGCAGCACGTCGGTACATCCTCCACGATGCCCCCCATGGTGTCCTGAAAGTCTGCTAAAAAGGCGGAGTGCTCCGAGTGTTGCGTTGTGGACGGTGGAGGGAGTAACGAAGCGGCCAGCGTAGAAGACGCCGAAGGGGAGAGAGGGAAAGTGTAGCCGGAAGTCATTTGGCGGGAGGAGAGTGTGTTCAGCTCCTCATCCTGGATGTCATCTTCAAAGTCGTCGTCCATCGTCGGCTCGCTGTCTTTGCATTCCTCTTTTTCCTCCTGCTCCTCATCAGAAATGACAATGGCCTCCACTTTGACTTTTGCATTGTCACCATTATTGTCCTCAGTCCTGAAGTCTATAGGGCGGTGCGCACTCCCACTTGTCTCTCTCTGAGTGGCAGCTATGTTTTGAGGAGTCTGAGGCACAGAGAGGTGGCAGCTGTGGCCTCCACGCTGCACTGAGACGGCGCTCTGGATTTGAATTTGGGGACGTAAACATGAAAGTGACGACTCGTTTTGTGCATGCGCCACCAAGGCCGTGTGTTGTTCTTCCCCTGCAGTAGCCCTGCGATCACACACTAAAGATTCCGTTCGATTTTCTTTCTCACGGGCCCGCAGCAGATCTGGTGGCTTGTTGGATTCTGATTGAGGAGGAGCAACTACTGACGGATAGACAGCCTGGATGTCTGAGACCAGGGAAGATGAGGAAGGCTGCTGGTTGCTGCTGTGGTGAATAAACAAGACAGAAAAATGAGATTATTTGGAAATAGTAGTATATTCGGTTAATTAAAGGCCATGACACCTTTTTCAGCAGTCAGATTTGACAAAATATCTCTCCCTCTCCCTCTCCCTCTCTCTATGTGTGTATATATATATATATATATATATATATATATATATATATATATATATATATCCTGTCCTAAATTCACCACCTAAATCATTTGTTCCACGAAATTGTATTAATTCCTCTATTATTTTCATTTCGTAACGTTTCTCTTGGCTACACTGCTCTTTTACCCTAACATTTGAAAAAAAGATAAATCTGTTCTTGGGACTGAATGGCTGGACTGTCAACGGCAGTGAATGAATTAAGGCAACACTGAGGGTTTAGAATGCCGACTTGTACCTGTATATCTCGGTGGTGCTGCATGGGCTGCAGAGAGATGAGCCTTCACCCTGACTGCCAGCTCTCAACCTGTTGGGACCTCCCGACTCCTGCGTTGACTGCCCCACAGCGGGTCCCTGCACCAGATGATGAGGGCCATCCATGCCAGGCTGCGTGGTGTCAGCGACATCAGGACTCAGGGGGGTCTGAACTTGTGCCTCTGGTGAGCCCGCATCAATCCTGTACTCAGATTTGACATACTCAAACGTACTGCGTATTAGGGGAACTGATGAGGGGGTTGTCGCCATGGCAAGGGGAATCAAGCGATCTGCTGTCATGGTTACCACAGGCTCAAGGCCAACATCCCCCCCATCCTGCCTCCCTGTCTCTGTTACCTTCCTGGCCCCAATGCTCTCCTCGGAGCGAGTGCTATCCGCCTCAGCCAGAGGGCCTCGTCTCTGTAGTCTTCTTTTGCACACCCTCACAACTTCATTCATGTGGAGGAAGCTCGCCGCTGCCAATATATCCTCCAGCGGCGGCGACTTCTCCAGCTGCAGCACCCCTTCGTAAACAAAGTCAAGGAGCAGGCTGAAGGCGGCCGCCGTGACAATGTCGCTGTCAAGTGTGACAGAGCTGCTGGAAGCGTTTGCACCAGCACTGCAGAGTGAATCCGAGTAAAACATGTGGAAGAAAGGCGAGCTGGAGGCCAGAACAGCTCGATGAGCCAGGAAGCGGGATGAGCCCACCAGGACGGTGCAGTCGCACAGGAAGCCACGCTGACGCTGGGAGCGCAGAGCAGACAGCAGTTGCTGGGAATGTTGAGGAAACTCCATGATCTGACAAACAAGGAAGACGAAAAAGAGGATGAGAATATATGGTGAAAAATTATTAACTCATTCACATTGACGAATTTACTTGTTTTTTTGCCATTCAATCCCAGGAATTTATTTATATTTTTTTCAAACGTTAGGGTAAAAGAGGGTCTGAAAATGTCTGGCAGTGAATGAGTTAATTACACTCAAAAGATATTTTATGAGTAACACGCACCTGACATGTAGAGCTTTAGGCCTTCTCTGCACAATTCAATTACTAATGTGCACATTTTTTTGTATGTATTACAATTTCCAAGAGTTTACATGCACTGGACTTTTTGGGGGGACTTTTGCACTTTGTGTGCAAATTTTTATTTTCTGATGTTTTATTACAAAAAAATCAATATGACGTGACATGCCACATATGTTTACATGGCACGGTTAAAGATTTATGTAGTTTTACTTCTTACCGATTCAACATTGAATTGAATCACAAACCTGAAAAATGGAAATCGAATTGATTCGCAAATTAATGAATTAATCTAAGGTTCCAGGACCCAAACGATATGGATTTTTTGGAGATGATTTTTGGCAGGAAAATAAATACAGATACTGATCAATCGGCCCATTAATTAACTCATTCAGTACCAGACTTTTTCAGACCCTCTGGGAAATGACACATAAATACGTCATTGAGATGGAATGAGTTAAAACCTTTATAACGCATAAATTAATGTATTTCAATGGGCATCAATTATATGCGGATTTTCACTGAACGCGGGCCAATCTGGTTCCTATTCACCACTAATAGCAGGGGTCAACTCTAAATATATGGTAAAAAAAAAAAAATCCTTTTCGGTTCCCAGACTGCATTGCGTGGTGCACTGTGTTTAATTAATGACGTTATGTGAACATTGATCCTATGATTTTAAGTTGTGTGTAAAATAGTGACATTGGGGTCAAGAACTTGCACAACATGCTTTGCTCATCTAAACATTGTTTATAAAAAATAAGATATGTTTTGTTTTGAATGACATGTCCAAGGAATTACCTTATCAACATATTTCATTATATATATATTCTAGGATAAAAAAAAAATGTTTAGATTTATGTGTAATAAATAATCAAAACTGGGTTACTTGAATACTGTTGTGCTGCTGTAAATGGTTGGAGTACATAAAGGTAAAAACAATCAGCAAATATCGTCCATTTGACAATTGTGGCTCTCTGAAGGACCCTAATCGGCTGAGTTAATTGGCCAGCCGATTATTCGGTCAAGCCCTGTTATTTACAATGCCCAGGCCTAATTCTAATTGACTTTAGGCAAGAAGTGGGGTACAACCTGAACTGGTCACCATACCCTGAACTGCTGCCCGGGCGTGTGGTGTCAAATGCAGAGGTCAAATTTCTTGTACACGTGTACGTGACAAAAAAACAGCAAAAACATTTTCATAATAAATGGGAATCAGCAGACACCTGCCACCGTTCAAAGTTTCCCTTAAAGTGTCTAATGTGCTGTTACGTGAGTGTAAACAAAGTTAATTTAAGTCAATGTCAGATTTCGTCTTAATTTATGTTTGTTTTGTTTTTTTTTAAATATCAAATTTATTATTGTTTCTGTTAAAGTGATGCTTTTGGGCAAAATTGTAATTTCCACAGTCTCACTCTATATTTTTGTCTAGTTGGTTTGATAAAAACATCACAAGTCACACAGTTACTCCGTACTTAAGTCGTTGTAAAACTTGAATAGTTACTCTTAAGCAAGTACGGTACTATTACAATTTGTGGATCTTCTACCCACCTCTGCCTAATCAACTCTGCTAACGCATACCGAATGTGCTATACAGTACTGTTGTGGGCAAAACACCTAATGGAACGTAACCAAATGGAACACAAGACAAACCACTGCTTGGGCAACACGTGTAGCATACAAAAAAAACCGACAACAAACACAACCTAGTAATTTCCGTTAACATTTTAGCTACCTTTGTCCCTCCACCACTGGCTTCCCTAGTTGCCAAACTCTGCTTGGATAACACGCCAGCTTTTTAAAGTATGTTCTAAATGTGAATAAACAGACCGAGATGATGATCTGATCTTACCCCGCAGCAGCCGTTGTCTTCACCGACGACAAACCGCAGCTAGCAACCAGCAAAGACCTCCAGGCCGCGCCGCACACACTGGAAAAGCTAGAGTGTTGACAGTGTCACGTGACGAGGGCACCCTCTATCACGTGACCACTCTGGTAAGTGAACTGCGACTGCTCTAAAATGGATTCCTACGGGGGAAGAAGAAGAGGAAAGCAAGAGGGACGTGGTGGTGTAGAGGCGAGTTGCGACCACTTTCTTTGGAAGAGAGGGCAAAAGTACTCACAGGCCCAACCTCAATCCCCACACTTGCACCCTACGGTCTTCGCTGAAGTGTACACTTCGTCGAAGTGCACGATGGGTTCGAGGGCACAGGTTACAGTGTAAAAAATTGCAGAATTGGGCCACTTCGTGTGTCATCATCGATTTGTGCCCCCGCGTCGGCTAGAATCAGGCGACACGGGTTGTTGTTTTGGCAATGTTGGTATGGGTTAAAATTATATTAAAACTTCAGTAAAGTAGTAGTACAGTAAAACTCGAGCTCAGTCTTCCAGTCGAGTTTGCCATGGCTATGAACCTATGAAGCCACTTCGTGGTTCGAGTTTCGCGGCCTCAGTGTAACGCGGGTTTTCAAAAAGTATTCATCAAAAAATACAAATGAAAAATACAGCCATATTACAGAAAGACGCATTGTCTCAAAGAGATGAGTTGACTTTGTACATACCCACGGCACTCATAAAGGAGTGTTACTTCCTACCTCTCTTTTGGAATAGTGGCCAAACATTACAGGCTCAATTCTAACCAGTGGCATATGTTCTTTGGCCTTGTGGTCCAACTAAACAATATGATGTATTTTGATTTTAAAAATGGTTTGCTTTCCCCTCCCAGGACAGAGATGTCAGGTTGTCTAAATCCGTGTCCTATGTACTTCGCCATGGTGCCAACCAGATGGGTCTATATTTAAGTTCGGGTGAGTTGAAAACCGCTGCCTCTTTTTCTGTACCGAATGGCCCAAAACTGTGATATACCTGCACAATTTAATGATATCCAATACAAGAACTGGGTAAAAATGTTGTATTTATTGTAGCACGGTGGCTTACTGATTAACATCTAAAGGTTTGAATATAGGGGCCTACTCTATAAGACCAAAACAATTATGTATTGTAAATTTGTTAGTGTTTTTTTGTAATATGCATGAATGTATTGCTGGTGTTTGTTAAAACAATACATGGGAAAAATTTCTTGAATAGATAATCACATAAAGTTTTAAAGAATTGAGGAAGCCACGACCTTCGTGAGAATAAGCAGTTCAAATACTTGTAATTGCAAATTAAACTGCAATTAGAGTATTTTTTCAAAATAGTTCAGTCCAAATAAGCAGTGTAGAAAATCGATTTATGGATTTTATTTCATTGTACTAGTGGTGATTAGTAGACCTTCTGCTGTTATGTGTCCCAAAGTCATATTAACTTTTCATAGATGGCTACATGTTTGTGGAGGATCTCTTGGCTCACCCGCAGTTCCGCTCATACAAACTGGAGGATGTTGAGAGGGTAGTGGCCGGGAATGACAAGAAACGTTTTAAGCTTCGTCCTCACCCGGAAGATGGCCGCTTGCAGATTAGAGCCAATCAGGGACACTCACTACAGGTATGGGCTGAAGTCAAGCTTGGTTTCCTGCATATATTTGACCCAGGAATCGCTAGTGCCCCAGTTTTAATGAATGCAGTGTTAATACAGTTTGGATGTGTGAGGCCAGGTAACGGATTTGGAGCTGAAGCCGGTTTTGGCCGGTTCTCCCGACTGTCCTGCCGAGGCTGTTCACGGATCCTACATGCGCAACTGGAGCGCCATCCAGCAGCAGGGCTTGAGTCGCATGAGGAGGACGCACATTCATCTAGCCCCAGGCTTGCCACAAGAAGACGGCGTAATAAGTGGTACACTAAGCTTTACTCTGTGCCTTTCATCAAAAGACACACAAGATTTCAGATTAAAGTGTTTTTATTTAAAAAAAAAAAAAAAAAAAACAGGAAACTGAGGCACTCAAAGTGATTCTGAATGAAAAGGCCTTTAGTTTAACATGGCCAGTTGGAAAAAAATAAGGGCCTTTTAATTCAGAATCACTTTGAATGCCTCAGTTTCCTGTGTTTTTGAAGTGCTGCATTGATCCCTCAACTGAAGAGCACCAAAAGATATCTTTGAGAAAAACTCAAAACATCCGAGAAGCACTCCTGTATGCTTTGATTGTTTTTAATTTTTGGGGGGTATTTTTAACCAGGTATGAGGAAAGACTGTGATCTAGCGATATTTATTGACGTACCCAAAGCTCTTGCTGGTAAGATACACACAGTTGATTGACATCCATTACAGGTCAACCAATTCAAAAAAACTGACATGATTGAATGTGACTGCGCAGATGGTATCGAGTTCTTCTGGTCAGAGAACCGTGTGTTGTTGACAACAGGGAACGTCGAAGGGAAACTGCCCCCGTCGTACTTTACCCGAGCCATACAACTCAGGCCTACGAGTAAGACATTCATCAAATGGGTCAACTGAGTGCATTTTTTTCCATCCTCAATGTGAGCAGATGTGTCCTTTCTTTGTAGGGCGCATCCTGCCACTGTGATTCCAGCAGAAGACCGATCAACAATTCCATCCATTTTCTATATTGCTTATCCTCATTCGGGTCTCGGGTAAACTGGAGCCTACTCCAGCTGACTTTGGGTGAGGGACAGGTTACACCCAGGACTGGTTGCCAGTGTGTCGTAGGGCACGTAAAGACAAACAAACATTCACACTCACATTCACACCACGAGACAATAATAGTCTTCAATTGGAGTCATAATAATAGGCACAACTAAAATGACCTTTGTGTAAATGGCAATGACACCAGATGCCTTGACAAGAAGCCGTGAACACAAATGAGGATGGAACACGCTCAATGTACTTTATTTAAAGTGTTAGTGGTGAACATGTGATGTTGGTATCTGTTTGTCTTCTTACATGGAATTCATTTGCTATTTGTGTTGAGCTAGTAACAATGAGGTTGATGTTGGTGATGCGGTGTTTGTGTGTGTGTGTGTGTGTGTGTGTGTGTGTGTGTGTGTGTGTGTGTGTAATCTTTGTTGCTTATGACATTTGCCATACTGGAAGGAAAATGCCTATTGTCATGGTTTTCTGCCTACAATCCAAAAAAGATCAAGATCGTTTGGTGTACAGTATTTGAGTTCTAGAGCGCCTCGTGTCCGCCAGTGAGCTTGTGGAAAAGCTCCTCGTTGAGCTTGTCGCTCTTGGCGCGGCTGCGCGTCGACATGAAGATGTAGCCCCCGATGAACTCGTGAACGATTTTGCAGTCGGCCGTCATGCAGCTGAACGCGATGTTGATGTTGCCCTCAAACTCTATGGCTACCTGTGATGTGGTTGAAACCACACAAACAACAGCAGCGATGACATTTTTCCCACAGAATAAATCCTTTGCATTTAACTGTAATGTTCATAACCACGGAAGCGTATTGCTGCCACACCAGGAAAAAAACCCCCCAAACCTTATCATGTAAAACGTGAAAATTATCATGTTAAAACGTGAAAATTATCATGTAAAAACGTGATAATATCATGTAAAAATGTGAAACTTGTCATGTAAAAACGTGAAAATTGTCGTTGAAACAACACAGGATGGATAACACGGCTCATTTAAACGATTTGATTAAGTTCTATTTCATGTTTGGGTTGAGACATGGCGAGATTTTACAGTTATTAAGAACAGTGGATCACGTTTTTACATGCTAATTTTCACGTTATTACATGCTAATTTTCACGTTATTACATGCTAATTTTCACGTTTTTACATGATAAGTTTTACGTTTTTACATGATAAATATCACGTTTTTACATGATACGGTTTGTGTTTTTTTTTTTTTCCTGGTGTGGCAGCAATACGCTTCCGTACATAACTGCAGCGGTGGCTGGTGAACTTTTCGCCAGGTGGGTGGGGGTTTTGGCTATAAAATAAAAATCGCACCTGTCGAATATCCCAGTTGACGTTCCACTGCTTCATGTTGTTGTACCGCCAGGTCTTCACTACATCGCCCACACCCAGGTCAATCCGGATCAGACGGTTGGGCGCGATGCCCAGTACCTCGTCTTTACGGCTTCCTTTGAACCTGCCAGACAAGAAAAACAATTTGTTTCCTCCTCATATTGTCGAGCCCTTGTTGATTAGATATGTACAGTATGATAGTACTGTCTTTATTAAAATAATACAAAGGTATAAAACAAATGTGTGCCGGAACCTGACTACTACATATGAGAGGCCAAAGTCGGGCAGGGCCTGCCAGATCTGCAGGAAGCGCGAGACTGCATCCACCAGTGAGAGCTGAGCCACATTCTGGTACGCATCCAGGATACGAGGGGTCAGCTGCATGATACAATACAATACAACTTTATATAGCGCATTTTATACTAGCTACACCTGTAACAAAGCACTTTCCAATAACAATAGCAATAATATATCAAGAGAAAGCAATAAATTAAAACACAAAATACTATATACAATAGACAGCAGAAAACGTCGGATCAAAAGCATGAGAATAGAAATGAGTCTTCAAACGGATATTAAAAATGGACGGAGAGGAGGCTTGCCTAACATTTAATGGAAGGTCATTCCAAACAGAAGGACCTGCAACAGAAAAGGCTCAATCCCCTCTGAGACACCGCTTAGTCCTTGGCACCTCCAGCAGCGTCTGGTCCGCAGACCTGAGGCTGCGGGAAGGTGCGTAGGAGTGGAGGAGCTCGGAGAGTTACCCCAGGGTGAGGCCATTTAAAGACTTGTAAACAAATAGAAGCATCTTCAAATGAACACTAACATGCACTGGGAGCCAGTGAAGGGAGGCCAAAATTGGTGTTGTGTGCTCTGTCTACTGAGCTCCAGTTAGGAGGCGAGCAGCAGTATTTTGGACCAACTGGAGACGCTTGAGAGAGGACTGGCTGACTCCAAAATAAAGTGCATTACAGTAATCTAGTCGAGATGTAACAAAATAATTGATTACTGTTTCTAATTGCGGGTGAGAAAGGAGGGGCTTTACCTTTGCCAGTTGTCTAAGATGAAAGAAGCTGGACCTAACAACAGCGCTGATTTGCTGGTCCAATTTAAGTTTGACAGGTATCTTTTACTGGCAGTGGAAATAAGACTCTATTTTGAAGAGTAGTTTACCATCGGTCAAACTGCCGATTCTTGTGAATCCTTAAAAAGCATAAGAGATTCTAATTTATTATGGAAATATTATTACCAATGATGAGTAAGTTTAGTGTAAAATAAATACTATTATTCTAAAGTTGTATACAGTAGGGTTATCTATACACTAGTTTTAAGACGTGTGGTTTTTGGAAGATAGTTATTTGTTTTAAGAAATCAAATTTTCCTCTTCTCTTGAAAGGTAATTTTGCCATCATAAAGGAATACATGTAAGCGCGATTTTTATTTTTTATTTTACAGTGTATAGCATTTCATAAATTGACACAATGATTAAAAACATTTGAACACAGATGACAGGCAATCATGTTTTAACCTATTTTGCTGTTTTCCCACCTGTTTGGTTTTATACTTCTTATGGTAGCGGGGTGACACCAAACTGAGTGTGTTTATGCTTTCGTCTGTCGTGGCTGCGTTGCCATGAGAACTTGAGCTGGTGTTTTGCATCGCCAAGAAGGAGCGGATGCTGCGTATCTCGCTCTGGAAGCTGCTGTCTGCGAGGCTCTTCCCTTTGGAGGCCAGGCGACATGCAGCCATCCACCGTGCATACTGCTCCTCCTATAGGCCGAAGACAGAAATGTTTGAGACTGACACCCCCCGTTATAACCTTGAGATACACCTGGAGTCGATGGTTTGGTCTCACATTTTCACAGCGGAGATAGACTTCGTTCATGCCCTCTGGAGCTGGTATCAGCAACCTGATGAGGAACTTCTGAGCTGCCATGTTGACATCTGGCGCCACTTCACAGCCTGCGTGTCAAAGTGAACTACGACTTGATACGCATTTATGTGTGCTGTGCCAGGCTAACAATCAGGTTCAAGCGACACCGATGTCGAATTAACTAGAGAATGTACAGTGTGTTTCACGTCCTGATTAATTGGCATAAACTCAAATGCTTTTCTGTGTTTCTGTGTCAGAATTCTCTTGAACGATACAATACAGCTCTGTACCTTTGAGATTAATCTGTTGAATAGGCTCGCCGATGCTCTCCTCTTTGTTCTTGAAATAGGAAATGGAGGTGTCCTGGAACTTGAACCAGTGCTGCTTGTATCCCTTCAGAGTCAACCTCTTTGGTCTGAAACACATTAGCAGTATCATTTTGGCAATCCATTTTGACATAAGGTAAAAAAATATCAAGACATGTGAGTTTCGGATATACAGTATATGTTGAGAGAGAGAGAAATGCTCCGGGGTTTCCAAACGGCGGCCCGCTACTCAATTTTTAGCTGCCCACGGCATAGACTAAAATAAACAGTCTTCAAACGGATATTAAAAATGGACTGTGTCGTTTGCCTGCATTGTACAAGAGCGTTACTTTCTATACTGGGTCAGTGCAGTGCATTATTTTCGTGTGTTGCATAGATTAAAGATGTCAAAGTGGCAACCTGACAAGTGGCTGCCATCGTTTTGAAATTTTATCTAAAAAAAAAAAACATGCAAGAACAAGTCAAAGGCCACTAAAATCCTACATCACAAATCTAAAAAACAATTTATGACTAAAGTACATTATCATTTCTACTGCCCACATTGCTCTTCTCACGAATCAAGTTTAATTTGTGCAATTTAAGAGTTTTTAGGGAAAGTGACGCTGTTTCAAACACATCAACTAGGAGAACCCTGCAGAATTTTGGCCCTTATCAGCTTGGTGGATATTTTTAACTGAAACCTGTCAGCCAATTGGAGAAAGGGTTCCCCGGGTTGCAGAGGAAACTAAAGGGTTGATGTGTTTTTCGACCACATTTCCTATACGATATCACACAAAAAACGTTCATTTTTTTCACACGCCTAAAAAATCTATATCTGCAGAATCCATCATTCGATTTTCCAAATTCTTGGTGTGTTGTACTCCGATTAAAGTTGCCATTCCAACCAGTCAAATTCCGCATGTTTGTCAGAATCTTGCCACGTTGCTAGTCAAAGCGGCCCTTGCTTCCTTTGATTTTTTTTTGTATGTGACCCTTGGAAGAAAAAGTTCCGACACACCTGCCCTATAGGAAAACTTGTTTGCGGTTCACTATTGGCAAATTCACCTATTTGTGTTTTTTATGCTCGTTTCAGTAACACTCAAAGATACCACAAGACGGCCCCAGAGTCCTGTCTAAATTGGAGCTGGTCTCTTTGAAACTCTGTTGAAGTTTTGTATTTTGGGAGGAATCTTGGCTGTCATTTTCTCTCGTTTTTTAGTTATTGGGCTTGTTCCCTATCCCCACAAATAGTGGAGGATTACTTTATTGGGTTTGAGTTAGTATCGAAGCGTACCTGAAGATCTTCAGGTAATCATGAAGTTCTGGTGCGGTCATGTTATCCTGTTGAAAAAGAAAAGAAAATGTTTCAGCTGCCTGGCGTGAATTCTTAATTGCTCAGAGGGCTGATGACATTGAATGAAAGACAGCATTATGCATTCATCGTGTCTGACCAGCATTTCGGAGGCAGAGCTGCTCTCGCCCTCCATCTTAACCTCCAGGGATTGTAGTGCCGACTCAAGGTCGTCCATGGCTGCGGCCGAGTTCATCGTCTGAGGCTCTGACAGTGACACCTTGCTGACGTGATACTGCAGGAGCGGATTTGAGATGCATAAATCCATACACACACACAAACACACACACACACACACACACACACACACAGCAACATCCCATTGACACTGTTTAATATGGAAACATTATTATTCAGCCTTTCATGATTTTTTTTACACCCTGCAGCATTGTGCTCTACCTGTAAAGCTCCAAACAGCATCATCTCCTCCTCTGTGCAGTCGATGTCCTCCAACAGTATGGCCCAGCGAGCCTGTTCATACAGCTGGGTCAGACGCACCACATCGTACTGAAAATATACAAACATCTCTTCTGAGCATGGATTCTGAGAGACGGAAAGAACACTGCCAACACGTACAATTATTCTTGTGTTCTAGAACAACAACATGGACATGCCGATGCACCTTGGGTTCTATATCATAGAAGGCAAAATATTTGAAGCGAAGCCACAGCCGGTCATTTTCTTGGATGCCCTGCTGCATGAGAGAACGGGACGAATCCAACCACCTGAGGGAAAGAGTTACAGTATATCATGTCAAGGTATAAGGTCACCTGCATTTATTTGATTTATAGCAGGGATGGGCAACTGGAGGCCAGCCCCCAACCACACTTGGAATGGCCCTTGATTAATTTTTGAAAATAAAAATGTTTACTGTTTTTTTATCAGTTTTAAGTTGTAATAATAGTGTTCACCACTAGATGGCAAACATTGCTCAAGAGCGCCTCCAATACCAAGACTGTATTTCTTGCCAGGACCAAGTTAGGTGAAGAAAATCCTGTCTATTGGGTAAAATAGAAAGCAGATTATATGTTCACTGAATTTAAACACAAACCTGTCTAGGCAGTTTACTTAGAGATTTATCATCCCTGAAAGATTTCAGCCTAATTCGCTACTACAACATCGATCTCAAAAGTACATGAACAACGATTTATTTTTCATAAGAACCATTAAAGGTTAATTTGAAGGGCATGAGGAGAAATTTGTGTCCTCCAAAAACATGGATATATTCAACGCTTTTGTGTTACAAACACATATGGTGGCTTAATTGGACAAGTGGCTGTTGTGAGCATCACCCGCGATGCAGAGGGAACACATTAGGGATTAACTTTAGTGTCCTGGCTGTACTGCATTTTGTGAGTTTTGTAAAGTGAGTGAGCCAGCCTATTAATTTGGGGCATTAGTACTGTATAATATTAAAATCTTTGAGTGAGTTGATTTTTGTGAAAACATACACATGGTTTGCCGTTTTGTGCCATCTTTGAATGGGAATTTTTATGCAAGAGAGCCCTTAGCACAGGGAAAAGAAAATAGTATGTGGTTATTTTTGTTTGCTTCAAAGCCCTTGTTGTTGAGGAGTGGATCTTTTATATGCATTTGAGCATTAGACTATATTAAGAAACTCTTCTGTACATTCAATAAAACAAACAGACACGTTTTGTCTTTCTTTTAAGGAGAAGTCAACGCAAACATTTTATTTTCAAGAATATGTTCTATGCAAGCCCACTAGTTGAAACAGGGCATTCTGATAAATATTGCGTTTGTGGAATAAGTATTAATCCACTCGTTTTTAGCCATCTCACGGGGCGGCCATTTTGTCTTCTGTCGACTGAAAATGACATCACAACTGCTCACAAAGACCAATCACGGCTCAGATTCAGAAAACAGGTCAGCCGTGATTGGTCGTTGTGAGCAGTTTTGATGTCATTTTTAGTCGACAGAAGACAAAATGGCCGCCCCCCAGAGATGGCTAAAAACGAGTGCATTTTGCTGCTTAATTTTTATTCCACAAACGCAAAATTAATCAGAATGCCGTGTTTCAACTAGTGGTCCGGCTGGGAATATGTTCTTGAAAAAAATATGTTTGGGTTGACCTCCGCTTTAAATTGGAATTTTTGTCATATACGTTGCCTGAGTAGTAAGTGGGAGGTCCTGTTTGGGCACTAGTAGCGCTGATGAAAATTTGTGGCCCCCATTTGCAAATTGATATCTACTCCTGTGCCATATTCCATTCATCAATGGGATCAACATAGAAGCGTGCGTGGACGGTGAGTGTACCTGCCGTTGATGTGGGCCTTGTCCACCACGCTGGCTGGGCGGTACTGCTTGGTTAGGACTTCAGGGGCAGGAGGAGGCTGAGGGACCGACAACATCTTGTAGATGGCCTCCAAGTGAGGCGAGCCGGCAAAATGAGCGGGCATGCCATTGTACATACTGGGTCGGGATGCTGCAAACCAAGAGTAGTGAAAAAAGTGGTTCTGGTTCTGAAAATATAGTTGACAAAGTTCATTTTTAAGGTATGTTTACACAAGAATGAATGTTTTATTTCATTTTTTTTAAGGGAACAAGCGGAGAATACAAAAATTGAAGGGAACCTTGTAATTATTTTGGCTTTCTTTCTTACTTTTCTGTTAAGCATTAGTTTGTCCTCCACAGCGGGCGACTCCGCTACAGGCTCTAAATTCCCTATACAAATGGCAATATTGATGGACTAGGCTCCAGTACTAAAGATGAGTACCTGAGGAGAGGGGCACCGCAGTTAGGTCAAAAATCTCCTCTGTCGAATTTTTCTCCTTCTTCTTTTTCTTCTCCTCTACTGGCCGAAGGAGTGAGAGCTCCTCTGGGTGACGGATATCTGTGGAGGTCAAATGCGCCATAATAGAAAATTCATCTCACCTTTATCTGATTCTTTTTAAAAAGATGTCGGTGTCTGACTCCAGCTCAGATGACTGTTAGCTCACATCAGGGTCGTTTTTTTCTGCGCTCGTACGTATGCGTGCAGAGAATAATTCAATGTGTTCAATGAGCAGAAAAAAGTTACTTTAGTAAGTATTTCTTGAAAAGTTTCCTCACAACTGTGTGTTATATGTACAGCAGTTCTAATGGGGATACGGGCCATTGTGGTGTTACTTGGAGAGCTAAGTTTTATTTTTTATTTTATTTTATTTGTTCTTTTAGGTGGTACTTGCTAATGTAGCTAAAGTTACATTGGCCAGCGCTACTGATTCTGTAGGCTTTGGGCAGATTAGAGTAACATGGTAGCACATAGGGACTAAAATGGAATTTAAAAAAAGCAGTGCAGACAAGAGAAACACTGCAAAATGAAGAGAAAAAACTGTTGGTAATAATTAAAACAATTTCAACGAACAAAATGATTTAGGTCTGTCCCAACATGAATTTTTAACCTCAAACTGACCATGGAACCGTGAAATAACAGCCATCAGATGTATAGACACAAGACAAATACTTGAGGGAAATTTAGGCAAACATGTCCAACTGCTTGGTGCAGCTGTAGCATGTGTGACTCCCAATTCGAGGTTATGCGTTCAAGTCACATCATTGCCAACTGGGGCTCAAAACTATGCATATATAGTGCTGTTTAACATTCAGTCAATTGGCTGTGAAAAATCACAGCTGATTTTTCACTTGTTTGTTTATCAGCTCGCAAGGGAAGTCGGGAGCAACTTCTAACCTGTTTTGTCATGCAAGCTGTGTCTCCGATTGCGATCCATTTATTCATTTCGGTAGCTATCATCGTAAGCTTTATGCCGCAATCTGACTCCAGATCAGGAGGTTATATATTCAAGACACCTCAGGGTCATTGGAAATGAGTAGACAACAGAGGGCAGAGATAGGCTATTGCAATCAGGGAGGTTCTCAACATTCTCAAACAGCACAGAGTCTGAGGACAAAAGTGAAAGCATCATTTGTGGCAGCAATTCATCACCAAGATGCTGAATTACACTTGTCAATTAGTGTGCGGATCCCCTGCCTGCATGTTGACAACATTTAGGTGTGTGCCAGCTATCAGCTAATGCTGATAGCACTGTAAGTTAATGCTAATTATTTGTGCTAACACTAAAGCTCTGCTCACCATTAGGCTTTGACATGATTGTGTTTGTATGTGGTCTGCCAGCCCAACTCCACCCAATGCTTGAAAATAGTGGCTCTTTGCCCAGCCTAACTACCAAATAACGCCTTTAAGTGATTTAGTAATCTGCTGTAATATGTTTTCTTGAGTGAGGGTTAAAAATATATGCCTACGAGTACTGATATATTATGTCTACGTGTGTCAGAGTGAGGTAAGACCTCATCAAACACCAGGGGTGTCTTGAACGTGCGCATCAGACTCCACAGCCGAGTGTGGCCGCATTGGAACACACCATTTCGGCTGTTACGTTCCATTGGATGGCGTGTTGTCGGTCGAAAAACTGTGGCCATTCCTCATCCAAATAAATGTACACATCCACTCATTCCCACTTCAGTCTCTGTAAATATCCCGACTGGTGTTTCCTCGCCCGTCCTAACTGTGATCAGCAAAGAGGCAATGTTTTTATTTATTTATTTATTTTTTTAGCAAAGAAGCAGTGTGCGCTCATCCCAGCATAAATCTATGTAGCTCTGCTCACTTCCAAATGTCCTCATTCTCATATAAATCAACAACACAGAGGTTAATCCTTTTGATATGTTAAAGTGGGCATTAGTAGGGATGTCCACATAGATTTTGGTGCCAATTAATCACTGTTTTTGGACATTATAAGCAATGAAAGTACAATGATTTCCAATAGAGAGTTTGTAATTGGTTCCTCCAGTGACTCCGACCGAACAAGGATAGAACGGTAGAGGGCGCGGCCATTCTGCTCATTAACAAGGGGCGTTATTCATGGAGTCACTTATTTCCTAATTTCTCCAAAATGAATGGATAACATAGAAAATGACAACTCTTTTCAGTTTCCTGATTAAAAAAATATACAAAATGAACTTGTTAGTGAAAACAATGGCAAATCCCGGCCCCACCATCCCTCTAAGCTTCCTGGTTTCTTTCTGTCCTTTTAGGTTCATTTCTCTGTTGTCTCAGTTCATGTCACGTCAATTATTTTCCCTTGTTTGTTATTATTTACTTTGAACCTTGTTAATTTGGGCTTTTGTTAATTAAGTGTTTTTGAACTATCAAACCTTTTTTTGCCTTAAATCAAATTATTTTGAGTGCACACCTGCCCCGCCTCATTGCTTCCCTGAATTTGGGTCCTCATCCATGCCAATCCGTAACAATATATACCCTTTAATACCTTTTATAAAACATTTCTCATATTTGCAAAAATCTTGCAAACATATAATACCCCATCACCCGTCTGTTATAATAACTGGTAAAACAACAGAGATGTACATCAGGTGCTCAGTGGCCTCCCACAAGACCTCATTAGGTTTCCTGTGCGTATGAACATAAAAAAAAAAAAAATCTTACTTCACCTTCTCTTGCCATATAAAACTGATTTAGCGGTGCAAAATAAGCAAGATATTAGTTTAGTATTCACAGCAGCAGCTTTCACTATGTTGTGGAGATATGTTGATTATACATTAGAATGCAGTATCCGATAAATATCGGAAATAAAGTGACACACTCACTGAGCAGCGCGCAGATGCCCATCACAGTCTGGAAGACAGGATTGGAGAAGCAGGCACAAAGCCTCAGGGTGACGCCGTTGGGCAGGCCCAGCCTTAAGGGCTTATGCTGGGGCATGAAGAGCAAACGGGCATCAGCGTGAATGCCGTATTTCTCCAGGGTCCAGGATGTCCGCAGCAGCCATTGCTGCTTCTGCTCCCACCACAGCGCATGGTCCGACCAGTCACGCTGAATCTCTACAGGACACACACATACAGTATATTTGAATACATTCATGATGTTATATTTTCATCGCATACTGAATAATGAAGTTGTTTGATGTAGAGGAGAGGTAGAAAAATGTTTGGGCTCAATGACCACATTTGCTTTTTAAAACAGGCTGATGGGCAAGGCCATTCGAGGATGAGGTATGAGGTGATAAAGAATATAAGTATTTTACTAATGGACCTTTATTACAAAAATGCACTTTTTTGCACTTATAAAAAGTATTGCATGTGAATTGTAACCTAATAAAATATTTTGCATCAGTGTGAGGATAATACAATACAATACGATACAATTTTATTTATATACAAGATCTTGTTCCTTTCTCTTTGCTTTGAGACAAAGCAAATGTTTGTGGTGGGGTTGGGTGCCAGTTGCATGAGGCAGATGGTAACTGCCTGTTTATGTGTGTATATAATATATACACATACACATATACTATATATGTGTGATGCCGCCCAAGGAGAAATAGTAATACACTTATTAAAAGTAGCTAAAAGTGTGTATGTACTGTATTCAAGGTGTCCATTCAGTGTGTCTACTGTGTGAATGCATCTGAGACAAAGAGACAGACGACTCACCTGTCTTCTCCACCAGCTTGAGGATAACGCCTCCCACATGGAGATCAGAGGTCACACTGAGGCTGACAGGTGGAGCGTCAGGCCCCAGATTCTCCACTGTGATGGACAGTTCCCACACCGCCATGCTGGGTGACAGACAGGTGATTGAAGGGGACATTTTTGGGATACATCACATGGTATGTAATACATGTGTAAGCCTGGCATAAGGCATTCTTTTTAATATTACAACACCAACGGCGATTCAGCTAATAAAGTTTAAGCGCACATTTGAGGCTTGGTCTCACATGATACACACACTTGATGGGTGAGCCTGTCCAATATGACAAACGCTTCCTGCTTCTGCCTTAATCGCCAGGGAAACACACTTCCGCTTTTTTTTTAAGCCACAAAAGACGAAACGTTCATTCAATGGCAATAAGGTCATCAACTGCATGTGAATATATGAAGACAAATGTAAATACATGTGCGGAATGAAGGTGTATTTTTGTCTAAAGATTTAGGATGGTAAAAGACTGATATTGCTCATGACATGATTCACATACAACGAGTAGATGACACATCTAAGCCTCTTTTAGGAAGATTAAAATGTATCTCTGTTGATCTGTTTTTGAATAAAGATTAAATACGAAGGGTTTGAGGGAATTTGATCTTCTTGAATGAATCAAAAAGACAGACGTACAAAACAATTCATACACATTATCCTTTTTACTTACTCAATGTCAATGTCTGGCCTGCACACACATACACATTTATACAGATATATAAGGACAATACCGTCAGTCTCCTCTGTTCAATTTTGAGAAATGGAGGTCAGCAAGATAGCACCTCTGTCAGATCAGTGAAGAAGTCCAAATATGTCATGTAAAAGTGTGCTGAAGCAGTTTCTCCTCTCTTTGGCTGGGTGGGCTGTGGTCTGTAACTGTGTCTGTGTTGCATGTTCCTTTTTTTTCTCTTTTCGTTTTGTCAGTTTCCGTCTGGCGGAAATGTACAAGAGGTAAGCCTACAGCTTTTGATTGACAGGCTGGTCATACATAGTTTGCAATGTGGCCTGTGGATGATATACTGCATAGGTGTGGTACTGCATTACTCATGGATTCATACACAATATCTGATATGGCATTAAAATATTGAAACATAAGTAAAAGAGAGAGGGTAAGTGATGAAATTAGCATTTTTAAGGTGGTATAAATACTAATGAAAAACTATGTGAAGTGTTGTGCTCCGTGTGTCCTTAAAAACATAAAACTATTTAAGTATTCGTCAAATAATGTTTAATTATGACATTTGACAAATACGTTTGTTTGACTATCATAATATAACTAAGCGAGAAAATTGCCTACAAACTTGACAAGTTCTAAAAAATCATTGATGCACTAGGTCATTTTTCACCTCTAATGTCAAGCTGCATTTATTTGAATTCTAATGTTAATAAGACATTTTGCTTGACTAATCAAAAATAAGCAAATAGCCCACACCTCGATCAACCCCAATGTTATTATGTTTAAAGGTGTGAGTATTTCTGTTATTTCAGTTGGTTTTCTTAAGGATAATTAATGAAGTAGTTAAACCAGAGGTGTGCAAAATTTCATTTCCCCCCCCATCATCTCGGAATGACATGACCCATAATTGAAAAAATAAATAAATAAATAAATGCGGCCTTTGAGCAAGCATTTCCCTACCCGAGTTAAACAAACAAAGTGCACATTATTTTTAATTTTGTATTTTGTCAAGTGTCATAAAATCTCCTACAGTCCTTAAAGGGATCGCTAGTTTCTCATAGTTGGTCGCTTCGATTCAGAGTTTTGTTAAAAAGGATTTACAGTGTAAAGTGAGCAAATAAACACATTTCACATAAAATAGAAAATGTAGGTACCATTAATCGATAAATTCTGATCCCTGACGCGGCATTTTCTCCAAAACATTTCGCTACAATTTATTCTCCCCCACCCTATGAGTGTAATGGTACATTCCGTGTAACCAAAACAAAAATGGCACACGAGAAGTCGATGTAGGCTAGCGAAAGCGAAACCAGACACCTGCATTTGTATTTGACACAATCATAACCTCTGTGGAGCGCGGGTGAAACGTCCCACTACCGAATGAGACATGGCGATACAAATATTAGGCCTACTTTCACGTATCAGAACCCCGCTACTGTTCACAAGCGGGCCCGTGTCCCGTGTGGCCACCACCGGTGTCAGGTTCAAGCATATTATTTTAACTCCTGGAAGTGTCCAGCTGGGACGCAAGCCAGCGACAAGTATCGTCCACGGCCATATTAACACCGCGAACTTTACAACCACCACAGCAGTCAGGAGGTGCAGTCAGGGGAATTGTTTCTCCTCTCCGCCAGGGAAGCGAATTAGGTCGGACACTGTCATTGGCATCGGTGCGCTCACAGCGGCTCTCCACACTGGGGCGATGGCAGCCATGAAAGTTGACCTGAACTCCTCTCAGGGCGACTGGAAGGAGATCAAGGGTGAGGCTGACTGGTGCGCCTTTCACGATGTCATTATTTTAATGTTCTTGTCTGCATAAAATGTGAGTGAAACGTTTCCCTTTGGAAAATCATAGTCCAAAGTCAGATTGTGTAAAAAAGAACTTTGCCGCTATTACAGAAAACCCATGAGTAATTGAGCATCCCAAAAGGTTTGTAATTGCCTAAAGATACCACGAGATGGCAATAAAGCACAATATGAAGTTCTACAAATCACTTCAACATAGTTCCTTGGCACCAAGGCAAAGCCAGCGACACCACAAAAACACTTGCACCCCATATCTACCGACACGCTGCAACAGAAAAATTGCGACCCTGTATCTGTTATTGAAGCTTTACTTAAAGTGTACTGTACTCAATTAATATTTTTTTTATTAAACTGCAAAGATATGGTTCGCTTGTCAAAAAGCGATAATAAAGGAGAGAAAGTGCATGTTTTTCAGTGGCTGTTGGCCATGATTGATCGGCCCATTCGCTCACTGTTTTTTTTCCGAAAACAGACGTAAACCAGAACAATTGCAGTATGAAGCTGTACATGACGACAAAAACTTGACATGTGAGTCAGGCTCTTTCTACATTATGATGACTGGGAAAGTAGTGCTACACCCAGTGAGGAAGGGATGGAATTGGCAAGACTGGGAGTTGTGAATTACAAATACGTATGGGAAACATTCCATTGTTAATATTAATGTGTAAAGCAATTACACGTTCAATTCTTTAACAAAAATCACAAAGGCATGTGATTTTTGTTGCATGTTTCATTTTTTAAACCATCTTGTCTTAAGAGTCTTTAGTGAACCTAAATGCTTGTTTTTGGAATGTGGGAGCAAGCCATAATATGGGTACAACATTTTATTTGAGTGAAATCTATGCTGAAATTGCTCTAAATCTGATTATCTATTTCATTGTTTCTCTCAGAATTTCTACTATCTCAGCCTGTGGAGGTCAGACGTAAATACTACAGGACTGACTTTGCACAGCTGGACAACATCCCAGCTTGGACTCACGCTGGAGGTCTGTCACTAAACTGAATTCCTTTTATTACATTTATTACGCTATTGTTGGTGTAATTTACCAGTTTCATAATTGGTCCTGTCTGTTTCCGTGTCAGCTTGTCCTGAAGTGAGTCACTATCCCAGGAATCAAAAGCTTGATGGGAAAATCTCGGTCTACAGTGGTAACATCACAGTGCTGGAGGTAGATGCCATTGTTAATGCAGGTACGCGAGTCTGTAAATGTTGCTTTTAGCTCACTGAATCTGTATAAAATGTCTTCTATGTTTGACATACCACAGAGGAAAGTGTTATTCACAGTCATGCCAAATTTAAATGATTTAAAAAATTGCCATTTAAGGGATAAAATAAAGCTTTAAAATAATTAAAAAAAAAAAAAAAAAAAAAGCTCTTGTGGCCACTCTCAAATGTGGTGGCCGTGTCTGCCCTGCATGATGCCATGCCCTGATGAAAAATGGATGTTACACAATACTCAATGATTTCATGTTTTCAGCGATTACCTTCAATCAAAACTCTGAATTCACTTTACGGGGTCTTTGTTTTATCTGAAAAGAATTACTTATTTTCCACAAATAATGTATCCTTAATCATCTATTTATGCCAGCGACATATAATGACAAGCAAAACAATATATTGCTCGTCAACTAGATGGCAGAGGGTGCAAGTAATCTGCATATGCACCTGTTGCCAATCCTTGCAAAAGAATAGAAGCTTTGTGTTCAACTAAACAGGCCCCATTTTTGCGCTAAGTCAATTTGTGTGTAAACAGAAAAACGGTCATGATCGTCTCAGTATGTTTACTTTGTCAGTATGTATACTTTTGTGACATTTTTGTTTGGTGGAGTAGAGTTGAGCTTTTTTTTTTTCGAATGTAATGCTCAATTCAAGATGTGAAACACTGCCTTAAATTAACCTTTAGATGGCAGTGATGGACCGCTCATGAGCCGTTCCCTTTCCCCACAAGGCAGTTTGCATTTGAGAGAAATGTAATCTGTGTCTTGGCACAGGAATGTGTCAAGGGAGGGGAAAGGCAGGCCAACATGCCTAAATGATGCTTGATGATGAGACTGTAGCAGAAAATGATAGATCTCCATTTGGCAGCTGACTGTCAGCAGGTGCCAACATCCAAGTGAGTGTGTGGAGAATTCCCACTCATTTGCGGCATCACTGCTGCGTGTGTAGGCAAACATTACAAGTGCACACAAACAGAGGGGATTATGTGCTTGCATACAGCATGTGATGGTAATTTGTGTCCGCGATGACAACTTTTGTGTTTCGCGCTCGTTTTACAAGAGAGTTTACAGCGTGGCAAATGGCAAGAGCGCCAGTGAAGTTAAGTGTCATTCAGTTGAAATGCATTTCGAAAGAAAACATGTCTGTCAGACACACAACTCCGACAGAAAGCAAAATGGGAGATTGGAAGAGGGAAGACAGTAAGATATAAGTGAAGGCAGAGCGAGGCTCGCATGTAAATCACAGAAGGCATCACCATGGCAACAGGCAGGTACAGGGCGCCCTCAAAGGATTTTTGGGCTGCGGCGTTGAACCATCCTTTCTTTTGTCTGACTGATTTGCTGTCCCGCTGACATTCTCTGCACTCTCTTGTTGACTAAGAGGCCGACCTTTTCACGTGCTGACTAACTGATTGACTCAGAAGCTTTGAGCGAGGTCACTTCGACGCGTGACGTTCAAATGAGACAGTGGCTGGACAGTTAAGGACAAGAGGGCAATTATAAAAACAGTGAGTTATTTCAAAAATAAAAAAATAAACACCAGCAAACTTATTCTCCTGTGGCAGAGCTGCCGGGCAAGCAGGAGCGTTGGGAAGCAGTTAAAGTCGCAGTTGACATGCGGCTCGGACTGTAGTTGTTTTTGCGGCTGCATCATTTAGCCTAAGGCAGGCAGCAAACATTCACTTGAAGCCAACTGTGGCCAATTATACGCCATACTAGCTGACTGGTAGACCAATATAAGATAGGTTGAGTTCTTCATGGCCCGAGGACTCACAGAAACACTCCCAAATGTGTCCAATATTACACACCAGTGGTGACTATGCATTAAATGAAGGCAGAAGACACTTGCCTTAATAAATATTTTATATTTAATATAGAGAAGTGATTCAAATTGATGTGTGTGTGTGTGTGTGTATATATAAAACTGTCCAACAATCCTCATAGTGCTGGGTGTGTATTTTTGAGTGTGTGACTCTCTCCACTTGGCTTTCCAGGGCTCCATTACCGCATTTCCATTGGCAGAAATAGGCACCACAAAGTACGACAAAGTTATTGTTTAGGGTTGAACAATTAATTGAATTCAAATCGACATGGCAGTGTAGTAGAATGCCATTTTCAAATCGCAAAGGCTACAGTTTTAGAAAAAAAAAGTCATTGCGGTCAGTCGGTAAGCTTTATTTTTTTTATATTTTGTCAATATGTACTGTATATTTTATTCATTTATATAACGCCTAAATAAGTTTAGTGCTTGAAGTGGAAGTCAACGCAAAAATGTTTCTTTTTCAAAAATATGTTCGATGCAAACCCACTAGTTGAAACAGGGCATTCTGATAAATATTGTGTTTGTGGAATAAGTGTTAATCCCTCCGTTTTTAGCCATCTCTGGTGGCGGCCATTTTGTCTTCTGTCGACCTAAAATGACATCACAACTGCTCACAACGACCAATCACGGCTCAGATTCAGAAAACAGGTCAGCTGTGATTGGTCGTTATGAGCAGTTGTGATGTCATTGTCAATCGACAAAAGTGACAAAATGGCCGCCCCAGAGATGGCTAAAAATGAGTGCATTTTGCTGCGTAATTTAATTTTCCACAAACGCAAAATTAATCAGAATGCCGTGTTTCAACTGGAGGGCCTGCTGGGAACATATTTTTGAAAAAAATATATTTGGGTTGACTTTCACTTTAAGTGCAGTCCATACGTTTACATATCACTCTTTCATGAAACATGAAAAGTTGAAGTGATACAGCCACAGATTAGTTTGACATACAGTATACTTATGTTTGTCACACTGTTTGGTAAAATGTTGTGAAGTTGTCATAGTGAATGCTTAAGAGTGTAAGTCAAATTGTTTAGTAAGTTAACAACTGTAATTGAAGTAGATAGATAACTGTCTTTTACATTCATTTGTGGTTTATTTGCCATTATTTTAGTGTAAGCCTAACCTGTTTTTGCTTTGTAGTCTTTTATGTTATTGTAAGAATGCTTGGGAAGAGGACCTTGACAAAAATAAACGCATGTGAAATTGTAGTCGCAATACTGAGGAAAAATGTTTTGTTTTGCCATATACTGCACACACTTCTCAAGGTTTTTTTAATATCACAATCACTGGCCTGTTTCACTTTCTTGATAGTCATACATAGGCCTCTTTTACACCCCCCCCCCCCCAAAAAAAAAAAGCTGAAATACGTGATGCCTGAAGCTAATTCAATTTACACTGTGTGAGAGAAAAGCATAAGTAAGCGTTGGACGTGGATGTCAGGAAGCATAATTTATAAATCTGAGCAATATACAGTTTGTCTGGAAAGTTTGTTAACCGTTTTTTGTTAGTGAACTTAGATTCTACTAACCACCTCCACCTTAATTGCTCAATCGCTGGAGCTGTGGAGAGTGAGAGCCTGAAGCTTACTCATACTTTAACTCACATCACTGCTCACAAGTGAAGACAACAAAACGGCCCAGCAATGTCTTGGACAGTATCTTAAAAAAACACTTTATTTGAATCTGCATTGGTTTAGCCTAGAGAATGTTACATAAATATATTGTAGCAATATTTTTATTAGTCAGTGGGGCAGTTATGCTTGTGCCCTATGAATTCTGCCTAGCACCAAGTGTAACAGGTGGCTAGCGAAAGCAATCTTAGCAGTATTGTTGAATTTGAATAATCACAGGCTATCTTGTCATTGCCATTCACAGCATTGCCATTGGAAGAGAAAAGTGAGTCAATGGGAAATGGTCATTTTCACATTTGAGTGACAGCATCCAAAGATTTTTTTGCATTAAAACCTCACTGCATCATACGCGTCAATGATAGCACATTTCCGACATTTGTCAGCACGCCCTGATTGATCAGGTAAGCGGGCCGTTGCAGATATCTGGGCGGGTCCTGCATGTCATTTGTGTCGCTCTCAATAAAGATTGGATTTACAGTAATTTCCCACTCCGCCTCATTCTCCTCCTCCTGGCCCGCCCCCTCCCTCGTTGCTTCTACATTTTAACTGCCCCTGGCTTCTGCCCACGCCCATAAAACACTACAAACATAAAAACCCACAAGCACTTAAGAGCTGTCCTAGCGTGGAGGTGGGCGGCGGGAGGTGGGGAAGGGGAGGTACGGTGCGAAGGGGGAGGAGACGCTAGGCTAAAACATCCTCCTCTTTACACCCCTCAATCACTTGGTCCGTAGAAGGAAGGAGAGATGGAGGGGAGGATATATTGTCTTTGATGGGCTTGCTGATTAAGATGGATTGCACAATGAAACGTCGATGAAGTGAGGAGTTCTCAGGGATTGTCTACGTGAATGCGCGTGTGTGTGTGTGTGTGTGGGGCCACAACATCTAAAACCCCTTTCTAAAATTGATTCATGCAAATGTGGCCCGCAGTAATAAGCTATATTTTTAAATTGCAAAAGTTTGATTCCTTAATTGCATTCCGGCACTTACTCCTCCCAGTTCCCAGTGCAGTAGTTGGTGTATATTTGTGTTTGACGCTAAATGCCATTTATTGTGGCCTGAGCACCATTTGCATAGGATTAAACTTTAATCACGGAAAAAGATTTAAAAACTGAACTGTTTTCTCTGCTCTCTATTTTCATATAAAGCCCTCTTTTGCAGTAGCACTCTCAGTGCGTGTGTGAATAAATGCTATGGCAAAGTCTGATAAATCTTTCAGGCTAGACCATTAAAATGGGAAAAATGTGTCTCTAAAATTAAGCCCTGCGACATCAAGTGATAAAGAATATATCTTTAGTGCTGCTGCAGTGCTTCATCTTCACCATTTGAGACACAATATATGCTGGCACACTAGGGCCAAACATAAGTGATTGCAAACATTCAGGCCTGCCTTTATGCACATGCTTTTGCCGAGGGTGTGATACCGTTGTACATGGGTGTATTGTAGGTTTGTGTGCAGTTACCATGTTGCATGTGTGTGTATGAGATATGCTCCCTCTAGCTTTTCTCTGTAGGTAGCAGATAAAGCTGTTGGCCGCTGCTGGAAACCCATTCAACCTGGCAACAGCTGAGAGATACAAGATTAGGCCCGGTAGTTTTTTTTTTTCCTTTCTGGGCCGCAGGTGCCCGACAGGGTGTAGCGACAGCCACTGTCGGTGTGTGTGCTTGCACTCAACGCTAACGTCCTTGCTGATAAGAAGTCGAGAAAGCGAGTGCAGATGGGAGGATGAGGCGGGTCAAGGATTGCACTAAATGCACAGTGTTACAGGTACCTCCAGCAAGCATGAATAAAAGCGCGTCATTTAATACAACATGGTCGGCCAGAAGGACATTGTCAGGAAATTGACACTTTTCCATCAAAGCTATGAATTCGTGGGTGTGCATGTTCAGTTAGAAGAAGTGAATCTGACAATAAACATGTATTGGAAGCACTGGCAAAGCATGAAACAAACATTCATACCATTTAAAACTTTCTCATTCCCAAATTTTCTCAAAATTTAAAAATAAAAGCCCCAAATGAAGACTTGTTTTCCATATTTCTTCCTGTTACCCTATTTCTTGAACGATATAATACATTCTAACTTCAACTTTTCAACTCATTCCCATTCCAATTTTTAAGATAAAAGCCCATTTTAGGACATTTTTACATGTTGACTTCCCTTTTTCACATTTCTTGACCGATTCAGAGCATTTCAACTTCAAACAGCTAATTCAGCTAATTTCTGTGATTGTTTTTCATATTTTCAAAACAAAAGCCTAAAAAGAAGACATTCTATGTATTTACTGCTAATTTCTACATTTATTGATGGATTCTAACCATTCCAATTTCAAAGTATTCCTCTCATTCCCTTTCCCAAAATGCACAAATTTTCAAAGTAAAACACCTAAATAAAGACCGTTTCAGACATTTACCTTCAATTTCCCCAATTCTCTACCCATTCAAAACAGTCCAACTTGAATAAATTCAGCTCATCCAGGACCGCAAATGACATTCCATATCATTCCCTATCGTTTCACATAATCCCACAATTAACTCTGCAGCATTACAGGTCAACCTCAACTTTTCAGTATTCATGTGCAATTTCTATAGGAATTACATCATCTAGTTAATGTATAGCCTTCATGCAAAACATGTAGATCTGTTTTAATTATAATTGTAAAACACAACTGAATTCACCAGTCACATCATTAGACACACCTGAAATAAATTCAGTAGAACCATTTCACAATGGGTGCTTGATTAAAAGTTCAAGAATTTTGACCGTCGTAATGTAAAAGTGCATTATAATTCAGTATTATCCACCAGTATCAATTCATTTGTTTCATTTACAATCCAATAAATGTCTGCCAAATTTTTCATATTTATAAATATGATTATGTTTTAAATTTGACTAAATTAATTTGTGCAGGTTCAAATGTGGAAATGAAGGAACTTTGAAGTGCCTTAAAATCAAAATACAAAATATTAGATACAGAAAAAGAAAGGCCTCGAATAAAGACATTTTGAGTTGCTGCATTACAATTGTAATTAATATTAACTAAACAGCTTTAATGTCACTTTTCTTTCCTCAGTTTTCTGGTTTTAAACTACAGCATTGTGTTTGCAATGAATTTCCTTACCTTTGTTTCTCCACCACTTGCCTGTCTCACACACACCCACTCTTTCTGCTCACAAAGCTCCGAATTGATTGCGCTTGTATTGCAATGGATTGTGCTGGTGTACCTAATGTTTAGGCAGGTGAGTACACATATTTCACATGTATTGCAATTGCCAATATACTGTATAAGCCGTAATTGGATAAAATGTCACATTTTGAGTGACTGTCGAGAGTCAAGGCGTACTAATTAAAAAGGCTTTTACTGTGTGTACTAGTGCGTCTCCTTTAAGTAAGAAGGTCAGCAAGAGACTTCATCAAAGTATTGTTTTCCCTCATTTCACCGGAGGTGTTCTCTATTTCAGGCAGGTACGCCTACGTCGCGGCACAAGAGTGAGCGATAGATATTGTAATCAAAGCTGTTGTAAAGTGAGAGGGGGCTGAAATAAATACATGTTTAAAAATAAAATGCTTGCTTTGAAAAACATGTAATACAGCTGGACTTGAACATTTCTGTCAAGCTCAAGGAGTTCTGTAAAAATAAAAATACAACCCAAAACAGCAATAATTATGTTAGTTTCTCTTGAGTACAAATGCTCACGGCAATTTTGGACCATTTTGATTGAGATTATTACCCGTAATCCCTTTGAAATCTGCTTGATGCTTGTTATCAGATGTCATTGTGAAAGCGACTACAGTTAGTATTATTAAGGCAGAAATATGTAAGATTATTTTTGAAAGTAAAGTAATTGCTTTAAAAACTCTTCAATCAATATGAGCGGTATTAAAGACCAATGTCTTTTAGTTTCGACCCTGTTTATACATTGTCATTGTTGTTTAGCAAATTACCTCGTGGTTTAAAAAAGTAAACTCCAATTGCACAGCGCAAACTTCAGACAAGGCTGAAGGGTAATTTCTTAAATCTGTAACAAGATCATAACATTGTGAATTTCTTGTGGGACGATAACTACTGAATACAAAAATGATAAAAAGGGGCGGCAAAAATATCAATCAAATTGTATACCTTTATAGATAAGGGACATTTTTTAGCAAGCTAAATGTCTTATGATCTGAGGAATTATGTAAATTTGGTGAAAATTGTGTTTGCGATGTTATCGGGTAAAAAGAAATGACGGTTAACATGTTTGTCTTGACTGGCACCTTTTTTGGGCATAATCCTGCTAAGAAAAAAACAAACAAAAATGTTAGAAAAGTAGAGCATCACTGAGACAATTATACTTCACATTTGTAGGGTGCTTGTTTTAAAGTGCTACACAAGGATTAATGCTGTTTTCACCCTTGTAATTTGCTACTCAAAAAGAACAAGCAGACCCACGCCAAGTGGTCTCAGTCCGCGTGTTTGGCGTGCACCAGTGTTTGAAGGACAGCGTTCACACTTGACCCAGCAAATTGCACTGGTCAGAGCACATTGCATGAATCTGTTTTAACCGATTATGGTTGTTGTGGACCAATGAGGCCTTTTCTGCTGGCCTAAACACAATCATAAGCACTGACCTCCATTTCAAAGATGAATTCCTTAAATGTGTACCATGAAATTGTTTTAATTTATTCCCAACAGTCTATTCTCATTGTTTTGCAGTGTTTCTCTTGACTGCATATACTGTATGTGGATGTTTTTTTTTTTTTTTTTCAGTCAGATTTCAGCCTCTACATGCTACCTTGTCCGGGGCCTTCAGAATCAGTCATGCTGGCCCACGGAATGTAAATGAAACTATATTAGCAATGGGACTGATTCTCTCACCAATCAGATTTCAAATTTGTCCTCACAGCGCCAGCCTGAGCCAGTGAGCTGGCCCTCAAAGAAATGAGCATTTTTCTGTCCTCCTGTTAGTTGGTCAGAGCAAAACTTGTTACAACCAATGCAGACTAGCGAAACACATCTGTAGCGCTCTGCACATATTTAATCCGTTTAATAATTGGCACCTCTGGCAAGTGTGATATTTTTATGTGCATTTTATTTGGTCATGTACTGGGTCAAAAGTAACTCAAAAGTAATTCAACAGTGGATCCAAAAAATACTGGGTTATTTATACCCGGGGCTTTGGGTTGAGGATATGACCCAGCACAATTGGTCAAGATTGTGATCCATACTGACGAGTTAAAGCTACCAAGAAATGGTTTACCAGGTTATCAGTTTACACCAAAATCACTTTACGCCACACTGAAAAAAAAAAGGTCTTTTGTATGTACTTATTTTGAACATGATTAAAATTTAGCAAACCTATGTAATTTTCTGTCTGAAAACAAACAAGATTTTATGTATTAGCACATTTTAATAGTGTAAAACCGTGTAAACCCTGTAGTGTAAAACAACACAACATTTTTTCAATGTGTACATTGACTTAACACCTAACAACCTGACTTCCCCAGTCTGGTAACATTGTCTTGACCGACCCAAGTTGTCTCCAGTTGCAATATTTTCCACCATCTCAGCAAATTTTAGTATTCCTCAAGGTTGCGTTTTATCCTCAAATGACTACCACTTTGTCATCTGGTCACTTATCTGAGCTTTTAATCGCGTGGGGCATTTGTGATCCATCGGGCCGTCCCGCTAGTAACGCGGGTCTAAGTAGATGACGGAAAGCCCAGAAGAGAGACCGTTCGTGTGGCTGCGGTCCCAACGGGATGCTCAGCGTGCGCTCCCTATGCCTCTCTGCGCTGCACTTACCATACATCTACCCTCGAGCTCTTGTCAGCTCCTCTTAAGACAGTCTCACATTACAAGATGCAACATGTCATACCAAGTTTGCTACTCCAGACAAACACTATACATATCCAAGATCTAAGAAAGAAGACTTTATTTATTGATGCCTGTGTTGCGTGACGCGTTGAGATGAAACAAAAACCCTTCTTCCACTTTTTGATACAATTCACATGATTTCAATGTGTTTCTACTGCCCGAAGACTGCTGGGATAGGCCCCAGCACTCCCTGCGACCCTTGTGAGGATAAGCGGCATAGATAATGGATCGATATATATATATATATATATATACATATATATATATATATATATATATATATATATATATATATACACATATATATATAAAAACATACATACATACAGTAGATAGATATAGATATACGTATGTATGTATTACAAGATGCAAGTACAAATGCAGATCAAAAATAGAGAAGGAAAAAAAACATCGGAGTCAGGTACAGTATATCACATTGAGATCAGTGTTGAAAACCAGAGAAGCATTTCTAACATATGGCATTGTAAAAGTTCTTGAATGAGATGACATTTTATCAGACATTTGTCTGAATGGGTTAACCGTTTTTTATTTGGCTTGTCACTTATTCTAAAATGGTGGGAAATAGTCTTTCCTTAGCTTTCAATTCGACCTTTAAAGGCTATTTTCTATATCGGTTAATCTTCCGTCAATTGTTCACGGTTTGAAATGTCAGAAAACGGGATGAATGAAATACTGGGGGGGGGGGGGGGGGGGGGAAATGCCCCTCCCCTCAAGGGAAAGGTTGAGTCTAAAAAATGTTGCCAGTTGAAACAAGGCAGGACATCTGTGCAGGTAATTTGATCCAAAACAGACCAATGGTTCCATTGAGGGGGCCTTCAGAACAAAGCTAGGCTGTGTGCCGAGATGATAACACAACAGACATGCTGGCAAGGATACTGCAGAAAAGGGACTTTTAGAGGGTAGGTGCATGAAGCCACTGCGGTTACATGATGATTGCACCTACTGAGATGCAGCATTAGAGGGCAGATTGAAAGCAGCGAACACATCTAAATTTGGAGAGAGCTTTTTGCACACTTGGCTGCAATAGAGACAACAAACAGCATTCAATGTAACTCTTAACATTACCCTGGGCAAAAGGAAAGCTCTGAATGGTAACTGCAATCATTCTTAACTACATTCTGTTTACATATTAACTATGTCATCAAAACAAATTATGATAATAGATTTGACCATCCTGCCCGGTATACCTTGGATTTATGAGTCTACGTCAGTGATTTTTTTCTGTGTGTAGGGCACACAGCACACTTTTATTTGTTCCCATTTTTGTGTTTACAGTCAAATATAATCATGGCGCAAAAACGTTGATCTATTGAACCGTTTACACACTTTTTGGGTAAAAGGATAGTTAACAGTTCCCACACTACTTAGTACTCCCTGATTGTACTTGTGTCTGCTTGTAAATGAAATGCATGAAAAAATCCAGATGTTCTCTATGATACGTCGTATTTGTCTATGACCCTACTTTTCAATTCAAGTCCATTAAAAAAAGTAATTTGTCCGCAGGTGGTAAAACTAGAGACACAGAGAGTAGCTGTAGGTGAAAACAGACAAATCACATTATATCAAATATATTTAAAAAAGTGCCAGTCAAAGTATTACTTTTAAGTCATCCAGGTGTATTTGTCGTGTGAAGCCCCCTTTGTTCTCAATCGTGACTTTTCTCAAGTATAATACATTTCAAAATGTTACATTTATGGCCAATAAAATTCAGTCAATGTTTATATAATAGCCTGTAATAGGAGACGCGCTTTATGTAATGACCTGCGTTTAACCTCCTAAGACACTTGAGAACAACTCTTCTTACTTAATGAGCCTTATGATTGCAAAATATTAAATTAGTTTGACATTACACTTAATTACTTTGCTCTTAATTAACCACTTCATGGTGGTGAATATGATCATGAACGTGTATCACACTTAAGTTGTAGTTCTCAAAAGTTGTATTTTGCAAGTTTGCTGCTTAGCCGTGTCTAATCCTATTTTTAATCTACGTGCTCCAATCTTTACCACTTTACATCACAGCTCTGGAGTCATGTTGTTATGTCCACTCTGTCCTCTCGTGTCTGCGTCTTTGCCAAAGGCGCACTTCTGAGGCTGCGGTGGCTGTGTGAATTAGCCGCTGTATGACTTTAGACAAGGCCACTGCTCCACTTTTTCCAGTCCAGATCTGTCCGAGTTAATCACGCCACGACTGTCAGAAACATGACTTTACTGGTCATTTGGGCGACGGCGTTAATGTCCTCAGCGTACTGAAAATTTGGAGCTTTCAAGGTTCACTGCCCTGAGTTTGTGTGGGATGCTGCGGTGCCGTTTGTGTCAGGGAAGATGGATGAAAAACCACAATGCTTCACGCTGCTTTGCACGTCTCCAGAGTTTTGTTCGCCCCCGCCGCCCACCCCCTCAACGTCCCCCCTCTCCCACTTCCATTTAGACATCATCACAGACAAACGGTCTTGGGTTTACAGCTTGAGACAGATTTACACCCTGACATTGAGAAGTTAACGTATACCCTTGCGGAGTTAATCCCTAATGTTGTCCGTGTCAGTAAATAAATGAAAAAAAAACAAAAGACAAACTGTTGGAGTTTGCAAAAAAAGCTCATTCTTGCTAATTATTTTTCTCCCACTCCTCCCTTGTTAAGAGCTTTCCCACCCCTCCAATCAATGGGCACTTTAGCGAGCAGGAAGGTAAAATGGACGTGCTAGCCTCATTAGCCTGATTGCGCCGATACGGGAGATGGAAAGAGATGGAGTGAATCGGGGAGTAAACGAGAAAAGGAGTCGACTGGAACATCAGCACTTGGCCCATCAGAGCCGCTGTCATCGAGCGAAAACGTGCGTTTTAATGTGTTGATTTGTTTTTGCCCAGAAGATCATGCTATTGGGTCGGGGATTGATGAAGTGGGGCCTGGATAAACTGTCTATGTATAATTTGTTTACCTACGGCTGTTACTGTTGCGCTCTGGAGCCGAGCCGTGGCTTATATGCTCACCCTCTGAACTGTCACAACAAGTCGGACTAATAGAGGCTGCAGACATGTTGCCTGGGTAACACAAGAACTGAGACCAAGTTTCCCTTGTGATTGCATGTCGAACCACAATAGAACCTGCATTGTGTAGCTGCGGGATAAAGGTGTTAAATGCATGACACATTTTCCAGCCACATTTCTCATTCAAATTAAGCATTGTAATAATAATTATACATTTTATTTATAGTGCAACTCACTTTTTCATTCCTTAGAGTCGGAAAACTGCTACAATCACACAGTTGAAAATATACAGTAAAAATGTAAAAGATAAAATCATGAGGTGCATTAACGCATTCACTGCCATTGACGAATTTGTCTTTTCACAGTCGGCCATTCAATCGCAGGAACTTATTTATATTTTTTTTCAATTTTTTTTCAAATGTTATGGTAAAAGAGGGTCTGAAAATGTCTGGCAGTAAATGAGTTAAAGGTATCATTCAGGCGGGATGGTCCGTTTTTCACGAACAAGATAAAAACATTTTAATCAGGATTTTTTTTTATTTTGTTCCCTTTTAAAAGTCAAGAACTCATTTAGAAATAAAATTTACTCATTCATACACTCCCCCTACAGTTGCGAATTATAAGTGACTTTGAAGCCAAATGAAAAAAACAGCATATCATGATTTGTTCCCTTTTTGAAAGAGAATTACTACAAATTGCTGCTGTATTTGCTCAAAGCCCTTGTTAAAACCGGAATAAATATGGTCTATCGATCGTCTTTGTGCAGCCATATCAAATGTCATCCCAACCTCTGATGAAAAGAAAAAAAAAAAAATCCATGAATAACTGCTGCTGGACTGAATAACAAGCATGTCATTTGAAGCATTATTTAACATTAAAAATGCTCAACTCAATGTGACCTAGGTTTTTGATATTTTCCTTTGAGAATATCTGACAGTGTGACAGTCATGTGCACGTTGTAAAGCAGCCAAACTGTCAAACTTGTATTGTCATTCTTTGACTCGCTTAATGTACTCCCGGGGATGACTAATGATTTTACATTTCCTGCTCTTTGTAACAATAATAGTGAGCTGCCTGGCCGTCTTTGCATAATATTGGCTCTCCTGACAGCCACATAATCAGTTTAGCATTAGGATGCCGGTTGGGTCTCCAAAGTATTTGATGGCTGTGTTTCAGTTGTTTGAACTATGTGGATGAATTAAGGGGACGTCCTTGTGTAAAAAATATACGGTATCATTTATTTTAGTCTTTATCATAGGTTGATAAACTGACTTTATTCTGTATGTTCGGCGAAATTAGGGCATTGTAGCATAACAAGTGGTACGTTCATGAGTTACCCTGCCGGAGCCCAGATTTTAACCCTGAACCTCTGCACTGTGACCAATTGCCCATCACATAGATGAATCCATTATTAAAATAAACGTGCAGCCCAGGTTATGTTATTACTATATGTTTTAAAAAAGTGCAATTCTATTGACTGCTTTTTTTTTTAGGAAAACAATTTGGTTGGAACAGATTAAAGGGATGGTTGGGTCGGGATGGCCATGTTTTCACAAACAAGTTCATTTTATATATTCTTTGAACAGGAAAATGAAAAGAGTTGTCATTTTCTATTTTATCAATAAATTAGGGAGAAATTAGGAAATAAGTGACTCCATGAATAACAGAGACCGAAAAAATAACAAGCCGAGCTCCAAAAGGGGGCGTCCCAATTTGTTGAAAATCTAATCACAATAAAAAGCCCTTAAATCACTACAGAGTATTTTGGGGCGGGGTCGGGGGGATGGTGCATTTTAGTACTGATGTCATTTTTACATGCAAACCTATTATATAAGTGCCAATGTTAAGCTCATCCAAGTGTCACTTTAATGGCATCTCCATTCATTTTAATAGGGAAAAATGCTTTGAGATGTGAGTGTTTTAAGTTATGAATGTGGTCACAGACCGATTTAAACATCAATGCACTACTGTACACAATTACAGTACAATTTTACCACGGTCATAAAGTGGAACGTCGAGTTACAAACGCCCCTTTTTATGTACAATTTGAGTTACACACCAAATTTTGGTAGAAAAATTATCTGTATTTACGTACTATTTTCAACACACGAACGGTCTTGGCACGGACGAGTGGATGGATCTATGTTGTTTCTTCTCGCACTGCGTAACCATCATTGGCAACGGGCATAATGCATTCCTGTAAACTTGTAAACTACTGTACTGTAGTTGTATCCCCCCGCGGCATAAGGCGGAAACGGAAAGCTGTTGCATATACCATACAATACAATACAATTTTATTTATGTAGCGCATTTCACAACAGCTACAGCTGTAACAAAGCATTTTACATACAACAACAAAATAGCCATAATACAACAAGTGAAATCAATAAATTAACACAAAACACTATATACAATAGACACCACAAAACAGCCAAAAATCTGTCAATCTCAGGTCGGATCAAAAGCCAGAGAATAGAAATGTGTTTTCAAACGGGTTTTAAAAATGGCCAGAAGAGGAGGTTCCACCTCCACTTGCTTGATCATCCAATCACAAATGCAATAGCTGTAAATTTGTGAATGACGTGCAATACATTCACCAAATCACAGATGCCATGTTATAATGGAAGAAGAATTTTTTTCAGCGGAACACCTCTAGTCGTCCTCCCCTTTTCCCCTCCTTAGTTAAAGTTAATGCACAATGAGTATTTATCATGTTTATTTTTAAAAGAGTGTTTTATTTCTTTATAATAGAGTGTTTCACTTATTTCTAAATTGCATTCTATTTATTTTTAAACACACACTGGTTTTAAAAAAATATATAACGTAATATTTGAGCTGTAACGGATAAGTTGCATTTCTATTCATTCCACACTCCATTTCAATGGTAAATATTACCTCGACTTATGAATGTTTCATGTTGCAGACAGGCTCACGGAACCAATTAATTTCATAAGTTTGGCTTCCACTGTAGATTGTCGTATGGCGAAATCATATTCACACAATGAATGCTTATTCTGAAATCTGGTATAATCATATATAATATCTATTGCAGATGTGAAATGTACCTGTGTATCTGGGCAACCATGCTAAAACATGAATGGAAATTGCAAGCACGCGGTGGGGTTTATCCTCATTATTTCAGTAATGCATCCTAATGCATGGTGACAATAAGCCTGTCTCTTTGGTAATCCTAACATGTTGAACAAAGTGGCATGCGAGTTTGAGTGTAGCCTTCAAAGGCTTCAAACCAATCCCGAGGCCCAGCTTCCTCTTCCCCACTGCCGGCAGATCATTGTCATTGTCTGATCGCATGTCCTTATCGCAGACGAAGCCACCACATCACACACTCACATATACCTCCGTGGCGGCGCACAGGAAACACGACAAACACCGCACACAATTACCGTCTTATAATTGCCTATCCGCCTATTGTCTATCCGCCGTTGTTGTGAAGAGGCATCTGATAGAGGAGCGCTGTGCGGCGGCCCAGCTGCATTATCAGAGCTTAGGAAATGACATGACTATTTATGGGAGGCATTTATCCACTTATCCTATTGTCGCTATTGTCCAAAGCTAGAACGGGCAGCTCTGGTCGGAGGAGCTCTGACAAACATGCTGATGAATCATACAGAGCGCCCTTTGGTCGATAATGAAATGCTTTCTCATCAGGCTTTTCTCAAGCGTTACTTTTGTTCTCTGCCCGAACTTTTGTCTTTGTTCCGTTCATTTTCACACATCATTTGACAAGCGTGTAGTTTAGTTTTGTGGGTCCTCACGCTGTTCGCTCTGTGCCTGTTTTGTTCAGAGGAAGTTTTGAGTTTCAAGGCAGCGCATATTTGATTTGTTTATAGGGATTCATAATCACCTCCCTCATTAATGTGTCAAACGCCCCTTTTTTCTACATAATATATATTCAGCACGACAGGTCTCAGCAGCATATTTTATCCCCAGTTGTGATAAGAAAAACTTATGCATGAAAAATCCTGCCTTTGCAGCAATGCCGTATTTACTACAGATCAAAATGCCCAATTCTGATTTTGTGCCTACTATATCCGATTTGTTATTTTCAAGTGAAACAACTGAAGTGACAGTGTCAATGTCAATTGATAACAAGGCAGTAAACAAAATACATACGGTGGTGCCCCGACTTAATCATACACTATAGTATCAAATCATCTTACCACACTCAGTTGAATGGAAATGAGTGACATTAATCCATTCCAGCCCACCAAATACACCAACACAAATATTTGTATGTTTTTATAAATAAGAAAAACATCACTCTACAGTATTGTACTTTATAAAAACATACAGTAACAAGTAGGGCTGCAACCAACAACTATTTTATTACTTGATTAATCTGTCGATTATTTTGCCACTAAAAATACATGTATTAATTCCCATACCTTTATTCAAAAACAAGACATTATTTCAAATTGAAAAGGCATAAACGTAAAACTATGTTTCAATTACTGGTTTTGTCTTTAACATGTCAGAAAATACATATTTCCGCAGGCAGTTGAGTGGTTGTTGAGGTATATTCCTGATAGGGAACTAATCCCCAAAAGATTGGCGCGTGGTGCTGACGAATGTTCCTGATCGAGATGTATATGCACCGCTACAAGTATTTTTATTTATTTATATATCTATTTTAATCTACTTGTGCAGTTCGGTACTAGATGGACCACTACTATAGTCTATTTGAATGTGTTGCTGCACCGTTCGCATTCAAATATGTTACTTTAAGTGTTGTAAAAACACAGCGACATTGACGCTAGTTTAATTCACTCGTGTATGGCTTTTTGCATTGTGTGTTAGCATTAAGCTAGTGGACGTCTCTAACATAAGCTTATATGGTTTCTGTTTAATTTGACCATAGACTTCAACTGGTAGTGGCAACGAACATCTTAAAGCCTCTTTTTTGAAGAAATGTTCGCTGCCACCATGTAGTGCTTCGGTCCCCAACCACGGGTCCGTGGCCTGGTACTGGTCCATGGGGAATTATGTGCCGGACCGCAAAGACAGATAGAAACATGTTGAGCATGTACGTCGGCCCCCGCATCTGCCTCGCGTCAGCGATTACCTTACAAATTTTATTTCATTTGCGACAAGTAAGATCCCTCATTATGTTGCCTTGTAGTTCCACACCACTGCAAACAGTTAAATAAATACTTCTCTTACTGACAGTGCCAATCTAAACTGAACCTTGTTATCGTCATAAAGGCAGAACGTTTGACACAACTCTTGTATTGGTCCTCATTAGATGTGATGTTTTGGCGGCTCAGAGTACATCACAGCCTTGTGTAGGGTGCAATTGAATAAATATGTGAGCACGAATCCACTTACATGTTGTATTACGCCAAAGTAAGTAGACTGTGCCGTTGTATCGCAACTCACATGGTTAGACGACAATCCATTTGGGGATTACATTAGTCTAAAGCACATGCTGTACCGTTGTTAAATGTGACACACAATCCATTTAGAGATTAAATTAGCCTAATGTTGTTGAGTGAATAAAAGTGATTACAGTCTATAACATGCTGTACATTTTTCATCAGCTCATATCCAGCCATTTTTATACACACATTAAGAGGATTCCGTTCAACTTGTGTCACAATGTTTTCATTCATGCGCGGTGTTTGGTAGTCCCCCGGAATACGTACATTTGTTTTAAGTACCCATACAAGGACGCATCTCTGAGTTTAATCTTCACTCTTAACATACCGTGCTGTGATTAAAGAGGATTATTTATCCCTCTGCCCAGGGCGCTGTGCTCATCAACTAAACTGAAAGCAAAATGCAGGTGTGTTGCCCGCCATTAAAACAAATGAAGGCAAGGTGATGTATTGGGATTCCGAGGATGCCTCAATCACATTTGTGCCTGTAAGATGTAGTCATGTGATCTATTCATCTGCGTGCGGGCGTTCACATTGTCGCATTGTTGTGTGGTTGCGAGGAAAGTGAAAGTGCTCGGTCAGCATTTTGCAAGTGTTTGCGTGTTTTTATGTATTTTTAAAGATACTCATGCATTGTTAATATGCTTACAACCAGCAGAGGTTGCATAGCTGAAGGATAATGCTGCCTGCTGTCGATACACTTCTGAAGGTTACCAAACACTTGTGGGGGGGGGGGGGGGGGGAGCAAGTTGACAAAGTACCGCTTGTTCATTTCAACTGAGTGTGGATCACTACGGCGGCTGCATATTTTGACATTTATCCTGAATGTCATAATGTAGAATGTACGTATCGTACCCATACAATACTGTGTCCAATATTGTCCGACACAAAGATTTCTGCAGTGTTGTTTTTCTTTTTTCTTTTTTGCAGTATATCTTTGCTTTTCTCAGATTTGCTCTATTATAATAAATAATAACAATAATAATAATAATAATAATTTCACTCTAAATCAACTAAAGCTCGAGTAGAGCTATTTCCTCCAGCTGCATTTTTCGTGGCAGCAGTACAGTATGCATGTCATTATCCAACTACAATGTCCTTTTTGGTGGCACTTAAATTGTGTTTTAAACACAATACAAAACCTGAATGGATCCCCATTGCACTGACAAATAAACTGAGGTTAATAAAATTGACACAAAAAGATTTAATCATCCTCCAATTGTTTTTTTCCCCTTCAACACATATTAATTGGCATGATAACTATATTGCATCTGCTGCTTCTAATTAGATTTCTATGTTAGTCTGCGTGTCAGCAGGATAATGCCAAAATGAGCTTGCTGATTTTTATTACTTTTGACTTTTTGCTGTTATGAAATAAAGCAGTAAACCACAAGCCAGATCTTTCATCTCTAAAATTATCGGAGAATGTGCTAGTATTATTTTGCATTATTGCTTTATGCTGTTTTTAATTGGTTTCTCCAGAAATATTACTTTCTAAGCCATTACAGATGTTTTTTTCATTTTAATTTCTTTTCTTTGGCTCTTAACAAGTGGATGGTGATAAGTGTTGGGCAAGATACTTTGAAAAAGTAATTAGTTATAGTTACAAATTACATCTTCCAAAAAGTAACTTTTACTGCTTTGTAAAAATAATTAGTTACTCAGCTACGTAATTATATTTTCTATTATGTTATATATTTAAAATAGCTGAATGAAGAATAAGAATGATATATTTTAGAGCATTTGGTATTTATTCAAACTCAACAGATTGCAACTTGCCACATGCAAAGAAATAAAAAAATGTATAAAAATTAAATGCAGAAAATAAATAATATTCACACACTGAATTTAACTGCTAAACTAAGACACACAAATGGAAATTTCAATGTAAAAAGAAATAAAGGAAAATCTGGCCATTACACAGTGCTCTCTGGATTTGTATATTATTGCACAGTAAACTGAGCTTCATCCACTACTTTAACATTCAGTAGGGACAAACATGTTAAGTTATATTTATTTTACTGCTATAAAGTGTTCTCAAGGTTGTTTGATGATTGGGAAAAAACGGTCATTCACTTGTATCCAAATACATTATCTCTAGAAACAGCCACTGGCTTTCTTTTAAATTTTCACCAATGTTGGCGTCAGCTTGATGTTGGAAGCACACATCTGTATGATTGAGCCCATGAAGGCGTACACTTGTCCCCAAACTTGTGTGCAAGCACATACCTACTTTTACTGATGAGGCTCATGATACGAGGCTCATGGATTTAATCCGTCTGCTTTCCCTTACTAGGAACTCATTGTTCCCCACGCCATGCATAGTCATGGTTCCATTAAATAAAATTCACAGATATCCAGAACTAACACACAACAGATCTGCAAAACATGCAGGACCAAGTCCAACTAAAAAACAAGGTTTCGCTGAGTTTAATTTACTAGATAATGCCTTTTTCTTTGCCATTACCTTGACTTGTATCTCATGTACTGATTTGCATTTGCTGACTAACAGCCAATCAGAATAATTGTCACCGACACAACTTTGTATAATGGGCCTGGTGGCTTATTCATTCAATTCATATCGAAAAAGTACCTTGACACAAAAATTTACAAATTCTCCACAATTCTAAACACTGCTTTCTAATTTCGGTTTGTTCCCACCTTCGCCGTGAATGTGATGAGCAAGATTCTGGACACGTATGCATTCCACATTATGAAACCATGACTGAGGACCGCACATGAAACAATGACATCTGAAGCAGGTTGTTTATGAACTGTGATGTGAAGGAAATTGTGTTGTTAAGTACTCACAAAGTACATCTGAAGTACAGATGTAAAGATGGCATCACGATCCTTCATCCTGACAAGGCATGTTACATCATCAGTAACGGCAATGGCATTATCCTGATAATTTATGTAATTTAGATTACTCTGTTACTCAAAAATGTATGCTGTTATACTTAAACGCTGTTATTCCCAAAACTGTTGGTGTTGCAACATTTGTGTCTTTATGCCAGTACAAGGAATCCATTCCAGAAAGTCTGATTTAAACATAGACAATAATATGAATCCAATTACTCTGTTCCAGACACCCCCAAATCTTAACAAAAATACAATACATAAAAATAACTATATATAATCTAATGGCAACCCCCCCCAAAAAAAACAAAGAACAAAAAAAAAGTTTATCTGCACCCATATGTATAATGTGGCACCTTGCAGTAACACTTCAAAAAATGTGGCTCTAGCTTTAATAAATGAATGCTTTAACATGATATTAGTCATTCTTATTGTAACTCTTAACTTAAACTATGTTCTCTGTAAAAGACAGTGAGTCAGTTTAATTTACGAAATACATGCACCTCTTGGCGCATGGTCTGGATGGTACCACCTCTGCATCAATTTGAGCTAGGAAAAAACCCTGCAATGTGTTTGACTGATAATGTCAGGGTTCTGGGTGTGAGGAAGGCCCAATTGCAGAGACCTGAGTCGAGTTGAGAAATACAGTGATGTGTACCACCTCTGCATCAATTTGAGCTAGGAAAAAACCCTGCAATGTGTTTGACTGATAATGTCAGGGTTCTGGGTGTGAGGAAGGCCCAATTGCAGAGACCTGAGTCGAGTTGAGAAATACAGTGATGTGTTTATTGAAACAGGGATGAAGGTGTAGATCGGAGAGCAAGTCCAGAAGTTGTTTTGGGAACAGGCGGGATTCGCGGCCCAGCGTTGGCAGGCTGAGTGCAGGATAACCTGAGAAGCGATATAAAAACAGGTTCAAATTTCTGAAAGTACTTGAAAGAGTTCAGGATAGTTGCTTGGATGCACAAACTCTGAATCGAGAGTGTTGATCTGGCGACAGGGTGGTGGTTGGGCCCATCTTAAGTAAGATGCTGATGGTGATACCGTCTCGCCACACCTGCACCAAGACAACCATAGACACACATACACACACACACACACGGAAAGGAAGGGGCGGGGCTCAAGGAGCAGAACCAGGGAACCTAACAGAGAGCATGCGCAATCGTACTTACTGTAGTTAACATCCTCCTTAATTCCTCAGGGAATCATACATAAAGTATATCTTAATGATATAATTAAGGCATGAATGTGAGGCTAATTTCTTGTTGAGGCATCAAGCAGTGACACCAAAGTGACTGTTGGACATTCTTGTTCATGCAGTTTGTGTCCTCTTAATCCCTGGGGGTTGTCTTGTGTGTGCGTGTGTGTTTTTTATTCTCTCTCTACCTTGTTGATTCCTGTGATGTCCTCTCCAGCTATTGCTTCAGAGGATCTCAGGCCACAGCTTAATGTTTTGTTGTTGCTGGATCACTTCATAGCTCTGAGGTAGCTGGCCGTTTCTGTCTTTGTAGAGAGAATGAATCACTTGTTTGTTTTCCAGCTCGGTCCAGATCCTTGGGGACCATCAGTCCCCTGTCGCTCAGGGGTGAACAGGTGCGCTTGTTTACCCGTCCCTCTCGTTTGTTTGCGGTGGTAATGTCCACTTTCCGACGATAACTTCATGAAGGGATTGCAAATGCAGACTGGGGCTCCAAGACGGATTAGATTTAGATGTTTGAAAATCTGAGCATGTGTGATGAAGATTGATTTTTCTTTTCCTTATGGTGTGTGCCTTTTCGGCCAATGCGTGCTGTTTTAAATCACTGCTCTATATGTTATAGTATCATTGGGCTGTAATGTCCTTGCACTTTTATTCTTACATTGTGTCAAGCCACATTTCTCTCTTTTTTACCTTGTCTAGTCAGAGTTTAGTCACACTGATGAAAAATAGGCTGTCACGCTTACTTAACTTTGCCTTTCACTCTATGAATTAGATACCTTAATTACAGTCGATTTGGACTGTAAACTGACATGTTAAAGGTTGTGTGAAAACAGTTATGTGTGAAATATATGCATATATATATATATATATATATATATATACATGTATATTTCCTAGAATGCATATAATAATAGGAATGCATTGACCTTTTGCTAAAGGAGCATAATATATGCAAACACCCGAAGATGCGTCACTGCTATCCTGCTAAGTCTTTAAAGCGTGGAGAAGGTGAAGTGGCTGGAAGAAAAAAAAACACAACTGGAATTTATTAAAGTACATTTTATTGCACCGAGCTAAGACGAGCTTCTGTATTGAAAATGGCTGTAATCAATAGTTGGATAATAATCCCTTAAATGACAGTCTATAAAATCCCACCCAGAGAGAATTATCGCCCGGCTGCAGCTGCTTTCGGCTTTATGGAGCTTCACAGTGCGCTTCGTGTCATTGTTTAAGCTGCACTGAGGCAACTGAAGTCTTTTCTGCTAGTTGAACTCTGGGTGCCATTTTGGGCCTCAGCAGGAAGCTGTTCTTAGTAAAAGAAATGAGGAAGAATCCACTTTTCACCCTCACCTGCGGGGCACAGTCACAGTGGAACATGCAGTTGTGTAAGTGTTAGATGTTTCTTTCAGCAGCACATGAAAAAGAGCAAAAGAAATGGAATTTAACAGGTATATTACCTGCTAAAATATAATAAATGTTGACATGAAAATTGCTGTTATGGGCTTAACACCTAAACTTAAGTGCCTTAAGTATTATGCATTTTTCCCCTACTATTTGAAACAGTTCCCAGCTGTATGGTTCTCACGAAGTATGTTCTGGCCTGACACTTAAACACTGACCCACTTTGAGAATCAATATTTTTTTCCCTTTATAATCAATCACCAGATTTCATTGCTTGCTACATTGCACATCTGCAGAGATAAAATGAACAATCTTACTGAGATTTGTGCTGTTGTTTGTGTGTGAGTGTGTTTTGAGAGGTGAAAAATAGCCGTTGCGACCACTTCCTGTGCATGACATACCATGTAAACAAGAGCCCTTTATACCCTTAAAATGCATCAGTTTCAAAACAGTTGTTCCAATAAACGGGCAAAATGTCAATGCAACACAATTCCATTGAATCTGTGTCACCCGCTGTACATCATGTCACGATTGTCAGCAGAAAAGAATACGTTACGGTCGTTTCATTTTGTGTTCACGAGGTACCACTGATGATTTACAACTGTAATGTACTATATACAAATTGACTTTGGTAAGATGAACCGGAAGTTCAGTGGTCTCACTTTAAAATATGATGTTTACATTTAAAAAAAAACAACCTTTTTTGTTATTCCACGATGACCGAGTAAGCTACTTGTCGAGCGCGATGTCCAGTTTTATTGGTAACGACTGACAAATAAAATAGATTGATACATTTTTTCACTCTAGTTTAATGCACTATTACTTTAGTATATTCTTGCGCGTGGCTCAACAAGATTTGAAAGGCACACAGTTAATCTCTAAGTATTTAATATTTTGCGAAGTGGGCAGCTAAGACGTTGCGTTGTCCACGTGTGGCGTCCAACGCCGTGAAGCTGTTAAAGTGTAAAAATGAATTTCAAAATAGTTTGGTACTTGAGTGCTCAGTGTTCGGTACCAGTGTAACAACCGTACAAACATGCAACAACAGAGTAGAGCACAACGTTCAGCAATCTCCTGCGATCAAAGGGTTGAGTGAACTATATATCTATTTATTCGTAGCACAATGCAGGAAGATTTCATTTAAAAGCATATATGATTTTGCGCATGTTGAAATTTGGGCTCTCATGTCACACTCCTGGACCATGTTTGCTGAGAACCACCCTGCTGTCTTAGTATGTTTTCATCAAAATATCCAGAGAATTAAAGACATACATTTCTTGCCATGGTGGAATTGGCTACTTTTAGGGGCAGATCTGTCCCGTGCAATACGCCAGCCCTAATTCCACCCTCCCTGCATGTTGCCTTTTTAGAATGACAACCAGTAGGCTGGATCTTACCGGATCATTCCTGCCAGCTTTTGGCCATCCCCTCTTCTGCGGTGGCTCGCTGCATTCTTCTAATACTAGAGGCAGATTCCAGACCGTGGAAAGCAAGTGCATGCTCTTACTTTAAAGATAATGAAAGCATTTCTAAGGTGCATGAACACATCACCAAACACCACCACCCCCGCCAACAACTTCACGAAGCAATCAAGTGTTGTTTGTAAGAAATAAAAAGTTATCTCACTTAAAGCGAGCACCTATAGAGATTCCATTGAATTATCACTGATGGATACACAATTTCTTCACCAAGCAGAATTGAACTCGTAAGTAAGTAAGTAAAATTTATTTCTATAGCACCTCTCACAGAGAGAGGTCACAAAGTGCTTCACATAGTTAAAATACAACAATAAATCAAATGCAAGCATAAAATAATTAAAGAAACGACAAGAAAGTAACAATTTACAGAAATAATGCAATTAAATATTACTGGAACACACGCCTAAAGAGATGTGTTTTTAATTGCCTTTTAAAAAAATCCTTGTCAATTATTATATGACATAGCCAAAGACAGATACCTCCTACTCACACATTGAAAACCTAACTGGAGATGATCATAGCATTATTATAAGGAGCTAACACCGCTAATGGCGTTAGCTAATGCTAGTCTGCGCTAACACTGCAGCTCTGCTTGCTTTTTGGCTTTGACAAGATAGTGCTCTGGCTGCTGCGTCAAAGTGGTCCTTTTGCTCTGCGGCTATAGCCTAGCCGCCACCTCATTTGTGGGAAAACTGTGGGATGGTCATTATGTTAATTTGAACTGCAGAACTGCAGAAACTCACATTGTCCCAAATTATAGGTGGATAACGAAAGATTTATCGGTCGTTTAGTTTCACACTTGATCAGTGGGCAAGCGCTGCGAAGATGCAACTATTTTTTTTAGATCCAATTATTTTCATAAAAACATTGCAAACACATTTTCGATAGTATGTGTGCTTTGAAGCTGCTACATTTTGGACATTTTGAAAAATGTGCCTTAGAGGCTGTACATCAACGAGCTTAAAACGGCATTTTATTCATGTGTTTATTATCGAGAGACTACAAAAATCCATTCGATTTTTTTGTTTTGTTTGTAATGCCACCACAGAAGGGGACTAGCGATGCCAACAAGAAGAAATATGACAATGACTGTAGCACTGGAATAAAACCTAGCGGTCATGACAAAAGCTGTACAGTTCACTGTCCCATCAACACTGATATATTACTATATAATAATAATATGCCTAGCTGCGGCATGTCCCCATAAATACTATATAATAATATGCCCAGAAAGGAATAAGAGCAGAATGTACACTATAAGTAAGCTGTGCAAAGTCCTCTCTCCATATCCACATTCGCTATGCTTGATTTATTGTTGATCATGTCTTTTACTAAGAAAACGAAAAGTTAAAATGGTACTCACAACTGTTGATAAAGGTTGCCTGTGGAATAGATTAATATAATTGATCTTTCTGTGGGAAAAAATGGTTTCAAAATGGAATAAATCCAAGGACCTCAGAGGTCTCGCTACATACTGTATGTCGATGATTCAGCCCCATTTCTCTCTTGCAGTGTATTTAAATTTGAATGAATGACCTACTAAGTGATGTAACTCAATGGAAGCCTATCTGAAAACCCAACCTGGATCTCATTTGTCACAGTGGAAAGATAAAACCCAACAGCTAAGTACTTGAATCTCCGAGTATGCATCTTTTAGTTGCGTCAAATATGAGCATAATTTAGCTGAAAGGCCTCACAGTAGATAATGGATCGCAACAATGTTGCAGCTCCATAATGATCCCAGGTTATTGTGGGAATGAGTACAGGCTGTTCCCGCAAGACAGAGGAATTGCACTTAACATGGCCTTGGCATTGAAAATCACCTGCACGAGCCTACAGTTTGCATATAGAATGTACAAAAGATGCAATATTGATTGTGCTCCGCCTCACTGTCACCTCCGGAAAGGAAGATTACGGTAATTTAAAACTGTCTTATCAGAGATGCTGAGGTTGTCATGGATACGTACACCTCACCTGGGTCCTCAACCTTTTGGTGGAGAGGCTGCTGTGCCTCTCTGACTGCTAATAGAAGTCTAGAGCCAAGTGACAAATGCACGAAGATTCCTAATAAGCTCAAGCAATTAGAACCAGATCTGATGGCACATTAGCCTCTGAATACGTTTAATAGGATTTTCCATGTATAATTTGAATTTGGATCAAAGTCTAATAAAACTTGATTTGACCTTTGAGGATGACACTGTTCAAATACTGATTCTTCACCTTGAAATTTTGTATTTGCTTCATAAAAATCCTGTGAGTGGCAGAATTTCCATGTGTTGCCCTTCAAACTCTGCATCCTATTTACTCGTCAAACCCATTACACTCTTGTCGTTATACAATTGTGATAATGGTAAAGACATGACTCTTATACAAATCTACACATTTCCCAAAAAAGAACATTTGTTTTTTTGTCTGCTATTGTGTGAATGGAAAATGGCTGCCACACCCTGGCACTTTAGCTCACACATCCCTCTGGTGTATTGCGACATCATAATTAGGCTCTTTCCAGTGTCATTAAAAGTAAAGCCAGCTAGGTGAAAAAGATGGACCATTTGTAAAAGAACACAAAAAAGGAAACTCTTAGGGCACTTAAATGCAATTATGTTAGTTTCCAGTAAAAAGGCATATTAAAGTGGAAGTCAACCAAAACATTTTTTTCAAGAATATGTTCTATGCAAGCCCACTAGTAAAAACAACGCATTCTGATAAATATTGCGTTTGTGGAATAAGAGTCAATCCACACGTTTTTAGCCATCTCTGGGGGCGGCCATTTTGTCACTCCTGTTAACTGAAAATGACATCACAACTGCTGGGGGCTCAGGTAACGACCAATCGCGACTGACCTGTTTTCTGAAGATGAGCTGTGATTGGTCGTTACCTGAGCCCTGAGCAGTTGTGATGTCATTTACAGTCAAAAGAAGGGACAAAATGGCCGCCCCCAGATATGGCTAAAAAGGGGTGGATTTTGCTGCTTAACTCATATTCCACGAACGCAATATTAATCAGAATGACGTGTTGGGAACATATTCTTGAAAAATATTTGTTTGGGCTGATTTCCTCTTTAAGTAATAGGAAAAAAAATACTATATAGGGAACAATTGAATTATGATCTTCAGAAAACATGTTGCAAATCATAAAACTTCATTTTGGATATTTATTGGTAAGACATTTTGGCGTTGAAAGTTTAAAAATTTACTTTAGAATATATTTATTCTTAGAAACAGTTGTTACCATTTGAATGATAACAACTGCCAATAATTCAAATACTGTCTGTCTTAACTGCCATCATGTGACCCATATACAAAATATGGAGACTGGAAACAGACACACACTGAAGAAAATAACCTCAATTGACTTAAAGGCTAGCAAGATTCAATATTTACCATCAGTGGCGCATCGGAGGTTCATAAACATCAGCATGCCGAGTGCACACCTTGGCATACGACCCTGCCACAACCATTAACACCCTGACCGTGCTGTTAAAAAGACTCCATCCTCTCTAGAGTTTTTAAAGGCCATTTCCCCGATTCCTGCCACATGACCTTCCGCACGGCTGCCATAGAAATCCAAGTGCAGCTTCACGGTCCATTAACCCCAAAGCAAGCAAACAACATCCACTGAAAGGCAGAACAGCGAGACATTGCAAGACCTCGCCATGCTGAAGGTGTACCATTGCCGATGTCTTTTCAGAGCCTCCAGCATCATTAACGATGGCCGCCGCAGCCGTCCTCACATCCTCGCAATCTGTTTTCGCCTCTGCCATCTGGGGAAGCGGTTCACAAGCATCTGTGCTAAATCCAGCAGAATGCTAAACACCCATCAACTCACAAAGGGAATCAAGATCGGTAACAGACGGCGTTCCTCCCGCCATCGCGCTCGCCACCCACTCACCATATGACCCCCCTCAATCGGTGCCGGTCACTTTGGACTGTGAACTTTGGAATGTGAACTTCATTGTAGGAATGAAAAACATTACATTTAATTTTTGCTTACTTGCGTGGGAGGAACATTAGTTACCCCGACTCCCTGTTTTTAATGTATTTGTTGTGATATGAAATGAACATTTTTTTTTTTTTTTTTTTTTAAAGTACATTTTAAATGAAACCAGTCAAAACGAGTGTGCCTTCACAGATCATCAGGCATACCACGGACGATTATCCAATTTCACTTCATTGGTTTGAAAATAATTTATTTACCACAACTGTCTCTTTTTTCATCTGTTTGTCTACATATGATGGGATAGATGATACCATCAGTGGTATTGTCACTGTTGTGCTATAATTTCTCCACCTAAGATGACTTCACTTTGTTCGTGGCATATTTAATACCTTGGGAATTCTTTTTTTTTTACCCTTCTCCTGACTGATACCATTGAACAATGACATCCCTCTGATGCTATGGAAGCCCTCTGTCGACTTTGGCATGTAACTTAAGATGTGACTGTAAACATGTCATGAAAATCCTACTAGAACATCTGAACTTTGTTTGAAGTTAATCAGAGGCGCATGAAATGGTGACAGGTGCGTGCTGACTGTGCTGATTAATTCTAGAATGTGGTTAGTTCTAACACAAGCACGTCACCAGTTATAAGAGGGTGTGCACACTCAGGTAATAGTAGACAGTGAAAACTAAAAAAATAACTAAAACTAAAATTTAAAAAAGGTTGTTAATGAAATGAAAATAAAACGATTGCTTTTAAAAAAACGAAAAACATAACTAACTGAAACAATTTTTTACATACATAAAATAAATTTACTATAATTACAGTGAAAATGTCCTTCATTTTCATCTTTGTCAGTTAATTTCATACATGCTTTTGGGGTTGATTTGAAATGTATTAATTTTGGAGTTAGTGTATGGCTCTACGCAAGAACAAAGGTCAAACAGTCGTTTGGGAATTGTGGTTAACTTTATTACACAATACTTAATGTAACCTTTTTGTTTAAATTGTGGACTTGACAAATACTCCTTATATTAAAAAAAAAAAATTAAAACTAATACTAAAACTAATAAGAATTAAACAAACAAAGCTTTTTTGAAAAAAATAATAAATAAATACAAATAAAAACCAACAAGACCGCTCTAAAAACCAATTCAAAGTAACTGAATTTAAAATCAAAAGTCAAAGCGAAATAAAAAACTATGTGAATGAATTGCACATTTTAAGGTCACATTAATGAAATAAAAAGCTTTGACATTATTTGGTCTCCTTTTATGTATCACAAAATCTTCGTATTCGAACAAGGGTGTGTAGACCAGTGTTTTTCAAACACTGTGCCGTGGCACACTGGTGTGCCGCGAGATATTGTCAGGTGTGCCGTGAGAAATTATCTCATTTGTGTGCCTGTGCGGTCTAGCGCCTGGCAGCATAATCATGTCTTTACCACATTGTAGTACTCTTACATACCAATAGGTAGCAGCAGCAGCAGCAGGTAGCTAATTGTCTTTGTTTAGAGACAAGCGAATTAGTTTATCCAAACAGGCCCATGCTTCACACTGTGTAAGCATCAATATGAAACATTATAAAATACTTTTTTCTTTGTGTTTATTTAATTCCTATTCATGATTTTATAATATAATATCATTCTTCAATGTTAAAAAATGCTTATATAAACAATATAACACTTATATTGTTAAAATAAGCTTTTTTTTCACAATTTCAGCTGGTGGTGTGACACAGGATTTTTTTCAATGAAAGAAATGTGCCTTGACTCAAAAAAGTTTGAAAAACACTGGTGTAGACTTTTTGGACTTTCACTGTATAAATGCTTGAAAATATTTCAGCTTGGAATTTCAATTGGTGTCAGTCAATTCTTGTTTTTAGTCTCCATTCTCAAACAACACACACATGCACAATATTACCCATCCAGACACGCCAATCACAAGCACTAACACGAAGATGCACTCATACATCTCTCATATCGATCCATGCAACAGGCAAGCATTAGCACTCACTTGAATGCGACCCGGTGTCTTCACTCAGGACCATAAACGCGTCTGAACAAATGCACACTTGCGACTTTCTGGTGGACTCTGACACGCAAATGTGTCAGCATTAAGATAGATATGTCTGCTTATTATTTTCCGATTTTCCGCCAAACTCAATGGCCGCGTGTATCCGCTGATACATTCATCCAGTGTCATATAATGAGGTCCTCTTTGTTTCAGCACAAATCATACTAATAATCTTGTCTTTCCATGTTTTTTTTAGGCAGCAAAGTGATATATGGGGCCGTCTTGGTTTTAATGACACTCCTCCCACACACGTGCTGTATGTCGAACACACAAAGATAAGTCTTATAATCGCCCCTCTCGTTATTCAGTCTTTATTCATTCATGTAGAAAAAAGGACAACAGACCAATAACTGGAGTAGAATTTTGCACCCATTTTTATACATAACAGCGTTCTCATCATCACATTTTAGGGTGACATTTATTTTTTCAAGGAATAGAGATTTCTACAGAGTGAAAGGTAGCGTCAGTGCTATTAAACAGAAGCCTCAAAACAAGTGCAGACTTAAAAAAAAAAATCAAATTAAAACAACACAGTAGCTCTGCCAATATCGCTGCTCAACTGTTCCTCCTCCCTTAGAATATACCGGTGGGGGCATTTGGAAAGCAGCTGGCGCCCTCCCTGCTGTTTTCCTGTGTATGTTGAAGTGCACAGTGTGGCGGTCAGCCTGTTGTCCCTGTTGTCAAAACATCCCCTCGTGTGTCTTTGCTGCATGAAGGCTACTGAAACTGGATGATAGGCCCTGAGTCAACTGCATCTTTCCAACTAGTTCAACTCACTCAAGGTGGCAACTGATATCAACTATCCACTGAGTTAAAACAAATGATCACCAATTATTTTGCCTTTATCTATACTATATTTTATTATGTCTTAGACAAGTGTTATAATTGAAAATGGACACATGCATCAGAAGATATGCAATTGTTGAACCTTTTCAAATTTGCTTTTGCACAGAGGAGTTGTAGGACCACTTAAAAATGTAGGTATCGTATCGGGCCAATACGGGGCTTATTTTCAGGTATCGGGTCGCTGATACTAGCCACAGATACTTAAGGCAAATTAAATCTGACATTGAATAAGACCTCCTCAGCAGTAGTTGCCACTATGCTGCTGCAGTTTGACACATGGGCGAATCATCAGCTGAAGTCTTTGTTCCCAATTTTTCGTCATTGTGTTAAATTCAATTTCATATCAGAAGTACTAGCGGTATTGGTACTTGGTATCAGTGTATACTCTAGAGTGACTCTTTGAACTGCCATTTATCTGTCTGGAAAAAAAAAAGGTATCAAACCTCCCTTCAGGAAAAAAAATACTCCAAAATTATACTGTCATTGTAGTCATTGTTTAAAAAAATCTTCCAACTAGAAGGGATTTTAATAAATGTTAAAAAATAGAATAAATGGAGTAAATGGTAAATGGAGTGCACTTAGATAGCGCTTTAATATTAATTCTGTTGCCTGATTTATGTAAGGCAGCTCTTCAAAAGGAATGCACTGGAGCTGCCGAACTCAGACTGCTGGGTTTAGTTTGTTCACGTAATATTGCGACTCTTCCTGAAATAGTCAACTTTATTCTTGTAATATTACTTTTTAATCTTGTAATAGTGCAACTTCCTCCGTACCGTTGAGGCTTTTTTCTATAGATTTATAACTTTTTGCCCTGCAATTTTACAGTATTTTTCTTTTCGGTGTGGCCCTAACACTACTTTTTTATCATTCGAATTTTGTGTGCTTTAACAACAGCCACATATATCTTTTCATTTTATCCACAAGTGTCTTTTTATACCTAAATTTGACACTGATCTATGACAGTAGAATTAAACTGTAAATAAAACCACCAAAACCATGTGTCGTGTGTCATCTTCCAAACCGCTTATCCTATACGGGGTCGCGGGGAATTGCTGGAGCCTATCCCAGCCGTCAATGGGCGAAGGCAGACTACACCCCGAACTGGTCGCCAGCCAGTCGCAGGGCACACACACAGACACCGTCACAGAGCGGGAACCGATCCCACGCTGCCCGCACACAACTCTGGCGTGTGTACCACTACACCAACAGTGACCCACCACTTAAACCATACTATTTCATTTAGGTTTTAAAGACACAGTTCATTATATTGTTAATGAGTTCAACTTTGCAATGTAATTAGAACACTGCAGTTTTAATTTCCATCAGAAAATGATGAGGTTCTAAAACTTTGTTTCCGTTATTTAAGCAAGTCTCAGTCGGATAATTTGGGTTACTAAATTAAGCCTGCATGATGATGCAAAATGCATGAGTTGGTTTCTTTCTTATCGTTAGTGAAGTTGACTTGATAATGAGAAATCATAGAAATTAGACTGCTGGTTCTTCCTCATTTCAGAATGTCAGACAGAATAACCTTTTTTTCCTATGCGGATTATTTGACTGTATAAGGTCGAGTCCTTAAAAATAACTGTATTTATCATGTCATCACATACTAGGAATGAGAGTTCCACTGTTAACTGAAGCCAATAGTCCTCGTAATAGTTTGGGGAACTAGACTTTGTGGTTGCAGTAGTCACATTGATGGGGTGGGGTTCTGATGCATGTCACCTTCCTTCAGATGTCGAGCCATGTTTTGACTGCAACTACATTGTTACAGAGCCTTTTTAACTTATCTTCTTCCTCTTACGTGCCATCTCTGCTCCTGCTTTGCATTTAAACCAACACAATTCGTTCAGTCTCATTCCTAAAACAGCAGCCTTCACTCGCTTTTCTTCTTCATGTTTGCTCTTTCCATCCAAACATCTATCCATCCATCACAATGACTCTCTCCCCTCTTGCTCTCTCTCCCCCACTCATTAGTCTCCCCATGTGGCGGTTTGTGTCTCATGTCTTTGTCAGAACTGTTATCACTGCTGTCAGCTCCTTTGGCGAGAACAAAGTCGTCCTCTACTCACGGCACCACAAAAGACATGAGAAATGAAAGAGCCTCGGCTAAAAACAAAGAGTCAGGAAGGAGGAACAATTAAATTGGGTGAAGTAATCCAGGGGAAATGGAGGGGCGGGGGTTGCTTGAAACAAGTATTTTCATGTCAACCACGATTTACTGTCATCTGTGGATTATAACCATCAATTTCTTCCTCTGTCATCCCGTCATCTGCACAGCAAAGAGCATAGAGTTGGTCGAAAGATATGGGAGCTATCTATATACACATTAATTGCCTTTCCTGCGTATTATAAATATATCTCCTTCTACATCAGCTATACGCCTAGAATATCAACCTCAAATAAGTTACTGTGTATGAACAGCAGCTTTGAAAGACACAGAGATAGCCAAAAGAGAAAAATGTACCGGCGGTAACCATATATAAATAGCACTGAAAGAAGGGCCCGCTGTAATGTGTATTACAGTAGTAGAGTACAGTATAGCAGGACAATTACTTCTGTCACACAATAGCAATATCCAATCAACATGGCTGAAAACAGTCTCATCTACTTAGCAAACACATCAGACTTGAACCAGCTGAGGCACAAAGGGTACTTTGGAAACCAAGGACAAAATGGCCAGTGGCCACAGGGTCGTCATCATAGAAATGGCGCCAGGCATTCAAGGCTCAGGGAGTGCGGCCCTGTTTCATCACGTGTAGGCATAATCTATGTCGGGGATGCCGCCCTCTCTGTAGCCACGGTTGGTACCATAAGTGACATGATGGTGGCTGGTTTGGCTAAGGATGGTGCCATTGAGGCTGCCGGCTCTGTGGCTGCTCCTGTACGTCCCATTTGCATGGGAAGAAGAAGAAGAAGAAGAGGGGAAAATGGTGTGGATGTAGGTGACATCCTCCAGTTTGGGCTGCATTGACTGATGAGCCATGGCTGTCATCTGAAAGCCTGCAGGAGGGGCTCTGATCTCTAAGATGGAATTGTCTTTCTTGGTGCCCGACTCTACATAGTCATCATAATTTTTCACTCCTCGGCCTCTGTTGTATGAATTCGAGTCCCCTGACTTGTAACTTGTTCTTTGTCCATACCAGCAAAAAATACCAAAGATGAGCAGTAGGCTTACTAACGCTGTGGCTCCCCCAATGATCCCTGCCAATGGCAAGGCTGATAGCTCAGAGTCTTGTGTGTCCTTATCTGACCCCTCTCCCCTGGAGTTCACCACAGCCTCTCCAGTTTCTATCTGAGCACAGGCTGGAGATGAATCTTTATTGTTCGTTTCAACGCTGCCAACGCGAGCATTCCCCATGTTAGAGCCGAGAAAGGTCTCCTGTCGTAATGGCAGCAGGCAAATGAGGTAATGCGAGCGTGGTGTGAGTTGGTTAAGATGGTACTGCCTTCTCTCTCCAGGAACAAGAGTCTCTGTGATTGAACCGAGTGCCGCACTGGTACCTAACCTCAGCCATGATAGGCGGAACGAGGGTGCCGGCTGTGGGCACAACCAGCTAACCAGAACACTGTCCGAAGAGAGAGCTTTCACAGTCAGCTCCAGGGCCCCACCGGTTACATGTCCGTCCCCGCCTGCAGGCAGAGGCATAACCAGACCTGGCCGCTTGGCTCGGAGTGTGAAGAGGGAGCCTTGTGTGGGGACCAACAAAGAGTTAGTGGTGGTGCTGCCATGGGGAACAACTTGCCCATCCCCTCCAACACTATCGTCACCTCCTCCATTCTTTTCTGAGGGATTTCCCCCGACTCCAGTGGCCTGACCAGCTTGTGGTCCTTCACACTGTTCCATTAGATAGGTCAGGTCTTTAAGGGATTGGCCCTTCACTGCCTCGGGTCCTTGACAGGTCAAACCTCTGACTGTTACAGCAGCCCCCCAGCTATGAAGCCATGCATGGAGCCAGCGAAGGCTGCAACTACAGTACCAGGGATTTCCACGTAGCAGCAGCAGCTCCAGACTATCTGCGTCTTTCAGAAGCCCTCGAGGAAGACTGGTCAAATTGTTTCCTGAGAGGTCTAGCTTCTGGAGCCGTCGCATTCCGTCCAGCGCCCCTCGTGGTATGTGAGTCATCCCGTTATCCTGTAAATGGAGACGAACAAGATGAGCTGACGGTAGGTTGACTGGTGGAGACTGCAGGGCATTTCGGACTAGTGACAGTTCTGTCAGATTGGAGAGGCGGGAGAAGGTGTCATCTGCAATGCGTGTGTTGGCTAGCAGATTCCCATCCAGGACCAAGCGCCGTAAGGAGGAGAGCCCTCGGAAAGCATGTGTGGGGATGGTGTTGATTCTGTTGTCGTCTAATCGCAGCTCCTCCAAGGACGCGGGCAAGCCTGCAGGGATGCTTGACAAGTGGTTCCGAGAGAGAAACAGCAGTCTGAGTCGTGGAGTCCCAGAAAAAGCACGCTCCTGTATGCTAACTGTAGATATTGAATTATCATCCAAGTGTAAACGCTCCAGTAGTGGTAACTTGGCCAGAGATGATCGTGGTAACGTTCGTATGTTGTTATCCTGCAAATGGAGCTCTCGTAATGAAGGTGGAAGGTGTATAGGGAATTCATCCAACTGGTTGGCATACAGGTAAATCACTCGTATGGAAGTGCTGCGCTCCAGTGACGGTGGTAGGCCGGCATTACTCAGTCGGTTGCTTTGTAGGTAGAGGATGGCAGCCGTCAACGGTAGAGGAGGAATTAGACTGAGTCCGCGGTCATTGCAGTAGACAAAACCCTCATCGCAGCGGCAGACTGAGGGACAAACAATTCCTTCATCTCCCTCACCCGTCTCCAAGGCAATTGCGGCTGCCGCCAGTTCCAGCACCTCAGCCAATAAGGTGAGGCATAGCAGGAGCAGGAAGAGCCAATCTCGAAGCTCAGCAAGACTTTCAGTTGCCATGTTGGTGCCCAGCTCCTGTTGGGAAACATAAAATGAAAGACTGTTTTAAAACTACTGCAAAGTCTCAGTGAAGAGTGTGCTCTATAGACTGTATTATATAAGGTATTTTATTGGAAAACTATTCCCACTTCTGTTCCTAATCCTAATCCTATACGCAAAAATTCCCGCGACCAAACCCGGAAAACAGGTTAGCGGGCTTCCAATGCGGAAGTGCAAGTATGTTGTGCATATACAGGTGGTTCTCGGGTTACACGGTGCTCGACCTACGCTGTTTTGACTTTAAGACATCTGAGTCTCGTCCGCCATTTTGTCTCCAGCCAGATAGTGTGTGTGTGTAACAAAGAAGGCAGGATCTTCTACCGATGCTGGTCCAGCCAAGATGAAAGCAATTACAATGGAAATAAAGCTGGATATCATCAAAAGGTCGGAGAATGGCCAAACGCGGACGAACATTGGATATTTATGTAGAGATTTAGGGGGAATTAAAGCATTAATTCCGATTTACGCGAAAATTCATGTTATGTCGCCAGTAAAGGAACGGAACTCGTTCATAACCCGAGGAACACGTGTACCAGATTCCTTGCTCCCTAAAACACTGTCCACAATGTGACATGCTGAAGCAAGTGGCATTACATTTATATTTTTACTAATCATCAAGTAATTTTCAGAAACACTACTCATTTCAAGAAAACTTAATTGTTAAATAACATTCATCAACAAATTTTTACTACATTTTTTTTTTACATTTTTTTTCTACTTTTACCAGAGACGTAAGTAAACTTTCCTAGATAATTTTTTTGTACTGATTCGGAATCTGTCCTTGTTTTTTTTCTATAGCACAAAGATTTTCATAATACCAACAGCAGCAACAATAATAATATTAATACTGTACATCCAATATAGTACCGTATTTTCCTGACTATAAACCGGTACTTTTTTCCTATGTTTTGAACAGTGTGGCTTACATAAAGGTGCGGCTATTCTGTGGCTTTTTCTTCCGCCACTAGGGGCGCTCAGTAGCCGACAAACTGGAGTGGCAGCAGGCAGTGAAATTAAGATAAGTACTTTATTTTGTCTTGGTTCTGTTCGGTTTTAATCAGCAAAGTTCCTGCCCTGTTAAAAGGCACTGTTAGGAAAGAATAATTCTGTAAATGCAGTAAATATCTAATTTTTCAACATAGATAGGTGCGAGTTATTTCGTTTTTTTCATTATTTTTTTCTAAGAATTAGAGTGGGTGTGGCTTATATAAAGTTGTGGCTTATAGATCGGAAAATACGGTAATATATTTAGTAATATTTATCAGTTAAGCAACAAGTGGATTTTTTTTCTGAAACGTCTTTGCTATAAATGACAATGCATGATAAAATCTGTATTGTGCAAGCTTTAATATATGCTAGAAAACAAGTAAAGACATTTTTAAAATCAGCGTCAAATATAATTTACACATGAAACCATCACTGATTCAAATTTTTATATTGACCAGTGTAATTATCAGTGGTAAGCCCCTTTAGTGTGCCTGAAGGTGTCAAAGTGATCTAAAAAGTGTTTGTGTTTCTAACTGATCATTTCCTCATATAAAAGGAAGAGTTTTCTCTTCTGTAGGAAAATAATTCTCTTTTAACTCAATCACTGCCATTGACGTATTTATTTGTCTTTTCACAGTCCAACCCTTCAATCCCAGGAATTTATTTATAGTTTTTCAATCTTTTTCAAACGGTAGGGTAAAAGAGGGTCTGAAAATGTCTGGCAGTGAATGAGTTAATGCACCATCCCATGTTGCACTAAATTGCATGAAAGCTTCATCTGCTATGATTTAAAGTCATAAAATCTCATTGTGTGGCCACATTGATCTAATGATTTTTAAAACCTTTACTGTTTTGTAAAATGAACAAAAACAGTGTACCCCTAATAATCTGGCCTAATTAAATGACATCGCACAAAGGGTAAGATGGAAAATAGAAAAGCTGATCACAGTATTTTCAGTGACCTAAATGCAATTTTTGGAAAGTTAAAGGGCCAAAACACATTGACGTATAGAGTGAACTCCTATTTATCGCAGGGACTCCAGACTTCCAGACTCGCAGACGGTGAAAATGCATCATATAGAGACCATATAAAAGCCTTTAAAAATATGTTTTATCCCTTCCACACATTTCAAACCATTTAAATTTATTAAAACACCTTGAAACTCAGTTAAACACACTTTTTAAGCAGATTGTAAGCAAACACACACAAAATTGTAAGTATAAACTGTTTTTAAAATACTGTACATATTATAGTGTCTGTGTTAGATACTATGCGCCTTTAAGTGCCATGTGACATCGACAGGTCTGCGTATTGGAGTCCCTGCGTCTGGGCGTGAGCGCTGGATGACAGCGCTTTCTGTGTGAGTGTGTTCACATGTATTGTTCTGCTGCTCTCGCGGTGTTCATGAAACGTCTGAATGGCGCATCGGTGACCGTGGCTCTGCTTTCGTACATACGAGGGCATTACAGTACACTGGAAGCCTAATAATTTGGAAACGGTGCAATAGTAAAAGATTTTTGTTCATCTTAATGGTCAAAACACAATCAAGAATAGGCATTTTTAAAAGTACTTTTGTCAGTGATCGGCCTTTCTCTCTTGAATCGCTTGACGTAAATGCAGTTTTTACTATATCTAAATGTAAAGTTATTTTCTTCTTACTTCAGTAGGAGATCTGTGGATTGAATCGTGAAACATACTTTGGAGAGCCTCTCCATTATTATTTGGGTCAACGCAACCGAGCACAAGACAAATGGGCAATTTAGCGCAGAGAGAGATGTGAGGTGAAGTGATTGGCTGAAGAAGATTACGAGAATCAGGGAAACCAAATGGATGATAGGGATGGAGAAAATTGGACAGTGACAGAGATTAACTGAAATGGAGTGACTGACATGAAACTAAAATGGCGAAATGATTGCGAGGAGGAAATCCGATTAATTGCACGCGGTCCTGTTGATAGCTGTGAATACAACAGACGTAATAACCTTGGTGTGACAGCACTGCATGAAAAACCCCGCAGTGGAATGGAGCAATTGAAATGCTGAATTACTTCATACTTGGAGCAATGCTCACACAAACTATAGAAGCGATCATAAAATACGCACATACCATTGCCTCAATGAAAGATGGCATTCATAATGCACATCTTGTCTTCGTTTTTCTATTGTTTGTGAAATGTCTGCGAATTATTCTGGCCTGAAATACCCTGAAATGTAGTGCGCCATGACAGGGGTCCTATATTATTGTTTTATGATGTGTGCAAGTGAGCACCAATATACATAATATGAAAATAACAAAATAATTATCTGCGCGCAATTTCACTCGCTGTGAGTGAACTATTTTTAGAACATGAATAACATACAGTGGTGAAAGTTGTGTTGATTACAGTGTGGCCTCGCCTCGTTTGAGTCCTTTCTTTTTCTTTTGCCTCGGGCTATATATTGTTTTTTCCCTGACATGATTTGACAGCACATTTGATAAACAAATCCTCTTAAGGCAACAATTTTTTCCCTTTCCTTTCTGTGCAAATGTGCCCGCGTGCATGTGCTAGTATACAAACTCCAACTTGCTAGATGCAAACTTGCCCCTTAGCTGCAGTCAAAATCCATGCAAAGCAAACGAGACATGGCAACAATAGAACAGATAGAGGGGTGGGTTGGGGGTTTGAATGGGGGTTGAAATGAGGAAAGGAGGCAGATGGAGAGCAGCTCTGTCAGTCACATGAGGAGAGGAGGAATGGCTGGAAAGAAGCGCAAGAAAAGAACGCATTATTCGTTTTAGTGATTGTGAGTAGTTGCTGTGCAGGGGTGTGCCCAAAAATTTTCAGTCGGGTGGCCAGGGTGACAAAACATATCACTCAGTAGGGGCGGAGCTACTTGGTGGCCACACCTGGCCACCACATAGTTTCGGCTCTATTGATGTGCGCATTTGTGCTCGTGTTTGTAAAAGATGAACCACAAGCTCTGTCAGTGGTAGTTGGTACCAGTGGCGCGCCGTCAGGGCCTTCAAAGCATTCTCTGCAGGCCCAAACACTATCAGAAGCACAGACCTACATTTACAAATTACATGATATGGTAAATCATTTATTTCCAACAGTCATTTGTCTTCATTTCATAACGCGTCTTGCCACGCGGCTTCAGTAGTTTGTGGGTTATTATTTTTTTGTCAATCAGATTTCAGCTTCGATGTGTTGCCATGCGCATATTCTTTTTCCCAACGCCTTCAGAATCTCGATTGCTGGCCTGGACCACACACATACCGTTGGATTTGCACGCCCTTCTTTTAGCCAATTAGATTATAGATTCACCTCCTGAATGGTTTCTCTACTGCCTGGTGATGAGTGAATTTCTCCATCCTCTAATTAGGTTCAGCTGGTTTAGCTTCTAATTGGTTGAATTCGATGAGCATCAAAGCTTGATTTAAGATGGAGGATGATGTTAGACCATGATTAAAAATTCACTTTCAAGGCGCACTTTTAAAGAAAAACGGAATTTATGAGGCAAGGTCAACTAATAGTGTTGCTCAGAGTAGTTACTGTATGTATGAACGGAACAGCTATCTTACACCAGGGGTGTCCAAGCCCGGTCTTCAAGGGCCCCTATCCAGCATGTTCTAGATGTCTCCCTCCTCAACACACCTGATTGAAATGATCAGGATCAGGCTTCTCAGAGCTTGCTGATGAGCTGGTCATTTCAATCAGGTGTGGTGGAGGAGGGAGACATCTCAAACAGGCTGCATAGGGGCCCTCGAAGACCGGGGTTGGGTTTCAGCCCTACTAAATACCCAATGAAGGCCCAGGTCCAAAACTCACCCCCCACCACTGGTTGGTACTCAATGTTTAAAAAACAAACTGTATGCCATGTAATTTGGTCTGGACCCAGTTTTCTTTTCTTTTCTTTTTTTTCCTCTGAATGGAATTTCCAGTTTCTATTTTAGCATTCCAAGCATTGCCAGAATTTAAAAGGAACATATGGGCACAAAAGGGCCGCTCAGGGGAGAAAAACACATTTGGAACGGTCTACGAATATCAACAAGCGTATGCATCGATGCAACACTATAAAGCTTCTCCTTTTTGAGCTTTACTTTTTTTTTTTTAATATCTTCATAATGGTCCTCAGAATATGGTTATTTTTCTTTCCTGCAAATCTGTTTCCACTGACCTGCTGCACCCCATCTTACCTCCTGCATATCTTCCCATATTTCCCCATTCGTCTGTTGAATTGCACACACATTCGATCAATCAACTCCAGTTCATTTGTTTTGCCCGGATATAATCTGTCTTCACTTTTCTTTTCTTAATTTATCTGAAAAACACGATAGTCAAGTGTTTCACGTAGTTTTTTTTTCAGATTACACAGACTTGATTCTTTGTCAATACCCATTAATAATTTCAATGCGATTGATTGGCAAGTAGTATGTATACAGTACCTGTTAGAACGCCTTAGGAATGAATGGATAGGATTGTATCTCTTTTTTCCCTTATCTGCCTTACTGTTATGTATTTCCTACAATCCAAAAACTTGCACGGTAGAATTGGAGACTCGAAAATTGACCATACTTGTAAATGCTATAGACTGCAGCATCCCAGTTACAAAGTGAATGGATGGAATCACTTCTTAAATAAAACCTCTTTGCGGTTTTCAAACAGGGGCGGTGCCATGGGTGGGCCTGGGTGTGCACAGTCCCACCCAGACTGGCAGACTGCCCACCCAATGAGATGAATGAAAACAAAATTGTTTTTTTTTTTTGGGTAAATTATGAAATTATTTTTGAATTTGTGTTTTTTGTTTTATTGAATATTAAGAATGCCACAATTGGGTTGTCTAAGGAAGATCTGAACTTCATATCATTCAGTTGATCATTTTATTTGAATATTTGAATATACGTTGTGTCGAGATAGGAGGATCGTGCTCAGTGAGAGAAATATTCAGGCCCACCCGATTTTTCCAGGCCCACCCATTAGCCACATTCTGGCTCTGCCCCTGTTTTCAAATAGTCGAAAGCAAGATGGTGTGTGTGTGTGTGTGTGTGTGTTTGTGAGAGAGGATGACTTAGTGTGTGTACGAGGTCTTATCCACCTTAGGTATGATTGCTTAGGGTTTGCTAACCTGTTCAGTCTTTTCCTTTCACTTCTGCGACAGTTGTGTGTTTCTCGGTGAGGACTTGGTTAGAAAGAGTTTTAGTTGTTTTTTTTGAGCGACTGAGGATATCGCAGTGGGTCTCGGCGCTCCGTCTTCCTCAGGCCGTTCAGATATATCGTCTAGTTCCCTGAGGCCGTGGGATCTTCCTCAACTTGGACAAATGATGATAGGGATAATGATAGTCTTTGCTGCAGGGCTCCAGTAGCAACACCAGCATGTCTTAGGGCCACCACATTTGTGTGCTGTGTTTTCTTACTGCCAGGCTCTCTCGCTCTATCTGTGAATAAGGGGGTTGTTAGGCCTGCCAACTCAAGTCATCCTCACCAAGGGTCCAGAGGCCTAATTCAGAAAACACTCCTCCAACACCAAAAGGCGACAGTTTGGGCAGACAGTCCCAAGACTGGTGTTAGACTCTCGGGTCCTTTTCAGAAGTCAAAGACATTCCAGGATGCTCACGTTAGCAGTGGGTCTTGCAAAAAAAGTCTTGGACCACACACGCTTTTCAAGGTGTCTTTTGGTTTAACTTAGTGAGCTAAGCGAAGATAAATGTCCCAAAAAATGCACTTGAAGGAATTTCAATTCAGTGTTCAGTCATTTATAGATTATTTTTTCCTGTGACGACTTTCACAGAATGTTGTTTTGACCTTTTTTCTTTTCAGTTCGTGAATCGCTATTAAAAGTAGTCCGCTCTATTCAGGGCTTTGATGGTCAGTCCAGGGTAAAAAGTCTCCCACAGGTCTCTAGAACTGTTCTTCCGGGTATGCTGAAGGCGCACTTCACTGATGCTTGCCGCAGCAGGTCGTTATGTTGCCTGGAAGGACAGAGAAGAACAAACTATTTACACTCCTTGTTTGAAATGATTTTACACTACTTTCTTGTTCTAGTTCCAAACATACAATTAATGAATACAATTCATTGTTTTCCAACAAGGCCTAAGGATGGATTGGAATTAGTGATTCAGTGTTCTCACATCACATCACATCACAACACATCAAATGTCAGGCTCTCTTAATCCCAATCATTCCAGTAAATATATATACTTAACCTGACAACTTTTTAAAATCCACTACAGACAAGAGTGAAAATATTATCTGAAGTCTTGTTTGCAGTTCAGCCTGAAAACAAACCAAGAGAAAGCCTGAGTGAATCAAATTTAATTAGTGCGACGGGGCTACGTGATGAGGATGCATAAATGTCAGCCTTTTGCATTGGTTCCGGGCCAGTTCATTAACTGCAGTTTAGGGGAAGATCAAACTAAAACTGTTGGACACAGGAGCTCTCAATATTTCTGGCTCATGACACTCATTAATGACGGGATGCCTGCTTGCACTCCCAGTCACTTGCTGCTAATAGTGCAGTGCATCTTGCACAAATTAGGTTTCAAATGATGAACATCCTTTCACAAATGCGAAAGCAGTAATGCAATATTCAACTGGTTTAAAACCCACACGATTTAACGCTATGTGTTTTGTGAATGAAAAATCACCGAAGAAACTACAGTCGATCCATGTTAAATGAGAACCAACGAGAGAAAACAAAACATTTCTTATCATTGTCAGATGCCAGCGAGTTTCCATCCTAAAACAATAAGCCATACTAAAATTCACCAGCTCAATAATTATCCCCTTCTGATTAGTTACAGTCGAAATAAAGTATATCGTGAAAATACTTCCTGAAGGTCAACCCTTTATCTATGCAGCGCATAATTCCCAGTGAGCACAAGCATCCTATTAAGGAAACCATGTTTTATAGCTGTATGTGGATTTTTTTTTTTTTTTCTTCCCTTTAAACAAAGCATTGAAGCTTTCATTAAGCACCACTTGTTAAGTGTTTGTACCTGGAGTGCAGAATCGAGCTCCCAGGTGAACACTGGCTTTAGCAAGACCAAGTCCTCATCAGGAATGTGCAGAGACAAACTCATCAAGGCCATTAACTGCTCCGCTGCGCTCGCTCGCCTATTCACTTCATTCCGGAATAAGTAGACTGCATAACCAACTGGGACATTATCGTGCCGTTTGCTCAAACGCAAAGCGAGACAAATAAAGCTGTTCTCGTTTTCATTTTCAAAGGACGCACATGCTTAGAGGAACTTGATTAGCGGGCTTCTGTCTGGAGGTATTTTTATCTTTAAACCAAACTCTCGTTGCGGCCACAAACAGAAAGGAAACTGGTAAAATAGTGACGCTGTTTAGAGTGGCGGTTAGAGTTGCGTGTGATATGCTAAATTGTCCTTTTGATAAAACAACCCTGGGGTGAGATCTCATTTGTGGCATAGTAAACAGATTTATACTGTATTTGCAGAGCATGGTGAACATGTACAATGACAACCGCTTGAGATGAAACGAAATGCGGAACAAATTGCTGTCTGCAAAGCACGTCCACTTGTTGACTGGCTTTGGAGTAACGAGATGATGTCAATAATCACGCATGGAGCTTTGTGCTTTGCATCTCTTGTGCATTACACACTGACAAATCCATCCAAGCTCTCCATCCATCAATCTTCCAAATCAATACTTTGAATAAGTCAGTCTACTGATGTACTTTAGAGGCCAGCTGAACCTCAAAAATTGAAAATAACCAAGATTGTACGGTTTGGGATTTGACGCTCCCGTGGTTGGGACGAACGGTCTGGAAGTCAGCTTTTTTTGTTTTTTTGGGGTAGCGTGGTATAGGAGAGAAAGGATATGCAAAACGTGCTTACATACAGTGGCAGTGGTAGCACTAACCAATGAAATTCACACTGAAATACTGCCAATGTATCACATTTATGAGAGCGCCACCCATCACTCTTTGACAAATTCAAGGTAGCATTAATACATTATGATAACTAGAGGTGCAACGTTTAATCATTGTATAGACAATTTCACTTACATCAATCAACAACTATTTTGATTGATTTATTGTTCCGAGTCATTGTTTGTTCAGAATTTTGTAGTCTCCCATGAAAACAAACAGACTGCAGAAGAAAAATGTTTTTTTTAATCAGATTAATCAATTATTCAAAAAATTAAATCCAAAATGAATCCATTATTAAAATAGCCCTAATACTGCTGTCTTGAAAGGAACGTTTTCAACTAGCTACAAGAGTTGGCATGTCTACAATGTTAAATAAATACAAAAGACTTGGTACCAAGGCAGATAACTAGCTATTGTAACTAGCATGGCTAACATCAGCTCATTACTTTACAAAGTGAAAAACAGCACATAATTAGCTACTCATTTTTGGAGGAATTTGTTTTATTGTATTTAGTTACAATACCTCAATGACATGAAATTGCAATATTTTTGGTCATCGTTATCACACCTTCAGAATCTGATACAGGCCCATGTACAGCATCAACTACAGGTGCTGAGAAGTTACTTAATACAAGACTCGAGCATTGCCAAAATGTACCCACAAGTATTTCATTATTACCGGTGCATGGTCTTCTCCATTTACACTTGTGTGATAGTTGTGGCTCTGATGAAATGTGTGAGGTGCATCTACATCATAGTCCCTCTGTTTTAAAAATGCACATCTATGGACAGTTTAGAGTCTTGAATTAACCTGATAAACATGTTTTTGGAATGTGGGAGAAAGTGGGTATAAATAATAGTGTATACTATACTATACTATACTTACTGTAAAATTGCCCACACAGTTAAATTATTTCTGATGGTGACAATAGATTCATTTTTATTTGTTATTATTTTTTGCTAGGAAAATTGTCTCAAAATCTGTTTCAATTGAAGGTTGACCACTGTTCTGGAATGACCTTAGACAATCGACTGTATAAATGATCACTGAGGGGTTCTGATGACCTTCATTTACCATGCATGACCAGCAAATGCCACCTTCAATGAAACGAACAGTCAGTTTTGTGCCGGAGAATAAGCGGAGCTTGAGGCAGCGTGAATCAGACAAGGGATTTGGGAGGTAAAAGCTAAGAATTTTGGTAGAAGTGAAAGAACTGTAACTAGAAGTTGCAAGAACACTGGAAAGGATTTTCTGACACTTAGGTGTCACATCACACTGCAAGTGGTAACTCGAGGCTTTTGCAGAAGCTATCTTTCATATTATCAGACAACACTCGTCTATAAATCTCTTTCCTCATGCAGTAGAGGGTTAAGGTGAAATCAGATTCTTTTTCTTCAAAATGAAAAAAATATCACTACCATCCTACACCAAATGAAAGGCCGATATTTGTATTCATTTTATGATAAAAAAACAAATGTCTCTAGATAGGACCGAAATCAGTTGAGGTATTACAGGAAGATATCTTTTGTCAGTTCTCCTGATATTAAAATGCTGCAAACAATGATAGGCTTGAAGGAATAGGAGCAACGTTTCTCACTATTGTGACATTTATTCACTTGGATTTTACTGAGCAATAGAATTAAAAACAGCCCGCGTGCTATTTTTCACAAGTGTTGTTGGCAGTATCCTCTCAGACTGATCAATCATCACGGGTCACCCCCCTCACTCCTTCTGGTCACGTGTTTTGTCCTGTATAAAAGAGAGCATCTCATTGCTGAAGGGGACACAAATCTCTCTGCTTGTGTGTGTGACAGTCCATGTAACCTACTTGCACTATGTGACATTCATCGTGCTTTCTACCATCCATTGTGTTTCCTCTTCCTTAGCTAGAAAAATAACAAATACATGTAAAACTAAAATTCTCACCTACGAACAACATTGAGAGCAGGGCTGGGGCTGAAGAAAATGTAAATACAAAATATGCATGCGGAGGTCCAGTATAAGGCCACTTGCAGTCGCCATTCTCACATTCTACATTGTAATATTTGTGACTGCGAATGTATGTGGCTTTACAAGGTAAGACTTGGACTGGTGAGTGACGTGGGAGTCAGCAAATGAGTTGGCTGTTATGAGCTCAGTTTAGCAGCTGGCGGTTAACTGGCTAACCGTTTGTCACTCTGCGCAATGATTCCCTGGACACCAGTTGTGGCCATGCAGATAGTTTATGAATGTGCTTATTACGTCTTTATTTTGTCACCGTTTGATCAATAAAGCGATTGAACATGCTGAAGGCGGCGGCATTTACCTTTTACCACCTGTGGGGTATTACAAGAAGTTTGAACAAGTGGTGATAGGCTATATCAAATTATCTAATGATGTTTACGTTATCTTTTGTGGGCAACCGTAGACTTGCTCTTTTGTAAGCCAGTTCTGCTTTGCAGTAGATAAGTTGCACTGTTTGGTTTTTTAAATGTGAAATCCCAAACTTTGGAAATTGTTTTTTTTATGCACCCTTTTCTCCTGGCTCTGTGCCGTTGCAGCATCTTATTTCTATTGAATCTGAGTTTTTATAAAATGTTCCCTGCGAAGCTTCGACACATCTATTGCTTTGAGTTTTTTTGTGATTTGCAAACATTAGCAAGCAATGTTTTTTTTTTTTTTTTTTAAGCAAAGAAGCAGTGTGCGCTCGTCCCAGCCTAAATCTATGTAGCTCTGCTGACTTCCACATTTCCTCATTCTCATATAAATCAACCACGGAGAGGTTAATCCTTTTGATATGTTGAAGTGAGCATTAGTAGAGATGTCCACATACATTTTGGTGCCAATTGATCGCCGTTTTTGGACGTTATAAGCAATGAAAGTACAATGATTTCCAATGGAGCGTTTGGAATCGGTCCCACACGTGACTCCGGCCGAACAAGGATAGAACGGTAGGGGGCGCGGCCATTCTCCTCATTAACAAGGAGCGCTATTCATAGTCACTTATTTCCTAATTTCTCTCAAATTTATTGATAAAATAGAAAATGACAATTTTTTTCATTTTCCTGATCAAAAAATATATAAAATGAACTTGTTAGTCAAAACGTGGCCTTCCCGGCCCCACCGTCCCTTTAAGGTGTCCATTTAGCATTGAAGGACCTTTATTTAGGACAGCAAGATACCACTTCATTTGTAATTATGTTACACAGTACACCGTACAATGGACCAAGCCCTGCCAGGATTAGCAAACATAAGTAATTGAGGAATAGAGGTCTCCACTTAAAAAGCTTTATAATTGCAATTAAAGACCTCAAGATCACGGAAAAGCTCTACTTTTGTCTAAATGAAACTCCCCAAGTCTCTTCAACGTAGTTCCTTGGCACCAAGACGTGGGGATCCACTGTATCTGTGTTTTGTTTCTGTCACAAAACTTCAGAATCTCTTTTCTTTTTCAATGGTTTATTGTCATTGTTGCAGAAACGCTGACACATTACAAGAAGCACACTTACTGTGTGAGTAAAATACTCAGAGGGCAATCTGCCACTTAACACAGGTGCTTCTACCAGATTTCAATTTTCCCATAAGCTCAAGATGACCTTCTATTTGCATTAGCGCCATTTTGAAACATTTTAATAGACAGTGCGGGGAAATTAACTGTATCAAATCTCAATTTCCATCAAAGCTTTGCTCCATCGGGCTGTTGAGAAAAATAGAGAGCAAAGAAAAGTGACAGCTGTGATACTTGGCAATGTGCTCGCTCTGTAGGGAGCTAGGAGACAGGAAGTGAGGGGAGTAGGAGCTAGGGATTAATAGTGGGACCGAATTGTGAGCACTTTGTAATCATGGAGCTGTCTAACCTCGGTGTTAGCGAGGTTGATGAGCACGCGTCCCCGCTGACACACACTCTCTCCACATCTACTCTGCTGAATATTAAAATGGGGAGGAGAATTCCTTGGAGCCCCATTGTCAGGCGGGCCTATTGTTCTCTCCTGGCCTTTGGCTCGCTACGCGTCTGTGTGTTTTTAGTATTAATGCACAAATCGTGTCTACAATGTGTGCTTATGCATATAACGGCCGCATCTTCGCAGCATGTGGCGGCTGCCCGCAGCCGAGCAGCAGTTAAGAGCGGCAGTCAGGGTGATGGGTGGGGCATTCGTGGCCCGGCACGGCCCATAAAGATGAGCGGCTCGAGAGCAATCGAACCAGCCGTCGGGGCCAAATGCTGGCAATTATTTCACCTGGAGGCGCCATCTCTTAAAATGAACACTCTCATTAAAATTGGCCATGTGTGCTCACTGCGCACACGTGTGTGCATTTAAATGCGTGCTTGCAGTTTAGCAAAGTCTGCGGTAGCACAGATGCTCGTCTTGCAAACATCACAGTGTGTATTCACTTGCGTGTGTCTTGTCTCTAAGTCAGAGTTCTGCGTAATTGAGACTGCTTCGAAATGCGGTGGTACAAAATATGGAACACACAGGTGAAACTCAAGTGGAATAGTTCACCATTAAAATATGTGTAAGGCTGATTCCAAATCACATGCATTCATAGCATTATGCTCTTTGCGTAAACGTGCACATTTAGTTTCGTTCAAAGCTGTTTTTATGAAATGCTTAGTGGTGAATCTCACCCCTGAAAAAAGGTTAATTGGATATATTAGCTTTTCATTGCAGTGGAAAAGTATATTTTCCATCAGACTCATTCCACTTCTGTAATTATGTACGCTTAGTGTGAAAGAAATTACGATACATTTTATCTTGTTCGGTTACATGGATGTTAGTGACGGGCATAATGTCAGATTAGTCAATTAGGTCATAATTTAAAATTACGACAATTATATATAATGGATTGTTGAAGAATAGCATCTTGAAGCAATTGAGGCGAATTAAATTAAATTCAGTCAGAACTAGTTGGGCCTACAGAACAACAACATGACGCCAGCGACGGTCGAGACCCGCACAGAGTGTGGCACAACTCCGGTCAACATTGATGTCCTTAATACAAAACTGACATGGAAATATGAGTTCAGAAATTAACGAACCTTCTCTAAACTGTAATCTACCCTTGAATACAGTGATTTTATCGAGGTTAGCATACGACCTAGCAAATACCTCTGCATTAAAACAACGGTACATTTGCTGTACTGTACAGTCTGCAACTTTTAATGAGAGATGGCTTCATTTGATTTAAAAATTGTACTTATTTTTGTCTAGCACATCAGGTTTTTGAGTTATTTTCATTTTTTTGCAATGGTCCACTACATGTGCCAATTATGAAATTGGGACAAAGCCAGAGTACCCGCTTGGGAAAAACATGCAAACTCCCTACAGAAAGGACATATCCAAGATTTGAAGCTGGAACTTCAGAACTTCGAAGCAGGCATGCTAAGCATGCTAACCAACCACTGTGATGCTTCATAATTAATTGCTCTAAAATGTATCGATATGGAAGAACGCTCTTCCTTAAGTTATCTCAAATGAACATAGAAAAAAAAAAACGTAGAAATGCTTACAACTAGGCAATTGGTGCCCTTTTGAAAAATAACTGATGAATTCAGTGAATTAATTTATTGTCCTCATGATCAATCCATTTACGTATTTTATATTAATGCAGTACACGTTACAGTTAGCAACACTATCGCAAGTAACTTGGTGATTACAACCCCAGCATCTTTCAAATCAGGGTTTGCGTTTTGGTTTCTCTGGATTTATACCCGTGTAGGTGTGTGTAAGTGTGCGTGTGTGCGTGTGTTTGTGTGTGTGACTGTTTAACTAACCCGCACACGTAACATTCCCATCTCTGCCTCCCTGTTTCTCATTTATGGAGCAGGCGGCAGAAAGGAGTGTAGAGGGGGCCGAATGAGAAAACAAGTGATTGGGAAGGAAGAGAGGGATGGTGGGCTGTGAGACGGTGAAATAGAGGGAGGGAAAGGAGGTGAGGGTGCAAAGGTGCATGCAGGAAAAATGAAGTCTGGTTGGAGTAAAGTGGGGACTGGGGGTGCGGTGAGGACGACAGAAAGAAGAGCCTGAGAAGAGGCGAGATAGAGAGGCAGAGGCGGCAAGATGGGGGAGCGAAAAGGAAAAGAGGCGGAGGAGGAGGCAGCAGATTTATGAAGCCATTGGAATGTAATTTGGAGGCAGAAATTACTGTCAGCCTGTGCGAGGTTTAAAGTCGCTGAAGCCTGAATCCAGGGCCTGCCTCCATGTGTGTGCGTGTGGCAGGCGGCACAGACAAATGGCTCGCAAATGCGATGCACAACAACGCCACAGAAGCTCTGACCGGCAGCTACTTGTCTTTCATTGCAAATGCCTGTGCGTGCGCTGCTCCTCCATGCATGAGCGATGTGACTACATGGCATCGGAACACAACCCAACATTCATATTTAGCAGCTCATATTTCATCCATGCTTGAAGACACAGATAGACACACACACACACACACACACAGAGTCAAAGTGTTGTCAGCCTCCGAGGGCCCGGCGGAGTCAGTCGAGGGTGTCGGCGTGGACAGAATGAAGGTTGGGTGCAGGTTTGGCCTGGAGGCGGGGCGGCACAGTGCGAAAGAGTGACAAGGAGCGACCGGGAAGGTAGAGGTGAGAAATGGAAATGAGAGGGAGCGAGAGATTCTTAAGGGGGCTAAAAAGAAGAGTGTGAGGGATGTGACCGGCTTTCTAACGCAGAGACACACAGCTTCCATTTAGCGTGAGGCGGCCAGAGAAGGCGAGAGATGAGGGGAGCGGCCGAGCAAGGATAATCAGCAGAGATCTCAAGGCAATACTGTGTTCCTCCCTCCCCCTTGTAGCATTGCTGTGACACACACACACACACACACGTACGCACACAAACACACACACGTCAATGACGTGTGAGTCTCTAATTTATCCTCATCAAACAGAACCTGTGGACACAACCAGGATATTTTTTGGTTTTTTTTCCCCCTCCGCTACCGTTAGCAAAAAAACAAAACAAAAAGAAAAATACACTGCTAAATCGCTTGTAAAATGAACGTCCTCACGCGCATTCACCCTCACAGAAGATGTGATTATTAAAGAAGAAATCCATTGGCATGTGCCGCGTGATTTTATGAAGGTGCAAACGCTTGGAGATTTGTGCTCCTGATTATGCCTCTGATTCATTCACTCATGTGTTTAATGTGTTCGTGCGCGTGGTCATGTTCATTGTAATGACGACCCCATATGGCGCCACGCATTTACATACCGAGGCCATTGAAGTTATATGAGGCATAACCTCTTACCTGCGATTAGTGAAACGTTCTAGTCGCTGGATCTTATTAATGAAAGAGAAAATGCAAAACGCGCACAAGCATTTAATGACTTCTAATCGGTGAACTTGCTGCTTTGAATTCAAACCTTGAAAAGACTATTCAAGTGTGTGCCGCTAATAGGTATGGGGTACATTCAGTATACCTGACCAATCTAGTCCAATACAAGACCTGCGATAATGAGAGTATTTACAAATACAGTCAACCCACGTAATTCGCGGGGGACAGGGACTGCTGACCCGTGAATAGTGAAAATCTGTGTATAACTGACTCCCATTGAAAGGCATTGGGGAATATAAAAATTGAACCCCCAAAAAATCTACCTAGGGGAGTATGGAGGAAAAACTCAACTCGAATTCCGCACACATCCGACCCATATGTCATCAGAAGCCCAATATGCGCTCTGCGTGGGCGGGGGAGAGTGCTTGGCAAACTACTGACAATCGTCTATGAATCTGCAAAGTTGTAGTGACAGTGTTGATTTCATATTTGGCTTTAATTCAATCCCACTTGAAACATTATTTTAAAGTGGACATATGTGGTGATAATAGTAATTCAGCCACGCAAACGGTTCATTCGTTACTCGCGGCAATGCCGTGATGACATCTTTAGTAGACGCCTCCATGAAATGAGATCAAAAAGCATCGCCTCATTTCCACAAAAGTATTTCTACTTCCTCCCCACTCACTCCTCTGTCAATCTGAGATGAGCCCCTACACGGGGTACCACATTTCTTTCCGGAAATACTGTGCCATGTGACAGCGTTTTTTTCTGCGTGTCACCCGATGTCGTGCGTTCTGCGCATGCGTGACGCATTTGTTTTTTTCATGTGAACGAACACATAAAAAGATTAGATTTCACAAAAAAATCGGAATTGGGCATCATGCCCTGCATTGTGAATTAAGCCTGAGAGTTGATCAGGTTGTTGATTGTGTCATGTGGAATTGTGGTCCACTCCCGTTGCTCCGCTCCGCAGTTGCTGGATATTGGCAGGATCTTCAACACACTTTCATCTAAGCCGATCTAGAACATCCCAACATATGACATAACCGCTGAGTATACTGGTAATGCAGAAATTGCATACTGATCCTTGCAACATGGGGCTGTGCATTATCGTGCTGATCTTGTCATGAGAGCTCTCTGGTTTCAAAATGTCATTGATAAAATGCACCTGTGTTCATTGTCATCCACCTGCCATGTTCAGAGAAAACCAGGATTCATCCGTGAATAGCATACATCTGTCTAGTGATGCCAGATGTCATCGAATTTGAGCCTTTGCATACTCAAGTCAGTTACGATGACGAACTGCAATGAATTCAAGAGACCCAGATGAGGATCGAGATCATGCGGAGTTTCTGACGATTTGTGGAGAAACCGGTTTGGTTGTTTTGGCAGGTTGTTGGCTAGCTGGCCTCGGATAAGGTTGAAGGTGAAGAAAACTGCACATTTTAAAATTGCCTTTTTTTTGTGGGCAGCTAAGGCATACCTGAGCCTGATATTAATTGTGTTGTTTTCAGTGTTAAACAGGCCGAAGTATTTCAAAGGTGGACACAGTTATAAAATTTCCGTATTTATCAGTGTTCACACTTGGAAGTTATGCGTAAGTGTGAGCAGGATGGCTTCTTCCAACTCCTTTGTGGATAGTGATTTGTATGGTTTTCATGTTTTAATAAAAACAAAAAAAAAATCATGTTCAAAGAAATAATTCATTCACCCATTCATTCAGTCATTCCAGTGCAATAATGATCGTGTCTTTATATGCCACAGCTGTGAGGTAGATGTATTCTCTTGTCAAAGGAGAATTTCTCACTAACAGATTTGTGAACAATATTTGGGAGAAATAGGCCTTTTGTACGTAGGAAAAGTCCTAGATCTTTAAGTTCAGCTCAAATGGGAGCAAAAACAAAAGATTGCTTTTACATTTTTGTTCACTGTGTAACAATGCCTGGCGCAATATTAGACATCTTTGTCATTATGAATGTAATTTAGAGTGGCCTTGTGTCTCATATAGTTAAATGTGGTCTCCAAATAGAGAGAGCTCTCAGTATGCTTCAGTCCACAAACTGCAACCGCAATAATAAGCATGTTGTAAAATGAATACCTCTCAGTATTTGAAGAACACAGAACACACTTTTAATTAGATCTTTTTCAGGTTTTGTGTTTGGATTTCAGTGTTTCAGTTATTACATTTTACTCATCATAGATTCAGTGTCCTTCAAAAGTAATTTTTCTGACCTCATTCAACCATGATCTTTTTGGTGTATAATTGTAATCTTTACAAAGGCATAATTTGGAAGTCAGGTCTAGTATTGGTTTGCATTATTTAATGTGTGTGTGTGTGTGTGTCTCAAATGTTTGTGAAAGTTGGAAGACAATGGATTGAGTGCTGAAAGGGAACATGTACTGCATTGATTTTACACTTAATATTTCAACCATCTTGTATTTTATGTCATTATAAAATAAAAAATAAAAAGATTCTTGATGTGACAAATGAGAAAGAATCTTTGAAGGTTTGGCACAGCTGCATTTAAGGATTGTCACCTGTAGCTAAATCAAATCCTGTGTAGTTCCGTGGCTTCATGTGGACTACAATGACGTGCTTTGCAAAAGGATGAAAGATGAAAAGTGGACACTTGCACTGCTCAAAGTGGTGCCGCTTCAAACATAATCCAGGATTTGGAGCAGAAAATAATATCAGCAAAATGTAGGCACTAGTGTTCAACAACCCTGGAGTAAATTGAGCACTAATCCTTTCCTGTCAGAAATTGAATAAATGAGCGGGATGCAAGTGCACACAGCAGTGTACTTGCTTTCTTATCACGTTGAGTCCACGTTTGATCCATTTGACGTTCATTCTGATCGTCAAATGTCGGTGCCACTGTTTTTTGCCTTTTTCTTTTGCTATTTCGGGCAGAGCACTACAATCGCTGACAAAGGTCTGCGTGAATATGTCTGACATTGTCATAAACACGTTGGTATCAGCTGTTCCTCACAAATAAGCGCACACTCATGCAAACGTCGGCCGCGCGCTGACGGAAATCAACCTCGTCACCCCGCTCCCACAAACTTATTTGCTCTTCTCAACTTTCGGACTTTCTCACACAAACCAGCGTTCTTTTTTTTTCTTCCCTCCGGCGAGTAATAATCATACCCTTTTGCCCTGTGACAACGCAACCTCCCACTTACACTTTCGGCAAAGCTCCATCTCTCACAACTATGTGGAGGTCAATTATCTCTGGCTGTGCTGCCACGTTAGGGCCGTCTACTTATGCTGCAGAAAGGTTTAAATATGAAAAAAAAAAATGGATGTTTCAGCACTTCCTCCTGCTGACATTCGTCATCCTTCAGCACCTTATCTTGCATGTTTGCCATTCTCCTTTTTCCCCCCCATTAATTCTCACTTTATTGCTGCAACATTCCACCTTTTTTCTGCTTTTCTCACCTCCTGTTTTGCATCAAGACTCCATTTTTCATACTGTGTGAATTGGAGGCAATTATTGAGATACTGCAGTGGCATCATAATTAAAATGTTTAAAATGAATCAATTTCTTCCTGTAGGTTTGCCTCATGGGGATGTTTGTCAAGGTTTTCCTTCTCCTACATTTTCCTAACTGTAGAGATTGTTAAAAAAAAAACACTCACACTGTGACAAGATGAGAGCAATCATTGAGAAACTGTAAATAGGTTCTTAAACCTATTGTTAGATTGAGACGGATGAATAAATGGTGGGGTAAAAAGAGAGTAGGGAAGGATGGGAGCAGAGATGAGGACAGACAGGGAGACAAAGTGAGCTGTAAAATCTTTGCCCCGGAGGAAGTCTGCTTGCAAAGAGGGAAAGGAAGAGTTTGGGCTGCAGTGAAGAGAGCTTAAGAGGAGGAGGTGGAATAAAGAGCAGAGAGGAGTAGGGAAAGACAAGACAAGTGAAACGAGAGGAGCGATGGAAGAGGGGAAAAGACACGCACACAGTGTTGTCACGACAATGTCATACGCAAATAAAAGACAAAAAGAAAGGATGTATCACAAAGCACGTGTAAAAAACCTTTAGGACTGTATTCGTCAATATTATGCAGAAATAGAAACGCATGGTTTAATGATTGGTATTGGTCCAGAAAAAAACATATGCATCTGTCACGACTATTTGCGCAATCTAGCGGGGAAGTTTGTAAATAACAGTTTCCTAAACCTTTCATCAAGAAATGTCATAGTCAAAACATATGTCCAGTGGTGCATTGACTATATGATATATTTTGCTAAGATGATAAGAAAGTGTCTATCGTGTCACTTTTGCACTATCATCATTTAACACCTGCATTGTCACCTGCAATATAATGGGAGTAGTACGGATGACAGAGGAAGCTAGAATTGACAGGTAATAGCTTTAACTCATCATTTTTACGCTACAAAACTGCCACCAGGTGGCAGACTTAACAACTCCATGTGAATGTGAATCATATTACGTGATCATCATACATTTCAGCAGAGATGGGCATTCCGTACCGGACGGGTGGACTAAGTAAGGACGGAGGTGGGTTTTTGTCCGTCCCTCTAATCGTCCCTACCGGGTCAAGTACCGGCTGACGTTTGTGTTGGGTTCTTTTAAAAAGAAAGTTCTCTTCCGCGATACCAAGGAGCCGCCATGACTACAGCCTTGACAACACTACAGTGCTCTTTTTCATGTGCATTCCCTCCTTGCAGTATTGTTCTCACAAGCATAGTCTGCCCTCTAGTGGACGCCCAATTCACTGATGAGGAAAAAGGTGCAGAGCAATTTTGTTTTGTTAACTAACAGTTAACATTGAGTAAAAACCTTATTCATTTGCATGTGAAGTACGTTATGTCTTGGACATCTCTAGACTGTAAAAATGTATCCAAACCTGATGGGTCATTCCAACTCTCCGCGTACACTGAAAGCTATGACCCGTAAGTGGAAGTTGTTCGTTCTCCTCCTAAAATAGCATTGCGCTATTGTGCAATAATTCTTTTTATTGCAAAATAAAAAACGGGGAGGTTGCGGCGGGGAGGGGAAGAGGGACAGAAGGAATGTAAGGATGGAACCACTTTAAAAGGACGAGGACAGACGGGTTCAGAGGACGGTAATTTTTATGAATAAGGACGGAGGGACGAGGGCGGAGGAGGAGGAACTATCACTCTCTTAAGGTAGCCAAATGCCTCGTCATCTAATTAGTGACGCGCATGAATGGATGAACGAGATTCCCACTTCCACTCCCACGATCCGGCAAAAAAGGGTAAAGTGCCCATCAATGCATTCCAGACGTACGGTGCAAAAATGATATCTAACAGACCATGAAAATTGTGAAATAAGGTGGGTATATTCAAATAATGAATTATACCACATTGGCAAAGAATTAAGTAACAGCAACAAACCCGTAATTATTATTAACTACTTACAAAAAAAAATGGCAAGGAATGCTATGTACTATTTGAAGATACACACAGCTATGATACTTGCTAAGCTAACCTCATGTTATCAATCGTGAAAGACCAAGACCGTATTTGGGTGACTGAATACACTTCACAGAACCAAAACTAATTGCTGAAGGTCAGCCTCTCGTGAATGCTATTTGCAGAACCATACACTGCGCCACAGTTCTTTGGCTTTCAGTTGCGTCACCCGGTGCCTTATTGTGCTGCGCAAACTAGTTCACTGCACGCCATTCCTAAGCTCCGAACGGCTGAATTCCTGAAGCAACCTATACTGTAGTTTCAGAGAACATTGAATCCTCCAGTGTTTTTCTTTTGCCTGCCCTTCCGAACAGTTTCCATCATCTTTCCCAATTGTGTTTCTGAGTGTGTGTGCGTGTGTGTGTCATATTATCAATCCATGGTCACCAAACAAGATATGAACCAGAGCAATTCCACAATTCCAAAATGGACGACAATGTTGAAGTTGAATCACATAAAATGATTGGACTCAACTATATTACATTTTCTTTAGAAAATCAAACACACACAGTCGTAAATCAAACTAAGATAAAAGACAAGATTTAAAAAAAAAATGTGTCTAATAAGCTTATCGTAGGATATAAGAACTCAGGAGGACTGTCGTGAAATTGCCGATAAAGCCCTGCTTTCATCAAACTGGCATGACTTGGATTTGTAATAACGGCCCGTGATCCTAAAGCCTTGCATATATGTCCTGTCCGTGTATATGCCTCTCATCAGGCGCTGACATCGAGCCCTGTGCAGAAGCAGCAGGCTCCCTCATTGCGGCTCCCCAGGAGTGCACCCTCATCAGCATCATCAGGCCCCAGAGCTCCCTGCTGGGCTGTGTGCTGCTGAGGGGACAAACGATCCGCTTCTGACCCATATCTAAAAAGTTACTGTAAAAGACCACTTTCCTCAGATGTGCTTGGTCAAAAATGGGGCATAACTTGCATCACATAGTAATACAAAGTAAAGTAAAATGTGAGCGTAAATTAAGTATAAATAAGTATAAATGATGGGGTTTTTTTTCACCTTGGTATTGCAATTTAATATGTGATTATTTTTTGAAGGTCTTCCTTAGCATGAATTTTTTTTTTTTCAAACTCAAGCAACAAATGAATCGGTATTGCAATAAAGTATAAACAACATCTGATTTATTTTGAATAAATGTTTTGGTCGTATAGGCTAGTCTTACGCTAAAATAAAGGCGATTTAATCATGAATTAACTCTTTCAATGCCAGCCATTAGAAAAGAAGAACCTATTGAACGAAAGCCAATTTAGAGCATTCTGACTGATATTTCAATGCTCGCAGAATATTGTATTTGATAACCATGTTAACAGAAAATACCAAATGAAAGAGAAGACTCTCATCTTTCATCACACACAAAAACAAGTTTGTTTCTTCCTCATTCCATTTTTTAGTAATCAGCAGTAGAATATGGGTTGGTTTCACCCAAATAACCTATTTTGAATGCAGGATGCAGAAAAAAAGCTTTTTTGTGAAAATATATATTTTATGCACGACACTTTTATGCTAATATTTTTTTTTGTTATGCCTCAAACATATGAACAGTCCTTTTCTGTAAAATACCAACCGCAACAATGCAAATGTGTTTCAGATGGCAAAATAATTTATTTACAAGTATCACCAGTGCAGCCATTTTACATTTGACAAACTTTACAAAGTATTTGCTATTTAGTAGTAGTAGTAGTAGTAGTAGTAGTATTTAGCAGTGTGCGTGTGTGTCGGGGGTGCGCGCGCGCGTGTGTGTGTGTGTGCGTGTGGGTGTACATTACGTCATCTATTTTATTTTTAAATTTAAATAATTTCTATAATCTTTTCTCTCTTTTGTGACACTCTTTGTAGTAACGTTAAAGTGACAAACACTTTGATCAAAAGCTGCTTATAAAGGAAGAAACTTTCCAAATACGTCTGTTTGTGTTACTCATTTGCTAGCTTGTGCATTTAATATTAGAGTTACGCGACGGAGACAACTTGGCATGCGTTAAGAATCAGTCATAGATGGTTGTAAGGGAGAGGATCCGGTCACTTTTCAAAATAAAATGTTTTTCAGCCTCGGATAATAAATAACCCGGAAGTACTGTACTTGTTTCATGTGTGCGGCCCGCCGCGGCCCGCCGCGGCCAGGTCCAAAGTGGCCTGCGGCCCGGTACCGGTCCGCGGCCCGGTGGTTGGGGACCACTGGTGTACATTATTCAGGTAACAAGGACATACAACCATTTTTCATCCAGACGCATTATAGTTTACCAAGTTGTGTGCTGATGTGATGGAGGCCCTTAAGAAACATTCAACCCACGCAAAACGTTTTCATCTGTGAGCATTTCCCTGGTGCCCTGTGCTCTAACAGGCTTGCAAAGGCTCATCTGTCCTGCTTAGTATGACATGCTGCAGGAAACAGTCAATTACAGTATTTTGAACTGAGCTTTCTAAAAAATGTAATTCTTAATTCGGAAGGTACAACTGAGTGCACTGGTTAGCTGAATGACAAATTGGAGAGCCGGACTTATTTGTACATTTGCGTCACCCTTGAGAAAAGATGTTTTTATTGGGTCTTTGTGCATTAAGACTTGTTCCCTGCTGTTGTTTTCATGATTAGCTGCTGTGTTTAAAATGAAACTGACAGCTTTTATATTCTTCTTAAGCTGTATCTATGAAAAGAAAATTCCCCATGAGTGTATGTAGCATATTTTGAATTTTATTCAATAATTGAATGCCCAGTGCACCTGCAGTGATGCACGAACCAGCTGCACTGCAAACACTATATTTTACCACAAATACACCATTTATGTTATTACATACACTCCATTAACCACACAGATTCCTTGTGTGCATAACACAGGTCACGGTTGGTTTGGAACATGTTCACAATTTGTGTGTTAGTAATCGTACTGGAAATCTCAGAATGGACTAAAAATAACACAGTGGTACCATACAAATTTAATTGGTCGAATAAGAATCCAGCAGATTAATCCACACATTTTCATTCATCTCAGAGGGTTAGAGTTGGGGTTATCCTGCATTGTCCCCCTACTGTCAGTTGAGATTGTCGTCAAAGTGCCCTCAGGCACGCATTGTGAGTCATGGTAGGACTGGGCAATTTTGGGGGGAAAAATATGAATTAATTTGATTGTTTATTAATATTGAAATCACGATTGGTAAACACTATTATTATTGGTATTCTTTATTGATTTCAAGATGGTGTATTCATTCAAGTACCAAAACTCAACTTGAAATAAAACAAAAGAACAACCCAAAAATAAATTCGGAACAAGTAAAATAATAGTAATTAAAAACAATATAGAAAACAAATATCTGATGTGCGTGATTTGGCCTCTTGGGGCAGTGCACGTATATGGAGATATACTTACATGAAGCTAAACAGTGTAGAACAAAAACAAAGTGGCTAACTTAATTATCGTATTTTCCGGACTATAAGCCGCTACTTTTTTCCTAGGCTTTGAACCATGCGGCTTATAAAAAGGTGCGGCTAGTCTATGGATTTTTCTTCCACCATTAGGGGCGCTCTAACCAGAATTACAATACAATATAATACAAATGCCATTAACAGGATGGGACTGCAGGTGGAGGAGTTCAACAGGTGAGGGCGCTATGCACTACGTTATGAGTTGGCAGCGGCAACAGTGGCAGTAGGCACCTTTATATAAACTGCATGGTTCAAAACCTAGGAAAAAAGTAGCGGTTTATCTCCGGAAAAAAAATAAGGTGTGTGTGTGTGTGTGTGTATATATATATATATATATATATATATATATATATACACATGTATATATATATATATATATATATATATATATATATATATATACATATACATGTATATATATATACATATACATGTATATATATATACATATACATGTATATGTATATATATATATATATACATATATATATATGCACATATATGTATATATACATATGCACATACATGTATATATATATATACACACGCACACACACACACACACACACATATATATATATATATATATATATATATATATATATATATATATATATGCACATATATGTATATATATACACACGCACATATATATATATATATATATATATATATATATATACACACACACAGACGCACACACATATATATATATATGTATATATATACATACACACACACATATATATATATATATATATATATATATATATATATATATATATATATACATATATATATATATATATATATATATATATATATATATATATACATTCATATAAACTGACAGCTATATATACACACACACGACCTGGACCGACATCATGTCATGACGGTGTTTGAATAAATAATCCCATTAAAATGTGATTGAGAGTTTTTCCAGCTCAGAGAACATGTAGTCTCTCTCTTTTTCACTCTCTCTCTTGCTCTCTTTTTCCTCTTTTTCTGTGCCTCGCTCCTTTTCTGTCTCTGGCTCTGAATATGGTATGAACAGGAAATATCTTCAGACTGTCAATTATCACACGCACGCACACACACACACATGCAAGCACGCTACCCCCCCCCCCCCCCACACACACACACACAGACACACATACACTCATAGTTCAACATTACGTCAGAATAACTTTCTCTAGGTTTAACTTGGCACATATGCCTTTGGAGCCTTTGGAGCAGAATTCCTAGAGTGTGTGTACTTGAATGTGTTAGAGTGTGTGCGTGTATTCGTGTGCGTGCGTGCGTTTATGTGTGGGTGCATGCATGCGCTCCCGATGACAAACGAAAGAAGCCATTTTTTTTATCCAATGAGATGTGAGGTCTTTGTGGCTTCCAGGTGGCAGGCTGAGGTGGGATGCTGAAATTTGAAATGGAGCCGAGAAGCTTTGTTACTTTGCAGCCGCAACGCTTTATCTCTCTATTAGTTTCTGTCAGTTTGTGTTTCCTTATTATCCGTGGAAGGGGAAAAAAAAACCTGACACCGGAGCTAAACCATTAGAGAAAAGGATAAAAAAGTGTTTGGAGCAAAATATGCTGTTTTTGAGCAACTTAGAGGAACTAAAGCAAATGACGCTCCTGTAAGTCAAGAATTGTCTTCTTGTGAGGATATCATTCTAAAGTGACAGGCCTCTCTCTAGAGGAAAAAAATAAAATAAAGTTCAACACAATCCTTGTTACACTTGAGATATTTTTAACTGAATACATCAAGCAAACCAATTTAGCTGTCACATTTCCTCACATTTAAGCGTCACCTTGTCATGCTTTGCTTTGAGCGCAATTCAGCTTGTTTACCCTTTTCATTGTCTGCATTGATTTTGTGTCAGCGTTTGGTTTTGTTGCTGTGCTAGTTCGTAGAAGTTGGAACTGTGTTGCGTTGACCTTTTCTAACCGTTGCTTGGCCACAAAATTAGGTACGCCTGCTCTTTTTAATGAGATCCAATACAAGAACAGACTGCCATTCTGGAGGTGACAAGCCACTTATTGGTTGGTCAAGCATGACATAAAACATTACTAGAGTACAGAACGTGTTGTTTTTGGATTGTAGACTGATGCCTGTCATCCATTTTCTATGACACAAGTTCATTCAAGTTGACAGTTGTTGGTGAGCTCAGACCCGTCACCAGACCTCAAGCTTTAGGGGAGCACATGAAATGCATGGAGGCGGCCCAACAATTATTTTGACCATACAAGCAACTGCATGCGTACGTGCATGTGTGGCTTGAATGCAACAGTGCAAACATACATACATGCTTCGAACCTGTGCAGTTGCACATTAGATTCCCATCAATCAAACAAAGCACCATTGTTTCTTTGTTTCCAATGTCTGAGTGATAAACAACTCAACACTAGCATTTCCTAACCCCAAAATGGAAAATATGATTGTCTGGGAGTTCTGCTACTTATTCTTTGATTCCGGAAAATAAGCTGTGTCTTCACACCAGCGTGTTGACCAAACACCACGAGGCCAACTCCAAATGATTCACAATAAATATGCAGGACAAATGTTTTTTTTTTCCTCGCACTCTCTAGTTTTCCCCATTCACTTAATTTTTACCTTCATACAACACTGGCAACACTGGTACACTTTTGTGGGCTAGGGGTATTTGGGTATGGGTATGTGTTTATGTGGCTTTCCTAAAGAAAGACATCAAATAGACCAATAAACGTTTGTACACCACATACGATAACGCGCTTTCACTTCACAAGCCAAATTAATCAAAGCGTGGTTAAGCTAGCATCATTTAAGAAGCTCTTCCGTTTTTTTGCTCTTATTGTGACACTGTATTAGTGCCACTTCTGGTACCTGACTTAACCAACCCCAAATCTTTCTTGGACTACCTCTCCTTTCAAAAAATAGTTTTGCAGATTGGCTTAATCCTCCTAGCCACCCACCCAATTAGACTTGGCAGAGCTACTGGAAACTAGAAGTGAACCCAGTTGGAAGTCCCGAGGTCTGACCTCAAAGCGTTCCAGTCATCAGTAAACAAAAATCATAGCTAAAGACAAGTGTGTCCTTTAGCATTAATTAGAGCTACTGTACACAGTAATCTGTTCTCATTAAAACTAGAAGATATAGTGACATGAACAAAACTGTTTTTGTAAATGTCATTTTTTAAAACTAATTTAATACAGAAAGGATGCCAATTTCCAAGTAGAACAGGTTGTCATTATTATCTTCTTGTGTGTGGTGGAGTGGATATGAAAAAAAATCTGCACAGCCGTTTGAATGCCAGGCTTTTGTGATGTAAAAAAAAATGTGACTAAGATAAATCAAAAACCTTTTCAAGAGGGAGAATAAAATTGAACAAGTGAAATAATGCAGATGCACAAGTGCGCACTCCGTCGAAATGTCAAAATCCTTAGACTCCTTCTGGAAAGCAAAAACATGTTCAAAAAGATTCCTAGAGCAACAGAATCTTATTTTGGGGTTACTCAGAGGAACTTGAAATCATTGTCAGCCACATCTCAGTCTTAAGAAGGTGTCAAAACATGAGATGTTTTTTTTATTTGAGTTGTACAGGTTAAAGGTCACATAGACCATAAAAACCTGCCATTTGACAAGGGTGTGTATACTTTTTAATCCACTGAATGTCTCCCAAATTCATGAGATTTTGAGTGGTGTCTTTTTAGCTGGACATTTCTAACTTCTCAGTTTTGGTGGAGTGTAGCAATAATATTGAAACAATTTGTTTTAATTGCCGCCTTCCCAATGGTCTTCATTTGACATTTTATTGTGGTTGTTTATGTGGTGTTTAGCTGCACTGCACCAGAGCTGTTTTTAATATTCTGACATTCTGATGTAATGATAACCAAAATATTAGCAATACCATTCACTATGGTGCATAGTGAATTTCTGCACCACAGCAAACTACAAACTCAAGAATAAATATATTCCTGATTTAACACTTGACTTTCTTGTTATAAACATTAAGACTTGAATTCAACTGTCTGACAGTAGCAACAGCAAAAAGTGAATCGTAAGAACAAAGACTATGCCCACATTAAGTGTGAGTCCCAAAATCGAAAAGCGTTTTTAAAAAGGCAGCTTCCAACTGAATTAAACGCACCTTGCATCTTTTTTAACGCCGGGATTTGCTTCAGGCAAAGCACTCAATTGCCGCAACGTGTGAGCTGTTGTGCAAAGCAACTTTTTTTTTTCCCCATCCACTTAGATGAATTTCCCACTGATGCAACTGCGGTCCGCCAAAATCTCTTCCGTCTGGCCTTGCTATTGTTTATCATTATCCTTCATTAGCCGCCGAATAAAAGCCGAATGACAGAAGGTCATTTGTGTTTTGCAAGTGTGATGCAGTGCCGCTAATTATCTGATGACTTGCAATGATTAGTCAGATGGCACAATGCTAATGCGCGCTCCTTGTTTCGAAATGGCGGCTGATGCGAGACTTACCTAATATCACATTTATTTTGCAAACCATCGTGCCCTTTGTGCGTGTGTTTTCAATATACCACTTTGATGATTTCCCGCCGTCACATCCGTTTTCCACTGCTTATCGTTAAAATCAGGCAGCGGCGGCGCTAGTTATTTATTGGCTTATCAGGCACGTCAATGGCGCCGGCCCGTTTTGGATCAGGGAGAATAATTTCAATTTTAATGGAATAGAATGCAATTACATTTTGGTTTAGCTTCTTATCCCGCACCTCTTTACCGGTACCTGCTTAATCGGATGGTAAATTGCCTGCATTTGTGTGGCTCTTACCAACTCACGCCATGGAGGTATTCAACCAGTAACTTTCTGATTACCACAGAAACACTCGACCTTCTATGCACACATGCACAGTGCACACAAACAATCAGGAAACATAAAGTAATCTCTGCTGTTGTGTTTGTGTGTGAGAGAGAGAGAGAGAGAGAGACGACTACTAAATAATTAAAACCTTCTTTTGTGGTGCAATGCATCTCTTTATGACTCTTATCTGGCAGGTACTGTGAGGTATTTCCTCTCCATAATTTCTCTCCTGACAGCCTCAGACAAAAACGTGATATAACCTTATTTATAAAGCCCTATTTGTTTCAGTGCTATACTCCCTCCTGCAGTACTTTACCTCAGGCATAAACACATTTCATTTTAGACATCCCCTGCATAACTGTTGGTCTTCTATAGGTGTATCCCCCCCTCCCCCCTCCCCAAAGTAAAACAAAGGAACAACTTGACTTTTTGATTTCTATTCCAAATCTGTTTTTCCCCACAGGAAAATAATGAACATGGGATCAATGCCCTTCAGGGTTGAAATGTCACCATCCTTAAGACATTTATTAATTGCAGTAATTAAGTTGCATTTTACCATTATTCTTGGTCATGCAAGTGTAAAGGTAATTAATCGGTGTTCATGTTAGAATGTAAAAGTATCAAAACTGAAAGTAGTCAAAGTAAAGTAAAATGATCTGATGTTAATTATCATTTTTCCTGCACTTGTTTGCACACAAAATATGCTTTGTTTTTTGTTGTGGCAGTCATATGTAAGTCAGATATATATATATATTTTTTAATGTAACACAAACAATTGTTTCTGATGTTGTGGCCTACTGAAACATATTGCTGTCACATCTGAAAAAATAAAAAGTTCATAATCATGTTATAATGCAATAAATTTTATGTAATAAAGTTTCACATTATAACTTTATAAATGTTGCTTTTTAAGTTTTAACGTGAAATTTATCACATTAAAATGTGATAAGGTTCACGTTATAACGTGATCATTTTCACCTTTGCACATGATACCTTATCATGTAAAAACGTGATGAGTTTCACGTTTTAACGCGATATCATTCTTGGTTTTAATGTGCTAAGTTGTCACGTTAAAACATAATGAATTTGACTTCCACATTTGTCAAAGCAAGACAAAGCAATTCCTTCTGGTTCAAGTCACTTGCGGAGTCCTATTTGTGAGCAAAACTCAACGTTGCATGCTACGTTATTAATCTGCTTTTCTATAAATCTGTAAAACAAAAATGAGGTCAATAAAGATTTCAAGAAGACACACACAGCTACGTAAGGCTCTGCAAGCGACCTGAACTGAAAACATTTTCTTGGTTTGATTTTGTCCAATGTCAAATTTATCAAGTTAAACTGTGAAATATATCACGCTATAGCATGAACCTAGTCAAGTTTTCATGTGAAACTTACAACGTTGAAATGTAAAATTGATCACATTCAATTGTGAAATTGATCACGTTATAACATGACACAGTATTTTTTTTCTGGTATGGCAGCAATACATTTTAAAAACCGGTATAACCACCACCCATGCCAAAATCTCTCCATAAGTAGATGTAAAAATTCTGTCTGCAACAGAACACAAATCTTGATATGCAAGTGAAGTCTAATAGTCGTAACTGCCACTCATTTATTCTTTTTAAACGTCTGTCAGTGTTTTGTTGTCAAGGCAAAGGATTTGAATTACAGTTGCTTCACTGGAAATAACTCCAGACAATTGTCCATTTGAGGATTGCAGATAAAGGCACTATAATCTCGTGGGATTGAATAAAAATTTTAGGGACATTTTGTTTCTCGTGTAATGCAGTTTTATCTTTTATAGATTGCTAACCCGAGGAGATGCTGCCTTATTCTTTGAGAAGACACTTGAAATAATGTAGAGCTTGTACAGATTAGGATGAAGAATCCAAGCTTTAGTGCTCCGCTTTCACAAAAGACAACAAAACTAATCCGGGCAGACATTATGGTGACATGGTGAACACATTATCGTGATGCTTCGGGTTAGGAGATAAAAAAAAATAAACAAATCTCTGACAGCGGCAGTGTCTCTACATTTCTTTACAATTTCTCGTAGAAAAGGGAACCTTCCGGGTTTATCCTCTATGCAATTTGCATGTGAAAGGCTCTACACAATACGCCAAATGGACTGTGCTCGCAGAGTGGTGCTCCACTCCTCTGAGTGCTTTACAGTACTGTACATTCAGACATATTCAGAGATTGATTGAGGAATGTGTAAAAGGTTCCGACTTGCACGCAGTCACACACGGATCGGGCATTTTGGCCTGGGTTTCACTTGAGGCTCCAGGACACTAAAAAGCTGCTCCATAGGAACCATAAACCTCCTAACCACATTTTCAGCAATTTTTTAATAGTGTGGCATCAAATGCAAAATGCAAATAATTTAAGCAACATAAATGCTTATTATGTTTTCACTGACTTTGCATTATTTTGTTCATCTGATTTAGGATTACCTCATTTATATTTATGCCTCACTTGTTTGGTAGAATTTTGTGCAGATGTCATAGTGAACGCTATAAAGACTACAAGACAAAGTGTAGAGTAAGTTAACGTCTACGACAGAAGCAGAAGTAGAAAAAAAAACTGTCCTTCATATGAATTCATGGTTCATTTGCTTTTATTTTAGCACAAGCGTAATCTATGAAACCAAAACATTTATGTATAATACATCTGTTTTATTTTGTAATACATTTTAATTTCTTGCTTATTTGTTCTAAAATAGGGAAGAAGGAAGAAGACCTTTAAAGAGTATCACATATTAAATCACAATATTGAGTGGGGAAAAAAAATCTACTGTATTTATATAGGCAATTATTCCCAAAAAATTTAGGGGGGGGGGGGGGGGGGCGATTGTCGATTATTAACCCCCGCTAATATCAAGTGGTCACAGTACAATATTTTGTCCAACCCTGATTTACCATGAACAATATCTCATGTCATTCAATGATGACGTGGAGAAGATTCTTGTGCTGTACTATAATTCGTGATGGATGAAAAGTTGGCAATAATGCTGACAAACGCATTGTGGCTCCTGGTTCAGTCCGAACATCTGCAACAGACACATTGTTACATTGCTTTAGCCAAACGAGAAACAACTGTATCTCCTCAGCAGAAATACGCTAATTCCCTCAATATGTGGAATCTGTCATTTAAACAGCAACATGCCGCTGTGGTAGCGCACCTGTCTTATGAAAGCAAAAGAAAATGGTGAGCTCTATCCATCCATCTGCTGTGGTGCTTATTTGCCCCCAGCTGACACTTGGAGAGAGATCGAAACATCCCAGACAAAACGCCAGTCCATGTAGTGACTCACCAATCATTTTCAAGCACAGTCACTTCATACAGTCAATATTCAATAGTGCCTTGAGATACAAGGTTAATTCAGTCCATGATCACTCATTTCTCAAATAATTGTTCTCCAGTGTAATAAACGGAAATGTCATCAATCCGTTCCAGCCTGCCAACAAACACAAAAACCTTTTACAATGTGAATTTTCAGGCCAAAAAGCATCACGACGTTCCATCCCTTAGGAGGCACTGCATTAAAAAAAACGACATCATGGTGTAAAGGATATTGCCACACGAACAGAAACACTTCAGAAAACCATTAACAGTTTGTCGCTACATCTACAAGTATGAGTTAAAAATTCCACCATGCAAAGCGAAGCATTGCCAGCTTGAAAAAAAATCCAGTGTAAAAGTGTGCTGTGGTCTGACGAGTCCACATTTCAAATTGTTTTCGTATTATAAATTGCAAAATACGACCAAGCAGGAAGCAAGATTGGAAAAAAAGTCCACCTACAAAGCTTCAACAATTAGTGTCCTCAGTTCACAAATACTTATTGAGTGTTGTTAAAAGGAAAGGTGATGTATCACAGTCGTAAACATGTCCTTGTCCTTGCTTTTTAGGAATGTGTTGCAGGAATCAAATTCAAAATGAGAGAATATTTGCAAAAACAAACAACAACAACAAAGTTGATCAGTTTGAACATTAATTATTAAGTCCGTCGTATGTTCAATTGAATGAAACCCTGAGCATTGTCCTTACTAAGACAGAATTTTCGATGCGGCTTCTGCAGTGGGTATCATTGGATTGTGCGGGCATATCGAATGGCGTCCATATTCTTCTGCTTGTACTTTTGTCTTAACTTTATATTCCACTGTTTCTGAAAAGTAGTAATGTAATGTACAGTGCTCTCTGTATCTTACAGCTTGTACTTTACGTAGTTTAGCCGTACAAGCATTAAATCCGCGATTTTCATATATTGCGCACGCTATGCAGCTGCTTCCGAGGAGTGTGGCACATCTGTTTGTGAGGTCAAATGTCCTTTGTTGGAATCACATTAGCACCACATAAGCAGGCTTAGCCCGTTGTTTCTGAATGCTGCTATTAACGCTGTGCTCCTTCGAGTCACTTTAAATGATGACAAAGAGATAGTCAGCCACTACTCTCACGATACAAGAGCGTTCCCATTTCCTCTTAAAGAAAGTCCAATCAGGAATCAATAGGCAGTCATTCCAGTTGATAAAAGCAATGGGTTCAATATGCTTCCAATAAATTCCCTTCTCTTTTAAAGAGACCACGGGATCATAATGCAGAGAGTGAGCATCAACAGTATTTGTTGCGTCTCACTACTGACTTGGATGAAGACTAATTCTTGTTGTGAATCTTTAATAGAAGGAAATGTTAACAGCTTGCCAAAGAATGAGCATTGATATGCTCAGAAACTGCCCAGTCCTGCTTTCATCCTGATTAATTATTTACTTTTGCCGTGAAATATTCATGTTGAATGTCATGGCTTTAGGCGTGCACACAAAGCTGACAGTCTTTAAAAGGATGGAGCGCAGGCCGTGAAAAGGTAATTCCAGCACACTACTGTCTTGGAGCGCCTCGAGGTTTAGGAGGTGAGATTTTATTTGGGAAAATAATGAGCGGTAGACATCACAGAGTTGGATTTATTAGAAAAGAAGGTCATATAGCCTCAGGACAAGAGACGCACTGTTCAAAGTGCGGGAGACACCGACAGCATTCCTCTTCCTCTTGACAGCGTGCGGCGTCTGTCTGTGCTGCCGACTCGTGGCCTTAACCGTAACGTAGGAACAAAACTCCACCATGGGAACCACCATGGGAACAAGTGTCCTTTTGGAAAGGAAACGCTTACGTTTTGCCCCCTGTGATTGCCACTTTTCTATCTTTTAAGAATCACTCATCGCTGCATGACAAAGATCACGTGTCCACTTTGTGACGATTTAGACTTTTTAACAGCGTGCGTGTAATTATTCATCTCCGTGTGCTGTGTACTTTTGGCCAGCCTTTTGAACATTGAACAGCTGGTCACTGTACAGTATATACGTTGCAGGTATCTGTTATTCAGATTTGCCTGGTCAAAAACAGCTGCAACAGCTACTATCCAGTATGTCAGCAACATCACGCTTGCCGTTCTGTGTAATGAACGGGTTTGTCTTTACTGATATCTGCAACTCACATCTAGTAACTTTAGTTACTAGTTTTAACTGGACAAACTAAAGTAGATATCTGTAACAGAAATTAGGACTAGTCATAATGATTTTGGATATATGTAACCAGGGGCGGAGCTGTGAGACAGGTCCTCCCAGATTGACAGACTGCCCACCCAGTGAGATTCATGAAAAAATATATACTTTTAAATTTTTGTAATTTATGAAATTATTTTTGAATTTGTGTTTCGTTGTGTTTTTTTTAAAAAAAATTTTTTGTATTGAATATTAAGAATGACATAATTGTGGTTGTCTAGGAAAGATCTGAACTTCATATTATTCAGTTTGTCATTTTATTTGGATATACGATGTGTCGGGACAGGAGGATTGTGCTCAGTGAGGGAAATATTCAGGCCCACCACGTTCTGGCTCCGCCCCTGTATGTAACTGAGTTACACAATATCAGTTCATTCATATTCTGTAGTGGATATTTGCAACTCAATTGTATTGTTGAAGTTAGCTTTGCAAGTAACGATTATTTTAATATTTCCTCAATCGATGATTGGATTATTTTGTTGATTAATCAATGAATCAGATTTAAAAAAAACAATAGGACATTTCAAATTGAATGGTCAGAAAATGCACAAACATTGGTCAACAATTTTTTACAAAGTTTTAAATCATAGATGCAAATAAATTTACTAGATTTATTTGCACTGATTCCGAACCTGCCCTGATTTTTTTTCTCTAGCTCATCAGGTTTTATAATAATAATAATAATAATAATAATAATGATACTAATGATAATGACAATAACATATTAAAATAATATAACCGTCCCGGAAATAGATAGGCCGTTCAGGAAAATCCCCAAATGATCCTAAAATTCCCGATGGCCACCACTCCCCTGGTGGCCAGTAACTAAGTGTTACTTTTCGTGCGGCATGAAGACGTATTCGTAACGTTGAAATATCTGGACCATCATAAACCGACAACCTCTTGTTCTCCCGATACAAACGGAAGAGCTGAACCAAGCCTCGTGCACCAACGTCAAAATTAGGTTGTTAAATTATCTGTTTAACTATGAATACTAATTTCAGTCTGAAATATCAAGTCAAATTAGAGATGAGATGAGAAACATGCAAATGTATGCGTTCTGACACTTGATATTCATGTCACTATTGAAACAAATATTTGCTCTTCTCTTACTAAATCCGACCCATAAACCGTTTTTAGTGTCGTGTTTTTGTTATGTTTTTTTCTTGCTACGGTAATGAAATATACATGTTTTTCATTGGCCAGCGACAATCTTAATGTATCTTAATGTGATAAGTGCCCATCAACATAATCATCCCTCTCACTTTCTCGGATGTATCTTTCAAATAATTGTTTCAGTCAGCCCGTTTGCTTCCCTCGCTGCCATCATTGATGTTTGCAGCTGCGTCACCAGCTGTTTGCAGCAAATAAACTGTAATCAAGACCACCTTCAAGCCGACCCATTTGTTGAAGCACACTGCGGTACCGAACACAATGCGTGCATTCCGAGCACATCTTTTCGCATCCTGTTCTTACGATAATTTGTTCGGAACTCGTACAAAATGTTAAGTGCTGTATTGGGTTCGAATGGAACGATTATTTTCAACGTTACGTCTGCTGCCCTTGCTGTGATGTAGTCCTACCGTAGTGCATTCTAAAAGTATGGCTGCCATTGTGTGCTGAAATCTATTTTGCCATGAGGTATAAAATGTTGGGTCCTCAAACAATACCTTCAACAAACACGGCATACATTAAGGATCGTACTTACTAGTCGACTAGCATGACATCTACTTGTCGTTCATCGCGTTTTTTGCTTGAGGAGGATGCTGGGCCCTTCAGGCAACAAATGAGTGACCTAAATAAAATGAGTCCGTCACCTTCATTGATTTATATTGTCTTCTGTTTCCGAATGGGAAGCTTTGCTAAGTGAAGGAGAACCATTAAAATGGGGGGAAGAGGCAGGCTCAAGCAGGATTTTTAACAGTTTTCTAGCCCACACTATCAAAGTGGAAGGAGAGTAGGGAATTATTCCAGAGGTCTTTGGTTATTTGCAAACGCAGCAAATTCCCACCATGCAGAATCCGCTGCTGTGGTGGGCCTTGTAAGAGAACGGGTTTCCCCATTTGGCCAAGTTGTGCAAACGTTACCCGGCTGTCCCAGCAGCAAGCACGCCGATGGAGAGTTGTTTTCTTTTCTCTTTTGTGACTCTGGCTGGAACTACTGATTTGGCTCGAACAATGGATGGTAGTACAGAATAGCTGTACCAAAACATGTCAATGACATCATCGACTAGTCGCCGGACTTTCATCACACTAGCGTAGACTTAAAACAAAAAATCATACACGTCAATCAAGTCAAGCAACTCTTAGCGTACATGCTGTGTTTAAAATGCCATTTCTTCCCGTTTTTTTTCATCAGCTGTCATTTGCAATCTTTTTTTCTCCCCCGCTCTCCTCTCTCGCATCCTCCTTATACAAACTCAAAGCAAAAGCTCTGCTTTGAAAGACGCTCGAGAAAGATTGAGCCGGACTCGTCAGCTAAAGAGCCTTTGACAAGATGAACTTGCGGAGAATGTGGCACTCTGGTGCCCTGACTCATCTGCTCTTATAGCCATCGAAACCTTTACGGTAAAGAATTAGCAGACTGGCTGCCACCTCACGTCTACGAAGGCGAGCCAACCCTGAGAGCCCAAAAGACGCATCATATCTTTGATGACAGATAGATTTCCACTTCAGTTAAGTTTGTTTGGAATTTCATTGCTAAATTTTTTTTTTTGCTAAATTTGCTAAAATGTATAGTACATCAAATTCAGAATGCAGGACTACTATTATAGCTTTTTAGAGCATTTTTCATTATCATTATGAAGTAAACACTCCCACTTCTGGCCCACAACTCATAGTTTGGCGTTGTGTTTTGAAATATAGCTTTTATGACACCAGTCCTTGAACTTTTCTGACACACCCTTTGCATGGACTCCGATCCAAAATTTACACAGTACTTCGATATGCAGTACTGTATGTTGCTTTTGTGGCTCTGTTTGCTTAATCGCTGGATCGAGTTTTGCTTTCATGGTAAATTTTCTCCAAGACCTCCTTTTTATTAGTCAGACATTGACCTCATATATCCCCTCGGCAACCTAATTGCTCTGGCTAATTCAACAGTACAATAGTGCAAAGGCTGTTTAACGGCGTAATCTGTTAGAACTAATTCTTTGGCGGACAGTTAAGGACCACACACACACACACGCATACACATTAAGAACTGTCATCTTTATGTGTTTAACAGCCAGGACACCTTGCTGAACAATGTTTAAGGCCTATAGGGCATTAAAAAATGTCTTCAAGATGTTCTAGGCAGAACTGATTGATGTCTGCTTTGACTGACAAATGCAGCTGAATCCAATTTTTTTTTTAGTATCCTTCAATTTAGCAATCCCTGCGGTGCCTATTGTGCGTCTCCTTTTGGTTAATTGTGTTCGGAATGGAGCATTATGTAAGCAGCGCTCCTCTTCTACTGAATAAGAGGAGATCAAAAAGGGGGGTTGAGGCGAGGGGGGCATGGAGGAAGAGCGTTTGCTGCCATCTCCTCTTCTTCATTCTCACCACATACCCTCCACCGCACGACTTGCCCTGGATTCGCGCATTCTCCCCCCCTCACTCGGACATTACACCTCACCCAACTCATCTGGCCTATCACTCTTTAGCTTTTTTTTTTTTTTTTTTTATCAGTCCATCACACCACCCACCCATCCATTCCACTCTGCCTTTCTTCATTAATCCAGTGTCCTGTGCAGCTTTGGCGGGGGGAATCTCATTCTAATCTGGAGTCACACTACGGCCCGCGATGACTGCTAATCCTCTGATTGTACATCTGAGTGTGTGTTTGCAGCCTCAGATGAGTTGAGCAATGTGTGTGCGTGCGCGCGTGTGTGTAAGAGGAAGAGAGAGAGAGAGAGGTTGCAGGTGCTGCAAGTGGAACATAAGAAGGGCATGTCCATTGGGGAACACACAGACACAAACACACAATTTGTGTCACATGCACAAGCAGCAGCACGGATGAGAGAGAGAGAGGGGAAAAAAACCCACGCAATTGCTCAAAGTATTATCGCTCACTTTAATCTTCCCAACTGTCTCTTTTTCCTCTCCCCCCAGCCCTCCCTATATAAAAGCAGACGTGTTCCAATGCACGTTTCTCACGTTTAACATCAGTAGGTTGACAATAAAAGAGGAATAAAAGCTTCCAAAAAAGAGCAGCCTGCCTTCGGAAGCTCCATTAAGCCGACACGCATCTTACCTTCGCCCCCACGTTTCCCCCTTCACTTTGTGGCTCCCCCTGGGCTTCCCGTGTCAAAAGCATCCCCTAACTTAGCACACGTTCAATCGGCTCCTGCAAATCCCGATGAGCGACTTCTCTCCCGCTCCTCCGACCGCAGCACACGCAGCCCCGCGATGCGCACCATTTGTCACCCTCACCTTAAACCAGCACGACGTCGCAGCTGCGCTAAAGCGACATCAGTGAGACGCACTCACCTCGGAGGAAGTGTTTTCACAGCCGCGGTCCACTCGAGTCCACTTGGCTGCCCCGCAAGTCCACGACAGCGTCTCGTCATCGCGCACACCACAGTGCAGCCTCTTCTTCCTCCACCTCCTCCTCCTCCTTCTCCTCTTCCTCGTCAAAGGGCGCAGTGTCCCTCCCTGAGCGCAAAATAGCGGCGTGCGTGCGCCTAAAAAAACCCTCTTATTTTCTTCACCGGCTTCTTTAGCTTCGACGCGGATCACTTCTGGACCGGAACTTAAACCCGATGCGTTCAGGAGCAACTTTGGTCACCTTCAGCGCACTTTCTGCTCCTCCTCACTCGTCTGGTACCGGGCGAGTGCGCGCGCGTCCATGTAAGCGCGCTCGTTTTCCGCGCGTGTGTGTGTGTGTGCATTATGGACGCGCGTGTGTCCATGCGCGTATGCGCGCGAACCGTGCATTAACGTGTGTGTGCGTATGCACTATAGCGTGTACGCGTGTGCGTGCGTGCACTGTCCGGACGAGTTGTGTGTGCGCGCGCGCCTTAAGTATAAAAGTAATCCCCACTATATCGAGGTTCACCCATCGCTGCCTAGCTATATCGCAGATGTTTCAGTCAAACATAGTGTTCGTCTGTGGCTGTGCGCGTGTGTGTAATATGTAGTGCATGTGTGGACTGCGCATTGATGTATGTGAGCGTGTCTTTGTGTGTGAGTCAGGGCTATACGAAATTCAGAAGTGAATTTGAAAACCCTAAATTCCAATTCAAATCTTGAAATTGAATTTGAATTGAGGTGGCAAACAGGAAGCAGAATTGCAGTTGAAATTTGAATTGCAGGAACATCATGAACAAATTCATGATGCATGATTAAAGTGTATTTAACAATGACGCTTTACAGTGTATGAGCCTATATGTCATACAGATATTATTGTAAGGACTTTATGTACACAATACTTAATCATAGTAAAGAGTGGTAATGTTTTTTTTTTATTAACATTAAACGCCTACTCAGATCAAACAGATGATTCAAATGGTAAAAAACATTGAAATGGCTTGATATGATGCTTGGACAGGGAGTGTGAACGTGTAGTGCGGACAAGCTGTGTGTGTTTGTGTATATGTCTTTCTATCTGGAGTGTGTATTTGTACCTCTTGTGTGTGACTACAGTATGTTCAGCATGCATGTATGCGCCTTCATGTGTGTGTTTGTGTTTATAGTGCGTGTGCCTGAGTGTGTGTACGTACGTGTGCATCTGTGGGTCGCTCTACTTTTACTGGGCTCGATGAGCTCTGTTACAGGTTCAGCAGGTCGCCACGGTCTAGTGAGTACAACATCTTACTGAGTGTTAGTCTGACAGGTACACACGCACACACAAAGCGCACACACACACACATACACGAAATATCTGCTTTTAGGACTGACATGCAGCCAGTTTCGAGCCTCCGATGACAGTTGGTTTGAAGTCATATGGGATGCAATGTGTGTCACGCTTGCCAAAAACAATAGAAGACTTAATAAAAACACATATGCACTCGGTGACACTCTGCTGCAGCGGGGAAGTCATCTGTGGATCACTCGTTCGTTCATTCAGAATGGGAGCTTGATGATTTTTAGCTGCTGCAAGGACACATCAGTGTGCGACTTTAAGCCTTCACAAAAGCACACTTTGCCCCTTTGGGTGCTGTGTACTGTACACACAATACCCCACTCGCCAGACCAGGGTGTGATAAACATTCACTCCCATGCCAAGTTAAAAATAAACATATTTTAATGGGCACGCCTCAGAGCAGCCGTAGAGGCCCGAATGGGCCCCTCGGGGCTCGGCCCGGGTGCAGACTCATCACCAGCACCCTCTGGTGCTTTGCCTGGCTCAGCAGGACTACCAAATAGTGGTTTTCTGCATGTTTTTGTCACCCTGAGTGTGGGAAATGAAATCTTAGTCCCTGTAAAAATGTGTTTGCTGTCAAACACATGTCAAAGTAGCAGGTGGTGCGACAACCTCTATCCATTCGACCGTTGCCAATCAGGATCTTCAAGAAAGCCATTACCAAAGGCTGGAGGGCCAATTGCAAAGTTTCTCCTGATTATCACTTTTGAATAGAAAGTCAACCAATCAACAAACAAAACAAAAAATGAAATCTCATACACATGACTCAGTAAGCTGCAGTATAAGTCATTTTTGCAGAGGATACACAATATGTGCCTAAGAGTATTGTTATATATCATACATTCAATGAAGCACAATATGGCTTCAGAACAAAAAGGAAGCACATCAATGGCTCGGATTTAAGTAGTTGAACAAATAACAAAAGCACTGGATAAAAAGAATCATGCAATCGGAATATTTATTGACCTTGAATGTTTGAATTTGTAAAGCGCTTTGGGCACCATATGGTCTAGATAAATCGCTATGTAAGTGCATAGCATTTACCATTCAAAAAAGCATTTCAGATCATAAATCACTCACTTTTATTTAATAAACTGGATGATTACTGGATCAGAAGGGTAGCTGGGAACTGGCTAACTAGTTACATAGCAGAACAAACACAGTATTTAAACATGGGTGGGCATTTATCTGATGAACTTGGTGTCGCTTGTGGTGTCCCCCAGGGTTCAGGACTGGGTCCTCATCTGTTTGATATGTACATAAATGATATGATCAATGTATCAAAACTATTAAAGGTAATATTGCTTGCAGATGTACAAATATATTCTACAGTAGTGACAATTATAACAAACCTTGTGAGCCCAGTAACTGAAGAATTCAATACAATTAAAAAATGGATGGGTAATAAAACTTATTCTGAATCTAAATAAGACTAAACTATTGATATTTGGTAACTATAAAAGTAACCCTGCATCGATAATACATATAGATGGTGCACAACTAGAAAGTGTTAAGGACTATAAATTCTTAGGAGTAATAAGTGATAACAAGTTCTCATGGAATGCTCACATCAGACATATAAGAACTCAAATTTTCAAAAGCCTCTCAGTCATGAGTAAAGCAAAGCAATTCCCTTTCCTCCTCCTTTCATGATGCTCTCAGATCAGTGTACTGTTCCTGAGTCGTCCTTTACAGTATTAGGACTTTGTACTTTGTACAGATGTAACTTTGCCATTAGCGAAGCGAAATTAGTATGCCGTATTACATAAATGCGAGTTGGGGGTGGGATTTCATAAGTGTTCTGCCTCCCATTCCTTTTTTGAGCAGTAAATATAAGAGTTTTGTTGTTGCTGGTGTACATGGCGGTTGCTTTTTTGCCGCATGATCAGTTTAGCTTGATTAATGCATTTGCGCTGCTGTTTGGATTCTTGAATACATGAGATGTTTTGTTTTGTTCAAAAACAAACAAATAATCCCCCCCCAAAAAAATCTGTCGACATATGTTACTCACCCGTTTGTGTTCAAATATCCATTGTCGTGTTTGTCTGGGCAGTCCGAAAATGTTTGTTCAGTAGAATGTTGCTGTGCCACATTGAAGAGTTGTCATTGGTTCATCTGCGTGTTGATAAGATGGACTCCTTCAGGGACTTAACTGCCGTGAGTTATATTTTCATATCCTGGTGCGGCATTAAGAATCAAACATTAAATGAGGCTTCTAATTGTCATTTGAAATCGGGGTTGGTTCTTTCATTTGCTTCCACACTCCTCCTAATGAAAAATATGGCAGTCGTATTCCTACAGGAACTATTAGTGCAGTGACTGTTGCTGTAATTTATGGTCTAGTTATCCCTCACGGTATCAACTTAATGGCCCCGCAAAGGCAATTATTTTCTTAAGTAAAACTGGGTTAAACCATGTTTGTGCCACAATCTCCCAAATTCCAGATAAAAACACACGTCCTCTAAAATGATTTAGTGTCAAGGGGTAAGTCATTGCAGTACTGACTCTATGATGCTAATTGATTATGTAACTATCTCTGTGATCTAATTTCCCCCGCCAAGCATAAAATAGCAAAGAGTTTTTTTTTTTGCTGATTACCTTTTGTTGGTTGTTGCTTTTTTCATTACGAACGACGATGCAAAAAGCGATCAGCTGATTTCCGTGAAATTTTGTGAAGTGGTGGCACGTATGCTCAGGAAGAAACCATGTAACTGTATGAAAAAGTAGCTTGCTAACTTAAAAAAGTATTTATGGCACTCAGCAATGTTCTCACTTTTGTTCGAAGTATTTTCTCTTTGTTTCATTTGAGTCACCTTAAATGTATTCACTCTGCTACAGAATGGAAATGATCTGGTCGTGTCCCTCCATTTCTTGCATCTTACATAACTCTCCCTGATGCATAGAATAGACCTTGTGTTTGTCCCAAGTGTATAACCAAACATGCCAGCTTCCTTGTCAATAATGCCTAAGAAAGTGCGTTAACCTGGTGAACATCTACTGTAGGTAGATACGTTTGTTAGTGATCACCAAGTAGCAAATTCGTTTTGGCCATAAAGGCTGATATGCAGTCTACATGCAATAAAAGCAAAGTATGTCAACATGCTTTATTTGCAAGACAACAACATCCAAATCAATTATTTACTACTCTGTTCAGTTGCACTAAACTGCTTCAGGATATTTAAAGCAATATGAGCAGTCCTACCTCCTTGCATAATGGCCGTCAATCCAATAGAGCAAGCAGGCTTATAAAAGGAACAACTGAATTATCAAAATTATGCACACCACATAAATGGGAATATTGTGTATTTACTGTGACTGCCCCAGTAAGACTTTTAGCCCTCCTTGGCAATAGATTAACATTAGTTCAGTTATCCAGTTGCCACTTTATTGCTGTGTTTCATTCTTACACTGCCCAGGGTGTTGTTTGGGAATAAACAGGACAAACAGACACTATAGTAAATCCTGGCTGTTTGTGTCAAGTAAGGGACCAAGTCCCAAGTGTTACTCCTTCAAAAATATTTATATTTGCCAACAACACATAGTCTAAAACTATGGTCTCAAAACTTGGTTTTATCCGATCGGGGTTTTTGGGGTCAATCAGCGATCAGAAGTTTTGAAAGAAACAACACTCGATCACAGAAATATACCTATTTAAACGACTTGTGTATTTACTCTACAGTCGACCCTCGCTTTATCAAAAATGCACAAGAAAAAAAATCATTTAAAACCCCCAATATATTTAAAGAAACCACGATAAACATGTAATGTTGACATGTTTACATCTCCTTCTCTGATGTTATTGGAAAAAAATGCATTAACATGACCAGTCATTCGGGTGGCCAGGGCTTTTGTTGAAACTTTTATTACCTTGGTTCAGCAGCTGTAAACTAGTCCATGCACTTCCAAAGTACTTACCAGCTAAGCCAACTAGCCTACGTATGCTCCTTTTTGTCTTAAAAATGGTTTGCTCCACCTGATCCCTCCCACCGCTTCTCAATGGAGAAAAAATGTAGCTGATCAGAGTTCGGATTAAAATTATGATCGGATGCACTGTTTTCATGGACACAAAAATATTGATCCGATTAGGTTTTGCGTTTTCATGCAAGACACTTTTGAGAGGAATAAATTATTTTGACCAGAAGTAGTAGCAAAAGAAAAAGAAGCCGTAGCGACTTCCGTGTCAACAAAACATTGCTCTGTCCATTTGTGCTTTAAACATTAGTGTCATTTCGCATATTTTTCCCATTTGCGCGGTTACATCGAGTTAACACTTTCTAATGGGGCTGCAAATATACCAGTTCAGTCTTGCGCCTGCCATGTCTTTCGCTCGTTCTGCTTCGACTAGCTTCCGGAATAACAGAAACGCGTACACTGACATCACAGACATGCACGTTAAAGACGTTTTGTTCCGAAATTTCGAACTAAGTGTTTTCATGTGCACTGATCGGATTAACAATTGTCATAAACTACCTCTATCATTCGGAATAAAATATTGATCAGAATGGTCTTGATCGGGAAAGAATATTCCAAATGGATATCTGTCTTTGTGTATATTGTGAGGGAGGGAGGGACGGAGGGAGCGGGACTTCTTTTTATGTTGTATTTTGATGTTTTTATTGTACAGCACTTTTGAGTTGCATTTTTATGTGTGAAAATTGTGAAAAGTGCTATATGAATCAAATTTGATTTTATTTGATTTTAATTTGAATGGAGTGTGTATATAAACCATTTTATGGCAATCAATCTTTTAATCTGAATAAATGTGTCCATGTAAACGTAGCCAATGACAACATGGAGTAAAGACATGTGGCCCAGTTCTTAACTTCTACCACTCAATATTGATACATAATTATTATTACCTGGTGTAATTTCTGTTACTGTTCATGCTGTTAGGTAGGAGTTAGCTGACATGTTTTCTAGCTAGGAAAGGTTACAGGTAGTCAGACAATAACACTGTTCAATGTCATTGAAACTCATATTTTGTATGTGTGTGTGTATGGGCACGCTTTTTGAGTAGTTAAGTGTGAAATCCTCAACACCCCTCGCAGTCCGAAGGCCCCCCTATTGAATGTGCTCTGATACCCAAACTGTCAGCCCCCCAACTTCTGATCCTAGAATCGCGTCTGGTGTTTTACCATGAGTTTTTGCCCAATTACGACAATGCCCCGGTGCAAGCTTGCCCATATTTGGAAGTGCTTGCGGAGCATCCAACCAGTAAGTAACAGTAGGGAGTCTTTTCCCGCTTGTTGGTCAATTGCCGTTAGCTCTCTGAAACCACTCAGCCAGCACCTCTTCTATTAGATGCGTATTGAAAAAGGTTCAATTCAAGAGCAGCGGCGTTCCGTCCTTGTGGATTTGCAGCACATACGCCGCACATACATTGTATGCAGTGGACAACTTCCACTAACAATGCAGGCTAAACTTTGCTTTTGTGCTGCAACTGACAATTACTCTGGTTAAAAAAGTGTTATTATATTTTTTCAATCAGAGATGCAAATAAACTTTAGTACATTATTTTTTTTGTGCTGAGTCTGAATCTGCCATATTTTTTTCTCTAGCATATCATGTTTTCATAATAATGATAATAATACATAATAAATAATAATAATTTCTTTCAACAATCATAAACACATGTTTTAAATGTAAATAAATCACCTTCTGTGACTGGAATAACTACATTGATGTTGCTTATAGAACGCAACATTTCTCTGGTCATTTGTATCATGTGGAGCAGGAGTCAGATAATACGCACTCATACTGTCAGTAAATACTTTGTACAATGTATGCATTCATTAAACACACACACACACACACGCACACGACCGCCCCCCCCGACACACACACACAGTGCAGAAAGAATCAATCCTGTGACACTGTCGCTCTTAACCCATTAAGGCTGGGATCGCCTAACCGCGTTTGTACCACTAGAGCCGGGAGCACTGTTGCGTCTTTGTACCTTTACAGCCGGGAGAGTGGATACGTCTTTTTTTTTTTTTTGTATCCAATTCTCGGTCTCATAGTCAATAAAATGCGTCAGAATGTACACGTGGCGTTGTCGTGAGCCCTCTGAGTATGTCCTGGAATTTTTTCAAGCAGTAATGTGGAAGGGTAATTACCACTTGATTAAAAATTTAAATTAAAAATTAAAAATAGTGCTTCTCTTGCACTGACACCTCATTTTTACATTATGATTGAAACGGTAAATAATAATAAGCTGAAGCCTGTGTAAAAGCCACATGTCTAAAATCTCAAATTCGTTTGGAATTGTTTCTGCTACAGGGTCTGAGGTATCAATTATTTTGTAGGTGTTGAATATCTGGGAAAACGTCAGGTTTTAGAGGGTGATTCTATAGTCGCCCATAGGTTTTAGGGAGATGTTGAGACAGGCGCTTTAGGCCTTAATGGGTTAATTAACCTTAATTAAAAGTGGACGAGCTTGTCGTTAGCGTTTCTCCCTTTTCTCCCTTAAGGACACTTTGACACAATTGATTGACATTGTCAATGATGGCTAAAAAGCAAAGGTGCCAAAAAAAGTGTCGTTGTTTGGCCACCGAGTCACGGGGCGAGCAGGAAGCAGCAGGCACAAGTAGGAGTACACAAACAAGTTGCATTGGGGCTTTGGGAATAAGACGGAGGCAGAGGGAGAAAAATAAGGTGGAGGGCTGCACAATTGCAAAGAGAAAATGCTACTGTAGGAAAGCTTTGTATTAAGGAGATTGGAGCTTTTTTTTTTTTAAATGAACTATAATCATCATCATTATTCCTAATTTAATCCACTATTCAAACACACGCCCACACACACCCACACGCACGCACACACGCACACACATTGTTGGGAGCCAAGCATAGGATGAGTGTTTTGTCCCCTTCCATCCTCTTTGTCAAATCAACATCTTCCCCATGCTCCCTACCATGTTTAAGGTATTTAGCTTGTGTCCTTCACTGAGGCATCAATCTCTCAAGCCCCCCAGCCTTCATCCCTCCATCCCTCTTCCTCTGTACACCCCCCTCCCCACCAACCCCCACCACCTCATGGAGATTACTTACCTCCCGTGAAAGAAATACACTCCATCTTGTTGTTTTGTGTTCCAGGCAAATTTAGTCCTGCGTCTTCCTCTCTCCACTCTCAACTCACTTTCACTTCATCCCTCTCCCGCTCGCGCGCTGGCTCACTCAACCCCCCGCCCCACCACTACCACCACCCCGCCCCGTCCCCCGACACCTCTCCTCCCCTACTCGCTCTCTCTCCCCCCTCCAGATGTACTTGTATAACTTATCACCCTGATGCGATAATTGGTGTGTCTTGGCAGCACGCTTTATTTAGCCGCTGCACCATAAGCTATCCCGATTAGTTTCGTAATACTGCTAAAGGAGAAAAAGTGTTTAAGTGTTGTAGTTGCAGGCTACTTTTTTTCGATTTGTTGCGTGTACATGAAGCTACACGTGGATTTAAACAGATGCTGTAACACTTGCCCACCCCAAGAGTAATGGCGTTACTCCCTCTTTCTAATTAACTAGGTTTCAGTAACAAACCTTAGGGCTTTAGCGTTGCCATGGTTACCCACTGACACTGTCTGCATTTGAATGTACTGTATGCGTGTCCTGCAGTAGTCACTGTTTGGGTGTCTTTGTTTTCGCCCACTGGACTCCCAGGCAGATTCTGCCTCACACGCTTATGTTTCTGCACAAGCGGCCATTGATGATTGAACGTAAATCATCTTACACGTGAGTGCAGAATCTGGGGAACAAAACTATAAGAGATGGCTGAGAAAATCAGGAAAGGATCTTGATTGATTGGGCGAGCTTGATTCAAGCTAACACAGTAATATCTCACACAAAAACTGAATGTAAAATGATGCCAGACTAATAATTGAACAATATTTTTTCAAGTACAACATTGTAATATTTTAATCTTTTCATGTGGCTTCCCGTTTTACACCACTGCCGACTATGTATAACCAAAGTAGTAAATGAATAAATTAATTGCTCTGACATTGTCAATTAGGGATGTGCATAATAATTGGTTTGTCGAGTGGTTCCAACTTTTCACACCAGACACCACCTCAAAGAATACTTAGCTATCCAAGTCCTTCCATAATGGCCAACAGCTCAAGCGTACGTCAAAAACAAGACATTGGTTTTATTAGTTAAAAGTCTGTTCATTATTTTAAGTGACAGTAAGATTATATGCAGTTTGAATATTAAGACTTTATTCAAATATAGGAACTGAAAAACAGTACTTAAATAATTCAATTAAGTTATGTTGTGCATAAAATCTAAATAAAAAATGTACTACATACAGTTAAAGATTAAATGATAATGTATTGTACTATTGTACTACTAAGTTAATGTGACTTAACTGTACCTAAAAAATGTATTTTGCATGAAAAGTAAAAAAAAAAAAGAATTCAATTGTGTCCATTGTGTGATAATTAATTAAGCACAATGGAGTGCAATACTTTCCTATAACTAGCAAAGACGCTATTGATTGTCATCTAGTTTGTGCATTTACCATTTAAAGAAGATTAAAGTGGAATTTAAAGTTGAATTGGGGTAAATATAATTAAGATATGAGTGAGTGAACTCTATTAGTTGATTTTTATTTATCCAAGGAAATAAAATCCACTATAACACTGATGTCAATCTAAAGTTAGCATTATGAGCATACGATGCCCTGACCATTGTGAGTATGTCTCCAGTGAAACATCTGGACTGCTAAGTGCTGAATCTGAATTGCATGACTGGAGAAGGAGCTACGCAATAAAGAAAGATTCTGGCTTTGATTGAGAAAAATCTGCCACGATCTTTTCATCATTACCTCCTCTTCCGTTGGCACTTCACATATCTCCAGATTGTCTTTTGTGAGACGACTGCATGTTGCACATTGCCGTGAAACCGCACAAATGGGAATAATCCTCAGGCAGTCTGTCCTTGAAAGCTCTTCAGCTCGGATATATTTCTAATTGCTAAAAGGCGGTGGTTGTCTTAAGAATGACATAAGAGAGTCCCTAATGGTAATCACCATTCAACAATGTGCAGAATTCTTCCCCTCTCCACACCACCTTGACTGTAACGGCCTGGATAAGAATGCCTTTATTGATCCCAGAGTGGGGAAATGTTCAGTCTTACAGCAGCAAAGATATAGGTCACACAGGGACGGCGGCATAATGTAGCCATTAATGTATAACATTGACAGCAAACATTCAGGATCACACCTATGTAAATATACGCAGTAACATGTCTATATACACATGTATATACACACCAACATACATCTACATAAAAAGTATGAGGAACACTCATTTTAGCCTGTACATAGTACAGAGGAAAAATACAATTAAGTAAGTGACAGTGCTGTAGTGCTGTAGTGAAATGTAAGGAACAGCATTGGATAAAAATAAAACTAGACTAACAGTAGTGGGGAATGTTGAATATTGCACGGTATTACAGTAGTGGGGAATGTTGGGTATTGCACGATATGAGCTCAGGTGCAGGACTGCACAATTGCATTAATGTCCGCCAGTTTGTAGGGACTACACAATGTTCTTGTTAAAGAGTCTGACAGCAGCAGGCAAGAAGGAACGGCGGAATCTCTCCTTTGCACAGCGAGGGTGTAACAGTCTGTCACTGAAGGAGCTGTGGAGTGCTGTTAGGGTGCCCTGGAGGGGGTGGTCCGGGTTGTCCAGCATTGATGACAGCTTGGCCAACATCCTCTTGTCCCCCACCGAGTCCACAGAGTCCAGGGAGTAGCCCAGGACAGAGCCGGCCCTCCTGACCAGTTTGTCCAGCCCTCCTGCCCAGGTGACCACTCCCTGGAAGATGACCGATGCAACCACCAAGTCATAAAAGTTCCTGAGGAGTGTCCCCTGAACCCCAAAAGACCTCAGTCTCCTGAGTAGGAAGAGTCTGCTCTGACTCTTCCTATAGAGGGCGTCTGTGTTGTCGCTCCAGTCCAGTTTATTGTTCAGATGAACACCCAGGTACTTGTAAGTTGAGACTCTCTCAACATCTGTTCCCCGGATATTCACTGGTGCAGGTGAAGAGTGCTGGTGCCTACCGAAATCCACCACCATTTCTTTGGATCTCCCCGCATTGATCAGGAGGCGGTTCTGCTGGCACCAGTCCACAAAACCCTGTCTCCCAATAGGGCGGGTTGGATGGTGTTGAAAGCACTGGAGACATCAAAGAACACGATCCTCACAGTGCGCCCCGCCTTCTCCAGGTGGGAGAGTGAAGTGTGGAGGAGGTAGATGATGGCATCATCCACACTGATGCTAGGCTGGTATGCGAACTGGAGTGGAGTGGGTCCATTGAGGAGCTCACCAGGGGGCGCAGGTGGACAAGGACCGGTCTCTCCAGGGTCTTCATCAGGTGAGACAGGATTTGAGGGGCTGGGGGCTGATGCCATCTGGACCCGTTGCCTTCCTTGCCTTCATCTTCCTCAGCTGGTTCTTCTCCTGAGATGTTGTGAAGGCCAAGGCTGGGCAGGAGGGAGTGGTGGATATCTGGTGTAGCTGGGAGCTGGAGACTGTGGAGAAAAGGGGGGAGGGGGTGACACACCCAGCAGGAGGAGTAGGTGGAGGCTGCAGCAGGAGAGACTGAGTGGGGTCAGGCATCTGATGGAACCTATTGAAAAAGAGCTTCAGCTCATTTGCCCACTGCAGGTCCCCCCCAGTGCGGGTCTTGGGTTGTCCGTGGCCTGAGATGGTCTTCAGGCCCCTCCAGACTCCCCTGGCATTATTCTGTAGCAGCTGCTCCTGCATCTTCTTCCTGTAGGACCTTTATCCCTAGATAGACCAATCCGATGTTGGCCAACTGTGACGGACGTTTACCCCCTGTGGCGTCGCGTCGGCTGTCGGCACGTCACGCTGGAGGAATACACCGCAACGACAGGCAGCGAAGCTGACCATGCGTTACCTTCTGCGCATGCCTGAGATGTAATACCCCTTCATACCATCAGCGGCGGTAGTCACTATTTTTCATTGTTAGAAATATCCAACCGGGGGCGGATTATAAAAACGTAAACAATGCATTCAGCTATATTCTTCGCTCACGATGAACTCCCACGCGAAGTAAACCATCACGTTCTTGACACGGTATTGTGAAATACTTACATTGTCAACCCTCGGTCTTGTACTTGTAAGAAGATTAAGGCAGCAAAGGCATTTATCCGTTTATCTGTTTATCCGCATTTGTCACTTCCCTTTGGTTCGCAGCTAACAGCCAATCAGAGTGACCAAATGTCACGACTCACGACGCCGATTCAACATGCGAAAACGCCCACCAGACGCTTCCTGACGGGTTACGACGCTACGACATTGGTCACTAAACCAATCAGAAGGTGCAATCAGACGCCACGACACTTCACGACCTCCGACGTCGGATTGGTGTATGTAGGCCATAAGATGAGTGCCCCCCTCAATGATTCTTTTAGGCTTTCTGCTAATTTCGAGCCAAACACAGGCTGCAGAATCAAAGCACATGCTTTACTGTGAGATTGCAAACTTCTACACTAATGGCAACATTGCAGTTTATAAAGCTTTGAAGATGTTTTGAAAAAATACGTTTGAGAAGCTGTAACTGTTTGCTCTCCATAGTATACAGTATTGATTTTTTTTGGGGGGGGGTGGAGGGAGTGGTTCCTTTCCTTATACAGACATGGTTGGATGAATTTGGTGAGGAATAAATCAAACGTATTCCCACAGACACACTTTAGAACCATTTATATGGAGCTTGCGAAATTGTAAAATGAGATAGTGGTAGTTTATCGAAGTTGGTTGGCGGAAACGCTACCGGAAGGCCGTTTAAAATGATAGTCAGACCGGTCTATAGGCGATTACTATTTGGTCCGCCCGGACAAAAAGGCGGATAGAGGGATGGCGGAAGGGTACTGTAGGCGGGAGGCGATAAACGTACCGCCAATTTTTAGTAAAATGCCCAGGTCTGCCTGTGACCATGAGGCGAAACAGTAGCGGTGTGAAAAAAAATCAAAGTCTACATATATATTTGGTCGCATCAAACGTTAGACAGTCTCTGATTAATCTAAATAGGTATAAATTGGTGTTTATAGTTTTGGCCAATTTTGTCACCTGCTTGTCAAATTCAGTCCTATTACTCAAATGAGGAGTTTCGGCACAATACATCAATGATATAAACATGCCTGAGATGGATCTATGCATAGTTTTATAGTGAAATATGTGTATTAGCAGATTTAGAGTTGAAAAAGACTGAATCTGACATTTTTGTTTGAGAGAGTTAAGACAAGCAAATAAACCGATTTGGTGGAATCATTCGCTGTGGCGACTCCTGAGGGGATAAGCCGAAAGGATAACAACAACAACCAATGTAAAAAAACATTTTTCTATTGAACCTAATTTAATGTTTGTTTGTCTGTGTGTGCCCTACAATTGGCTGGCAATCAATTCAGGGCGTACCGTGCTTACTGCCCGAAGACAGTTGGGAACCTTGTTGGAATAAGCGGTTTGGATAATGGATGGATGGATGACCTCAAATTTTTCTGAGTTTACTGTTAATTCACATTTTATTGTACCTTAATTACCAGAATTTTACAGGTAATTCGCATTCTTCCGCATTGATATCCAAGCTTCCTATTGAAAAGTTTCTCCAACTATATCTGCTCGTCACCAGGGGATGAATGGGGCACTAACTAGAGAGGCTTTACGCTTTACATTAGGTTGAGCTGTACTTCATTGGATGTGGATGCTCCAGAAGAGACTGGACCTGAAATACAGTAATGTTACGCAGTCACAATAAATTCCGTCCATCCCCACCAAATCAAGCTGCAAATTAGAGCGCACGACGCAGAAAAAAAAATGAAGTGTTAATAAAATTAATGAGGCATGGGGAGGATGGTGAACATGGTAAAGAGTGGAGTAATTTGATGAATACAGACAGTGGTGGGATTTTGTCTTTTGAACTAACTTGTCTGATGCATCGTGGACGACTGGCAGCAGGCCTCCTGGCAAAGGGTGACTCAAACCAGGAGGCTCCCTTGTGAGTTTGCACTTAACCGTCCCATGTGGAGCGATTATCCACTTAACAATTGTCTGTTATTGTCGCGGCGTATCAAATTTAATCCACCAGCAACGTGGTAATTTAAGATTTTTCTAAGGGATGCGCTACAGCAAGTCTTTTTAACCGCAGGACTACTGCTGCCATGTTGTAATGATGGAAAATTACACTCTATTCAAATAGACTTGCTTTGAAGGAAGGAGGCAGTAGATGTACATTGGCCATTGGGGTCACTAGCCTCAAACCGTCATTGGCCTACTTGGGGAAAAAACCCTACTTGTGTCATTGACAAAATTGGCTTCTTGTTATTCCCATGAAAAAGCCGCAGTATGGCTATTGTTATGACCGCTAGACAAACTGAACAATATTGTTTGCCTTTTGCTTCTTACAGAGTTGTTTATTTTCAACACGTAGGCCCAGTGTGATTTTATTCATTAACTTTTTCGGCTCATATCGCGCATTGCTTCTCAGTACGCAGTGATGGGACGAGGAGCCTGCTGATTCTTATTACACTGAATTACACTAGCGGTGCCAGGTGATTTAATTATATCGCTGTGTTTGGGGGTGGACAAAACAGCAGTACTGTGGACTCTGAAGATCGGGGCTGGAAAATACTTTTACTTAACCTTTGCTGGACCTCTTGTGAAACATAAAAGAGGCTTGGTTAGGTTCTGGGGCTGCTCTGCTACATCTGGCGCAGGGTGCATTAAAAGCCCAAGACTGTCAAGGAATTCTGCAGCAAAATGTGCTGCCTATTGTTCTACCGCTTAGTTAGGTGACTTCTGTTCATTTAAATGTAAAACCAATAAAGCAGTGACACGTTTCTTTTTTCAACCTTAAATGTCACAAAGTGTAGCAAGAAGTTAAACACTTCGGTCAAAACAATAACACTCTGGAATCTTATGGCTGTTACCTCCTGTGCATTCTAACTCATTCGCTGGTAGCTGTTTTCAAAGCAGAGTTATTGGCAGGTGTTTTAGAGCATTTTGACTGTTCTTTCAAAATAGTAGACTCTATTCTTTCACTGTAAAAAAAATGTCCCAAACTTTTTTTGTTCTTTAGTAATCAGCTTCAGAACATGGGTTGGTTTCAGCAAAAATATCTCTCTTGTCTTAGCAAAAACTGGGGTGAAAAAACATGCGACTTGGACGATAAGATCTTTGCTTTTGTGATGCCTCAAACTAATAACAACAAAAACAAGATTGATAGAGGGATGGCAAAAGAATTCATTTATAGATAGACACCTAAGAAACGCAACATGAGCGTCGCTGACTCGCCACGTGACTAGAGTGTGCCTTTTTCACATGGTGGTCACCGTGAACCCCGTCATCTTTTCTCACGATTGCGATATCTTCTACCTGCTAAGAACACATACTTTGTTTATAACATACATATACTGTATATACTTTGTACAAGTGTAAGGTGCCTAAACTTGTCAGACGTCCAACTTGTTGGCGTTTCACGCCGTCAAAATTGATGACAAGCTGAGCTTCACCCCTATAATCTTTATTTTCTACTCAAAAGCTGTGCTGATCTCAAATCCAAAGAGATGCAACAGCGACATCTACAGGGATGTGTTAGTCATTACAGTGGTTTACTAACATTTCACAGACAAGCTAGACGGGACCCTCTTCAATGCCTACCCTTTGAAAAGCCCTGATTAAGTCCATTTGTGAGTAAACTGAAAGGAGATTCTTTCAGAATTTATATTTCTTGTGACATTGTTGTTGAGTGGTGTGCCGTCTAAATTTCAAAATGAGGGCCTTGGCTCAATAAATGTTGGTGAATAGTACTTTAGGGATTTTAATGTGCTCAGTAGAGTACTATAAAGTTGCACCAGTGCAATCTAACTATTCCAATTTGGAAATAAATATGAATTATTACATACAGGTTTTTGCATTTGATAAAACACACAATTTAGATCCAGAGAGCTTTTTTTTGCGCGATTAAACTCCAAAGATGCTTTGATCTACGATTGTTTGTTCTTATTTTGATGAATGGACTTGTATGACGATTAATGGTAATTGGTTCCCCTTGTCTGTGTTTCAGCAAACCAGACTCTGCTCGGAGGAGGTGGAGGTAAGTCATAACTCGTCTAAACTGTTTGTTTCAGTCATAAATCGTCTCAAGTGTTTGTTGGAAGTCTGATTGGCTTTGTGGTGAAAGCAGTCCATTGTGGGCACCAAATCATTCAAAAATCTTTTCATCTTTTCATTTGTTGATACAGTGCAGTTTACTCTCTGAGGATGCGTTTGGTGGCATTCTGCTCTTTGCTGTCCGTCTTTCCGCTCGAGGGTGCGTTCAGTCGATAGTCATTAATGGATGTGGAGTGTTGTGGTTATAAACAGTCATTTTTCAGTGTATTGTCGACTCAGTGCTTTGCGACGTGTGCGTAATGTCGGGAGTCTGTGGTTAATCGATACTTGTAATAAATCTCTTCTTCTAATGCGGCAATGTGCGCAATGGCTGTTTGGTGGGACTTGCAAATTTGGGAGTTACTGACCCTTTGAATATGTGTGTTGTCTTCATTTTGTCGTTTGAAATTTTGCAGCATCAAACCTGCATGTGTCTCTGACAATTTTATTATAATTAACAATAACTGGAATTAAAATTGAAAAAGCATTTTCATTCAAGAAACAGACCAGTTAAAATTCATTTTCCAGCATTCGATTAGTGGACATGTATAAAAATATGATAACTGTAGTCTGAAAATATTAGAACAAAACTCGGAAGCGTTAATATGTCTATGTATATTAATGTGGCAATGCTTGAAATGCGAAAAATAATGACATTCATAACCCGCATATTATTTTGTGGATTTTTCTTTCTGTTTTAAGGTTTAAAAAATACTAGGACAATACTAAGGACAAAGTAGTGTAAAACAGTCCACTGTCTTCCTGTAATTAATATATTTATCATTACATAAGTGTTAAGGGCCCAAAAAAGAAGTAACTTTATCCACACAAAATCCACATTGGTCAGGCCCCATTTCACAAATAATTACAGAATTTTTTTTTTTTAAATGTAGTATTACACTCTAGAAATACAGTAAATCTGCTCCATCATGGGGGGGTTACATTCCAGAACACCCCTGCAGTAAGTGAAATCTGTGTTATAGAAATACACCCCAGGTATGTATTTCTTATAGCATTTACGGCACTTAATTTTTTAAAGGTTTTTAAACACATATTAAACACGATACAAACACATTAAAACATGAATTATATATTAAGAGAGCGCAAGATACGCCGAACTAAAGCTGTCTTATTTGTCGTGTGAAATTGACCGTCGAAAAAGTCGCCCAAGAAACGACTCGTGTTAGGACACATAGAATTACATAGGATAGAATTACATCACATAGAGCATGGGAAACGCAAACGTGATCACAGCGAGGCAAGCAGCGCGCTATGCGTCTTCTGCCAGACAACGACTGACAATCAGCAACTGCCAAAACGATAGTGATTGGCTGAATCAGTGCATATGAATGTTTTATCGTGACTTGTGGGATTTAAACTCCAACAATGCCGCAAAATCCCGGCAAATCAGGTAGATACAAAATTAATAACATATACACACAAAAAAAAGTGAAATACCAGAACCGCAAACCTGGAACCCGCAATGGAGGTGGTTTTACTGTACGCCGTATTTGAAGAAACTGAAACTAATAGTAAAATTAATCCATTAAACTAAGACAAAGCATTATAAAAAACAACAACTAACCAATCTGCTCTAAAAACGAATTAAAACTAACTGAATTTGAAAAAAACAAATGATAAAATGAAATAAAAACTAACTATAACGAACAATCCAAAACTATTATAACCCTGGGCAAGGTGGTCGACTGGTTAGCACATCTGCCTCACAACGCAGAGGTCGTGGGTTCGATTCCGGCCACGGGCTTCCTGTGTGGAGTTTGCGTGTTTTCCCCGTGCCTGCGTGGGTTTTCTCCCGGCTACTCCGGTTTCCTCCCACATTCCAAAAACATGCACGGTAAGTTGATTGGACTCTCTAAATTGCCCCTAGGTGTGATTGTGAGTGCGAACGTTTGTTTGTCTCTGTGTGCCCTGCGATTGGCTGGCAACCAATTCAGGGTGTCCCCCGCCTACTGCCCGAAGACGGCTGGGATAGGCTCCAGCACGCCTGCGATCCTTGTGAGGAGAAGCGGATTGGTTAATGGATGGATGGATATTATAACCTTGGTCTGTGTAGGCTTCTTCATTAGCATGCTCCTACAAGTCTCGTGTGTTTGGTTGAAGCAGTAAGTCTTCATATATATACACACAAACACACATAAAGAACTCTCACTGATATATACCAGCCAGGCCTCGAGCCATAAAAACAGTCTCTTTGTTGGTTCGCACGTACATGCACGTAGATGCACTTGAGTGGCGTTGTTTGATGTCGTCTTGAAAGTCCCTGATGGGTCTATGAAGACAGATGGTTTCTAGAGGCCCACACACACAAACATAGACACCCACACTTCATTTGTGCCGTGTGAATTCATTAAACGTGTTTACATTCTTCGCTCTGGTTTAGTTACTCTCACGTTTAGGTACGTTTAGGTACGTTTAGGTTTAATCACTACATCTGTTTTAATTTGGCCGGACGAGACTCTGTTTCACTCCGCTGTATGTCCACGCATCACTCAGCCAAAATGTGATTTCTCTCGTTGCTTTCCTGATGTATTTATTTCCCTCTCTCTGTCTCTTATTCCACCTCCTGTCCTCGGGGGGTTGCGAAGGCAGATAGAGCCCGTGGTAGGTGTTAATTAGGCAGAGGGGAAGAATGGAACAAAAAGGAAGGATGGGGGGGAACGGGGGATGACGACAACAAACTCAAGGTCCAATCGCGTTTACGACGCAGCCACCGGGGACAGACGGATGCACAAGCAGACTCGGATGGGGAAACCAATAAAAATCACAACATAATCATTTGTGTGGGATCTGATTTTCTTTGGGGTTGAGGCAACAAAGGTCCTTGAAAAGCTTGACGCAGTCTAAAGGCTAGCTGGACAACAGCCATTCACAACAACCCACTCCTGCCAACATTATTTTGACACTGCAGCTAAGAGGAGGGCTGAGCTCTGTCTGCACTTGAACAAGCAAACTCAAGGGCAGGAAATTAACCTTTTTTCCATGTCCACTGGGTGCACTCGCTCATTTATTCACCATCTTATCTCCCTTTTCAGTGTCTCACTAGTTGATTGGTTTCTGAAGCTCGGGACAAAGCCCAGATGTCCACTGGATGTGCAAACCAGAGCTTTACCTAAGATAGCGTATATTGCACTCACACGCAAAAAAAGAGACACTCCAGATTTTTCTTAACATCTGCTGCGAGATGGAAATCAATACAACTCTTACCATTACAGGCGATTCCAAAACAACAACACGACCTTTATGTGTGTGCGTTTTACTACGGGGGATGGCAATCAAAACACATTTATTTTTAAGAAGTGATTCCCAGTTATTTGATTCCTCGGAATCGTTTGTTTACTTGCTTGATGATTCCACTTATCGGCTCCTCTTAGCATCCGAGATGGTAATCCAACAGCTGTTGCTTTTTTTTTTTAATTATGTCATTGTCGTGCCTCCCCCTCCAGGCATGACTAATCAACTCACGTCCATGATCGTAAATCCATCATGGCGCGCTGTTCCCTTGTGAGCTCAATAAGGTCATTGAGTTCAATAAATGACGTTTGTGTTTTTGTATATGCGTAACAGAGCTGTGTAACTGTACATTGTCAGAAAAAAAGGGTACTGTAGATGTCCATTTTTGTTCTACATGGTCCAACTTTTTGTAATGTACCCTACTGGGTTCACAATCGAAACCCTAGGTACAAGTAATTACTGTTTATGGTGAGACAAGGTCCAGAAATAGTCCAGACTGGCAAATGAACTTAGGCCTCTGTGAATGCCTTTCGAAAGAGCCCGCTGTTGTATGGAATTAAGTTTAAAGAAATAAACAGTACTGTAGTATTCGTAATCTCCTCCATCGGCCAGGACCAGGGCAACCTCATGCACTTCAAACGAACTGTCAACGGTTCCTGTGAAGAAAAAAAAAACATTGCTTTTGTTTGTGTAATTTTGTACTTTTTGGCTGCTCTTTGGATCCCAGGATGCATTGCGGCAGGCAATGCTGAACTTTTCTTTTATCATAAGGTAGTCAGTCATTATTATATAAGTGTATTTATATTACCCATAGTTCCTTGAATATACAGTATGTTTTTAATGGATTGTCACATTACATTTTATTTGCATGTTAACATAACTGTGACTTTTGTGCGAAACAGTAACAACCTGGTTAGCAGAGGTGGGCATTCGGTCAGACTCACTGACTGATGCCCGTTATGCTGACGATTGACGAATGACGGGACACTTTTTAAAAATGACGGACTAAGCACTGACGGAAGTCGGTTTCGTCGGTCAGTGTAATCATCACTAACCGGGTCAAGTACCGAAGGCCTCTCAGTCCTTCATTGCAACTTGGTTTCGGTTTCCACAACGATTTAGGATGCACTTTAAACCACCAGGATTGTACTTTTGGCAACAATACGGGATTCTGGTTATGGTAAGTAAAACTTTAGAGTAATACCTTTTGACGTTTTACAAGTTAAAATAGTGCACATTTTAATCACATTTAATTTATCATCTGGTGGACTATGACTTTTTTTTTTTTTTTACTGATTGACGGACTGGCGGACCGGTGAAGTTTACTGACGAAGCGATGACGGAAGTGCGGTTAAAATAGCATGACGGCCTGACAGACTGACGATTACAGTTTCATTTGGCTTGAAATAATGACGGACTGACGACGACAGACAGGTGCCCATCCCTGACCTACACATACTTTATACCACCTGTACAAGTGTGTACAAATTGTAAGGATCCTGATATTTACCCTGTTTAAGGGGCACAGTAGATGTACCCTTGAGGGTACTGCCCCAGTGACAAGCCATTGGAGCCTTAAAGGTACAAATTTAGCACCTTTTTTACTGATAGAGTACATTAGTCAAAGTTGACTCCTCAGGAACCTAAAGATTAGTGCCAGCTTTTTGCTGTGCGGGCTCCTAGCATGCTGTTTAACACACTCTACTATCAACCTTGGGGATGCTGTAGTAACAGTAAAGTTTGAGCGAGACCACGTCAGATGACCAGATAATAAATGTATATACAATCGTTTATTTACATACATCTTATAAATAAATGGAGAATCGATCAGAGAAAACTGTCGTTAAATTTATGTAATTTTATTCTGAAATACTGTTGGGATATGTATCGTCGTCACGATATACTGTACCATTTTGTTCTTAGCGCACTGCACTATACAGAAACATCTTTTGTATTATCTTGATTCATGTCATATGCAATAGTATTCTATACAATGACAACAATATCAATTATATACTGTTTATCAATTGTATTATTTAATTCCCTTGCCCAATGAGAATTGATAAGAGAATCGATCAAGGATCGAATCGATTGATCGTCCCGATAATAGAATCTGAATCTCTGAATTTTCATCAATTCCCCTCCGTACATATACTGCTTTGACTACTTAGGCACCGTGAATCTCTGCGCTACCATAAATGGTCCAATTAGGGGGTACCCGCACTGGGCAAAATACATTAATCATATGAAACGTCAGTGTCGCACGCTCGTGCATGAGCAGGCTGTGTGTGGGCTTTGACTTTCTTCAATGTGTTGCAAAAAGACACAGATTCACAATTTACGGCACCACAGAGTTGTACGATGTGAGTGAATGCGCTCTGTGTGGTGTAAGAATAGAGACACATGCAGATAATGAGAGATGTGTTATTTTCAAAATCTTTTAGTTGTCTGTAATGTCGAGAGTTGGACTGATTTCAGCCTCGTGGGCATGCTGGGAAATCGCGAGTGTTTTTATCTCTGATATAGTGTCTTCATACATGCTATTTGCTCAACTACCAAGAGAACCAGGCGTCTAACGGGGGTACGGTGTTTATTAGATGGTTAGTCCCGCCGCACTCTGAGCAACGCAGCTAAAACCCACTGAACTGGGTGTGCGGGGTTCAGGAACTGGTTTTATTATTAACCAATTTCAAGTGTTGTAAATAGACGGAGAACAAATCTATTTACTCTCTTGAACGCTTGTCTGTCTGAGAAGTGTTGTAAAAAACACTCTGTAGGAGCAGTGCGGCATTTTGTGACCCCAAGATTCTATTAAGAAAAATTACAGAAAAAAAATAATTGCTATAATGTTTCGGTGCAGAAGGAATCAGTCAGCCATCAAGGCAATGTTTACTGATTTACAGTATTTCAGCTCAATTTCATCTCTGATTAAAAAATGTTGTAAACATTTGTTGACCAGTGTAATGTAACCACAGTCGGTTGATTTTGTGAGGTATTAAAGTTTTTTGTCTGGTCGGTGTGTTGGAGGACGCGCAGACTTACTTGCACTGAAGCCGCTTACTAAAATTTTAATTAATGATAGCATAATATATTTGAGACTTTTTAGTGTATTAGCAGGATTTACAGGATTTTGGGGTGGTTCCATGTTAGTGCACAAAATAATATGGCTTTTTAAAAATTTCCTTAAAAGTAGTGATTTGAGGATGAAGATGCAAGGCTTTCGTCCAACAGTGACGATTTATCACCCAGTCGCTTGGTGTCACCAACTGTAATTTTTGTGTGACGCTCCAGTTCAGTCACATTCAGTCGTGTCGCTGGTTGTTTAAGGCCTTTAATGGTGCAAACTCGGATTTTTGGAATAAAACTTTATATAAGAGTGCATTTTTCCACAAATGCAGAGTAATACTTAACATGACTTACATGATGTGCCATAAGGTCTTTGGATATACTAAAAAAATGCATTGAATTTTTACGAAATGAACAGAAATCTGTGGCCTACCCTGTTTACAGGACAATACAACTGATGCACATGTCATAGTGAAATTGCAGAGAAACTTCAACCAACCTTGGCAGGCTCAACTGAGGCAAAAAAGGCCTAACTGAAATATACCCCACAACATAAAAATGGATGCACACAACACTGTCGAGTGAGCAGGGCGTCTGGACCACTAATCACAACATAATGATCATCATATTTACTTCTGAGCAGGAAACTCCATTACAACATCTCAGAGTCAGTTGTTAAGACTTCATGTAATTTGCATGCATTCAAAGGTGCTGCCGTGTTTAATGGCAACAAAGTTATTAACAGAATCCATTGGTCTTAGTAGCTTAAGAGCTCTTTTCCAAAACACTGTAAATCCATTTGGGTTATTCTGAGAAATTAACCTGACCTACAATTTTTACAAACATAGTATTTTATCCGACGGATTAATTGGCTCAGTCTGAACATGTTCAGTAAAGGAGAGTAAGAGTCGGTACACAATAGAATGCAGTGGACTTTTTTTTGTCTTGTTTTGGAGAGCTCTTTAATTCTAATTGTGTGAATAATAGCCATCCCCTAGCTTTTGTACTCTTTATGCATCTATGTAATAATAGTAGTTGTAATAATAATAATAATAATAATACTAATATTGATAATAACAACAACAACAACAACAACAACAATAGTAATAATAATAAGAATAAGAATAATAAGAATAAGAATAAGAATAAGAATAAGAATAAGAATAAGAATAAGAATAAGAATAAGAATAGCATTGCATTGCATCAAATTTTAATGTAGTGACCAAGAGCTGATTGTGTTGTTATAGGGGTATCAGTCATAAAAAAGTAATCATCTGTTGTTGTTTTTTTTTGGAGGAGAAAAAAAACAATACCAATCGGAATAAGCTACTTAATTGTTTCAAAGGTACAATGCACCTGCCAGTTGAGACATGGCATTACCAAAGCTGGGCAGTCCGTCCCTGGGCTGGACTGGTCGGACCCTCCGGCCCGGCCGGATGCCCATTTTTGGGGCGGAGGGGTGGGGGGGTGACAAATTTTTAAAAAATGGCTGGACTAAGCATGGCCGGAAGTGGATTTTAGTCCGGCCCACTAATCGGCCCTCATGCGTGTGACATGCTTGCGAGGCGGCCAAATTTCATCTCAGCCTACTCGGTGAAAGGCCTCTTTTTAGGCTTCTTTCTACTCCCGCGTCGGCGCGAGCAACAACTGCTGTTATAGGGATTGTGGTATTGCCCCCCCGCCCCCTCTTGTAATGGTACGCCCAAGTTGCAGGTGGGAGGCGCGGGTTACGTGATGTGACAATAAGGAAATACAAACACGCTTGAACGCACGTTGCTGTCTCACGTCTCTTCTTACACAGACAAATGCCGCATTGATTAACATGACCGACGCATTGTGCTGTTGGCGACAGGTCTGCAACACATGCCACGCACACATCAGGAATTGTTGCTGCTTTGATCGGTCCATTATGTCACATGTTGCGATGACATACAGTTTACCAACCGGAGAAGGATGCACCACGCAGCTCGTTGCTGCTGCTGCAAAGCAAACTAGTTTGGCAGCGGCGCGGGTGTCATGTCAAGAAGCAACTCACCCACGTTCCCCCTTAGCCGCCACCTTCCAGATCGTTTTCGCAAGAAAATTAAATGCATCGTCTAGTCATCTCGGTCCCTTTACGGTTGTAGAAGGCACATTATCCATTGTTGTCGCTGTCTTTTTGAAGCGACTTGGGACGTAACGTAAGCTGCGCGCAGCACTCAAGCATGGCGTCTTCCCTGCTTCCGAAAATACGCCATAGCAAACCTACTGTGTATAGTGGTTTGCTGGCACGCTTTTATTTTGAAGGTAAAACAGGGGAAGTGTGGAAAATAAATAAGTAACTTGTTGACTGCGACTTCTGGCCGTCTGTTGGAACCAAATAATTATACAATACGACAAATCCAACCCCGGGACTCGCAATGCAAGTGAGCACACGCAGTTGGGTAGTAGTAAAGTACTACTGGCGCATTTGAAGCATGTCCACAGCGGGTTTGAATTGTAAATTAGCCAGCTAATGATCTTTAAAAAGCATTGCCGTTCCATCTCTCCCACGGACGCTTTTTTTTTTTTTTTGGTCGGGTGGCGGAACGGGGTGGGGGCCGACAAAGTTTATGAATATGGCTGGGGGGTCGCGGCCACAAGGGTACCCAGGTCAAGGGTAGAGGGTCGCAGCCGGACCGGCAAAAAAGGGTCAAGTGCCCAGCTCTGGGCATTACACTCTTTTGTTAGCATGCACATTACCCGTCTCTTCAGTTTGTCATCAATTTTCCTCCTGCTGCCATTTCCAGGAAGGTTGGTTACAGCCCCGTGGAGCTTAGATTTCTGAATGATATGTACAACTGTCGTCATGGAACATGAAGCTGCATGGAGATGGTTTTATAGCCTTTGCTTTAAAGGGGAAGTCAACCCAAACATGTTTTTTCAAGAATATGTTCAATGCAGGCCCACTAGTTGAAGCAAGGCATTTTGATAAATTATGCGTTTGTGGAATAAGAGTTAATCCACCCATTTTTAGCCCTCTCAGGGGGCGGCCATTTTGTCACTTCTGTCCACTGAAAAGGAATCACAAATGCTCAGAGCTCAGGTAACGACCAATCACGGCTCACCTGTTTTCTGAAGCTGAGCCGTGATTGGTCGTTGCCTGAGCCCTGATCATTTGTGATGTCATTTTCAGTCAACAGAAGTGACAAAATGGCCGCCCCCCGAGATGGCTAAAAATGGGCGGATTTTGCTGCTGAATTCATATTCCACAAAAGCAATATTAATCAGAATGCCGTGTTTCAACTAGTGGGCCTGCATAAAACATATTCTTGAAAAATATGCTTGGGTTTATTTCCTATTTATATTGTTTATATTTTCTTTGTGAATGCCTGAGACAACTCTCTCCTTTGCTTCCTCTGGTCCATGTGTAGTGTGGTATGTTACCATGTTACTCATCATTACAGTGGCTACTTGTCACTCTTTAATCAATATTTCTTTAATCATATTTATGTCTTTTCACAGTCCAATCATTCAATCCCATTTGATTTTTTCAATTTTTTTTCAAATGTTAGGGTAAAAGAGGGTTTGAAAATTTCTGGTCCTGAATGAGTTAAATAAGTCAACTGACTGATTACAAGTCCGAAGACACCTGTGGTGCTAATTAGCGGACAAACCTTTGTTGATCATTTCCCTATGGTCAAACCTTTGTTGAACATATCCCTATGGTCAAATTTCAGTCTTTTTTAGGCCTTTTTTAAAAATAATTCTGTTGGACCACAATTTAAAAGCAATGTATGAATTTCATTGGTTCACTTTCATAAAAGTTATGATTTAAATTATTTCTGTGACCACAAATGTAATTACTGTAATGTGAAGGCCACTATTTGAAAGTAGCGACCGGACGTCACAAGCCTTCGCTGCATAGTTGTGTCTCCCGATCCCTCCAGTGCTACTCCAGCAGAGTCGAACCATCATTCATTTTTAGTTCATATGACCACGTGGGCTCAGCATTACTTTACTAAACCTTTAAAGCACTACAAGGAGTAGTTACATCCCAAATAAAAACTTTATTGTGCCAAAAGGAAGCCTTATGTTCGCTCTGCCTGCAATCAACTTTCAAGACTGTAAGCGTCGAGGAACATTGCTCCGTGGAAATGTGTAAATCACTGTTACTGGTCGTTTTTTCCTTCAGAAGAGATGGAACACCATTTTAATTTTATTTTAACTTACTGGTCCACACTTTGAATATGTACTCAGTCGTGATGTTTCATAATGTAGTTGTAGACCATGTCACATAATTCAATAAACGGCCCTCGCATGAATTGTACTTATCAATTTTTTGCTATTCTCGTTAAATCTGAAATATTTTAAAGATGGTATCCGATAAAACCACAGCTCTCTTCAGATTGGACACATTTTTGCTATCTTTTGTTGCACTGAATGAATACCATTTATGATTCTGGGGCAAGGACTCTCTCTTTGAAGTTTATATTTGCTTCATCTTCTAGGTCACCGTATGTCGATTTTTATCCCTAGCATGTGTGCTGCATTGCAACGATTTGAGGTTTGTGGTTTACAACATTCAGTGAAATACTCAACATGGCAGAGATGACAAGGTGTTACAAAATCACAGGAAACAATCATGTTATGCAAAGCTTGGAATGAAATCAAATTAAATAGCTCAGGTTTTGAAAATCATGGTTATTAAGTATTCACCCACAACTGTGCCGTATTCATTCGATTGTTTTGTCTCTGCCGTTGTGTTGTACCGGCTTAGCACCAAGCAGCAGACAGAAGAAATGAATGACTAACCGGTGAAACATTTAGAGACAAATAGACAGTTCTGACTTGGAATATTAGGCAAGACAAAAGGGCTGGTCTTGAAGCTGAGTGAGCATTGGACTTTTAATCAGAACAAGCTACAAACTCCCCAAAATTGTTAACCAACGCCTGCTGCATACCAACTGAAAACCTTCTGCGTGGTACTCCAAGAGTGAATGAAATTGTACCTGAATACAGTTTCATTCCTTAACTCATTGCGACATTTTCAGACCCTACGATTGATAAAATTTGAATATAAATAAATTCCTGGGATTGAATGGCTGGACTGTGAAAAGACAGGTAAATTCATCAATGGCAGTGAATGAGTTAAATGTTTTCTGTTCAGTGTTTTTTGCTGTGTCAAGGAACGAAGAAGCTAACTCATTCATATTATGATTACTGTATTTTTCCTGGATAGAGTTTTTTCCAACAATTCCCTGTTGGCATTAGAAGTAGGCCATGACCACACAAAAACAAGTTCAAGTGTATCCGCAAAGTGCACAGTGTCCACATGGAGCTAGCATTTTGAGAGTCTTTTTTTTTTGAAACAGGTCCCAGAGTGAATAAATCTGAAAACCCTGCCTTTGCGTTTCTCTATTTACAATAGATATGCATCTTTCCTGAGACAATGACGTGTAATCTCAGCTCTGGCATATGCGTGCATTAACACCGCCACCAACAACAACGGTGGATCACATTCCCATGTTGTGCTTGTGATGCACAAGCTCCTTAGCTTGGTATGGCTTTAACAGCAAAATCTTCTGCTCCTCTACTACCACCACCAGCATCAAGTGGGTATGAAGAATATTAAATGCCACATTTTCTTAAAACCACCTGTGATGAAAAAAACAATACAATACAATACAATACAATACCATTTTATTTATATAGCACATTTGGACCACTGCAACTGGGACAGTGTGGACCAGATATTCTAACACATCATGTGAATGCCAAATAATGTTTGCCAGATCAAACAGAACCAAACCAAAGCTTGCTGGAAGTTGGGCTCAACTTCATCTGCAAAGCTTCGTGATTGTGGGACTCCAAAACTGGTCACTCTCAATTCCCCTTCTGTGAAGGAAAATGCTAGCTACTTACAGAATATGCAACAACAGGTCTCCCATGTTAAACGCCTTCTTATTCATTCATTCATTCATTCATTCAGAACACTGCAGCTCAGGTTTGACCAGAACAACAGATCAGAACATATTACTCCAGTCGTAAAGGCTTTACTTTGGCCTCCAATCAGCTGTAGAATAGATTTTACAATTCTGCTACTGGTCTATAAATTGCAGAATGGGCTAGGTCATGATTACATTAATGCACTGCCAGACATTTTCAGGCCCTCTTTTACTCAAATTTTTGTAAAAAATAAAAATAATCTGCTGGGATTGAATGGCTGGACTGTGAAAAGACAAGTGAATTCGTCAATGGCAGTGCATGAGTTGAATAGATGTTAATGGAATATAAACCAAGTTGGCTCAGAGGTCTACAGCCTCGGGTCATTTCGTTATTTTAGCTAGCAAAATGAGTCAAATAAACAGACGTATTTGGAAAGCTTCTTTGGAATGGGAAAAAAGCCCAGTGAGGATTCATCACAAGGGCCTCTGCCCAAGAAGAAAAATAAAGGTGAATTTCACAGAAGAGCTACTTGATTATATGGATTTATGGCGCCAGGTAATTACCACGCACAAACGAAGCCCACTCTATACAATATTCAGCGAGCGCCTCACCAATGAGTCTATGAAGCCTTCAAAACTGATTCATCAACAAATGTGCCTTGAGCGCATCATACTTGGTGGCTAACCACATTGCTAAGGCTAAAACGTCATTCAATATTGGTGAAGCCACCCCCCAAAGCTCCCCACCCCCCAGAGAGTCGTTGCCGGTCCGCGAAGGGTATGCAGTATACTCGTATGAACCGGTCCGTGGCAGAAAAAGGTTTGGGGACCAATTTGGTGGAACCCAGAATTCAAAGCAAAGATGTTGAAGCAGTATTTAGCCTTTGTGCTGCACACAAATAGAATAAGAAGCCAACAGAAGTGAAGTCGGTCCCAAGTGTGAATGCTTTTAAATCCAGGTTAAAAACACTTATCTTTTCCCATACCTATATGATTAAGGTCTTTCAAAGCATTTTTAAAATCCTCTCCAAAATCATGTTCTGGCATTGTATGTTTGTTAGTAAGCTACTTTTATTTCTTTATTTTACCTTTAATATGAATTGATTAATATAGAGTTACCTTGTGCATTGAATGCGCTATATACTACTGTAAATAAAGCTGCCTTGCCTTGCCTTGTCTTCTGGGAATGTGCTAGATGTTCGACCCACAATATGAACATGGCTCTCGGCGCGCATAGAGACCATATGGCTTACGATTACGGCTCAGGTATGCCATATTACTGCACCACATGATTTCCAAGGCTTCATGTTTCACAAAACGCTTGCAGACTCCACGAGCACTGTGACCCCTGCAGAAGACTAGCAGGGTCCTCTGGACAATTGTCAGGATGTCTTGAAGATTACAAGATCAGGGAGATTGAGGAGTTTAATCCCCCTGTTGTGGGAACATGCACTCCGATCTCAATCATCCATCCGTTCATTTTCTATACTGTCACTCCTGCTCAGGGTCAGCCTATCCCGGTTGACTTTGGGTAAGACAGCAGCACATTTTGAACTGCTGTAAATGCCAGCATTTTTTCCCTGAGTCGCTGTTCTGTATAAAGAATGCTGACACGGAATGGCGACGATTCCGCCTTTGGTCATATCAGGGCTGTCATAGAAGCTGGACTGTGCTTACTTGTAGCGGCTATACAGGGAAGTTTCACACTCGAGACTCAAATCTCCTGTCTTTTGGTTTTGAAAGCATACATCGCTGTCCGATATATAAAATTTGCACTAATAGCCCGCCTTCGCTGCCATAGGTGCAGTAATGCCAGATGCGACAATTTACAGTATGTCCGATGTTTGCGTAAAAGAGGTTAGTCATTCAAAGTCTACTAGGCATCTTAGTCTTTCACTAACCTAATACACACAGAATTGAGATTCAAATCCGTCCGGCTGACCTGAAACTTCACCTTTTTCAGGCAAATCTCCTCTTGAAAATTGGGAGGCAACACCACATCTGTGTAACCTGCTAGCAAAATGTTACTACCTCAGAGGCCTCCGCCAGGGTGATGGGCGGGGTTTGCTAAGAGTTATTCAGTTTAGCTTCCTCCGTCGAGGGCTTTTCACTTGGCTTTTTTGAAGTTTTAATCCAGGCAACATAAAGTCACACTTCCACCGGCAGTGATCCTTTCCTCAAAGGCATTTATTTATTTAAATCAGTCCTTGCAGAGTTTTACTTTCATCAAGTCTGTGACGCTCAGATGGATTAGTCAAAAATGACCTGATTTTAAAGACACCATGTCTTTGGGCAGCAAGGGTGTTGCTGTACCTCGGCTTCATGGTCAGACTTGCTCACATTTGACCCGTGGGGCACAAACGGAGATGTGCTTTTCTAAATGTTTGGGTTATACTATTTTCTAATAAACCAGCCATCCGGCCAGCACTCGCAAGTCACAAATCACTTGAAGTGCGGTAATGCCAGGACTCTCTCATGTTGCCTCAGGCACTTACTTGCATTTCCTGGTTGGTAATCTTCTCTTGACTCATTTACCATGCATAAAGCATCAGAGGGTTTTATTGGGATACGGAAGTAATCCGGAGCACCATCTTCAAGCTTTACTACACAAATATATCTGTAGTCAGACTTGCAGCAAATCACCTGTTCAACCCACCAGCTCGCTCATCCTCCTCTTGTTAGGTACTCTACTGTATATCAGTAATAACCTCCTGATTAAACAGTGATACGCCACACTTTTTTCAGCATTTTCTTTTTAATCTGCGATCTTACTTGGGGTCTGAAGTCGCAAAGTGCTGAATATACAAACCAGTCGATAAGACTGTAGTTCCTGCATGATAGGTTTTATTTTTTGGTGGATTGGGAGATCCCATTTATATTTATTTTATTTTATTTAAAATTTATTCAGTCATAGAAAAAATATTCCGTTTCCCAAACCTCTCTTAAACTGACTTTACGCATTGACATTCACGATTAAGGTTTGATACCTAGCACTGGTTGCGCCTCAGCTGTCGTGCAACCTGATGTTTTCTACTTGACCGTGGGGGGTGGGCGGATAGGCTTTTTCTACTTGGCCTGCTGAAAAATGAACCAGAGAGCGAGAGCATGTATTGTGAATGAAGGAAGAGTGGAAGATTGCTTTTGGGATGCAGAAATGAAAGAATGAGCGTAACGGCAGTGCTTGTCAGTGTCTCACCCGCATACATAAATTTGCCTGTGACATCGCTGGGATAACATTGTGTGTGCGTGCGTGTTCATGTGTGAGTTTACCAAGTTGGGGCAAGTGTGTGTAGCATGCACGTGAGTGTTTCCACCACCAAACCCATCTGAAATGTTGCCTTGGCAACAGGCTGACTGAGCTAAATGAGTGTCCTGGCTCTGCTGAGGGATTGTGGGAAAGCAATATGCCAGTGTTCCGCCCCATTAGTTTGACGGACAGCCCGTGCGGCCTATGAGAGGTCAACTGGCAAGGGCAGCCGTATTAGTATTCCGCAGGAGGAACCTGAGGATTGGTTTTACTCTAATGTCAATCTACCTGTGTGTTGGAGTGTGTGCAAAGGTGGGAACTGGAGCTTTGCAGAAGGTAATGCTCATCCTGGCGTGTAACACTGCAGGCGGTGTGTGTGTGTTATTTGTATGTGCTGCCTTGGTTTGTTGCAGGCTTCTTGCCAGCTAAGCATATTGCCAATTATCACCTCTCTGTCCCCCGTTTCTTCGACTCCCTCCCCGCCCCCCTTCAGTCAATACCAAGCCAGTGAGACATGATTACACCTAAACTGGTCACTGGGCTTCCTATCTTAGATGCCAAAAACACTCATGTCTTCCGAGCTTTTTGTACGCATCCATTCATCCTTCGCTTTCATCCTCTCCTAATGTGAATAAATATTCATCTCATGCCTTGTTTATTTTTGTACACCTGCATTTCATCCCCTTCCAAGCCCTTTTGTCTCTGTCCAACCATGCCCCTCAAGCCCTCGTCTTTTGTGTGCGCCTCTTCATCGGCCCATTGTTTATTCCTAATATCCCCATCACTTCTCTGCATCCCAGGAGGACCAACCTTCAGTTGTACAAAATGTTGAAGCGATATTTTGTATGGTAATGGAGGCAAAATAATGAATTCAGTTTTTTTTTTTTTTTTTTTTTTTTTTTTTTTAATATGGAAATGAGTTTAACGCTGTCTAAAAGATTTTAGTGACTTGAAATTGTAAACGGAATTCATGACTAATTCATGATAATGCGTTGATGTGTGTTAGAGGCATTAGGTGAAGCCAATTATGGCTGATTGTCAACTAGTTCATGAGCTTCATTTGCATGCGACAGAGTCACTGAGGTATGAACAACCAGACTGCTTTGACACTGTGGTCATGCTAATTTGATATGGGCCGCACCAAGGAATGTATCAATAACAATGCATATATCAAGCCCAGTATGAACTGTGAACAGACACAACATGTAGCCTGGCAATGGAACGTCTTCAGGTTATGAACGCTGCTACATGTTTTTATACACTGCACACTGCAATTTTTCAGGATTGATGAAAAAAATTACTGATAGGATAAGCAATGTCCACCTTACATGGCACAATAAGAGAAACACCAAATATAAATCAAAACAATGTGGAATTGTCAAGAGGTCAACGAAGCCTCACCCCCATGAGCATTTGAATGAATTTGCGAATTTGAACGAGATCCAAATCACTCTTACTGACTCCTAGAAACCATACCGAATGAAGAGTTTTGCCGCACCTAGCGTTTTGCATCAAGAACAGTTGATTTCAATTCAGCCTTCGCAGCATGATCACGTTGAGTAAGGAGACATGATCCTTTGAAGCTAATAGCTTATATTGATGATGAGAGTCACAGGCCAGCCTTGAGGAGTAGCACACCTACATGGAGGCCAGCACCTGAGAAATACCACAGGACCTCAAACACATCAATCATTTGCTCTCCTCGCCGCTTGTGAATTCCTTCTTCATATCTCGAACCACATTGAAGTGACGCAAGCGTGTTCGAGGGGACTGAATAGTGTGTGGCCATCAAGCGGGGTTACTCCTGCTGAGTCCAAAGATAGAATGTATGAGAAGGGCCACTCTGTGTATAAGCGGAAAGGGCAAAGAGGCATGTAGATGCAGTACATTAATTTAGTCACTTACTGGGATTCAATGATTCTATTCTCTGTTTGATGAGTTTAAGTTCAACTTTCATTATGTATGACATCTAAAACTGTTGCAAATGGGGATACAGTGTGAATGCGTTTACAGTATAACCCCCAAGGTATAGTAGCTACACCAATGTGCCCCAAAGGCCTAATTATGGGGCTCAGTTTGTATCTCGGCAAAAAGGTCATGTGCATTCCCAAGCTGTAAAAATCAAGTGTCAAGGCAATACCTGTAAGGGTAATCCCTTTGTCTCCCATAGGAGATCATGTAAGTGGAAATAATCCATTCCAGGGTGAAATTGTCACCATCATACAACCTTCATTAACTCAACAGGAATTTTTAATTAACATTTTAGCTTTCTAAAACAAGTTAGCCGCTGTTAATGTAGGGACACAAAAATTGTAATTAACTTGGCGAAATGGCGAAAGATAAAGGCGTAATGGAAAGGCGAGTTACATCACAGATGCAACTCATGCATCTCATTTTTGAAGTCTTCATTTAAAAGTGCTTGACAACAAGTGACGCTGGAGACTTCAGCAGGGCCTGACCGATATGGATGTTTTTGAAACGGTTTCCAATATTTGGCAAAATAACATACCCATCACTGATAATGGCTGATTATAATGAATAAGATAACTTCTGTTTTGATCCCTTAACACTTAGAACAATAGGGGGTTTGAATGTCATTATTTTTCTTGTATGTGTTAATGCAGAAAAAAAAAAGGGCGGAAAGAGGATGGCACACACCTCTGTGGCCAGCGTGTCCATTTTTGCATCAGGCTGAGCAGGGAGCAGTGTCTTCTTAAACAAGTCACTGTATGTCATCTCTCGTGTGTCTCACTCTCAAAGCTTGGGACACTGAGCCACCACATCTATTAAGGCTTCTGCATTATGCTCATGCCTTTGACTTGTAAATAAGTCCACCAAAATAGCACAAAACCACTCCACTAGCTCCTCTCCTATTGGAGGAGCTTATCTGACATCACGGCAACGAGCATTTTGTCAAATTCGAAGCACCTCGGCATCGCCGCAGACGTCCTCCTACACCGCGGTGCCCGCCTCACATAAACAATGAATGGGTTTGTCGAAAGCATGTTGCGTGCTGGTAAGTGCAGTGTGAAAACAGCTTTGCTCAACTTCACTAACTCCCCATGCATAATGTTTTTTCTCGTGACGCACATCGTAAGGCCGCTGCTTTGTGAAGTGAAACAGACAAAGAAAAGGCGAATACACACAAGAGTTAACGCACGCCTCGCATGGTTGTAACTCAAACTTTTCTAGGCAGTATTTTTCCTGAAAATGTTGGTTGTGTTCAGATTTGTACAATCTTAGAGGCGTAGGTTCCAAAGTGTGTGCCACAAAATGGTGTACAATTGCCTGAGAGTCTTTTTTTTTTTTTTTTTACTTTCCACCATTTTTCGGTATTTAGTCAGTGGTTACATTTGTTGAAGAGAGCAAGCACTCCACAGATATTGATTGACATGTGATCCGAGATGCTAGAAGACGTATCATAACTGACACCGCTGCAGATTTTTCAGTAAAGTCTGCATTATTGTTAGAATTTTGTGTTTGGTCGCCAATGTACAGGTAGATAGTTTGTTATTATATGTACAGCTGTGCTTTGACATACATGTTTAATTTGTATGTCATTTGTATGTTACCATATTCGTAACTCAAAACGTGAATATGTCAAATCCGATTTCCTCACTGAAATGAATGGAAATGTCATTCATCCGTTCAAGCCTCAAAAAAATCAAACCAATGAAAGTGTTTGGAATATCTCACTATAATAGTGTACTATTAAAAACATACTGTACTGACAAAGAATTTTTAAATTTTTGCCACATTTTGCTTCAATTCATTTGACATTGTGCTCCTCGTTCTGGTATGTGCGCCATGGCTATCTGAGGGTAGTATGATACAGAAAGAGACACACAAAACGTGTTTCATAACTCAGCATGCTGCAGTGATATGACTTGTTTTTCTTAAAGGATAAAGAAAATATGCATTTGAGTAGGTTTATATTCTCTGTCTACATGGCTTGCACCACTGTTTATGTTCAAATAGCCAATGCTTTAAGGTTTTATAACACACTGAGAACGATGCTATTTTTTAGCCTGTCTATGACGTTTTGTATTGCTTTTTTTAGCATTAAGCTAGCAGCCTTTTGTGTAAGGCAAAGAAAACTATGGGGTTGTTTTAAATGAACATTGTGTATTTGTCTTTGTTTTATGTTTAATTTGACCGTAAACTTACAGTAAAAATGACAATCAACAGCTTGAAGCCAATTTTTGGGGAAGTTATTCACCACATAGCTAGCGCTCATCTCAAGTTTTTGCTCACAAATCAAAGCAAAAAAAAAAAAAAAATCCTCTGAACATGTGCTCGTATCTCGAAAAGCCCCTAAATCGTGTCACACTGTATTTTGAGGCTTTCTTTTTCTCTCGTCACTATAGCCTTCACAAACAACTACAATACATCAATCACATGTTTCGAGCCGTTAAAGCTATAAGCGTGGAAGAAGGGGTTAAATGTCACATGGACTGTAGATGTCATTCAACTATAGAATTGACTTTTTTGGAGCAGATTTTCTCTCAATGGCAGATGTCACTTAATCCGGGATTTTGCTGTGTTGAGAACAACACGTGGCGTAATGCTTATGTATCAGTCTTATGTTTTGAGAGTGATTTAGATGAGCCGAAGTCAAGCCAAATTACATTGTCAAAGTTGTTATGGAATAGATCTACGCAACACACACACACACACACACACACACACGCCTTGAAGTTGTGACGCACACGCAAACATTAGAACAGAATAGGAGCTGACTTCAATGTGCCCCCACCTCTCATTCTTTGCTCAGCACGGCACAGCATGACGCGGCCCGCAACAGTGTGACACCGCATGTTATACGCCAATTTAATACAGCTGGGACTGGGATGACATCAGACTACCTGCAGAGACCCAGTTGGGTGAAACACACCGGCACCGTCGACTGCTGGTCCGAGCACATCCACGGAGAGATGACGCACGCAGGCCAAATGGCTGAATTGTAGTATGTGGGTGAAAATTAAAATGAATGTTCGAGGTTCAATCCTTACTTTTTAGCAGGATAAAGCATTCTTTGTTGCGGTCACCATGATTCCCTTCTCTGTCTGGTGTAGCTGATAGTTGGCCAGGGTTCACAATATGTAACCTCTCCAGATGCCATTTTATTTTGCCCTGTATGATTTGGATTCTGGGTATTTTCTTTCGTTTTTGCTGTATTCAGTTTTGAGTATTTTTCTCTTTCCAGGCAATTCGGTATTCTGTGTTCAAAGCACTTTGTTACCATATTTAACATACATTTAAGGTATTCAAGGAAATGACTTATTCTTTGGCCAATTACATCACATTGCACGAGTGTAGTCTTTATCGTAATAGGAATATTGACCTATTGTACCATTAAGGTATGAAGACCGACTGAAGATAATTTGGTGTGTGCAGAAAAGCACGAAAGCCAAATTAACAGCGAAAGCTTATGGACGGAGCAGAACGTTTATTTTATTCGTAAAACCTCCATTGTGGAAAATTTTCCAAGACGGCAGTTAACTGTTGGCCTTGAGTAATTGAACATGAATATAATCTGGCATGCTCGTGTCATGTGACCTTGTCCTTTCAGCGCTTGGATAGCATGATACAATCAAATTATCATCTGTTACTGCACCACACAAAATGACAGCATTTTCTAGTGGTTAACAATCCTCTCCAGCTGGAAAGGTTCATCAGATTCCCAGAATTACATCTGCTTCTTCTGTCTCGAATTCTGCTGTTATGTAGTACACTGACTGGAACCTTTGGAAATTTGTGAACGTGATGCAGTATTTGCATGGTGTCTATGGATGCTTCTTGTACCTTTTTTGTTATTGTCCTCAATTCAGTTCTTCTTTTGTATATTTTTTGGGTGCAGCTACAGCATCTCTTATTATTCAGACACATTTTTTGATGGAGCTGAAATATTTATTTTCTGTGAGATGATTGTTATAAACAGTGTTATATCCAAGTCATATAACCAATCTTCAAAAATCTAGTAGAGGACAAATGGTACCGATTCACTCCAGCAGATCCAACAGCTGTGTAGAAAACCGCTATACATTTATGTGCGGAAAACACATCTGCCTGGGCTAGCGAGGCTAACCGCTATCTACCACTGGATTTTCGTACTCTTGGACGCACGCAGGTTTATGACATCCATCCATCCATTATCGATACCGCTTATCCTCACAAGGGTCGCGGGGCATGCTGGAGCCTATCCCAGCTGTCTTCGGGCAGTAGGCGGGGAACACCCTGAAGTGGTTGCCAGCCAATCGCAAGGCACACAGAGACAAACTTCCGCACTCACAATCACACCTAGGGGCAATTTAGAGAGTCCAATCGATTTACCATGCATGTCCTTGGAATGTGGGAGGAAACCGGAGAACCGGGAGAAAACCCACGCAGGCACGGGGAGAACATGCAAACTCCACACAGGGAGGCCGGAGCCGGGATCGAACCCACGACCTCTGAACTGTGAGGCGGAAGATTTGTGACAGCGTTGGCCAAACATTGTGTATCTCTACCAAGGTTGTTATAGTTAACAAAAACGAACAAAATAACTCAAACTAAAAATTATATTCGTTAACAAAACAAAATGCTTTCCCCAAAAAAATGAAACTACATCTTCTCTCTATGAAACTAACTTAAACTAACTGTAATAGTGAAAATGTCCTTTGTTTTCATCTTTGTTAATTCAAATAAGAGTCATATATATGTATATATATTTAGCGAGAAGCAAAAATGGAGGTCAGTTGGTTGAAAAATTTACTTTATTACACAATGAGTATTGACTTTTTTATCTTGCATTCAACAAATACTCCATATATTAAGAAAACCTAAACCTAATATTAAAACTAATAAAAAATAAACTAAAACAAAGCATTTTTGAAAAAAACCGAATAAAAAGGTATAACTTTTCTCAAAAAACTAACTGAGACTGAATTTAAAGTACAAAAGTCAAAATGAAATAAAGACTAACTATAATGAAAAATCCCAAACTATTATATCCCTGTCATCAGCATATAGGTGAGTTGAAGGTCCTCTGTAAATAGCCAACTAAGAAACATAATTCCAAAAACACGTGTTTAGAGATTGGTCAACTTCAGCGTGATTTGATTTGATGTACCGAATGAAGAAATCCCATTGATCAAAATAATAGATACTAAATGCTATGGTGTTTCACATTTTTTCTTTTTTTTCTTTTTCTTTATAACTCAATCAAATTTGAAGTAGAGCAAAATATTGCATGTGGAGCTGGGACAGTGCAGATATAGTACATATATAGTACAGATATACCACACATCTCTCTGTTTGAGAGATGGTCTTTAGCCCTAGCGCGTTTAAGGGATAGACACTCCTGAATATTATGTAGATTTATGAAAATGCCATTACCAAAGACTAATTGACCAAAAAGTCAAAGTCAGCTGAGTCCTTAATAACACATTAAATTGAGCAATTAACCAAGGCAGTAGCCCCCAAATCCATTAAGCAGACTGACATCAAGTGATCCAGATGCTTCTGCTCTTTAAAAGCAAAGAGGGGGATTACGGGTGAAGGTTAACACCTGCAAAAGGCGCTAAATTTGACATTACCGCGAGCCTTACAGCTCAAAACCTGCTGACACCCGCTTCAGTCGAGCAAAAGTCTCATCTGGACTTCAAACACATGACTGGCTGCAGGTGATTCCCGCAAGTAGGCCAGCTCTCTGAATCCCCTCGTCTCTCCCCTCCAGTGGACGGAGCCATCCACCGTGCTGCGGGGCCCCTCTTAAAGAAGGAGTGCGCCTCCCTCCACGGCTGCCAGACCGGACAAGCAAAGGTCACCTGCGGCTACGGCCTCCCCGCCAAGTGTGAGTACAAAATGTGTGTAACAGCCAGCTGTTCAATGGAAGCTCCGAAGCGTGCTCATCCTGGTGGGAATATGTCGCCAGGCAAGTGCGACAGGCATGCCGGGATGTTTTCATGCGCTAGAAATTGCAGAGATGGTTAAAGGTCACAAAGCTTTATGAATAAAATAGAAATATGGAAGCGGAGCGGTTTCCTTGTCACATAAATCATGCAGACGGTTAAATCTCAACATCAGCATCCAGAATCTCTAATAGTGTCACCTGCAGTTTTCCACTTATAGCAGCAAAGTGCACTCAATTATTAAATGGCACTTTAATATGAACATTTTGAGTGACGCAAAAGCTTTAGTCATTGTTTCAGGTTTAAAAATGTTTGTCTACAAGAGGAGTTTGACACACGAAAGAGTCACTTCAAGAGCTCCTGGACATAAAGTGATTATATATTAACAGGAGCCACTTGAGTCTAAAAAACGGTTTCTTTCAGAAGCAGAGCTTGCCCACAGTTCCATGTTTGGTGGAAATGTGCAGTTTTTCACGTGATACTAAAACCCTCATTAAACCTTTAAATTACTGCACAGGTAAGTACCATTTAACATTTTTCCCACATGTGTGTGTAGCATAACCTGATCACATTGTTGTTGGAAATCAGATGAAAAAAATGATCGCCATTTTGAGCAATTGGCAGCATCACTCAACATCAATGCAAAACACGGTGCACTGAATGCACCATTTTTACTCTAGCCATATTTGTTCCCATGAAAATTAACAAAATAATAGTTATAAGTTTCAATTACTAATTACTTGAGCTTGGACTCGCACCCAAAATTTGCCTTTGCTATTCGTTTACCGTTTAATCAGCGAGTCCCAAATCAACTCGAATGGGTTACTCATTGGAAAAAGATGTTATAGTCCAAAAAAATTTAAAATCCAATTTGATCTGAAATTGTAAATGGATATTGGAGTGTACTTATACAGTACAGCGCTTACTGTTGATTTAACAGTGTTTTCAAATATAATGTATTTAGAAACTAATCTGTGATACTAGTCCACCGTGCTTCCCGTGAATTCATTTTACAGGGGCTTTAGTGTGATTTTATTTGAAGAATATGTCCATAGCTTTTGTTTGAAATCCTCCTTAATTCTTGTTGGAATAGACTTGCCTCTGTGTTTTGTATGCACGAGTAAATACAGTATGTTGAGGAGAATGGATGAGAGGACGCTTTGAAGAACTGGGAGGAGATGGGCTCTTACATTTTCTGCTCTTCTTTGATGGTTGTTAGCATTTTTTTGGCTGTGTGTGCGCGCGTGTATATTTGCATGTGCGTGGCGTGTGCCCGATTGGATGTTGCACTGCTTGTCGCAACCTTGTCTCTGTGTAGTTCAGGTGCATGTCAAGCATCCTCACTGTCTCACCTGCTGACAGCCTATTGATGGACAAGCTTTATGACTACATGTGCTGTGATGTGCCTGTGTGTGTGTGTGCTTGTACGTGTAGTTTCTACCCAGCATGTGGTCACAAAGCGTCCCCTCTCCCGCTCCCTCCCCAACAAAATATAGAGCCCCAAGAATAATCAAGCAAGTGTCTGCTTCAGTGCTTAAATACTCACAACGGGTCTTGATTACCTCTCAGCAGGTAGAAAAAAGGAAAAAGACAACAACAATGGAGGTAAAGCAAAGCAGGGTTGACAAAATAGGCAGTGAGGAGACTTGGCGCGTCAGTGGTGCCGTGGCAAACAGCTTTTACACAGCACCGCTTTTAACTGAAAATGTGTAAAATAACAACATAAATCCTATTGTTTTGGATGTTTGTTTGCATGGAAATTTTGGGGGAGCCTGAAAATGCAAACTGTCTCAAACGTGGACATTCAGAAACAGTCATTTGTGTGACGTGTGAAACATGCACGAGAATGCGCAACAGTGCTTTACCACAGCCTCCCCTTATCATTCAAAACAGTTTCCTATAGAGGTTACAATAGTTAACGAAAACTAAATAAATAACTAAAATTAAAATTGAAAAAAGGTTTTCGTTAAAGCGGAAGTCAACCCAAACATATTTTTTTTCAAGAATATGTTCTCTGCAGGCCCACTAACTGAAACAAGGTAATATGATTGATATGAAATATGGGTTCAGCAGCAAAATCCACCCGTTTTTTTAACCATCTCTGGGGGCGGCCATTTTGTCACCTCTGTCGACTGAAAATGACATCACACACCCCAGAGATGGCTAAAAACGGGTGGATTTTGTTGCTTAACTCATATCCATACTCATATTAATCAGAATGCTGAAAAGAAATGTTTGGGTTGACTTCCACTTTAATGAAGTAAAAACAAGAGTGCTTTAAAAAGATACTACATTTAGAAAAGGAACTATAATTATAGCAAAAATATCCTTTGTTTTTTCCTTTGTCAATTCATTTCATACATGAACTTTCGGGGTTAATTTTAAACAGATTTATTTTGGTACTATTTTACAGCTGTACAGAAAAAGGTTCAACAGTAATTTAGAAATGATAGTTTACCTACTTAGTGCCTTTTAGTTTATCTTGCACTCCACAAATACTTTATTTAAAAACTTGAAACTATTGTACTTTACGCGCTACGAGCCGCTACTTTTTTCCCTCGCTTTTAACCCTGCAGGTTTGGATGTGATGCGGTTTATTTATGATTTTTTACTGGCGCGAGCTTCAAGCCGTCAGTAGATTTACCCATAGTCTCATTGCATCAGACCTATGAAATTACCAAACACGTCACAGTGGACCAAGGAAAATGTCAGAGTCCTCCATCATACTGAATATTTATCAGCCCTTTGCGGTTGGAGTGCGCATGCACGCATGAGGTTGGAGCGAGCTGCCTGAAGAGAGAAATGCGAGAGTCGGTTTGCGTAGCGGAAAGCGGGTGTTTAAGGAGCAATTGAGCGTATCAAGAAGAATCTCAAGTTGAGTTTAATGAGCATAGGGAACGAGTGCCATAAATACAGCCATCTCTGCGGTGCAAGCCCCATCTCGCTGTTGTTTGTTTGGCCATCGACTCCCACGATCACTGGCAAGTCCGGCCATGGAGTGACATCCGCTCATGGACTTATATATAAGTCGGTGCTTCCCTTGCGTCTCCCCAACACGTAACAAACTGGTTTCTAAAGGATGCGTTGCTGCGTGGTGAAGCTCGTCGGCGAATTTGCCTCGTGTGACAACGAGAGGCTGATAAACATTCTGGTACGTTACATTGTACTGTAGTACTATTTTTATAAGACCTGGTTGGACAGTTCCTCCATCTGTAGTGTGTTTCTTCTGCAATACTCGGTTTTTTTTTTTCATACGTGACCATTTCAAACTCAAAGGAATAATGCTTCGGACAGCCACCCATCCATTTTTTATCACGCTTGTCCTCATTAGGTTTGTGGGTAAGCTGTAGCCTTTCCCAGCTGACTATGGGCAAGAAGCAGGTTACACCTTGAATTGAAATTCACATTTATGGAGAATTTAGACTATTCAATTAACCTAACATGCGGGGGGTTGGAATACGGGAGAAAGCTGAAGTGAAACAGACAGACATCCTCACCACCAGTACCCTAGATTTTATTTGATTATTTTTAACCTGTCTTGATTGGTCATGCAGTAAGGAAGATCTGTATATCTTATGCCAGAGTAGTTTTGATAGTTTTATTGGAAGATGCAGTTGGACAGAATGAGCAAAACCAGAAAAATCGCAATGAAACTATATGACTACATGTTATGTGTATATATATGTATATAACAAAATATTACGTCGGAGTTGTGTTCTTTCTATGTTTTGAAAACTGGGAAAGTAGTACTGCAACCGCACAGAGTAAAATTAGGCAGGATGAAACAGGACAGCAAGAAGTTTCTACAGGTGTTTGCGCACATGCGCACGAATGTTGGTTTTTGGTCAGTGTTCGTTAAAGGTTGCAAAGACGTTGAGGAAGTTCATAGGTTGTGTATAACGACACACCAAGCAACTCAATCCCATGGGCGTGTCTATTAAGACATGCTAGTGACTCAACACTAGTTCAAGTCATTAGAAGTGTCGTGGCGTTGCTATGCACGATCAATAAGGAAGGACGGGCTAAAATTAAAATGCAACTCAACAGGAGAGAAGCCATGCCTCAAAAATGGACACGCTTTGATCTCGATTCTGCCGTGCTCGCCACCAGATGTGATTTCAAACGTTCCATATCTGAGAATTTGCCAAATGGTCACGTGGTCCTGATGACCGCCGTCCCTGCGGAGTGCAACCAGACGAGCCTGTCTCCACTTAAACCCGCAGCATCTCTGCGCCGTAACCTAGCAACAGCGCGCGGAGTGCACGGCCCACCACCACTGCTGTTTAGCAAGAGTCACATGCAATTTAGACATGTTGACAAATGACGTCTGGAAAACATCAAGCCGGTTTTGCTAAAGTTCATTAACATTTAAGATAAACTTAGCGGCAATGAATCAACAACCTGTCAGCTTTGGGGCATCTGAGCCGCCGCACCTGAGGGTTTGTTTAGGTTTGGAACAGGCTGACTGTGTGTTGGCGTGTATTTCTTGTTGCCTGACAGGGGAGCGTGGGCCCAAAGTGCTGTCCCGACAATCCCCACGCCCCAGAGCTCACTTGTGTACCGATACTACAAACCTGTTCCCCAGCCGGCCCTCGCTCCCCTGCGACTCACCGGCACAGAACATCAGCACACACAGGAGAGGCAGTGGAAAGAGCCAAGGACCGGCTGAAAGCAACTGAGTGGGGGAGGCTTGTTAGCGTGAGGTCAGATTGTGATCAAGTCACATTTTTTTGTTTTTGTTTTAATAACATTCCTGACATTTGAACTTGCTATGACGTTGTGAATAACTCAATTGAAAAGCTTTATTCACAATGTTTCCATACATTCCTTCTAGAACGCCTGGTAACACTTCCGTGCTTTGATATAATAAATGTGCTGCTTCAAGGCTGACATTTGAATGGAATAATCAGAAAAACGTTATTTATAGTATACTTTAACTTGTTTACTGACAGCCAGTTTTGAAGCAGCGTTCCCCATATTGTCAGCCGTTTTACAGTATTTTGACTGCTCTTTCAAAACCCAGAGCAATTTAAGCATCAAGCACCTACCAAAAGAAAGAGTAGACTCACTTCTTTCAACAGAAAAAAAAAAAGGTTGCTAGCTTTTTTCGTTCTTTAGTAAGAAACAAGAAAACATGGGTTGGGTTCACCCAAAACACAATTTTCTGACCGAAAAGTGGAGAACACAAGCATTTTTTGAAAACAAATGTCAAGCGAGACCCAAAAACCAAAGAAAAAGCCAAAAACACCTGAATAAGATTGCTGAGTTGATTTGGAAGGAGGCTCTTTTTTTTTCTTTTTTCTTTTTTTAATAGAGGAGCTGATGATCCTCCTCTCCTCAACAAGCGCAATTAGCACTTATGTTTGTTGAGTGTGTTATTTCTTACCCGAGCTGCTGCACCACCCGCCCTGCTTGCTAAAGCCCGGTAAACGCACAGAGAGCCTTGTACAAGATGCATGTGAGGTTATTAAAGACTCTAAATACGTGTGAATGGGAGTGTAAATAGATGTTTGTCTACATGTTCCTAGCGGGAGGCTGGCAACCAGTCCAGGGTGTAGCCTGCCTCAAATCAGCTGAGATGGGCTCCAGCTCACTCGTGGTCCTCATGAGGACAAGCACTATAGAAAATAGATGAATGGATAAGGATAGTTTGTAAATCGATCAATTTATATGCCAGCCAATATTTATTTGGAAATAAGTCTGACACATCAATTTGTACCAAAAAACAGTTTACTTTGGTACAGTTGAACCGTTATTCCAAGCATTCAGACATGTTAACTCCCTTCACAACAACACAGAAACACACAGACGCAGTTAATGAGTTACTTAGTGTCCCTTACTCTAAACTTGCCATTATAGCAACACAAGAAAATAAAGATTCCTGTCATAAAAAAAACCACAACATTATCAACAATGATTATTATAAGAATTAACATATTCTTTCTTGGTCACATTAACACATTAGCTACATTTATTTATTATTTTACAACATGAAAATTATTATCCCAAACTAACAAACTTGCTCAATTATTTATCGTCAAATCTAAAATTTGCTGAGCAAAACTTACACATTGGTCAGTGCAAACCATTTTGTAGGGGATGAAATCAGCATCCGTTGTATAAACCATTACCATATGCTTCCAGTATGAAGCTCAAAACTGTTAAATATATGTACAAGCATGCATACAATGTAACGGATAAATATAAATAAATAATATGTACAACAGATGGATATACCCTATGGAATTTTTAATGGCCTGTTCTATTTTACATACATACAAAATCTCCCAGAAAATAAATGCAGACCTCTTGAATTACTTATGCTTGTATGTTGCTTATGAATTATATATATGTTACATCTTTTTAACTTAGATTCCAGCTACAACAAAAACAAACCAAATGGTCGCACAAAGCTGTCTAACAGCAATCACATTTTTATTGAGTCTCAGGTCACAGTCTGTTGGTTTTTATATGCAGTACTTGCACTGCACTCTTTTCAGTGGTCTTTTCCACATTTACTGTTTTTTGTTTGTTTTGTTTCAGCATCCTTGTGGGTATATTTTTCCCCCTGTTCTGCTCTGCCATCATTGAATTTTTTTGTTTTTAACCCTTGCTTGTATTGGCCTATTGTTGGGGAAAAATAGATGGATGGATGGATGGATGGATAGATAGATAGTCGGGCACTAGCCATTAGTTATTTGTCAGATATGCTTAATTTCCATTTTCTCTTCCAATGGGAGCGTTATAATTCATACAGGCAATAAAATATGTTTGGATTTCATTATAAAACTTCACAGCCATGATAAAATTGTAACTCTCTTGTCTATGCAGCAACGTAGATCAACAGAATGGCTCGGATTCTTTTTCCTGGTCTGTGAGGCCGCCCGTTGCTAGGCAGAATTCATAAGGCAATTATGATCCATCAGAACAGTCCCGTAGGCCAATAGAAAATTAGCATATGCCCCAATATGCCCGCTAGGCTGTTTGACTGGTAAACTAAGGCACCAACTGACTACAAAAGCAGAATAATGAGCTGATTACGACTTGAATCACAGGCAGCACGGTGGGTTTGTGATAAGCACGTCTGCTTCATAGTTGTGCGCTTTGGGGTTGAATCTCAGTTTTGTCCTTCCTGTGATGACTTTGCATGTTGCCCACATGCTTGCGTGCGTGCCGTTTTTGGGGGACCCAGCTTCCTCCCATATTCGAAAAACATACATGTTAGATTCAGAACCTGTCCAGTCCAAATTTATTGCTAGGACACATTTAAAATAACAATGCTGACATGTTACAGCACTTGTCACTTTTGCTGGTATTTTAATCATTTTTTTCATCAAATTCCTTCACATAAATTGAATCATATTGGTAAGGATGAGGACCCAAATGCAGGGAAGCAGGGAGGCGATGCTACCTCAGGTGTGCACTTACAAATTAACAATGTCCAAAAAAAAAAGGTACAAAGTAACAAAGCAAAACCGGGAATAAACTTACTACAAAAAGATAGGAGACATGACTCGAGGAAAACAGGACTCACAGCAACAAAAAAGACATGACTAGGACAATGAACCGACCAGGACTGAAAGAATTAAATAAAAGCCAACTAATGAGACATTGAGAATCACCTGGACAAGACACTTAAAGCGGAAATCAACCCAAACATATTTTTTTTCAAGAATATGTTCCCAGCAGGCCCACTAGTTGAAACACGGCATTCTGATTAATATTGCGTTTGTGGAATATGAGTTAAGCAGCAAAATCCACCTGTTTTTAGCCATCTCTGAGGGCGGCCATTTTGTCATTTCTGTCGACTGAAAATGACACCACAACTACCCAGGACTCAGGTAACGACTATTCACAGCTCGCCTGTCTTCTAAAGCTTGAGCCGTGATTGGTCGTTACCTGAGTCCTGGGTAGTTGTGATGTCATTTTCAGTCGACAGAAGTGACAAAATGGCTGCCCCCAGAGATGGCTCAAAACGAGTGGATTAAATCTTACTCCACAAACGCAATATTTATCAGAATGCCTTGTTTCACTTAGTAGGCTTGCATATTGCATATTCTTGAAAAAAATATGTTTGGGTTGACTTCCGCTTTAAGTGTCTGAAGGAGATGATTGGAAGACAAGAACAGGTGGACACAAAAAACTAATGAAAGGCACACAGGACACAAGGAAAACATGATAAAACTAACTAAAACCTGAATCAACAAAAGCCCAGAACATAACTTTTCACACGATTTGCTAAGTGTTTCATTCATTGTTGCAAAAGAAAGCCCAGTCTTTGCTCATTTAAAAAAAGGAACATTAAGATGTATCTTTCAATGTTAGTGAATGCGCTTTATTCACGAAGGCTTCCTCAATTGTCCTCATGTCGTGACTTGTAAATAAGTCCGCCAAAATAGAAGTAAATCGCTTGCCAGCCTCAATCCTCTTGGAAACGCTTTCTTACGTCACAACGGCGCCGCCATCAAGTAAAATATGTTTCCATCCGAGGTCAGATCTGTGCCTTGCCACAATTTCTGTCTCTGATCACCTTAGACAGTTTCTTCGACCTCATGATTCTCCTTTGCTCTGACATGCACTGTGAGCTGTAAGGTCTTCTTATATAGACAGGTGTGTGCCTTTCCTAATCAAGTCCAATCAGTTGAATTAAACACAGCTGGACTCCAATAAAGGAGCAGAACCATCTCAAGGAGGATCAGAAGAAATGGACAGCATGCGAGTTATATGTAAACGTCGCTGCAAAGGGTCTGAATACTTATGACCGGATGATATTTCAGTTTTTCTTTTTTCATAAATGTGCAAAAATGTCTACATTATTGTTTTGTTTCTGTCAAGGGGTGCTGGGTGCACATTAACGAGAGGTAACATCAACTTTTTTTCATTTTTGCAAATGGCTGCAAGAAAGTGACACATTTCAAGGGGTCTGAATACTTTCCAGACCCACTGTAGTTGTATTTTTCATTGGTTTGCACCTGCCTCCCTCGACAAATACAGCGCATAGTAAATGTTTCATATTTGGGAAGGGAGTGAGATATTCCACGTGGGGAAGAACACAGTTGGAAGTGGATAGAGGCCTAGAAAGATGAAGTGCTGACGGAAACAGAGAGCTACAAAGAGAGAAAGATATCACTCTGTCAAAAACTTGCTTGCTGTCTTTTCTTCTCCCCCCCCTCCCCCGCCTCTTCCGTTCTGCTCCCTCAGTGGCCAATTACCGCTAATTAAAAAGCTCTCTCCCCTTCTTCCTCTTTCTTCAAGACCCCCATCTCACCGCCTCGACTGTCACCCTGACAAGCTCTCGCTCTCTTTTCTTTCTCCTCTGACAAATCAGTGTTTCTGCCTCGTGACATCAACAAGCCAAACACCTCGTCTTCACTTGTCTACCTTTTCTCTCTCAACTCCTCACACTTACGCACTTACATACGAGTCTTGCCCCTCCTCTCGTTTCTGCTTCCCTCCATTTTTCTTTCTTCCGCCCCACTAAGGCCCTGTTTACACGTAGCGGTTTTTGAAAACGCCGGTTATAAGCCTGCGGTTAGCCCTATCATCCACACGTCCCCGGAGTTTTTTCAGTGAAAACGCAAAACTCCGGCCGCAGTGGAGATTTGCGGATACCTCCGCATATCTCCGCATCCGCGTTTTGCTGCGGACGGTTACACCCGGAGATTTACGTCGACAACAATTGCTTTGACGTCATTGCGCGACTTGTGTTTTCATGTGAGTCAACATTCTCGACGCGCTTTTTGCTTACTTCTTTTCCCGCAACCAACCACTGCTTCTCATTGAAAGCTTTGAAAGCAATTCTACACCTCTTGTCGGTTCTCCCAAACGGGTTTGGCGCCGTGTTTTTGGTTTCGTAGAAGTGACGTCAAAGGACATACGTTCCTTCTGAACGGACAGTATTTGGCCAACTACTGCCACCCAGAGGCTTGGCACGCGTTTGAAAACGCACTTCCGCGGTTTCGTGTGGATGCGTTTTTTTAATGTGTATTCCAACGGGGGGGGGGGGGATATACGGTTGTTAAAAAACTCCGGCTACGTGTAGACAAGGCCTAAATCGTCTCACCCCGTCTCACCTTCTCCACGCCTCGTTGTTCCTATCGTCACCATCATCTTCGACACCCGTGTTGCTTTAAAGGTGACAAAAGCCTTGACGGTGCTCCCGGCTAAAGATCTTTGTGTCGTTGCCTTTGTTACTTTTTCTTTTCAGATTTTGACACCACTGACAATTTTCCTTGGCTTCTTCCTGCCACAGTATCATCAGTGCAACATGTGGAGGTGTTAAAATCCTTCAGCAAAGCTCCTGCTGATCCTAGTGGTGGTGATGAGAAGGAGGACTGTGATGATGATCACAGCGGCAAGCCTGGTGTTATTTCGTTGATTCATTCACCTGCACGATGAACAAAGGCTTTAGGCTATGACATTAGCCGCCATGTACAGTTGTACACACTTAGACAGTGTAAGTAAACCTGTATATTAGGGCTGCTCGATGAAGCGATTTTGAACCGAAACCGAATTTTCTGGATAAAACGATGTTAAAAACGCCACATTCAATGTTGTTATTTTTGGTGTATCTAAGCCACCGTATTTTCCTCTGCATTTCCGCTTCCTCCCACGAGCGTGCAGTCCGAAACAACGACAGCCTCCATGGCTACCGGCGATTCTACTATTTGTTCAGGAAAGTGGGCGTTTAGTTAATAAATCGGGCAAATATATTTCTGTAGTGTAGTGTGTGCCCCGCATGTACAATACAACTCGTGAGCAAGTAACTCAACGTCTGAAAGGAGTCCCTTTTTTTCTCCTCTACAATGGGCCTCTGGCCAGCCGGTGCATTGGCAGTGCATTGTATTATTGAGTGACAATTTTGCACTAATCATTGATTTATGTTGAAGGAAGACCAGGGAGAAAGGTGAAAGGCTAGTCACTAGCTGGTTGGCAAAATGACTTGCTGACAGACTGTTTGGTTTACAGAATTGACTGTCTACCTTCTCTCATGTTGATGATTTCATTTCAGATGGTATATGCACTTTCTTCTTTCATTATTGGTTTAATTAAGAACAAATCTGAAATCTATTGTGTAAGTAAAATGCTGTTAATCCCAATGGATTATTCTGTGTGTATTAAATTAAATTGACTGGCATTTAGTGTTCAAAGAAAGAAAAATTAAGTTTAAGACATTCAAAATACTTCATTTTTCATTAATGTTTTATTTTATAAAGAAATCCTAACCGTAATCGTAAAATTGGGTTTGAGAGAAAATAATCGTGAATTTATATATAAATATAAACCGATTATATATAAATTATCGGTATATATATATATATATATATATATATATATACGATGGATGGCAACATTGTTCCGATTTCTTCATCAATATGAACTCTGACTTTTGAGTTGGAGGTCTGAAATTTGCAACTTCCCAGTTTTCAGGAATATAGAAGTAACACACACCATCGAGTCGTCCATTTTTACAGATGGCTAGTTTCAAGGAGAGCATCCTTTTCAAAAAGCCAGGCTGCAAAACACGGTTGTCATGTAAATTAACATCCGTATTTCGTTACTGTTGCTTGGCTCGTTTAAAAAAAAAAAAAAAACCGAAAGCATGTTTGAGGGAGCGTAAAGAATATTGTGTATGTTTCTACTTGTATCCTTTCCATCTGTTCCCCTCCCTCGTTCTCCTTTTCTGACAAAGGTAAAAAGAGATAGATGGAGCTGAAGGGCCCAAACAAGACTTGAGCCTTCCTCCTCTTTTTTTTCTGAATTTAAGAGCTGTCTACGCTCCGCTGAGCACAAACTGAGGCGGCGTGCACAAAAGGCCAGCTCGCCTTTTTCCTGCCTCCTGATTTAAAGGCAGATGAAGAAAGGCGAGGGCCAGATGGAGCTATGTGATGAGAGTGGGCAGCGACGGATGGAGATTGAAAGGGGGGCCAGGGAGAAAGGATTGACGGCCGTTGAGTGTGAAAAGCAGAAGCTGCTACGCGTGGCCTCCCAGGTAAGAATGCGTGGAGGCCTCAGGGGAGGAGACGGGGAGGAGGTGGAGGGTGGACACAGCCCCAAAAAAGGGTGACAAAAACACAGCCTCGGCGGCAGACAAAGGATGGGTGTCACCGGATGGCACCTAGTCAAGCTCTCTTAAATCTCATGCCAGTGTGACGCCCACCTGGGAGAGGGGATTAGCTTCAATACACACACACACACACGCACGCACACTTTCTGTATATTCAATGTATATTCTGTGTGACTTTTTTCAGTAATGCGCAATGTAATTAATTACTTTTTCAATCATGCCGAATAACGCGGCACATTACTTTGACTATGAGATCACTGAAGCGATTTTCATCAGACTAGCGAGATCTGTAAACACAGGGGTATTTTATTTATTTTAACTCTTCTTCATGAGGGAACGTGAGGCAATCGCATAAGTGCTGATTGGGTGAGGTTGAGGACAACTTTATCGTAAGCCAATCAGAGGTAGAGTTGAGCGAAACGAAAGCCAGGATGGTTGCACAGATGCACACACAACCCGTTGGCAGGCTGAAGAGCGGAAGCTGGTTGCCAATTTAGACAGTTTTCTTGTGTACTGGAAATTGAAGTGGGGGAAAGCTGCTTCCACATGGAAAATGTTGCTCATGAAATTAGTATTATTTTTAAGCACCGCTATACTGATAACCTGGTAAGCCACTTCTTGGTAGCTTTAACTCATCCGTATGGGTAATTTGTACCCATTTTTGGATCAAAATCTTGATGTGCTGGCTCAGCTAGCCCATTTCACTCAATTTGGGTTACTTTTGACCCAGCAGTTTTAAGAGTATATGAATATTGTCTCTTGCTTGTTGCACAATATGTAGTTTGAGTTTACTGGTGACTCAAAAATCGTCCACAGATGTGAATATGGGTTTGAACTTTTTTTTTCTGTATGCCCCCTGCGATTGGCTGGTGACCGGTCCAGGGTGTACCCCAACTTGCTCAAAACCAGCTAGGATAGGCTCCAACTCTTAATATGAGAAGCAGTGGATGTACTGTAGAGCTGAATGAGTTGGGATCAAAATCGACATCTCAGACAACATGAATTTGTGATGGACAAAGCTGTACTTTAAAGCGCTCTTATCCCTCCAAGATAACCAATCAGAAGTGACATGCTACTCGTGGACAGGGCGTTGCGTTGCGTCCGGATCTCACAGTCACCTCCTTGAGGGTGTGCTTTCCCGGCCGGTAGCTGCTCACAAATTTTAGGCCAGGGCTCACCAGCTCATTTCCTCGAGGGCCTCTCTCCTGCATGTTTTAGATGTTTCCCTCCTCCAACACACCTGATTCAAATGATCTGAAGCCCGATAACGATCCCGATCATTTCAATCGGGTGTGTTTTAGGAGAGAAAACATTAAAATTCAAATTCTGGATCAAAAGAAGCAGAGAGAAGAATAAATATGATCCTTTATAGCACTTTTAACAGGAAATATTTAAATAACTCATCCAGAAATACTTCCATTGTGATCTGTCCATTTTTACACTCATCATTACTGTGAAGGGAGTCAATTTAACAATGATATGAATCTGAGGTTTGAAGCAGTTCAGTTTCTGACAAAAAATATGTAAAACAGATATTTACATGATCTTGCATCATCTGCACAACCATCGTGTATTTACCGCAACACTGGTCACGTTTTCTCTGCTTGTTGAGTCTCCACATTGTCTGTCAGCTATCATTGAGTGGTGCTAATGATACCCTTGCATTACGGAAAGATTTTCTATACTTTTCTATATGTCATGTGTCTTTATTTGTCATAGTTGCTTGTTAGATTAGTGTAGCTCATACTACCGGAGACAAATTCCTTGTGTGTTTCACTTACTTGGCCAAGAAAGATGATTCTGATTCTGATTTATCTACAAAGCACATTAGCACAAATTGTAAAACATTTTGGGTTAAAAATGTATTTCTATGTACACAATTACACATAATCGCATACTTACACATGTATGACGGCAAGCAGTAGTAGGTCTTGCTTTATTGAACCATTTTAAAAAGCTTCTTGAAAAAGGACTGCCTCCCTCACACAGCTTCTTTAATGTGCATGCATTATTTATAGTGAGTATTGGACTGAAGCTCGATGAACGGAAATCGTCTGTCAAAAATCGACTCTTTTTCAAAATTTGCTCAGCCCTGATGTGCCGTACGAATGGATATTTCAGTGGTGCTCATGTTGATACAGATCTTGTGGCTAATGGCGCAACACAACTAAAAGTTTTCATTTTGGGATGTTGTAAATATGTTACAGTCCATTCTCACAAGAAAATTATCCTGTATCAGTATCGAAAATGTTCATGATATTTATCCTTTCCGGGCCTATTGACCAATTTGCAAATTATTTTGGGCCTAAACTACAATGAAAATCGGTTGTGAAATGCATGGGAATTATTTATGCATGTCCACTGGCAATATTATTCATTGTAAACATTTTGGAATAATATTCCGCATTTAGGATTCAATGTAAACAAGTGCTGAACAAAGAACACATGAAGTTACGAGTATACACAATAAGCAAAGGCTGAATAAATGACAGCTAAATATTTTCTGTTCTGTTTCATGTTGTCACTTGTAGGACACACTTTGCAAGATGTGTCCCTCTGTCATTATAGTTAACAGTTGTTGTGACACCTTAATGAGAAACATGCGTTAAAAAAAAAGAAAACAAAAAGCAGCACCTTGGTGATAATCACACTCATCTAATCTAATTTGCCCACAGCGCCTTTGTTTGTTTATCTTTCTGAGAGTTTGTATTTTCTTCGTGGCTTGATTGTCACTGCATAATGCTCTTTGTGTATTTGGCTCATCCTAATAGTATGCTTGAATTCCTTTTTGGCATGATGATGGAAATTGTTTTTTTTTTTCCTTCCAAATATAGAAACAGGGAAAAAAAGGAGCAGCTGCTGTCATAAATGAAATATGTCAGATAATGCACACACCAAATGTGTTCACTTATCAGTGCACTGTAAATAGACTAAGTAACAGCGCTACAATGTATTTTCTTAATTAGCTCAAGACAATTTTCACCACACAGGAGTCTGTAAGCAAACAAAGACAGAGAGGGTGAAAAGTGCAAGAATCAAGTAGTCGGTGGGAACTTTGCATTTAATTAGACAACAATCAAATTCCCTCTCAGAAGTTCTCTGTCTCCCTTTTTGTAAACACGAAAATCACTTTGGCCTTCTTAGAGCTTGATTCACTCCTCCCACCCTCAAATGAGGTAAATGAGGTCATACAAGTCGGGATTCAAGCACTATTTTCAGGTAATATAGGCCTGTGAAGTCACACAAATCTTCACCACGAGAAGTCAGTGCGAACAGTCAAAAAAGTGTTTGGCTTTTTCCTTGGTATTTGTGTGACACTTATTTCATATCAGACCAGAGGAGGAGGAGCTTTCCCCACTGAATTGAAATGCACTTCATCCATTCCAGCTCCCCAAAAACATCACATTTATTTGTTACCTATTTAAAAAAAAAATTCAAATAGTTATTTATATACAAAAGCCACACGGGCACATTGTAGTATTCATCTGTTGATCACTTTAAGGGATGTGGCCTAGTGAGTGATGTCAGGAGCTTTGTGCTTAGCTGTTTTTCTGTCTTTTTTTTTTAACCTCACTCGATCTGTGGCTTGTTTGTATCTAACTCGCAAGGCAGCTTTATTTATAGATATTTATATTCATTTATATTTCATACACAAGATAACGCAATGTGCTTCACATAGTTAAAATGCAATATATAAAAGGCAAATGACAACATTTAAAAACAAAAGAATTGACATTTAAAGAAGAAATGAAAAGTAGTTTACAAAGCGCAATAACATTGTTTTGGAAAAGTGATTATAGAAATGCTTTAAAAGACCTTATTCGTAAGTATGGGAAAGCAAAAAAATCATATGGTTTGTAAACAAGACAGGGTGGGCCACTCAGTTTACATCAAGAGGACAATGTGTAATGTTTCAGATCCCCTAGGTCAGGGGTCAGCAACCCGTGACTCCGGAGCCGCATGCGGCTCTTTCATCCTTATGTTGCGGCTCTGCGTAGTTTGGGAAAATAAATTCTAAGTGTCCGATTGAAATTAGTGTTGTTCCGATGCCATTTTTTGTCCTCGATACCAATTCCAACACCCAGCTGTGCGGTATTGGCCGATGCTGATACTGTACCGATACCAGAGTTTGGGGGGGGGGGGGGGGAAATGTATATATATATATGAGCATTTTTTCTTGTAATTCTAAAGAACTGCATACTCACTTGGATGTAAAACCATTGCTATCAGCTTGGTCAGACTTAAAAACCTTTGTGAAACAGGAAAAAAGACTAATACAGAGTTAATCCAGTAGAACTTTATTGCCTACCTGGTATCGGTGAAGATAAGTGGATAAACTCTTCTGAAACCTCAGCGTTTTGGCTCCCTAATGCCAAAATAGTGCAATAATCATGTAACTTACATGTATAACAGTAGTGCAACAAGAAGTCAAATGAAATCAAAATAAGAAATAATATACACGAGGTATCTTTGAGAGAGATTGTGTCGGATTAATTACAAAAGGTATAGGACATTATTATAAAAGTTTGTTTTGAGTATGAGTGACTCATCGCAACAACCTCCGCTCCCAAATCCACTTTCAAAACCAAAAACAAGCAGTAGAAAAATCCAACAAGTTCAACTCCAAAATCCAAAATTGAGCAGGGTTTGTTGTTGCGGTCCATTCCCCTTGTTCATGCTCGCTGCCGCCGCCGCCGCAAGCTCTTAGTGCTTGTTCACATGTTTCGTCCTCAAATGTTTTATCGGGTTTGACGTATTGAACCTGGCCACTTTAGTTCCACCTCTCGCAACATTTTGCACTCAGCTGTTGTACTCGCTGGAGTTTCTATGTTGAAGTACAATAGTTCCATATCGCCGCCGACATTATTTCTCCTGTACCTCACTGTTTTTTTTTTTTTTCTCTCAACATGAAAAAGCAGCCCCGCTATTGGACGGCTAATACCGAACAGTCACCACACACCAGTGTCGTGAATGAGCAAGATACAAGGCGCTGCATTCAATGTACATTGAGCAGAGTTTGTTGATGCGGTCAATTCCCCTTGTTTCACATGTTTCGTTCTCAAATGTTCCATCACGTTTAACGTATTGAACCTGACCACTTTGGTTCCGCCTCTTGCAACATTCGCTCTAGCTGGAGTTTCTATGTAGTTACATATCGCTGACATTATATCCCCTGTACCGGGATACCTCCCGATAGCAGTATCGGTATCGGAACAACACTAATTGAAATGCATGTTATTTGTCTGAAAAACGTGCATCAAGTCTTCTTAGTAAGTCACAGTTGTTGGCCACTTTCATATGGGGTCCTATTTTGGATACCTATCTGATTTTCTTTGCAATGCGACCGCAGTCTGAACCTCCAGGTCGCATACATCCGACATTGACGTCAAGAGCCCAAAATGCGCTCCGCGCGGACGGAGGGATCGGTTGTTGACAGCGACTCTGCAGTTGTTTTGAGTAAAAGTATTGACTTTATATTTGACTTTCATTTAATCCCACTTATGAAGCATCCAGTGGACATTTACGGTGATGGTAGTAATTCAGCCTCGGCTCGATCATCTTATTTTTTGCACGCAGTTATGACGTGACATCATCTTTACTGACGTCGCCATGAAACGAGGTCGAAAAAGCCTCACTTCATCATTTCCCCCCCTCAAATACTGTATTTCTACCTCTGACCGAATCGCTCCACTGTCAAAATGCCCCGACACGCTGCACCGCATTTACTTCCGCAAACGCAACGTCGTGAGTAACGTCGACACTCTCTTCTTCTGCCTACGCGGGTGACTTTAGGGGCGCAATTATGTTCACACAAGAAAAGAGACCAAGGTCGCATTTATAATGTAATATGAACACTTACAGACACAAAATAAAATGGAGTCCTGCAGAAAGATGAAAATTACTTCCCAGCCTTGATCTGCAGACGCCGGATGTGCGCAAGAAGTCCCATTAACCAGGTCAAATAAATATTCAGGCAGTTATTTTGCAAATATTTTTTTTCATTGTTCAGTGAAATAGTGCTCCTTTTTCCACTGTGATTTTAAATGCAGGCATTTTTTGTTGTATTAAGTTCATGTTTGCTTCCTTGTTATCTATATTTTTACAAAATTCAGGCATTTTTGTTTGTTAGATGGATAATTTACGTGACGTCATCTGGCAGCCCTTTTGCATCATTGCTGAAACAATTACTTGAGTAATTAAACTAATACAAAAGAAATCAAATCTAAGCATTTAAAAAAAGCAAGCTCACTTTACGAACAAATCAAAACTAACTGAATTTGAAAAAGTTCAAATGAAATAAAACTAACAATAAGGAAATATCCCAAACTATTCTAAGTTTGCTCATAACTTGAAAACTAAACTTTTGGTGGCGACGCTGGGCCACATTTCATCTGTCTATAAATTCACATGAAGAAAGTACCTTCCAAATCCAAACAAACCGAAGGTCAGACACCTTCCTTGAACCGATTGATTTCACCCCAGATATTTCCCTAAGTATGCCCCTTAAACGAGGTGGCAAATCGATTGCTGCCGCGAGCGGACTGCGCAAACGCACCGCTCACGGGGCAGCATGCGACGTGTGCCGCAACAACCGCGAGTCGCAGCACAGTGATCCGGCATGCATAAAATGTCGCCTGCCCTTATGTTCAAATCAGCATGAACAGCGTGCCCTTCATCCTGAGCAAACAGCGAGTGCAACGCACTCACCCCCCGCACGCACACATATTGCTGCTCACATGCTCCATAACACACTCCTCGACTCACTCTCCTATTTACACATACAAAATATGCTCCGCTTGCTTTCCACCATCCCGACTCTCAATCTACCCCACAACCCAGAAGGGGGGGCCTGGGGAGTGACGGCAGCGGGGTTGGGGGGGGGTTGTTGATATATGGCGGAACTAAAGCAACCCTGCGGATCGATAATGTAAACAGGAGCAAAGAGAGGCGGTAAATAAGGCCCACTCCTGACAGATGTGTCAAGCTCAGGTGACGGAGAGAGAGGAAAAGAGCTGGAGAGGGGCGAGGGATATAGTGTGTGTGGGGGTGTGTGCTGGGGTGTGCATGAGTGTGTATTGCGAGGGAAGAATGTCGGGGTGAGGAGGATAATGGGGGGGATGAGGAAAGGTTGAGCGAGAGAGAGAGAGAATGGAAAAGAGGGCAATGGGGCCGAGAAGAGAGACGGAGCGACGGGATGAGCTAAATGGCAAGAAGGGAGGGCCATGACAAAGGACGCAGCGAGTGACACCGAAAGACGAAGAGAAGGCGCAGGAAGGGACGGATGAGTTAAGACGGGCGGAAGGATGAGTGCGGCGAATAGACGACACGGAGGAAATAAAGATGACGATGATCGGTTTAGCGGTGTGGAAACGTTTACGCGGCAATTAGAGATAATGATTCATGATAAGTGTACACGCCACTCGTGTGTATGTGCTCGTATAGGAGAGTTTAAAACAATGTAGCAGTGACATTTAGCAGATGACGCGCGGATGAATGACAAGATGAGATGAGCGAAACACGCGCGCACGGCAACAGCTCAAGGCCGGGGCCAGACCAAGCCCGTCATGTTATTTGATGCGGTCCACGTAAGCAAATCATGTGCGTCTACTTCCAGTTTTGGCAAAACATTTGAACCAAAGTTGCAAATTGTCTGCCGGCCACAGCTCACACACAAACACTCACACACAGACTCGCCAACATCCCACATCATCTGATTAAGCCCCGCCTCTAAACGGCTAGTCTAAACACTAGGGGTGTAACGGTACGCTAAATCACATTTCGGTTCGGTTCGGTTTCTTGGAAACATTGGTTCAGTATCTTTTCGGTAAAAAAAAAAAAAAAAAAAGGGATTTTTTTTTCTTTTAAATCAAAAAGATGACAAGTAAACGGTACATTTTTGAGAAAAAATAAGTAAAAGCTAACCATTCGGGTGATATTCTAAGAAATTACACCAGCATAAAAAAATAACAATAAAGATCTCTTAATTTTGTAAATTAAGACACTGAAATCTTTAAACACTCAGCAGCAACAGCCTATGACACATCTAAGTATTCAAGTTAAAGACAAGCTGTCATTATAGTACATGTATGCACTTTTTGTGATGAAAAATACATACAATAGCAGTTACACTTATTGCTAACTATATTAAAACTCTTTTTATAATGGAAAAAAATACAGTAACTTTAAAAAGTCTTTATGAAATTGTATACACTTTTTAGGCATTGAAATCTTTGAATGTTCAACAGCATATTGTAACGAATTGGGTTATCTGTGTTGTGGTCGGATTTATGTGTTGCTGAGTTGTGATGTTACCGAGGTTCATGAATGCATCGTACGGCTTGCGAGAGGAGGAGCGGAGAACCAAGAAGAGAAACAGCTGTTGTCATTTTGAAAGAAACGATTGTTGTACTGTTGTATTGTCGCGTCGGCTGCGGCCCACAGTAGCCGGTTGGATGAATAAAAACGTGATCATTAAACTGTACCGCTACGCCCCTACTAAACACACATATATGCTACGACAGGTGTAGTATTTCCTAAGACGTTGGTGGTAAAAACACACAGCACATATTTGGCTGCTCATTATAGCACATTTTCACCTATTACAGGACGGGTCTTTACGGACCGACCTCTGACTTAGCCCAACGCTCACAACGTGCCGCTCGACTGTACCGCAGCAGTCAGTGAAAGCAAGCACTCACATTTACGATGCGTCCAATAAACACCCTGAGAGCTGTTTGCACCACTTACGTCTTCGGAGAGTCCATTTTCCTTTATTGTTATTTCCTGCACGATGGCGGTGATTAAGCAGACAAATTTGTTTGTGTTAACCGACGCCTGCTTCTTGACAAGTCATCCCAGATTTCAATTATAAATAAACTGCACCTAATGAATCACAATAATGACTCATCCAGTCGCGATGCTCTCACTTTTACACCAGCGTGTTTTTTTTTGTCATAAACAAAACTAACACTGTAAATAGTGGGATGAGATCAAATCAATGTAATTAATGTCTGCCTTGATTCATACTGGCATGTGCTGCTTGCGAAACAGCTTTTGTTTACTAGTTAAAGGCTGTTAATTAAAAAAATATATATATAACATATATATATATATATATATATATATATATATATATATATATATATAATATATATATTATGATATTTACTGTTGATTTAAAATTACAATTTCAAGTTACCCATCAGTATTATATTGTTCAATGAATACTTTTCTAAACTGCTCTTTACAGTATCATGTATTAAGGGGTTTTGTTTTTTTTCATATGCCTCTTATATTGTAGTCCAATTGGATGTCCCTAAATGGCCTGACATTGTGGCGTATTTAATGAGTATTTCCTATTCACACATTGGAAATATAATTTAGCGCATTTCCATTCAGCCATCCAACATTAACACGATCAGTCCTTTGAGTGTGTTTATTTGTTTTCATTGAGACAGTCAATTTCTCATCCTAATTTTCCAGGAAGATGAATTGATACGCCGTAATTTAGTATAAGACTGACTGCTGATTCTCCATTGTGTGACCAAAACGATCATTTTCAATGGAACACAATTTATGGCACATAAACCGTGAAATCTTACAATAACTTTTAATTCCACATCACCCTCGTTTTTATTAACAAATAATTGTTTGAGTGAATGTCGCATCGCAGCACATAAAACTGCGCATTTAATACGGTTCATTTTGCACTAGTTTCATCAGCGAGTCCTAGGCTATGCGCTAATTTAATTTAAGCCAAAAGACATCATGGCTGATGTATAATTGCAATTTATGGCTCTTTGAATTTCCATCGTTCAGTGATTCTCGACACGCCATCATAATAGTTTATGATTAGAATCACTCTTCGGAGAAAGACATTAACCTTTGATAACACAAATAAGCATAGACGTTATCAAGTCTACACTTTCTGTCGAAAGATAGGATGCAGCCATGAATGACGTGAATAGAAACGTGTTTCTGAGAAGCATTTGTTAAGATGACATTTTGGCTCAAGTGAAACTGACTCACAAATTGCTGTCATACATACATATATATATATATATATGCTGTATAGAGACCAAATGCTGCAAGAAATAATTCAATAATTAGTTTAACGCTTTGTGGGCAACTGAATAAATTACTCCCAAATTCAAAATATTAATTACTGAAGTACAGCAATATATTGTGTATTAATATGGTTTCTTCGCATGGTAACTGTGGGCAATATAGTAATTTTCAAGTTTCATAAAAATATCATTATTGATACATACACACAGTCGTTCTCACACGAGTATAAGTAAGTTGCAATAAATTATGTTATATCATAAAAATAAAAATAAATCCCCACCAAAAAACATATTTCGAATTTTAACCATTTTTTTCCCATCAATTAAAAAACAAAAAACAACAACAAGCGAATTAGAATGGCAACGGTCGAGAGCTATTTCTAGTCTCCAATATATTCTTCAGCCATTGAAAGTGTATTTCATGCTAAGACCATATGTTGATGAGTGACTTCTTTAGCATTGTGGAAATGGTCTTTGGCAATGTTCAGCACAATCGACTCCGTGCCTACTGGGCTCCTTTCTTGTCATCGGTAAAACTGTGAAAAGGATTTCTGCTCGTGTGTTCTGTTTCTCAGCGGGAATTTTCCCTCGCGCGTCGCGTGCTTAGCGACATTTACTGTGGTGTGTCTCCGTATAAACTTCTGAAATAATTGAGTCTTTTTGCTCATTGCCAAATGACTGATGAATCGATCCCTGTCGAGTAAACTATCTCCTTGTTTTTCATCGCCATGTTTTCAGTGTAGATATTGCACGCTACCAGGCTGAGAGGCTTTTTTTTTTGTTTTAGTTTTTTTTTACTTTTGAAGAGAAAAAATCGTCCCTGAGCCAAAAACTTGATTAATCAATGTTATCATTATAAAATAACTGCCTTTGTAACATATAAATGAGCACCATGTCTTTGGAAATGTTCAGTGTGACTGACTCACACTGTGATTGCTTTCCATTGGGCTCCTTTCTTGTCTTTTGCAACACAATGTGAAAATGTTTCCACTCATGACGACTGTTTCTTAGCGTGAGTTAAACTCACATTTTTTAGAAAATAGTCACTCGAGCGGTTGGAAAAGTTGTAAATATAGTGACTAAATCAGAGGAGTGTAGTTACCAGTAGGCAAACTGAGGGCCCTAAACGTCTCTAAAAAAAAAACAGATCCATAGTTTTCTTCAATTCAAATCAGTCATTATCATTTTAATTTTATTTCATGCATTGAAAACTTGTTGAAAGGCTTAATCGATCATGGTTGGTTCGACAGTTCCCTCTTCCTTTTTTCACACAACTTCATCTTCTTACTTTGCATTTACAGAGTTGGTTCTCTTGGACGGCTGTAAAACAAAGTTGCTGGCACGGTTGGTTGAGTATGAAGTTGAGTTACTTGGGTGGAGTTGGGAAAGGTAGAAAGCGCCTGGAAACTACAGAGTGAGAGAATTAGCAATTATGTTGTGAGCAGCAGCGCTCATCAGCTAGCGACCTAGGATGAACACGACATTTAAATCAAATTCATTTGTTTAAACCTTTCTCGTTTAAAACACTTTAGGTGGAATTGTTAAAGGGGGAAATCAACCCAAACAATTTTTTTTCCAGAATATGTTCCACTAGTTGAAACATGGCATTCTGATTCATATTGCTTTTGTGGAATATGAGTTAAGCAGGAAAATCCACCCATTTTTAGCCATCTGATGGGGCGGCCATTTTGTCACTTCTGTCGACTGAAAATGACATTACAGTTGCTCAGGGCTCAGATAACGACCAATCACGGCTCAGTTTCAGAAAACAGGTGAGCCGTGATTGGTCGTTACCTGAGGCCTGAGTAGTTTTTATGTCATTTTCAGCCGACAGAAGTGACAAAATGGCCGCCCCCAGAGATGGCTAAAAAGTAAGTAGATTAACTCTTATTCCAGACACGCAATATTTATCAGAATGCCGTGTTTCAACTAGTGGGCCTGTATAGGTCATATTCTTGAAAAGAAAATGTTTGGGTTGACTTCTACTTAAAACAAATACCCGTAATTCCCACAGTAGCAAATGGTAGTTACGTTAAATACATGTTAGGATTATGAGAGGGTCTTGGAAATCCCTGGACACAAAAAGTTGCAGAACCCTGCACTATTGTTTTTGTCACGCTGCAAAGTTGTTGCATGACACGTCATTGTTGTTACTCTGAGTCGGTCAAAAGGCCTCATCAAAAACAAGAAGCAGTCTCATTTTTCCACAGAGCACAAAAAATCCAGAATATCGAAAGGTATGCATTGCTCAGAGTGGAGGCCGATTTAAAATAAAGGCCTTCATGTCTAATTGATCGTCCTATTGTGCATCCGGGTGCATCATTAAAAGAGGAACTCTTTCCACACGCGTCGCTTCAGCTACGTGTCAAGCAAGTCATCCGTCTACTGTAAAAAAACGTTCCTCTGGATCACGTGTCCCCGCAAAGCCAGAGTTAAAATTGGACAAGTGACACACTCTAAGAATATTAACGCGTAATATCCACATTCAAGTCTGTGATGTCTTTGAATGAAAAGCTCGCAACTCTGGGTGTGCGGCCGCTTCCAGTCCTGCTAAGTGATTTCTCGGGGACCGCTGCTCTTCTTCATCACGCCGCAGTTTGATGAAGGACCGCCGTAACTTTCTTTCATTCCACGTCTGCCGGCTCTCCTGTAAATGCGGCTCTCTCGCCGCACGCTTTCATGCGCAAGCGTCTCATCTCGGCGGGGGCAGCGAGGCGTCGAACATGAGAACATAAGAGATGGCTTGTTCATGCAGTGAGGCTGCATGGGAGCATGTGGAGAGTCTGCTGCTGCTACTAAGCCAGAAGGCAAATACGCCATGTGAAAAGACTACAACACCTTTACCGTCACTTTCAGTCCTGCACATTGAAATGTATTATTATTGTTTTTTTTTTGTAAAAGTCATTTATTCTTAGTGTAGTTGTAGTGTGTAACTTTTAAAATTATTGCTCGATTTACAGTGCAATTCTACACCGGTTTTAACATTGTCATTTTCAATTTTTTATGAACTGTAAATATAGAAACATGCTGACAAAGTCACTTTTTGACAATTCTGGACGATGGTGCATCTCCATTTATGAAATTGTATACAAAGATACAAGTATACAGGTGCAAGCTTATATGTGGGGAATAACCACCACAAATCATGGTTTATATGCATAAATATATATTAATTTCAATAAATCTAATTTCCTTTAAACACGTTTGTCCTTGGCAGACAACGTTTTTCTTTGAAGAAAAAAATGATTCAGAAAAAAAAAAAAGAAATGTTACTCAAACTTCCATCCATCCATCCATTATCTGTACCGCTTCTCCTCACAAGGGTCGCGGGGCGTGCTGGAGCCTATCCCAGCTGTCTTTGGGCAGTAGGCGGGGGACACCCTGAACTGGTTGCCAGCCAATCGCAGGGCACACAGAGACAAACATCCGCACTCACATTCACACCTAGGGGCAATTTAGAGTATCCAATCAACTTACCATGCATGTTTTTGGAATGTGGGAGGAAACCGGAGTGCCCGGAGAAAACCCACGCAGGCACGGGGAGAACATGCAAACTCCACACAGGGAGGCCGGAGCCGGGATCGAACCCACGACCTCTGAACTGTGAGGCGGACGTGCTAACCAGTCGACCACTACTCAAACTTGACTTCACTTAATTTCCAAATTACATTAATAATAGTGTTGCAGTAGAGATGTATTTATTAATATGTAAGGTGCAAACAAAACACCATACATTTTCCGGTAATTTCACTGACAAGCGTGTCAAGGCAGTAATAATAGCAGCTTCATGGGAATACAAGGTTCATGTTTTAGCGCAAATGTCTGTTGATAAGATAAGATCATGAGATCAGCATGTTAAGTGTCTTAAGTGTGTTTGCTGGCCGGCCGTGGTGGTCCTAAGGGGTGTTGGATTAAACAATGTCAGCAGAGCAGCTTGTTAACTGTGTGCGTGTTTGTGAGGGCCAGTGTGCTGTGTAAATGTCCATCTTAATTAACCAGAGATAAATTTGACCCATGAGGAAGTGGGGATAGCTCGGTCTTCATTTTGTCTGCAGCGCCACAACAGAGGAGATTAATTATCTGAGTTTAACACCAAATCGTTGAAAATCTCTCATTTCTTCCTCGGCTGTATTCATTAGGGCCATATTTGCTTCCTCATTCGTCTGCCAAAAGCCAATGATAGGAAGAAAAGTACATCTTGGCTTATTAAAATGATATCCACTTAGAAACTGCTGGGTTGTTTTCCTAACCCACTCGCTGGGTAGGTGTGGATTTTCAGCAGATTGGGTTGCTTTTACCCAAGGTTGGGCTCATCATTTTGACCCAGCAAATTGGGTTGAAAATTGGATTTGGGCTGGTGGAAGAGTTTTTGACGGTTGCTGGTCACTGAAGTTGAAGTCAATTTAAAATAACATTCTCTGAAAATGGTGGTGGCGGCTTCGATGGATCAGAGGGTAGCACTGCTGACTTTGGACACAGGAATTTGGGTTCGGGGCAGACAGCCCACCAACGGAAAATGAGTGGGGTTGCGTCAGGAAGGAGATGCGGTGTAAAAACGATGCCAAGCATAAAGCATCGTGCGAGTGACTTGCTGTGAACGTTGCTTCTTCTTCTTCGAAAATGTGGGTAAGGAAATTAGTCTTATTTTTAACCACAGCTACCCTGATAACCTGGTAACCCATTTCTTTTTATCGTTCACTCATCAATATAGGTCGTTTTTACCCTTTGATCAAAATCTTGACCCGGTGTGCTGGGTCCAATCCTCAATCCAATGTGTTGGGTATCAATAAGACAGCATTGTCTCAGTCCCTTTTAGGTGAGCTATTTCACCCAATTCGGGTTACTTCATCTGTAATTGACCCAGCAGTTGTTTTTGTCACATTTAAACACTTGGGTGAAGTTTCGCTTATTATTTACAAGCAAGATGAGTTTTGAAGGCGTCCCGTAGACAGGAAATCAAATTAAATATTGTTGCAGCGTCATCATACAAAGGCGACTTTATTCTGACTGCTGATTTATCTGTTGTGCGCCGTGCTTGCACGTCCTGTTTCCGTCCTGTCTCGCTCTCCTATATTTTCACTTCAATGCCCTTCTTATGCACTTTATTTAATCACCTTGTCCCATGAAACAGTTGAAATAAAGCACGCTATAAATTGATTTGTCAAAGAAAAAAGAAAACCATTTATTACTGTGGAAAGATCAGATTATTGATTTTCTTTATTTATTTTAGCCATTATATTGTATTACTTTGTTATTCAAATTGTATTTTACATTTCCTAATAATTATTTAATTTCATCATTTCGAAGAATAATCCTGATTTAATTTAGTTGGGTTACTGAAGTAGTTAGGTCAAAACGGAAATATTTGGGTTAGGCATAATAATAATAATAATGATAATAATAATAATATTAATAACAATGAGTGTTATTCAAACAGAGTGCATCAAGCCCTTTCTTGGATTGAAAGCATTTTTTAAGTAGCAAAGCATGTCCACCACATTTTGGCATGTGAAAAACACTTATCTCCATGTTTTTCATTTTTGTGAAAATTAAAAAAAAGTTTCCATAATTGTAGATAAGTGTTTTTCACAAGACAGTGACAATATATAGGTTTAACAGAATAGATGACATTTTTGTCTTCATTTTCTCCAACATTGTTGTGTCATTGGCTTCAAACCGTGTTCGAAAGCAAGACACAGCGACACGAACATGGTCACATGTTGAAGCATCCTCTGCATGCAGCGCTGAAGGTCAGCAGCTGGTAGCAACGGTAGCTTGGAACTGCTAATTTGGTTTGCTAGTAGCTTGCAGGCTAATTGTATTGATAGCTCAAAGCCACCAGCTGATTTTTTTGCGTTTGGATACAAATTGACCTTGCCAGGCTGCTGTGTTGGTGAAAATTAAATACAGTACACACTTCCTGGGTTTGCTGCCAGGATGTTATAGAAATATATATGTTCACCTGCTACCTATACCTGTAATACATACCAGATGGAACACTGATTACATCCGTTAAACCCTCCCTAACATGTTCATTTTCAATTCATGACAGGGGTCGTGCTTTGTTTTTATCAGTTATTTCTTTCAATTTATGTCAAAATGGAAATGGCATGTTATTTTAATAGATATTTTTGAATGAAAAGGACATTATGTTTGGAGTATTACCTGACCGACCTCAATGAATGGACCTTTAACTAATTGGAAACAAAAAAAAATCTTTCTGCCGCTTAATATTTGTATTTGAGTACTCCTGCTGTAGACCAAACCTTCAAAATGAAGAATGGCACACAACATGAGAAAGTATAAAAGATGTCAGTCTTCTCTCCCCACGTCTCACATCAAGAACATCCAATTTTGTCCGTACTTTGATTTAATTTATTATTTTTGAATCTTTAAAATGATCAATGTGCAAAGACCGTGAGAGACTACATCAGAAGGTTTCAACCAGCAATGAAGAAGACCTAGCGCTACAATGAGCTAAATTACAAAAGGCCGCATTCACAGACTGATCATAGTAATTGTTTCTTTTCAACAAAATTCTTTACTGTGGACACTGAGTATTTTTTTCTTTAGATAGCCTTGCTTAGCTGCAACGCCACTTAGGACAACAATTCATTCATGTTAAAGTGTTTTCAGTATTTCTGACTCTTGTAAAATAATTTGCAATAAATGAAACGTATCATTGGGGTGAAAAAAAGTTTATTTGTACAAAATTTATTCGACTTAACTTTTTGGATGAAAAAAAAATAATCGAATAGGTTTGGTCAGTCACTCTTTGACCCAAAGTGGGTTCATTTGACCCAACTTTTTGGGTTAAATAAATCACCCAAGAAGTTGGGTTGGTCCCTTATTGGCCCAATTTGGGTTATTTTTTTCACCATATACACAACAGTTGGGTTGAAAAAAGGTTTTTGCTTGGCTCAATTTCACCCAACTTTCTGTGTCATTTTGTACAAAACAACCCATTCATTTTTAGGTGGTTTTGTACAAAACTACCCATTTTTAGGGGTTATTTTGTACAGAACAACCCAGTAAGTTGGGTCAAATTGACCCGAGTATTGTTCGAACCCCTTTTGACTCATAATTGGGTTATTTATGGCTCAGCTGTTTTTAGCGTGTAGGTACTATATAACTGCCATGTTTTTGTTTTTTTTATGTGGTTGTCACGTGTGTGTAGATGTGATCCACACAGTGGGCCCGATAGTGCAAGGCAGCGTCGGGGAAGCGGAGAAGAGCGCTCTGAGGTCATGCTACATCAATAGCCTGAGGAAGGCGACGGAGAACAACGCACGCTCGGTGGTGAGATGAAAGAAAATGTGTCGATTGTTTGGACGAGTGAGCGTTGGTGTTGTGAGAAAATGAAAAGGTGCAGGAATAGGAGCAGTGCCGAAGAATGCAGATACAAAAAAAAAAAAAAGTCGATAAGAAGAAGGTGTCTGGACAGATTCCTCGCGTTGGACTCCAACTGAGATATGCTGAGCGAGAAGCTGGAGTAGGGCACTGCTGACTTGTGTGACGGTTTTATGAAACACTCGAGACGGGGGGGCTTGGCGACAGAATGAGGTGTCACAGTTGCAGAAAAATACTGATGTGAAAATGAAGATGACAGCAGACTCCAGAGTCAGACACAATAAGATTGGAAAAATTCCAGTTCACTTAAACTGTGTCGAAATACCAGCCAAAAAATGAATTGATAACCATCACAGCTATAGATAGGCATAACGGTCGAGTATTTATTCATCGGTAAGAATTCTGTCAGTGTGGAGTCGCATCTTGCAGCATCTGTCTATCTATTTTCTATAGCACTAACTCTCATTAAAAGGGAAGTCAACGCAAAAATGTTTTTTCCAAGAATATCTTCTATGCAAGCCCACTAGTTGAAACAAGGTGTTCTGATAAATATTGCATTTGTGGAATAAGTGTTAATCCACTCGTTTTTAGCCATCTCTGGGGACGGCCATTTTGAGGTTCTGTTGACTGAAAATGACATCACAACTGCTCACAACGACCAATCACGGCCCAGATTCAGAAAACAGGTCAGCCGTGATTGGTTGTTGTGAGTAGTTGTGATGTCATTTTCAGTCGACAGAAGACAAAATGGCCACCTCCGGTCATGGCTAAAAACGAGTGCATTTTGCTGCTTAACTCATATTCCACAAACGTAAAATTAATCAGAATGCCGTGTTTCAACTAGTGGGCCTGCTGGGAACATATTCTTGAAAAAAATATATGTTTGTGTTGACTTCCTCTTTAAGGTACGCCCTGGACCAGTCGCCAGTCATCATATGATAGACATTATAGACAAACAACCATTCACATTCACATCTGTGGACATTTTACTGCTTCACCACATTGATTAAAATGTGTTGTCAGTTTACAACCAGTTCCATTCCCATGTTACCGATTGTGTACGTCGCAACACGCCGTTATCTGTCGCTGACCTACGTGAATGCAGTAATAAACAATAAGTAGGAAAAACAAGTCTAGTCCATAAGCCTTTGGAGCCGCATGACAGCATACACTTACAAGTTATGCTACACAAGGTAGTTTTTGTGCCGTTGGTACTCTTCGGACCCCCTGTAATCTGATTGAACGCTTTGAATCAGTGTTGTGATGCTGCTTTTTCTATTATTTTGCTTAGCTAGCAGGAAAAGTCCAATATTGTTGGAGTGTTTGCATTGATTAAAGTCAGTTTAACACATTAGCACATTTTCTTCTTTGATGAACTTCTAAATTTGATAATGGGGATGAAGAGGGATGTCACACATTTTGGTTCAAAATCATTTGCGACCGCAAGCAGTTGATCTTGGCAGATCAGCATGTTTTAGATAATATCATGTCAACATAGTTCCTTTTACTTGTGCATTGATCCAAGTAAATTTCATGTATGTCTTTTTTTCCCCCCGTTTTAATCTATCTTTAGCTTGAAATTTGCCGCAACTTTCCGCTTGTTCCATCCGTCCTCAATTAAAAGGCTTCTTTCCATGAGCATTCCAGTGACATCAAAGGATGACTATTCACAGGCAGATGTGACATAAAGACAGCCAGTCTTCCTCTTATCACCCCATCCGCAGGTCGGTTACGTGACGCCGGCATATTGTCGCAGATTTTTGTGAATTTCAGGTCACGATGAAACCCAGATCTAGAAAATAATCACAAACACAAACACATCGCAAAATAAGCCCACCACAAACAGCTTTGGAGGCGAAGCTATCTTTTGTGGCACATTCGCTACGCTAGGCGGAAGAAAGACAACACTATCACTAGATTATAGTATCTTTTCTCTTGAGGGGTTATAATGAGTATGCTAAAAATAAGAGCAAGTGTATTATATTTCGGGTTTTATTCATAATAAATAGCATTGTTGATCTTTATTACTAGTTTATTTTTTTGTGTAATTAGGTTGTGAGTAAGCTTTTGAATGCACATTTACAGTGTCTAACTTATATGCTTCTTATGGCTTTCTTGGACCGAGATATTTCTTCCTTGTGTAAAATAAAATGGACCAGCAGAGTCGCAAAGGGATTGACAGGAAAGTCTGCGCATACATGCTCGGCCGCTTGTAAACATAGCTAATTGAACGAGGCCCCGCTAATCACAGTCCTCCAGCTGTGTCGGGGATGTGCAGTATTATGAGCCCTCAAGCGAAACAAACATTTCTGACAGCTGTCGTTTGCATCCAAACACGGAGAACCGGGAGGACGCAGCCACACAAGACGCAGTATATTTAGCATGGAGGTGACACTGCAAAGAAAGGAGGAGGGAATGTTTATAATAGGAAGCACAAGTGAGACCATCCATCTTCCTGTGCTTCAATGTTCAATTGCGTGAAAAATAATGAAAGTGCCTACAGGAGGGAGGCATTCATTTGATTTGGTATTTATTAAAATAACATAACAAATGAACAGCTTTTTTTGTGTGTGTGAAGATGCTCTCCACACAGACTTTTCCATCACTGGCACTTCCTATTGTTTTCTTCCTCCAATTCCAATTATTTTGAACATTTTTTTTTGTCACAATCATTGTTTTCACTAGAGCATTGATGGGCAAGTTAAATGATGGAAGGGGCCACAATTTTTCATCCGTGCAACCGAAGGGCCATATAGGACCACACACTTCCTAACCACATGTATGACAAAAAAATATTTTAAATATGGACAAAATATGTGCTCTGAATATATTGATTTTTGATAATACATTTTTCAATATGTCCGCTGATAGTGTAGTGGTACACACGCCTGAGTTGTGTGCGGGCAGCGTGGGATCGATTCCCGCTCAGTGACAGTGTCTATGTGTGCCCTGCGACTGGCTGGCGACCAGTTCGGGGTGTAGTCTGCCTTCGCCCATTGACGGCTGGGATAGGCTCCAGCAACTCCCCGCGACCCTATATAGGATAAGCGGTTTGGAAGATGACATGACATGACATGACATTTTTCAATGAATGTGTAACAGACAGCGGGTCCGAAGCAAACAAAATGCCAGCTGCCCACCCGTGCACTAGGGAATGATTACACTGGTCAAGAGCAAATTTTAATCAGAGATGGCTTTATGTGTCATGTCTCCCTAAATATTTTTTGACACTGATTTCAAAAGTCTTGAATTTTTTTCCTAGCACATCAGGTTTTTAAAATATTTTCAGTTTTTTCCTTATTAAGTTTAACGTATAAAAGCTTGCGCAATATGGATTTTATCATAAATTGTCATTTTTAGTTGTGACGTTTCAAAAAAAAAATCCACCTGTGGCTGAAACTACTCGTTAATTAAAAATATTACTAAATATATTATTATATTACATGTTGTTCTTATTCTACTATATTTATGAAAACCTGATGTGCTTGGGAGATTCGTAATGAACGCAAAAATTGATCCTGCAAGGTTTACTTTTAACTCTGATTTAAAAATGTAGTAACATTTTGTTGACCACTGTTCTTGACCATGACTGTCTTTTTTTATTGTGCAGGCCTTCCCGTGCATCTCCACTGGAATCTACGGTCAGTGTGCGTTTTATAATTCCCTGCTAGATATCTGAAGACAACAACTAGAGCAGGGGTGCCCACACTTTTTCAGCCTGAGAGCTACTTATGACATGACCGAGTCAAAATGATCTACCACCTACTAAAAATGCAAAACACATTATTTATAAATATATTGAGAATTATTTTTATATGTACCGTATATGCTGGTGTACCTTGCATGACTGCATCAACCTACATAGCACAATACAAAATAAAAAATGTTTTGTAATTACCTTACTCTGATCACTTGCACTGAACGGACTCAGCCAGGGACGCATAGTCCGGACAGAAAGCTGCTGATAGCCAGCAACAATCCGCCCATTGGCTGCATTCAGCGCGTTTAAAACAAGTCAACTTTTTTGCACACTATGCTAATGCTATCAATATTGCTGTCTTGGTAAAGTTCAAGAACTGTAAAAAAAAAAAAAAAAAAAGCCGCCGAGTGAACATGAGGCTGTGTGGCTGTGTGTGACGTAGGATGCCCGATGCTGATTGGTTGCCGCGCGGCAAAATGGCGAACAAACTTGACTTGTTTTATACGCAGCGAATGGGCGGATTTCCGGTGCTTCGCTCCGCGTCCCACCGCTCCAAACGCGTCATTCGCGCCGCCCCGCACGCAACCACGTCACCAGAAACGCTCCCAACGCAGTTGGTGTGAACGTAGCATGAACGTAGCAATACAGTAGTGAGGACGAATGATAGGCTGGCGATCTACCCACGATGCCTTTGCGATCGACCGGTGGATCGCAATCGACGTAATGGGCACCCCTGAACTAGAGTAACTGTTTTCTATGTCGCGCTTCTTCCCTGAGTCACCCAGCGGCTCTGTTCACATCATCTCGTCCCATCCAGAGGCGATTCCCAGATTAAGGCCTTGTATTGGGAGCAGCAGATTAAGGAAGATTAGTTCGCTGATGGTGTCAGATTGACTGTAATCCTCCATCACTCTCGCAGAGAGGGTGTTAAGAACAGCGCTGAGAAAGTCCCAGGGGGTAGTTTGGCGCTTAGCCTGTGTTCGATTGCTAGAAAGCACACCAAGTAATTAACATGAGAAATGTGTTGGCAATAACTGTTATATTCCTTGAAAATAACTCAAAGATCAGATATTTCACTCACAGATAACGAGATTAGGTGCACCTGCAAATACTGGTGATTCTGTTCAAATAGAGGGACTGGAAGAAAAAATATGGCTTTACAAAGATCCAGTAATAAGGAGAGGCATTGATTTTACAATACAGTGGACACTCTAGATCACGGGTGTCAAACTCGGGCCCGTGGGCCAAATCCGGCCCACCACATCATTTTTATGTGGCCTGCAAAGGTAAATCTTGTGCAACAACTTCCATGAGTTTTCTCAGATATTTTTTAGCATTTTTTTGTTCCCAAACCCCTTTTTACAGTAAGTTGAACAATGATTATTGATTTACTCCTGATTTTAAAATGAGTTATCCACCAATTGGTGTGTATAATGGCAACATTTATGTAAACATTTATGTGGTTTCACTACAATGTGGCCAGCCCACAACAAAAATGAGTTTGACACCCCTGCTCTTGATAGATAGATAGATAGATAGATAGATAGATAGATAGATAGATAGATAGATAGATAGATAGATAGATAGATAGATAGATAGATAGATAGATAGATAGATAGATAGATAGATAGATAGATAGATAGATAGATAGATAGATAGATAGACTAATAATTGTCTTGTGCATTGCAGGACAGCACAAGCAATCATGCGATTTATTCCAAGCTTTATAGCGGGCCCACTTTGGCATATTACTTGACATCTGTCTCTGTGTAATTGACATGCATTTCATGTATGTTTGCACAGTTTTCTCCCTCTGCTTTCCTATTTGGGTTCATTATGATGTTCTGTGTGTTTGGGCAGCAACAATCAACTTGATACATTTGCACATTCTCACTTGCCAACATTCAAATTGACGAAGCACACCGTGTAACAACAAGCCGATCTCGGTGGAATAGGTGACGTAACGCTGAGGCGAGAGTGTCACACCTGTGCAAAACAGAAGCCGGTCGCAATCAGGCTGTGCTGGTGACAAGCTCACCCCGGATACACGCGCACGCACACACATCTGTCACCGCGCCTTCTCTAAGCAAACTACGGTCATATCCTTTGATGTTGCAGGGTATCCACCTGAGCAGGCTGTGCATGAGGCCTTGGCAACCATAAGGGAGTATCTGGAAGAACACCACGACAAGGTGTGTGTATTTGCACGTACAAGTGTGCGGGCATGATTGGCAATTTTCCCCACCATTTCCTCCAGGTATTATTCCTATCATGGCTGTTGTTTTTGCATCGTGTTGAGACAGAGGAGAAGGTGTATCGGTAAAACTGACACGCCCTCGTGCTCGGGGCCGCGTCGGCCTTTTAATTGGCTCCTTGCGGGACTGAGACGTGTCCGACACTGACACGCGCATGCTTGCTTGCCGGAGAAGAGAAAAGACCAAATGATGCGCGACTGATGCAGTCGCTCGTTAAACGGGACCTCCCTTCTTCCGCCCCGACTCCTCCCACCCCTCTTTACACCTCCCAGAGAGGCTGTTGACGAGGTTATTGTTAGCTCAAACGTCCCCAGGGTCTCCCTCTGTGACTAAAGCTGCGTGCGCTGCGTGGGTCAGCGCTAAACTGCACACTGCACCCGTTTCACGGCAGCACACGGAAACATAGCAAAACACACATAGTATTCTTTAGTATTCCTTAAAGCAGAAGTCTAGAATAATATAGAAGAATATGTTCTTTGCAAGCCTACTAGTTGAAACAAGGCATTGTGATAAATATTGAGTTTGTGGAATAAGAGTTAATCCACTCGTTTTTAGCCGTCTCTGGGGGCGGCCATTTTGTCATTTCTGTCGACTGAAAATGAAACCACAACTACTCAGGGCTTCATTTAACGACCAATCACAGCCCACCTGTTTTTTGAAGCTGATTTATGATTGGTCGTTATTTGAGCCCTGAGCAACTGCGATGTCATATTTAGTCGACAGAAGTGACAAAATGGCCGCCCCCCTGAGGTGGCCAAAAGGGGGTGGATTTTGCTGCTTAACTCATATTCCACAAACGCAATATTAATCAGAATGCCGTGTTTCAACTAGTGGGCCTGCATAAAACATATTCGTGAAAAAATTATGCTTGGGTTGATTTCCGCTTTGATACCTATTCTCACTCTGTTTGATCTTCAAATAAGATACAAAGCATGCTTTCTTCATTTGTTCCTCCCAATTAGTTTACTGTAAAAATTGCGCATAAAAGACAGTTAAACACTATATATTCAAACGCTAAAATGCTCAACCAAACTATACAATTTCATCTACAGAAAGTCCACTAGCTTAATGCTAACACATAACGTGACACGTCATAAATGGGCTAATGAAAATTAGCCTAAAATTAACGGTAAGTATGAACAGAGCATACAGCAAATTCAGACTTGCCTGTATACTGTAAAATTCCATAAATAACAATTGTTATTGTCCACGAGGTAGTGCGGGCGTGAACGACACTGTAGTGGCAATAAAATGTTTAAATACTGTACAGCCATTGCTTTAAGTAACATGTTTATCAGCATTTGCAATTTAAGTGTAAAATAATTGACACCGTTGAACACCACAAGAGTACAGTTCACGACAAAGAAATGCATATCGCTGCCTTCATCAAATCATGGCCCAAGTCATTCATTGTTTTTACTTTTTGAGAAAACACAAAAGAAAAAACAAGTATTGATTATGAATCTCTTTTCATGGGTAGAATTTAATGAACTTTTTCTACAAAGGGCGCAGCCCATTTTAGCAGAGGTTGCCCGCATCATCAGGAGAGGTTTAAAAGTGTGTTTTCAAAATATGACTCAGAGGCTGACCATATGCAAATAAAACAAACATCTCTGTCCTGCCTGCTCAATCTGTTTTCCAATCATTATTGAGACAAGGCAAATATTTTGCATTGCAAAAATCTCACCGCACACCACCAAACAAAAATGTCACAAAGTATTCAGTGTACTGAAATAATGATAACATCGTCTCAATTTGCTCACAACATTTCTTACTTAGTGTTGAAAATATTGGACTTGTTTAGTTGAGCACAAAGCTTTTCTGTTTTATGAATGGCAACAGGTGAGTACAAATTGGTTAATTTCCCACTCCAGACCTCACGATTTCTCACAGCACAGTGGTTGGCAATCACTGAAATAAAAGTTAATCATAATAATGGATAAAGATCTGAATTTGGATTAGTCCGCTGAGTGAGTTATGGTCAATAATTCAGCCTCCGGAAAAAAATAGTCATCTCCATCTACATATTCGTCACAACTTATTGTTTTTAATTTCACATATTTCATGGTTATCGTCCTTTTATATTTTCATGAGGGTAAAGGATGTAAATATAAATATTAAAAAAATACACTGATTAAAACAAAGAAAGAGCGGCGCAATGATGAGAGGGAGTTTATTTCCATATTTCATGCTTGAATTTTGTAGGTGCACACATTTCATTAGAGGCTGTTTTGCTATTCTAAGAGTTTGAACTTTAGCCCACGAGGTGACGCTCTTCAAGTTCTGGTACAAACTGGTCATTGCACTGCTAGCCACGAGTATTAAAAAAAAAAAAAAAAAAAACATGTGTTGTGTGCTCCAAGGCTGCTGCACTGACTTGAACTCCCACACCGGGCAGAAAGCAACACTCAGCAGCCTAACTATAAATCACACTCCCTCGCCCACAACCCAAGAAACAATCCTAAAGTATGTTCAGATATTATGGTGGTGATAATGCACGGTCAGGAGCTGAGAAATAGCTAAAGGGGATAATAGCGCTGTAAGCATTTTTGTGCTGTAGTAATTTTCATGGAAAGACAGCGCCAAAGCACAGCATTGATAGATGACATAAACAAGAAGTACAGTAAATCCATACAAGCTCATGTAAAGATAACACTATCTTAAGAACAGCTCAAGAGCATGATGATTTCTCGTCGCTGCACTCATTTGACCAATGTCGTCATATGATTTAAAATCATTTGTGTGTGTGTGTTTGTGTGTGTGTCTGTGTCAGCTGGACAGAGTCATCTTCTGTGTGTTTTTGCCAAAAGACCAGGAGTTGTATCTGCAGAATCTCCCCCTCTACTTTCCCGTTGGTATGTGTACACAAACGCACGCACACATACTCTGATGATACTCCATGATACTCTAGTACTGCATTAGTCGTAAAGTAGTTAGCGAAAGACCATACTTTTATAAAATTAGTCGTGTTCTTAAATGCACAACAAAAGGGAAAAAATGACAACTAAGTTCAAGTCCTGATGTTCCCCCAAAATCTGTTTTCAGCAAATTGCAATGCTTTTTTTAACAAAAATATTTTGTTAAAGAATATGTTTTTTTTTTTTCAATATTATAGTTTTAGTCATTTCGTATGTTTTCATTAACTATAATAATGTTGGTGGTCTACAGTTTTCTGTACCTTACTTTTTTATCAAATCTTTTTTAAAGTCTTGAGGATGCACATGTATACACACGTGCACACTAGTGTGCATATTTCATTAAATGTGAATTTGTTTTTGTTTGTTTTTTTTAAACAAGTAATCCTGTGCTGCACGTTTTTTTTTTTGCCAACTTCTAATTTCTTGAGACAATTAAATAAATAAATAAATAAATAAATACATAAATAAATGAATAAAATGCATGAATTGAAAAAGATAAAAAGGGCAATATATGACTAATTACAGCGAATTTTTTTCATCAAATTCTACAAAACGAATATAGTGTTACGTAGGTAAATACAACCAAGGGTGACTTTGCCGTGGCAGATTGTTGACTGCAGCACTGCACAACACAGCTCCAAAGACACACAAACATTTCCTTGTTAAGGTGTCAATTCTGTCACACACGTACGCGTGCGCGCATGCACGCACACACAGGCACACACAAACACAACGGTGTGATGAATATCAGTCTTTCTCCCTCATGTGCTAATTGCATGTCCAGAACATTCCACCATTAAAAAACATTATTATGAAAACAATCCTTATGCACACTCATTTGCAAGTAATTTTGCCCCAAACTAGAGTGCAAGCACAAAATTAGACCAATAGTACAAGACAAACATTCAAGCATCACACTGATTGTTCTTTTCACTGATGACTAAAAGACAGGCAAGACCTGTTAATTAAAATACACATCAGCCAGTTGAATTAGCATAATGTGAAGGGTTTGATTGTCACTGTCAGTAAGATTTCACTTTGTACGCGTTTCCTTTTTTTATTATGTAGCCCGCTGAGTCTTAACAGCACATTCGATTCAGGTATTAAATTCATGTATCAGCATGTGTAGCTCAGACGCAATCTGTTTGGACTTGGCCATTAACCTCAGATGAGCATGTCATATTTCTGCAGCGCAAATTGTTTTTGGGGTGTCTACTAATCACAGCTACACTGGTTTATTATAACAATTACTTGACTGCGTTATAATAGTTTTGGGAGTTTTCGTAATGGGTTTGTTTTTATTTGGAGATCACTCGACAAAGCAGTGTCTAGGGATTTTTTTTTCAGGGCACACTACGCAAGTTAATAAAAGAGGGAAACTATTTTCTGTGCGGTTTTAGTTGTGTCAAGTTATCCAAATGAGTGTTGCATGTATTTGTCAGTTAAGGTGACAGTATATTTCAGAGTTTGTACTTAAGTAAAGGAGTGAAATCACCACTTCTGCTTTTACCAGAGGATTTTGTTCAAGTACAGATTTGTGTACGTTCGCAACCTCTTTTTAATAATAACAATAATAGTAATAATAATAAAGGGCAAGTTGTAAAACACTCCAATCATGTTCAGGGATTAAAACAGAGTATCAGCGGGAGCAGAACAGGACAAACGCCAAGAAGTCTTCACAAATTCTGCAGAAAAAAACACGACAGCCAGTCCGGTTAAAGACCAATTCATTGAAGCACGACTGGCACAGAAATCAAAGCAGGCGTGTTCAATTTTACATTAAAGACAAAACTTTTTTTTCTTCCCCGTGGCCACATAGTCAATGCAGCCAACAGAGAGCTGCCTCTGGGGTTAGATCGCTCACTGCATCATTAATATGCATGCAGTGTGGGAGACACATCATCATACCGTGTGTTCCATATGCAGTGGATATAAAAAGTCTGCACACCCTTGTTCAAACGTCAGGTTTTTGTGAGGTAGAAAAATAGACCAAGATAACACTGTTTTATGACTGGGGATGTGGCTGTGTTCACATTTATCCCTTCACGGGAGTCATCGCACACCTGTGCACTGAAAGTGCTTCTGGTTAACCCCAAATCTAGTTCAGCTGTTCTAGTTGCCTTTTCCTGACGTTTGTAGCAGAAGCCTGAACCGTTTGTGCTAACACCGACTGGTATTTTGAACTGTTCATAATTCCCTCCATGCAGAGGAAGTCAACCCAAACTTTTTTTTTTTTTTTCAAGAATATGTTCAATGCAGGCCCACTAGTTGAAACAAGGCATTCTGATAAATATTGCGTTTGTGGAATAAGAGTTAATCCACCTGTTTTTAGCCATCTCAGTCACTTCACAATGACATCACAACTGCTCAGGGCTCAGGTAACGACCAATCACAGCTCACCTGTTTTCTGAAGCTGAGCCGTGATTGGTCATTGCCTGAGCCCTGAGCAGTTGTGATGTCATTTTCTTTTTTCAAATGGCCGCCCCCTGAGATGGCTATAAAGGGGTGGATTTAGCTGCTTAACTCATATTCCACCAAAGCAATACTAACCAGAATGCCCTGTTTCAACTAGTGGGCCTTCATGGAACATATTCTTGAAAAAAATATGTTTGGGTTGATTTCGTTTAGCTGTTAGTGTGGCCAAAATGTTCAACCTTGGTTCTTTGGATGACAACACGTTTTCGACGTGTGTAGGAGATTTTGTTTTGTTTTTTCAACTGGACCTGGGTATTTGAACAAGGTGGATGAAATTATGAACAGTTCAAAGAAAATGTTCAGCCTTCTGATTATAATTGACTGGGTGTGTAGACTTTTTATAATCCATTGTACAGTAGGATTAACACTTCAACAACTGAACTAATAAACCAATAATAATGTTGTATGACAAAAGTCAAGTCAAAAAAGCTGAGACCTTTGTGTCTGTCCCCGGTTGAAGCACAGCAGAATCAGCTTTTCCTGACATAAAAAATAAATTCATCAAATCCCTTCTGCTGGAAACCAACATGTGGTCAAGAGCTTTATGATTCGTGTATCTGTTTGCAGACAAACACAGCAGTTAACAGTGAAAGCAGGACGGATTTTCTCTCACATTGTACTGCGCCGTTGCCTGGCAACAAGTGGAGACTCCAGGAAACCACTGTCTGCTTCATTAGCTCCATATAAACAAAAGATTTTAAATGGTCTGTTTTTATTTTATTTTTTAAATAGAATAAAGCAGAGAGTTAGCATGTTTATTATTAATGAAGCAGAGCAGATTTAGCTAAATAGAGGCTAAGCTAATGGCCAAACTCCCTAATGAGGAGGAGATAAATGCTTCAAGTTTAAAGCTCCGTCTGACAGGAATAATTTACGGTACCTGCCAATATCTGACCCATAACCGTATTTCAAATGGCCTTATCATCTTATCAAATCGGAATCAACACTAACATGCCAATGTCACTAGTTGCCAATGTTACATATTCACTATCACGCAAATGCAATTTTTATGATACACTTGTATATAAACACAAACAAATAAATAAATATGCACAGAAAATCAAAGTTAGTGAAAGAATGCTGTGTTTTTGCACTGTTTACTAATGTGATGGTTGCATATCACGTATGCAATGTACTATTACAAATAATCTCAATCCTGATATCCAATGCTCAATTTCCCTTGTTTTACAAATCTTAATCTCTGATTTGCAGAACCCACAGAGACCCCCTTGATGAGTGAACTGTGAGTGCAGCTATCCCCCCCCCCCCTCCCCCTCTTCCTCATTGTAGGCAGATGAAGACCTCCAGCAGCGGGAAGATGATTCATAAGGAGTGGATTACTTTTTTTTGTTTTGTTTGTTACGCCATCTGCAAGTTGCCATTTTTTTTCTGCTTTTCCTTCTCATATTTGATCTTTGGAATAGAGAAGTCACCATTATGGTCTTTGTCATCATCAGCATCAGCATGCACTCATCTGTACTTTAGTGGATCAATCGTAGGATTGCAGTGTGTGTGCGCACACACACGCAAGCTTATTAAAGCCAATCACACCAACTCCTTGTGTATGAATTGATTATTTATGAATTGATGTCACTGGACCTCCAATGAAAATAGATTCTTTCTTTTGTAGTGTGGGAGGGGAGGGGAAAAATGTTTTAGATTTAATTTCAACGTTTTACAATGAATATATTGATGCTGAGAATGAGAAACGAATTGTTTTAATATCAAACCATGTTTCCACAAAATGTTGGCCAACTGCTGTTGTTGCTATAGTGCACATTCTGGTCATCTTTTGGCAGTAGACAGTCTGTAGACAGTTTTATTTCTTATTATTTTCTTTCCCTGCTTTGAGAGGAAGTCAGGTCAAAAATGTCTTTACAACATGTTGTATGTGTGATGCCCACTGAGTGGGATGACACTGGTGTATGTTTTATTTATTTTGTCTAGACTTTTGGGAATAAATGGACTGTTGCATGAGCTCAACAAGATTGGTAAGATTTTCTACCTTCTCTGTTAACTGTAACATACACTGAAAATTACTCAGCATGTGAATGTCACATGATCACCCAGAAAACAGGTGAGCCGTGATTGGGCGTTACCTGAGCTCTGAAGCACTGATGTCATTTTCAGCTGACAGCAAGTGACAGTGCAAGGCAAAATGGCCGCCCCGAACATATTATTGTATGAAGAGTTTTTTTTAACTTGACTTCGTCTTTAAAGTTTGTAACTAACGTCAGTTCTGGTCATTAGCATAAATTAATAATTCATTGTTATGTTTTTTATCTTTCAAATTCCAGTCTGTTTGCACAATGCAGTGGTTGTAAACAAAACAGCAATAAAAAAAGATCTTTTTGTTTTATATACATTCTTTTCTTTTATTGCTAATAGCAAAGTCTTTCTACAAGCAGCAGCGGCATCCACTTACATTAATTTGTAATTGTTTTCGAAGACGGCGGCACGGTGGTCGACTGGTTAGCACGTCCGCCTCACAGTTCAGAGGTCGTGGGTTCGATCCCGGCTCCGGCCTCCCTGTGTGGAGTTTGCATGTTCCCCCCGTGCCTGCGTGGGTTTTCTCCGGGTACTCCGGTTTCCTCCCACATTCCAAAAACATGCATGGTAAGTTGATTGGACTCTCTAAATTGCCCCTAGGTGTGATTGTGAGTGCGGATGTTTGTCTTTGTGTGCTGGCAACCAATTCAGGGTGTCCCCCGCCTACTGCCCGAAGACAGCTGGGATAGGCTCCAGCACGCCCCGCGACCCTTGTGAGGAATAAGCGGTATCGATAATGGATGGATGGGTGTTTTCAGTGGTCAGCAGAGGGTATCTCCACTTCTTAAAATCAAATTTGAGTCATTCATTTGCTCCATTGGAGTGCAGTAAGCCATTAAACACCTCTTTTGGAAACTTGGAACATTTTTGATTCAAAGCAATAAATAGAAAAGATTAAAGTAATAAATGCACTTTTCGTGGGTTTTGGTTGAGCCCAAGGGTACGGTTTAATGTAAACAGTATATTATTGATGCGTTTTAAAAGCTGAAGTTGAAATTACAAAATCAGACAAAAATCCTCACCCTTGGGAAGTTGCATTACATTTGCATTAACGCAACCAAAATAGTTCAAAAGCAGGAAGTGAAGCAGACGCAAATATCCAGCATAGAGCCCAGAGGGTTAATATAGAAAATAAAGGGGCTACTTTTCAAATAGTACGCACACTTTTCCCCTGGTACTGAATTATTGTGTTATTCTCATTTTGTTTTATATGAGTGATGTTGAAATATTTTCAACAAATTATTGTCGATGTTATTAGAAAGGTTTTTTTTTTTTTTGGTAGTCGTATCAGTATCGGAAGTATTATTATATAACAGCTACTATGATTATTTTATTATTTGTTTTTACCTTATTGATCTTTCTTGTTGCCGTGTCACTGCCACATGCGCACTGCTCAGGTGCAATCATGTTGCACCTCCCCGCAGTATTTCTGTAGAAGCGTCTCATTGTTTGCTGCGGGATGTGACACACGTGATGAGTGTTCAGCGGGCAGCCGCTTCACCACTATCATCCGCCAACAAGCGTATTTATTGATCTGAACAATGCCATCCGGTGGCTCAGGCCCACAGAGGTGTTCTATCTCAGGGTGAAGCCCTCGCATAGGAATAAAAAATAAATAAATAAATAAATCATACAAGCGGGCATTGTGTAAGAAAAGCCCTTTTTCTGTAAAAGCCTCATTTGTCTCAAAGGGATTTTGAGCTCTTTGATTGTTCTCCCTGTCTGAACCTGTGCTTCCTCCTCCTCCTCCTCTTCCTCATTTCCCTTTTTTTCCTGCATTACAGCAGAGTGGAAAAATAAACAGATGGAGGAGAGAGGGAGGACGCAGTTCAAACTGAGAGGCAGGAAAAAAGGAAGGGATCAGAGGAGGCAAAGCCGGCGGAAAGATGAAGGGAGAAGCGGGATGGCGAGCCTGATGAACTCATCTAAGGGGACTCTGTTTTTTCTTTTTTTTCTTTTTTTTTTTTTTTTTTTAAATAAGCAGCAGACTGTGAAGCTAATCTCCAACCAGTCAATCTGAATAATGAGCACTAGAGAGGGAGGGGGAGAGAGAGAGAGACAGGATGGGAGGATAAAAAGAAAAAGAGACTCATTATCCCGCCACCAATTTTCATCACTGTCCTGTCTGTAATCTCTGTCTCTCCGGCTTTCTTTTCCTTGACACACGAAGAGCAATTATGCCAACTGTTTGGCTAACTGGAAGGCTCGACGGCTCTGTCGTATTCCACAAGCTTCTGTGGGGGGTGAAAAATGGCTGAGAGCCACCTTGCTGTTTAATGGGGAATTATTACCAACATCAAAAGGTGTGTGTATTTTTAACAGCCTTAGTTGGTTAGTTAGTAAGTTAGTTAGTTTGAGTCTATCGGGAAAGACATTTATTATGTGCACTGTACACATACATTTTGGAAATATAGTGCCTGCCCACATATTCATGATTTGCACCTATTTCTGAAATCTTAGATTTTTGAAGAAAAAAAAACACAAATAGTGCTTTGGCACAATCTTCTGGCAACTTGGTGCCCAAAAACTATGCTGATGACAAGAATTGAGATTTGATTAAAGTAGTGCTTTGCTGCCATTATCTTGCATTTTCTGCCAAGGAACTGTGTTGAAGTGAGTTGCGCTTCATATATTTTACATTGCAAAAATGGCATAAAAAGTATATTGGCCATTCCATCAAATGGGTGCGATTTGTTTCTTGTAGTAACTCCCTCCAAATTAGAATTATTCTATTTCTTGTTGAAGTCTAATTTTCGAAAGTGAACATGAATTTTTAATTGTTAACAATCTGCTGCAAAAATCAAGCTACTGTGGTAAGCAAAGTTCAACATCCTGTTTGACATTTATACGTGCTTTTTCTCTGTCCAATCACATCAGAACAAGTTGTGTGCATCCTAGGTGCACCATAACAACACTCAAGTCAAAACCATTCAAGCACTTTGACAGTGCTTGTTTTAGCTCGTCTCCTCCCTTTTCTGTTTAATTTCTGCATTTGGAACACTAGATGCTCTTTGGCAGTGTTTATATTCACCGTTTGACCTGATAAATTGTTTGCCTCCTGTGTGGTACCAGCCGAGGTAGTTATAGTTAATGGAAACCAACAAAATAACTACAATTCAAATAAAATAAAAACATTTTCCTTAATGAAATCAAGTAAAAACAAAACTGCTTTAAAAAACAAAAAATTGAAAGAAAACTAAGCGAAACTATTACGTTCGTAAAGTTCATAAAAATTAACTATATAGTAAATGTCCAATGTTTTTTGTCTTTGTCAATTATCAACTCTAACTCGATGTTCTTCCAGCAAATGCCCACAGGGACAGCAAAAAAGCGGATGAGTCATGCAGTATCACGCTTCACAAACCTGGCTGACGAGCCGCAGGTGTGCAACGCAAAATGCACATTTACTTCAGCTTCAATAAACAAAACTTTAACAGTGTTGATGATCCTTTTCATACCCAAACTTTATTTGGAATTTTATTGTTATAACTTGAAAAAAACTTGATTCAACAGTTTGGTTCTTTTGATTTGACAATATTCCCTCGGTGGTTTGCAAAGCTTACATTTTCAAGATTTCATTGTTATTGTTTGGGAAGCACTTGACCTTCAAATGAAATGCAATTCAAAGTGATTGCTGCCGTTTGGATTTCTTCACAACAAAAAGCTCTGACTGTCAAACTGAATCGCTTGCTTGTTTGATAATTGTTATAAACAGTGGATATACTATAAAGCCCACAACCCCCTCCGAACTATTTCCACCATTAATGTGACCTATAACCTATAGAGCTCAAATTAATTCATTTCAAGATCCAAAGTAAAAATATCCAACTGAGATGTGGTTGCACAAGTGTGCACACCCTCTTTTCACTGGCCTGCGTTCACAATTAACCAATTACATTCAAACTCATGTTAAATGGGAGTCGGACAACATTTAAAATGCTTCTGCTTAATTCCAAATACATTTCAGATGTTATAGTAGTGTAATTCTGTTGTATTTATTTATTTATTTATTTATTTATGTGCTAACGTTGACTGCTGTTGAGAACTGTTCATAATTCACAACAGGTCCGAGTTCCAAAACAAGCAGCATGATTTTTTTATTCCCTTCTCAATACTAGCGCTATATTTGTTTAGAAATTAATGAAAGAGGGAAGTTCATTTGTGTGCGGATAACGTTTTGCTGTTGTTGCCAAATGATCAAAACAGGTATTATCTATAATTGACAGTAAAGAATGGCTTTTTAATTTGGCGCTCGGTCCGATCGATTTGACTTCAGCACAGGAGTTGAATTAATACTCTACTTTTACCAGACTGCTGTTTTTTTGGGGGGGGGTTTTAACACTGAAGTACAGGGTATGATTACTTTTGCCACCTCTGACAATAATAGATGACAGTTAGACAGTCCAAGCTGTCAGCTGTGATCCAGCAGGCCTTTAGCGCCTTCGTGACACCTCCACTCGACCAGACTCCGCGGCTCTGGGACTGTTCCCTCCCCAAGGCCCGCTCACACATTGACGCTTACTGCTCCTGATAGTCACACGTTCCAAGTGGCAAACTGAGACTGGCCTTTATGTTGCAGCCAGCCAGCCAGGGTCGTTTAAAAGGGAGGAAAATAAAGCAGGAAAACAGTGCACTACAATAAATATTTGACTGGCTTTTTAATCACTACAAACATAATCACGCCCCACTGACATACTGTAGCTAGTAAGTGCTTCTCTTGACAATTAGCTATACGTGAATAACAATGCACGTAAAAACTGTCTGAATATGCCATTTATTAGGAATGAGCTATCACTAAGTTTAGAGTCCCATATGTTATGAGAGGATGAATTCAGAGACCATCAAAATTAGGGATATTCAATAGCACTTTTTATCAGATCGATGACAGTATAGTAACCAATGGCGATACTATTACTACTATTGGTCCGTAACATTTCAATTGACATGACAAATAATTGTAAACAAAGACCTTTCATTCTTTCTGATGCAAATAATTTTTCAATAATGTGTCAAACCCCCGCAGAGCAGCACCAACTATTGGTGAGTAGGACTTACTCAATGTCTTTTTTTTCTTTTTTTTTTTTTTCCTTATGTATCGGTGGTTGGTATCGGAAGCCTTCACGAGAACCTTGATTCCGTCAAATAAGGCCGATACTGGCCCGTTCCGGATACCTGGTATCGATTCTCACCAATCGAAAGAATTTTTATGATAAATTTGGGTAGGAATTGGCTTTCTGAAAAGTGCTAAAATCATTAAACTAGAAGTTTCCCTTTTTGAATTCAACAAGGGAAATAGAGAACTTTTCTAGGATATTCAGATTTATGGAGATGACGCTGTATGTTAATTTCCTGTTACTTAAATTAATAAATAATCCAATTTAATGATTTTCATTCGTGAATACAATTCATAATACACAGTACATGTGTTTTTATGAAAAAATGTTTTGCTCAAACACAAACTGAAATCTACTTTTTAATTAGATCCACACACCCATTTCGTTTATTTGTATTGCTTAAGAATAAAAAAACACATAAGCTAAAAGCAAACATTATATTAGGTTGTGACTACTCACTGAGTTAGGTACATGTGTTGCATCTAATCAGATCCAATACAATCCGAATAATAATACCTTCACAAGGGTCATGGAGCGGGGGTCGGCAACCTTTTTGATGCTGAGAGCTACTTAGTACAAAGTGATACCAGTTTGATACACACTTCTGAAATAACAAATTATATTTAATCATTTGTCATTATTATTATTATTATTATATATTGTTATTTTAAGTCGACCACAAAAATCGGTCGACACAAAAAATGTATGCCTTGAAACGGGGGCGATTGCCAGAGTAATCGCTGGAATATTCGATAGGATAATCAATTCTCAAAAGATTTGTGAGTGACAGCCCAGGTTATTCATAATTAATGACATTTATTTATGTGGAGACCATGTGAATGATTTCTCACAATAATTAGGAAACAGATGAATACCAAACCTTTTTTTTTTCCTTTAAGTGGTTGGAGTTTGCAGTGATGTAGCATTTGCGGTTTCTATTATTTTGCTCAACTATTTCGGGCAAATGTATGAGAAAAACAACAGCGTTCCCGCCGCGAGGATGAGATGTGCCGGTGCGACGGTTGATGTGTATGGATGAGAGGGCGATGGAGTGAGGAGAGTGATGTTTGTTTACGCATGAGGAGGTGGGGTCAGGCGAGCCAGTAAACTGCTAGTGAAATGAAAATGGCTCTTTAGCAGAATCCAGGACACTTGGGCTGGGCTGGATCAATGTCTCTGATTTAGTGTCTGAAAGCCTGTCAGTGGGAAAGAGCGGCGGCGGGGGTGGGAGGAGGTGAAGGCTGCGTGGGGGATGAGTGGACAAAGAGGAGTTTGGAGGTGGAGGAGTCCTTTAATGGAAGGAGGGAAAGGGAGAGGGCCGGATGACGAGTGAGTGACACTCCAAGGAGGCAAAAATCTGTGAGATTGCTCTTCAAGTCCTCTAGAATCAATCTGTCCAGGCCATGGGACAGGGGGAGGGGCCGTGGGGGAATTGGTACAGCCTTTTGGGCCAAAATCAATAGTGGACACAAGGTGCTTCTTAAATCTTCACTTTCCTACACAGGCTGAGTACATTGACAGACAGCGTGTAGGCAGCACAAGATCCTTAAACTGAGCTGCTTCAGGGACGGTTTAGTGATCCGTACACAGGTTTGTTCTCCGACGTTCCCCACTGTGGACCAAAGTAAAATAAATATAAAAAAAAGCACAGCAGTATAGTACCCACACAAACCCATCCATCCGTTTCCTTTGCCAGTTTACATATTTTACCTTGTTGGTGTGTCCTACCGCTGGACGCTGCAGTATTAAACTCCACATGGTCTCCGTTTTCCCGCTGCTCTCATTTTTCTCTTCAGTCAATGGCCAAATGCAGAGTGGAGAGAGCGTTCACACAACAACATAAAAAAAACAAGACCTACGGTGAACTCTAACCCCATTTGCAGAGGTTAGGGATTGACAGCTGCCGCAAATCACTTAACATAGAGAGACTCATAAAGCACCAAAATGCCATGCATGTAGAATGTGCACAATCACGAACCCATGTTACATAGACTACTGTATTTAGTAGTTACTGTAAATAATTCAACACACACAAACTCAGGCTCATCAATATAGCATTAGCTAGCATGTATTTGTTGTGTGCAAGATTATTTCAAATATATATATATATATATATATATATTATATAAAGTAAACTACTATCTCAAACGATTGTTTGGCCTTCTTTACGTACGGACTTACTGCAATAATAAAGTAAATACACTTTAAATCAACTCTGAACGCTCATTTTTGATATTATTTAATTGACAAAGATGAAAACGAACGTAATTTTTGCAGTAATTATAGTTGGTTTTATAAATGTTTTTTTTAAAAGCATTTTCATTTTTATTTTGTTAACAGTCGACCGGTTACCACGTCCGCCTCACAGTTCAGAGGTCGTGGGTTCGATCCCGGCTCCGGCCTCCCTGTGTGGAGTTTACATGTTCTCCCCGTGCCTGCGTGGGTTTTCTCCGGGTACTCCGGTTTCCTTCCACATTCCAAAAACATGCTCGGTAGGTTAATTTGGACACTCTAAATGCCCCTAGGTGTGATTGTGAGTACGGATGTTTGTCTCTGTGTACCCTGCGATTGGCTAGCAACCAATTCGGGGTATCCCCCGCCTACTGCCCGAAGGCAGCTGGGATAGGCTCCAGCACTCCCCGCGACCCTTGTGAGGATAAACGGTATAGATAATGGATGGATGGATTTTGTTAACAAAAAAGTTTTTTAATTTTAGTTTTAGTTATTTTGTTAGGGTTTTTTTTTTTTACTTGGTCTGAACATGATGCTCTGATTAATATTTTATTTCTGAAATAAGAAAGGACTAATTCATCAACTTGCAAGCAGCACCATTTTGTGAAAAAAAATCAAAACATGTTTTTTGTCAGTATGGTAAGATAAGTAAAAGGGCAACAAATTTATGTGCAAAGAATTTATTTTTCATTGTGCCAAGTTATCAATACTGGTATTGTGTAAGAATTGACCATGAAAATTAGAAGGCAATCACGTTTAGGCTACCTAGAAGGACCCTGGCTCCAAGTGTTTACAAACATTGCAAATTGGACGATTTCACTGGTTCTCAAAGTGTACGCAGGCTCCCTTACCCAATTGAATATGACAATCCAACATCAATATGACATCAAAATCATTAATTGGTGTCATATTGGTGTTGAATTTACATCAGATGCCCACTGGGTACGCAAAACGAATCACTGAATTCATGTCAATGATCAAACTGTGCAAAATGTTGCAGAGGCTTAAAGTTTTTAAAAATCCAGTACGACACATTTATTAAAGTACATTTCTAGTTTATTTAGCATTTCAGTACAATGAATTTTTAGTCAGTCTTTCAGTTTTTTTATTTTTTTTATTTTGAGCATGTACAATTTTTTAAAATTAACTCATCTTAATTGACGATTATTGAAGTACAGTTTTTCATGTTGCTATATTTGAGATCAGCGTGCATAACGTTACAGTGCCTTGCAATATTAAATATGCATTTTTATTTACATACTGTATTTTAATGTCGGTCATGACGGTGATACTTGGCCAGCTGTGCACTTTTCGAGGCGGCGCTTGGTGTGTTGGAGAACCGCTGGCCTAATTGAATTTTACTGTTATTTGTCACCGGTTGCCGAGTTGTGGAGTCAAGACCTGGGTCTGGTCCCCTGGTTGCTCGCTGCCCATCGCTACTCAGGTACGGCTTAAAGGCCATTATCACTTTGCATTGTTATACGTCACAAAATAAAGCAGCTGTAGCCTGTAGTCATCTTGCTTGCATGGATACGTGGGTGTGAGTGCCTCTCAGGAGGGCTTCGGCGTTCCAGCACAACAAGCAGGACATTGCGACGAGAGTGTTTTCGCGTACCCTTGGGACGCGGCGAGTCTATGTGGAAGTGGTGGTTAGGAGGGGCCGTTTTATTTTTATTTTGAGTGTTTAATGTATTAAAAGTGGCCGGGGTAATGAATTATAATCTTTAATGCAAAAAACGATCGATACCTCAGAGGGAATAAATCTGCTTTTTACTGAGTGCGTCAAAGTCCCTTAATACACTCGGGGAGAGGAAGGAGGGAGGGTGCGGCGGGGCTGGGGTGCGGCGGATGGAGAGATGGATGGAGACGGGGTGAGGGAGGAAGAAGTTATAGATGCACAAGCTGACCTCATTGAGTAAAAGCCCGCTGAGAGCTGTGACGGTTTTGTGAAGAGGCGAGGTCACGGGGTTACTTGTTGTTTTCCCTCCGACCGTCCTTCTGCCTCCCCGAGCAAAATATCATTAATTGAATTTACCTTGCCACACCTCTATCAAAGACTCGCCTCGCTTGTCTCCTGCCCCCGAAAGTAGCGAAGACAACAAAGGATGAATTACAACTTTTTGATCAATCCGCAGTCAAGGCCCGGTGACGCGTGCTGACTTGCGAACAGAATCGAGAGCCGTTATCGTCATTGTACGGCGCGCATCCAAGGAAACGAGCCAGACTGCAAAGACACGCCCGACTTAACAAACATCCAGTGCGGCTCCGAGTATTTATGATGCCTAACCTGCTCAGTTAGCGGGCTAAGTGGCCCAAGTGAGGTTTTTGCTCAGCGGAGGCCCTTTAGTGAGACACGGTCATTAAAATGTGATGGCTCTGGAAAGGACTGGGGCTAAACGGGCAGAGGGGAAAAATGAGGACGACCAAAACATGGGGAAGTTGGCTTGGAAAAGTGATGTCGGCCAATCATGTTGCAGCCCTCCGGTTCTCATTAATGAAGGCAGCGGCGCCGCGTCTTCAGATCCGCACTGCGATGTCAACCGGGGCGCACATCCATCATTCATCCCTCTAGGAATCAAGAGGCAACAATGGCATCTAATCGCTCATTTTAGTTGTTGTTTTTTTAACTTCCTCGATTTACTTTCTCCCAGGCTTTTTCTTGAATGATTTCTCGCTCGTCGTCTTGCTTCAGCGAAGAGTGTTGGCTGAATAAACAAAGGTCAAAGTGAAAATTGATCATCTCCCTCCTCCTCCTCCTCCTCCTCCTCCTCACAACAGCCGGCGGTCGTGAGGAACTTCTTGACACACTGCTAGGAATTTTAAATTGGAATACGCAGCTTTTGCTGTACTGGTTGCCTCACGCACATAACACAGCTCAGCGTGACTGACAAAAGCAATAACTTTCCGCAGCTTTGTCCTTCCTCAGTAGAAGAAGACTTTGTTTGGAATGACGTCACCATGTCAACTTCATAATTGATGAGGTGGATTAGCAGTCCATTAGTCATTAGCTGATTGGCATTCTGGGTTGTGTTGTGAGCTCATCAGCTGTTCTCTTGTGTCTTCTACAAACAAATGCAAAGACCTTTAAGGAAAAGAAAAACAGTGAGGTCATCCATCAATCCATTTTGGAAAGCGTTTGTCCTCATTGAGGACCGGAGGTGAGCTCGCGTCTATCCCAGTTGACTTGGGGCCTGGTCGCCAGCGCAGGGCCGCAGAGGCTGAGCTGAGATTCAGACACAAAATCTCTTGACTGTGAAGTAGGTGTCATGGAAAACCTCTTAGAGTGGTATTTTGACTTACTAAGTTTAATTTGTTGCGTAAACAAGCTTTTAACTTAATGTATTTATACAGTGAAGCCTCGATTTAACGGACTAACTGGGGGGGGGGGACGGTCTGCCGTGAGAGCAGATTGTCCATTAAATTGAAGTATGTTTTTTCGCGGCCTAAAAACAACCTGAAATAGTACAAAATTATTGTTTTGTACTTTTTATTGTGGCCTAAAACTGTCCAGTACAGTACAAAATGATTGCAAATAGCCAAAGCAGCTTTATTTATACAGAACATTTCATACACAAAGATGCCTTGTGCCAAAAAAAAAACAAAAGCACATCACTTGAAAGCATTTACACACAAAACAGCTAAAGACATTCAAACACAAAGTCAAGAGAACAAATGCAGCTAACTAGAATTACTAAAACAACGTACATTGACACCACGCACATTTACAAACAAATCATTTGGTGACATTTAAAAACAAATTAAACTAAAAAGTATTTTATATATATAATTTAGTTTGTAGAGAGGGAAAGAGAGACATGTAGAGTACTACATACATGATGAGAGCTCACGCCCGTAAACAGCCATAAATATGAACAGGTAGATACGGTACAACATGCTCCTTTTTTGGAACTAGCAGACATTGGCAGCTACTGTACGAAGGGACTCTTTAAGTGGACTGGGGGACACGTCTTTCTGTCTATTAAATTCAAGAAGCGTTGTGCTCGTGTCTGGGACACCGTATCGTGCACGCTACTCCTACAAAGCTGTCAGGACAAAAAAACATGTCAGGGAATATGTCAGGTAGATGATGCACTGGATTGTTTTTGCCGTCTACACCGCGGTGGAAACCATCGCTGACCTTACGCTGGCACTGGCATTTCATTTGTACTATGAACTGTCTGTTAAATTGCGGTTCCGCTGTGTAATAAATCAGTTTTCCATCAATCAGTCCCATTAAAATGACTTCAAATGCCTTTAAATCCGTTTCAGCCCAAAAAACACCACAATGATTTTTGTTGCATTTTCAATAAGAAAAATAGCCTTGTAGCCTTGTATTGTATAAAACGTAATAAAAGAAATGTGTGTTTTGTAAAGTGACATTACTGTTGTGTGTAATGTAGTATTTATGAGTTGGATGTGTGCCTTTAAGGGGCGTGACCTGGGGAGTGAGTTCAGGAGTGTTTAAGCATCTGGCCATGAGCCGCGGCCGACTGCAGACCCTTCTTTCTTATCCTTTTTTGAGAGCTGTCTTCATCCCGCCGTGAGAAAACGAGGCTTCTTGAAAAATGTCTCTTTGGTAACTGCCCCCTCCCAGGTACAGCTCCATAATGACACAACCCCCCCCCCCCCCCCAGCCCCCACCCGCATCTGCCTGAGTGTCAGCTGTGCACTGGAACCACTTGGTGCAAGTGAGCCATTAGATCATTTAGCATTAGCCTGCTGACTGGCATTACAGTGAACAGCTAACAGCTAAAGTGAACCACATGTGAGACAGATGGCCCAGGTTTCTCCCCGTTTATCCAACTGCACGCTCGGTATATAAGATAAGAAAAGAGAGACGAAGAAGAAAATGTGTCTACTCCTTTCATGCCTGTCTGGACACATTTGAATCAAGCAGCACAACCTTTATTCGACATTTCACTTTCACAGATCTTCACTTCTCCTTGTTTCTGAGTTAATATTGCCCATTATGGGTAAGCGCACCTGCGCTCTAACAGGCTTCCGCTTTTTGCCTTGAAGTGAGCCAACTTGGAGCAGATCAATCAGCGGGAGCAGCCGGGACATTTGAGATAATCCTATAAAGGTTTATTGCGGACGAGATGACGCAGTGCAAGCGCGTCTTAAGTGCACTTGTCTACTCCACTTGAATGCTTTCACTGCTTGGCTATGCTACGAAACACTTGACGAAGACCAATATGCCGCTTTGAGCACTCAAGTTTCTTGTCCTCCCAACAATCACGATGAGCTTTTGTATGGAGGATTAGACATGAAAAGGAACTACAAAAAGCTTGGAAAACAATATACTTTCTACACCCTTATATTCTTAAATGTGTTCCATTAAAATCAAACGATTTTTGGGGGTCTATAATCACAAGGCCGTTCATTGGATGCTTCTACCGCCTACTGGCTGACTTCTTTTAGTTTGTGATTTGGCATGACAGCACTGCATTTTTCCTCTGCAAGTTAGCTAAAGAAGATAAGCAAAATATTAGGAACATCGATCACTATGATGCAGTACAGCTCTACATAATGTCAGATTTAGGCCTCTTTGGCACAATTAATCAATCGCAGGACACATGCAGACTAACCCACTTGCTAGGTAGCTGTAGATTTGGAACAAATTGGGTTGCTTTTACCCAGAGTTGGGTTCATTATTTTTGACCCGGCAGATTGGGTTGAAGACTGGATATAGGAAGGCTGAAGAGCCAAAGGACAGGTCAGTTGTGCACTGAAATTGAAGTCAATTTAATGTAACATGGAGTATTTGTTGAGTGCAAGTTAAAAAAAAAAAAAAAAGGTCATTAACTATTGTGTAATAAAGTCAATTACAATTCTCAAATGACTGTTTGACCTTCCTTCTTCTGCATGGTTGTACAGCAATGCAAAAATAAATACATTTCAAATGAACCCGACAGCTCATATATAATATTAATTGAAAAAAAGGATGACCATTTTTGATACAATTAATTGTAAGCTGTAAGTTCAGTTCGTTTCTTTTTTTTTTCTTTTTTTTAATTTATTTAAAGCATTTTTATTTTATTTCGTTTATTCGGATTTGCTTCTTCCTCTTCGAAAAATGTTGCTAATATAATTGCTGATAGTATTTTTTTTTTTTTTTTAACCACAGCTATACTGATATCCTGGAAATCAATTTCTCTGTAGCTTTAACTCATCAGAGTGGGTATTTTCTTTTCTGTATCTAATAACCCAGCAATGGCTTTGTCACTTTTGGACCCAGCGCCTGGATGACTGTCTCCCCCAATTTAGGTTACTTTTGACCCAGCAATTTTTCCGAGTGAAAGCATCTCACTCACATTTACGCCTATGTACAATTAAGAGTCTACAATAAACCTATCATGGATGTTTTTGGAATATGGGATGAAGTCGGAGTACGTGGAGAAAAGCCAAGCGAGCACAGGGTGAACATGCCAACTCCACACAGATCCAGAGCCCGGACTTGAACACTGAACTTCAAAACTGTGAAGCAGATGTTAAACTTGTCCACCGTGCTTCCTCCGCTGCAAACTACAACCGCAAGAAACAACAATTAAACATGTCGATCAATTGCCTTTCTGAAGGCAAAGTCTTGATATATTTACTGTAAATTGATGACAACTAAAACAGTTTTGCGGGGATCATCACTTCATTGGGTTTCCTCATACTTGTATTCAAAATACTGCGTATAATATTCACTTTATTTAAAACAGTAAACCTGACACTGTGATGCCTTAAACAATTGTAAGTGGAGTAAGTCCATGAGTCTTTTTCATGTGTCATTGCTGCAAAGTTGATCTGTAAAACAGAGAGAAAAAAAGCATAAATAATGCATCATCTCTGACTTCATCACCTGTTATAGCATTATCTTGTGTCCTCCTCTTCCTCCTCCTCCTCTTCCTCACCTCCGTTTGTCTCCTCCTCAGGGCTCTCCTGACTGCTTACTTTGGCCTCCGCTGCCTGCTGGGGTGCGCTTATTTCGCCGCTCTCGCTCTCCCACAGGACCGTGGAGGTGTTCTGACCGGAAAGCAGGCGGAGGCGAGGCGGGGTCTTCTGGTCGCCCGGACTGAAGGATTGAGAAACTCCGACGCCGCCTCTGGTCAAACCCCAACCGTGACGGGATCCCAGTTTCCGACGACCCCCGGAGCCTGAGCGTGGGACCAGACTAGTGGGAGAAGAAATCTCCGGCTCTGTGTGGACTGGAGCTTTTCTCGAGGGACATGGAGACCCTGGAGCACTGCAAGGATCTGCAAAATGTGAGGACAATTTTATGATGTATTTTATACATAATCAATGTCTATAATGCATAAAACATGTTGATCCTGGATGACCTGCAGTCAATGCATCTTATTCAGTTCTTCTTAAACATAGAATTCAATGATAAACTATAGGTTGGGGCACAGGTGTCAAACTCAAGGCGGGGGGGGGGGGGGGACATATATGATATACCTCATTAATTTATTTGACGTTTGACAGAATTTAAACTACTTCATATTTCTTGCCTGTTCTTTTCATTTCAGCACAAGTACCACAATTGCATTTTTTTAAAAACTGTGACTGTTTTAAAAGCCTGCTTATAGTAAATGGACAATAGTTTCCAATTTTGTATGACTATTGATTTTAAATTCAATGAGTTCATATGTTATTAACATAACATGATAACATAAAGTTGATCATTTAAAAAATCGCATCGGCAATTTTGTTTAACAGTAATTCCCAACCGATGTGTCTTGGCACATTTCTCTGCCATGAGAAGTGTTTCTTTCCAAAGGTTCGAATATTATTGATTTACTACAAAAACATGTTTCTTTCTTCATCTATCTCTGCCACCAGTAGTTTATGTATAGTATAGTGAGTATAGTGACAAACAATAATGAAATGCTTTTGACTGTCCTGTGTTTCCACTTTTTGTGACATTTTTGGTTTCTAGTGTACCATGAGATTTTCTCTTAAAGATGATGTCAACGCAAACACATTTTTTTGACGAATATGTTCTATGCAAGCCCACTAGTTGAAACAGGGCATTCTGATAAATATTGCGTTTGTGGAATAAGTGTTAATCCAATCGTTTTTGCTCAGATTCAGAAAACAGGTCAGCCGTGATTGGTCGATGTGGGCAGTTGTGATGTCATTTTCGACAGAAGACAAACTGGCCGCTCCCAAAGTTGGCTATAAACGAGTGCATTTTGCTGCTTAACTAATATGTTTCAACTACTGGGCCTGCTGGGAACATATTCTTGAAAAAAAATATGTTCGGGTTGACTTCCGTTTTAAGTAAATGATGTGCCTTTGCGCCATAAAGGTTGGGAAACACTACTGTATACTGTACTGTAATACTGTAATATGCTAATACATTTCCTATACTGTATATGGTTGTCATAATGGCCCTGAAGGGAAACCATAACTACAATGTGGTTTACATCCTTGGCCTAGGCCTTTGCCGTAATCTTATTAGGATATGTTACATTTCCATGCACCCAAACATTACACATGGTATGGATTTGCCGGAAAAGGGGCAACCGGTCTTACGAATATCAAACGCATGCATTTGTCACAACCAGGCTGCAATCTTGCAAATCCATATAGCAAGGCTGCGGTAAGCAGTCTTCGCCATTGTGTAAATCATGCCTTTGTTATTCGACCGTATGCAAAGACCGCTGGGTGATTTCCCATGATGCACTGAGCTGCTGTCGCCTCTCTTCCCTCTGCATATTTGCGCAAACATACCTCAGTATTGTATATTACTAACTCGGCTGCTGCTGCCACCATTATTGTTACTATTGCTATTATTATTAAAGAAGGTATCCAATTCATTTCAGTGGATAGGAAAAATAAACATTCTTTATTAAAACCATTTTATTTACAGTATATAATATGCTCTACATGTCTGGCATTGTTTTGAAATCACATTTCATTTTTGTGTCCTCCATGGAAATATGTAAGCCCCAAGGTATCAGTTGGGAGAAAGCATTATTTGCCCGTCACTAATAAACAAAGACGGTAACTTCCAAGTATACTTTCAGCATGATGGACCGCCATCGGATTCTGGTAGTTGCGTGTATCAGTGGTTAGATAAGTAGTTTCCAGATGCTCAGATTTGTTTTCAGTTTGCTACTTGGAAGTGGCCTCTCAGATCTTGCCCACCTCCATTCTCATTTTTGGAGGCAGTTCAAGGCCATGGTGTATCAGGAAACTATATAATACATAAATGGTCACAAGGAACGCATTTCATCAATAACCATTTCAAGCATATTTTTAGTTGTGCTAATATGTGTTCTTCAGCAGTGGAGAGCACTTGTTGAAATGTGGTTTCAAAACAATCTTAGTCATGCAGATCATATGAGTAAAAATTGGTTGCATAAAAAAGTTGATTTGTACTTATGTATATGAAAGTGAGCCTTTTTAACGATAATAATGCTCAGTTTTGATTTACAATGTCAGAGAGGCTGCACTTTATTACTGGAGTTGAATCCAATCAGCTGGGTCAAAATAATTAACCCAACCTTGGGGAAAATTAACCCAAACTGCTCAAAATTGAGTGGGTTAGGAAAACAACCCAACATTGTTTAATTTGTTGTAAGTTTCCCACTGACAACATTTTGGGAACCACCCCTGCAATCTACAAGAACAATGCTAACAATAATGATAAAGGTAATAATAATAATTAGTGCATGGTGTCAATCCAAAATAGTATTATTGACTTTGCAAGGGAACATTTTTTTGACATAGCTCTGATATTGGTTCCCATTGGACTGAGCAGTCGTACCTAATGAAGCGTCCTCTGAGTGTACACGTGTTTGAAAAATGCATTGAACACAATGCTTTCCTCCCGCTCGCTCTTCATCTTCAGTAGAAGCCCCCCAGAGTCCAGCTCTACTTAAGGAAGTTTCCCCCCTTCCTCTCAAGAGTTTCATTCTGCCACTAAGCAAAGTGCTCGCTCATAAGGGGATTGTTAATGAATGTGTGAAGTACAGTATTACTAAACCTGCGAAACATAAAAAAAATGCCCTTCTAAGCCCTACTAAGATTTTCCCACTTTATAATTAAAATGAGATTGCGCTGATTCCAAATAATTTGCATCTGGTTACCATGGAGGTGATTCAAGAGAGGCAGCTGCAGACTGACACGCAAAGCATAACAATAGTATTCATCCAATAATTAAAAATGAATGCAATTAATAAAATGATTTCTCTTTTGAATCACCCATGTTGGAGTTTTTGAAATGATTTTTGATGCATCAAAACAGCTCTGTGTCATTTAGCTTTTTACTCCCCTCCGACAATAGAATGTGTAATCGTTGTAAGGGGAACTATGATGCATTGCCTTTTGAAAGCGCTGCATTGATTCATATAAGAAGTCAATTGTACCCACGGTTGAGAAGGTAAAGATTAAAGCATTAGAAGCTAATAATAAATTGAACATTGATCTCAGCGGAGGTTTATTTATACAAAGACCGAAGCGTCTCAGCTTATCAAAGACAGACTTAACCGCCGCTATTAGAGCCTTAAGGGACCCTCTTTGCTCATTGCGTTAATTGCCAGGTTTGGACCGAGGCCATTTCGGATAAAGTTGATCACGCTATTATTCTTACGGGCAGGAGAGCTCTCACTGTGACTAAGAGCAAACAACATTCTTTTGATGCAGAAATTAAAAAAAATCTCAGGAGAGGGAAGCGTAAGAAGTTCAACTGTGGCCATCTAAGAACATTTTATGGGCCACGCCTCCGAATCGGTGCCACTTGCGTCCTGAGGGAATAAAATGCATCAATGCAAGAAAAATTAACTCTGTAATGCATTAAGAAAAAAAAAAAAATATATATATATATATATATATATATATATATATATATATATATATATATATATATATATATATATATATATAAGCCTTAACTTTGCGCATTGGTGGAGTTTTCTCTGTTGGTATTTTTGTAGATTGGTGCACTTAGAAAATTGGCGTTTGCGCCGCTGTGGGAGTGAACACAGCCAAATTGATTACCGGACATTGGAAGCAGCTGCCCTTATTCCCTAAAGCCCCGGTGCCATTGATGACGCTGTTCTCCGCTCACTAAGCACCGTCGGCATAGCTGCTTAAAGTTGCATGGATCACGTGTGTGGGACTATGTGACCATTCAAGATGGCAACCTCTGGGTCAAATTCAAGTGATCTCGAAGCCAAAGAAATATTGTTGTATGTTTTACTACTACGCAGAAAAAAAAAAGACGACCGAGGGCTGCTTCTCGTGAAATATGGTGAAAGTAATCTTGCGAAAGTGCAGAGTGCATAAAGAGAAGAATGAAGTGCCGCGAATGCTTGCCCCTCCCTTTGCAGCAAAAAGGCGACCACGCGAGGGAAGGATTTAAGGAGAAAGGGTTCGGTTTAGGGTGCTGAGCTGACTTGCTAGTCATGAGGTGATGTCTATGCATGCCTGTGGCCTCGCTTGATGGGGGCGAGCGTGTTAGAATATCCTTGCAAAAGCCAGACAGAGCGCTGGGGTGCGCGGCCCTCACCACGCTGAGGTGTGTCCGATGTGAATTGGGCTCTGTCGGCCAGGTTCTCCACACTGCCAGCGGCCGTGACCAGGCCGCGTCCCTCTCGCGCTCCTCCGCGGGGTTTGATGAGCTTCTTCATCCGGTCTGCAATCCAGTTCGATTTCCTTCGAGGAAAACAGAATGCACAGTGAAGGCCTAATATGATGGTTCACATAATTCAGTGGGCAGCATGAAAATGTGTTCAGGGTGAAAGTAAATGCTCCTTACATACTACATGGTTCGCTTTGTGTTTTGAGTGTGTGTGTGTGTGTGTATATTTCAACCAGTGTCACAGATGGAATCGTGTGTGACTATTATTGAAGTACTTGGCCTTCCAAGGCGAATGTTGCACGCTGGGCTCCAGAACTCTGTACTGGTCCATAATCTTCTCAACCAACTTCTGCTTCTCCCGACGGAGCTCGCTCAGCTTCTCTCTGAAGCGGAACACAAAGATCACCGCACCATTTCATACATTTATTGACAAGATTCTACCAATAACATCAATCAAATGACTTTCTCGGAGCTGTTTTTAAGCCAGGAGAACACAATAAAAGTCGGCTTAGTGCTGCTGATCAAGGTTTCAGGCACAGACGGAGCAGAAGAGAAAAAGGCTGAAAAATAGCCTGCAACTGCAGACCTGCCTTGGATGATAAACGGCTCAGGATGAAAATAAAATAGTGAAGCAAAAAGTCGCCGACACTCTGGGCTGGCTGTAAGTTGTCGACGCTCGACTGTGGGCGGAGAAGTTCAGCCATGTTAAGAGAGGTCAACAGGGTTCAGCGCTGGAAAATGGAACGTAAAGTTTAGTATCAAGGCCCGTTTTTTTTGTGTTCTAGCGGTGCGGCTCTTTTGTGAGGAATGTCAGACGCTTGGAACCTAAGTGGGAGTTCACATTTATAGACTCTTATTTTTCCCAGAAGATTTAGCACACTGCTGGTCGGCTACTTACATTTGTATTTTTTCGAAGAAAAAAAAAAAAATCACTTTTTCCAACTGGTCTCCAGTGATTTGGGGACAAAATATCCCCAAAGTACTCAATAGACTGAAAATTGTGTTCTTTCCTGAATTTACACATATGTGCACTGCTACAAAAGCATTTCAATGGTGAAGTAAATTCCTTCGTTTTTTTTCTGTAGACTGAGAACTTTTTCTAGACTTACATCTGGATCGAATAACTTTTTTTTGGCTTACATCTTGGTCTGACACATCACCTAGACAAGAGCACTATTTGTAAAGATAACTAAATGACTCTAAAAACAGTTGGGTCAAAAAGTGACTGACCAAACTAAAGTTACTCATTTAACCCAATAAGTTGGGTCAAATGAATAACCCACAAACAACCCCAAAAAATTGGGTTGTTTTGTCGGTTATTCATCCCAAAAAGTTGTATCAGTCCCATTTTGAATCAGTTTGGGTTATTTTTGACCCAACAGTTTTTAGAGTGTATGAGCACACCAAAGACACACAAAACACTTGTATCTAAAATCACCATTCCCCATTAAAGTGAATGGAAATGCCAATAATCCATTCTTTTTTGTAATAACCAAATTTTTGATGCTGATTTAAAAAATGTCTTAAACTTTTTTTCTACCACATCAGGCTTTTGACATATTTACATTTTTTGTTTTTTAGTTTGACCTGACAAAGCTTGTGTGGTACAGATTTTGCTAGAAGCTAAACCTAAATTTATAAATTACTGAATATATCACCTTTTGATGTTATTATTAATATTGTTATCATTATTTTGAAATCCTGATGAGCTTCAGAAAAAACCAGGGTAGATTCGGAATCAGCGCCACAAAAACTAGAACATTTGACTTGTATCTCTGACTAAAAAACTTATTTAAAATGTGTTGACAAGTTTAATTAAACAGTTTGTGTATCAAAGATAATTATTTGCGACTCCCTCTGGTATCTGCAACTTGGCCACTAGGAGCAGCGTAATGCAAGCATAAAGAAGAGTTTGACAATTACTATAAGTGACTCCATTTTTTCAATTAGTCATTTTTCGCAGAGGATAAAGAATATATGCGTGTCTTTCTTCGTGTGTTGTTGCACCGTTCGTGTTCAAATAACTACTACCTAAAGTTCAGTAACGCTGCCAGATACATTAGATGCTATTCCTTAGCCCATCTATGGCTTAGGGTGTTAGCATTAACTGTTCATAATTGTTCACTACCTGCCAAACTGCTGCTTGTTGCGAAATGATTTGAGTTGACTTCATTACCACACTACAATGCTTGAATCTCAGATTTCTGATCGCAAGTCAAAGCAAAAAAACTTGTAAGTTGGGTCACGTGTACTTTATCTCAAGGCAAAAAATGCTATCTCTATCTATAAATAATGTTGTCTATAAATAAAGTTTTCTATCAGATGATGATGAAAATTCTTTATGAATGTGGGATAAACCCCTTGAGATGCCACAAGATCTGTATATGTCTATAAAAACGTGATCTGTCATCTTTTTAAATTAAAACGCTTATGTTTTCAATCTGCAGCACAAATAAAGGAATTGGCCTTGCTGTTGCAATACTTTCAGAGGGAAGTGTGTTTTCACAAGAAAGCAAATCATCATGCAATTCCGTTTTGATAATGGAACTGTTTTTGCCCCTTTTTCTTATTTTTGAGAGATTAATTTGTCATCTGTGCGGTTGAATATTGAATGTATTTCTGCGGATGATTGCTATTAAATTGCTTTTCTAATAACAGATGTCACGGGTGCACGGGGTTCTCTTCTAAAGTAAACATGACCGTTGGCTACTTCATCCATCCATTCAACTGGGTCCAAACCAAAAGCTGTGTCAAATGGGTTTTCTTCACACAAGAAAAGAAAACAATCAACAGTTTTGATTGACACTCTTGGGGACATTTTAACAATGTGTTTATTATGATTTTGATTATAGTTTATTACTAGTGTGAAGTCGTGTACTGCAGAGGCTTGCAGTCGTATTTCGTTGGCAACATAAAGAACAACATTCAGTCTGAATAAAAATAACCACTGCTGGAAAGAAATTGGGAGGGCAATGATGTCATTTCGGGAGCAATGTGACTCATTAGTCTTAAAGAGTGAAGCAGCCCTGCATGATTGCTATTAGTTCTGGATAATCTGCAACCAGTCTATTTAACATTTAAAAGCACCAATGCTGGGGGCTGTTGGACTGTGAAACGGTTTCCTCACACACACAGACCTGCGCACGTGTCGTCTGTGCCACATATGAACACACATGCGCGCACACCCCCACCTAGAGTCAAACATCCCCACACAACACGTTATGTACTATTTGCTCCTGCTTGTAGCTTTAATTCTATCAATCTTGTTAAGAAGCCCAGCAGCCCATGTAACAAGACCTGATTTACTCTTCAATCCACTTGATCCTCTCTTGTCAGCTCTGTGTGTGTGTGTGTGTGCGTGTGCTTGTCTGTGTGGGTGTGCGTGTACTTACTGATATTCTTTCTGCTGCGTATAGTGCAGGTCACGGCGCTCCAGGCTTTGCTCCAGTAGGGCCCGGTTCTCCCTCAGCAGACTGCGGTTCTGCTCGGCTAAATTGTGATTCTCCTCCTCCATGTTCGCCTTTAGCTGCGTAAGAAGCTGCACGCACACGCGCACACACACACACACACACATACGAGGAAGACCAGAACACACTGACTCTTCAAAAATATACATTATATTTCATCAAATAGGAGCCTCTGTTCTTAAAGACACCATGACGTCAATTCTCTCAAGCGGCTTCTAAAGAATTTTATAGTTTTTATGCTCACCTAAAAAAATATTCAAATTCATTCAAACCTACTCTAAATGTAGTTGAACACACAAACAAATTGCAAGCATAAAATTTTGATTTTTAAAACCCGGTTTCTTTTCTCGGGCTTCTGATCAGACCTGAAATTTTCGGCTCTGTTCCGGTGTCAATTGTATATGGTGTTTTATGTCAATTTATTGCCTTCATTATTTATATTTATATATTATTTATGGCTATATTTATTAATACATGTGTCACAGCCTTTTATTGTTTTTGTTCTATTTATTGTATTGTTTGTAAAGTGCTTTGTTACCGCTCTAGCTGTTATGAAATGCGCTATCTAAATAAAATTGTATTGTATTGTCTGTATACATGCGTGCATTTTTAAGAGGGCGGGCCTACCGGGTTGATGTGCGAGTGTCTGGGGGTGAGCTGTGTCTGACAACAGCTCTTAATTGAGTTTGCTCATTGCCTTTCTTTTTACGATTCTCCGCTTTTAATAAATAGCTGAAAAGTGCTTTGGCAACTGTTGCTGTAATGCAAGAACATTACAGTCACTAAGTATTCTGTAAAAACTGAAAACAGGAGGCGCAAATGATGTGTTCCGGCACATTGTACCATATTTCCTCAAATAGGGGTCTCTGCTATAATAAACCCCATGACGTCATATTCATCTAGTCTTTTCAATGACTAGTGCCTTCATGTGCTGTGGGAGACATCTATTTCACAACATACACTGCAGATATGGCATCTGTAAAGCTGAGTTGGGAGTTTAATAGGATAGTGCAGCTGTTTGCATTCAGCCAATCAGTCATACTAACTGGAATAGAGCGTGCCTCGTTGTTGGGAGAGGAATTGGACAGAAAGCTTTTAAAGTGGATTTATTCGATGCGGGATAAACACCAAAGCGTTCAAATAGAGCAACCTAGATCTACCCTTTAGTGAGTGACGGATGCTGTAATGTGTTGTTGAATATCAGGCATATCCCAAATGTTTCCATTGAAGACATGAGGAAAATTGTGGAAGAGGAGGACCACTTCATCGATTGTTTGTGAAACATGCTATAGGCAAACCCAATATACTAGAAATCAATCAGTATATACAAAGCAGTTAAATGTATGAAGACAAAAAGGCATTTGCTTTATTATATGGGTGACAAGGTAAAGGGTTATCGCATTTGTGTGAGTCCTTGTGTCCTTCAAAATGTATTTTCTTATTTTCTTTTTTATTTTAATTGAAAAATATGTGAAAGTTTGCATCATATTTTTTTTTCTGAATAAAAATAGCCAATCTATTGTAACAAAAAATGCAAAAAATGTTAAAAAAGTAGTGTGATATCTTGCAGCATTCTTTAACAGTTAAATTAAATTAAAAATTGTGACAATTTTTATGTAATTTTTCAAATTATTAAAACTAAAACATTACATAACGTTTTTATTTTTAATTTAACAAGATATGTGATATCTTGTATCATTTAAATTTATTTTTCATCAATATAGCCAATATTTGTAACATTCCCCTTTTAAAAATGTTAAAAAGTAGTGTGATATCTTGTAATCCTATTTTATTTTTTTACATCTATAATACAAAAACGTGTATTTGTAAAAATCATTTAAAGAATACAATACATTTTTTTTAACTTTCTCATAACATTCAGATGCAGGTCATGCATTTTTTTTTTTAATTAGATTACACTTCAGGCTAATACAAAATGTGCAGTTGGCCGGGCATAATCATAGAGAACAGCTAATACAAGACATTATATTTTAAAAGTCTTGTTTATTTGTGTAGCGACTAGAGAAACATTAGAAAGAAAACATGTATTGTTTTATCACTTAACAAAATTGATGTGTATATTGTGAGACTTTACTCCTGATAAAAGCCTGGTAGTCTCTATAGATAAACACTCCCAGCCACTATATGAAAAACATATAGTCCATCCATTCATACAGTATATAGGGTATGTTTACACAACAATAACCTCGAAATGAAAAATGTAAGGTCAGTTGTTTTCTGCAACTGAGCTTTCACACCACGTTTTAATAGACAATAAATGACCTCTTTCAAAAAAATCCTTCTATTAATTTTAGATGACAAATAACCTCCCCTTGCTCGAGAGCAATCTTATTGTCTTAGGACGCCGATTTTCTCGTTCACACTTCTCCTCTCACAGTTAGCAGCAGCACTGCAGCAAGTTGATTGTGAGTTTTGACACGCTCCAAACGTTGCATTAAAAGCACCGTTCCATTCGCATTCTGCCACTATTTATTGGCTTTTCTGTCACGCGTTATGGAAACGTAGAAAAGAAGGGAAAAAGCGATGAAAGGAATAAGTCAATGGATATAGAGAATGACAAGCTGCTTGCTACCTGGCACTGGGAGGCCACTTGAATTGATTAATACCAAAGCTAATTTGTCGAGTTTGACAAGCCAAGTGTGCCTCATCGGTCAGTTTGAATAATTCGGAAAAACATGCCCGATCCTGGCATAGTTTTTGGTGTTTCTTGTCTATTAGCACACCAAATGTTCTTCATTAGAGGAGCGGGTTGAGGCAGCCAATCAAAACATCTCCCGCTTGGCCCCTTTATGGAAAGTCAATTTGTACGTCTGTAATCCCACAAGCAACTTCAGACTTGAGTGCGCGAGGAGCATTTTCAAACCATAGCCCTCGTTTGACAGCCTTACATAGAAGATTAAAGCTGATTTGAAGTTAGCTCTACAAATCACTTTTTTCCTCATGTGTCAAAGCAGACGTCAGCTTCCATCAGGTGTGAGGAAAGTCTGCTCTGATAAGATGCTAACGACTCCACCCTGACCACGGCTATGTAAAACAGCCTCTAAAACCTGCCATAAATTTCTAATATGTTTGGTTTGATAGCCCAATAATGCTTCAAATAAATTAGCTTTATTATTCCAAGAGTGTAACGTTTCCAAGTATCTCCACCGTGAAGCATTAAATCCTTCTTTGCATGCAAATGTTCAGTCGGCAACTGCAATATTAAACACCCGAGTGCGGCTGCAGGTTTGAAGGTGTGTTCCTCTCTTTACTACACTTGTGAGTTCTGTGGGTTTTATGGAGAGCAAATACAGGAGCTCGCACATGAAATGGTTGTTTTAGTTAAGACTGGAATTGAGCGGTGAAGTAGCAGTAAGGGCTAAGTGGGTGTACTGCTCCGGGGCTCCCCCTACAGTTGTGAAGTTTAATTTACCTCGGTGGTCAATATAAATCGACGGCGGTCCCACAACATCGGTCTTGTTTACAAGCAGACATGTTATGTATTGTAGAGCCGTTTGCTACTCAACAGCTCTAGAAAAAGATGCCTTTTAATTATTTTCTGGCTTGTGTAATGGCACTCCCCACAGAGGGTACAATTAGCGTTTCGTGCATGAATAATTCACTTGATAGCAAAGTTATAAGTCTGTTGGATATCTAATATGTTTATTATGGTGGTTGTGTTTTGCACCGGAAAGCAGAGCATCATTAGTCACTTTGTTTGTTAGTGAGGATTATGTAAAAACGGATAACCTATTTTCATAAAACTTCAAAACTTTATAGAGGACTGGACTTTTTGCGGTTACAGTACGTTGCTGTTGGTCATGTAGTGGTTAATAAAGCTGAATTTGCTTAGTTAAGTCTTGTTGACTGGCGAACGGTCTGGGGTGCTGTGCACACACGAACACCCGGTCAATTACCCGAGTTAACATGCGTGGCTGACTGCATCATCCACAAGGCTCAGTTCACCTGTATAAATGCCATTTGCGCGCGCCAATGTCATGCACGGACCCTAGCGAGTCTCTTTCTGCTTCCGCAATCTCAAGCATGTTTGTGCTTCAACCGCACTGATTTCAATGGATTGGCAGGGAGTTGGCTGCTTTCCATCCCACAACGGCACAAACGAATGCTCTAGATGGCCCAATGAATAGCATAAGTGCCGTGTTGTTATATTTCTTTAACTCATTCACTGCTAGACATTTTCAGACCCTCTTTTACCCTAACGTTTGAAAAAAATTGAAACAAATATAAATAAATTCTTGGGAATAAATGACTGGACTGTAAAAAGACAAATAAATACGTCAATGGCAGTGAATGAGTTAAGCAATGGGTATTTGAACACAAAGGGTGGAGCGGCACATAGACGCACTGCACATAGACGGATAACATAACAATACTCACATAGATATTCTTTATCCTCTGTGAAGGATGACTGATAATAGTGTATCCGTATGTCTGTATTATACTGAAAATGTCCATTGAACTGAAGTTAAAAATGAGACATTGAATTCAATTGTCAAATATCATTACTGTATGTTTTTATAAAGTATAATATTATAGAGTGCTATTTTACTTATTGCAAATCATATTGCAATATCTATTGTTTTTTTGTTTTGTTTTTTTGTGGTGGCTGCAAGGGATTAATGGCATGGCAGAACAAATTAAGCTAGTATCTCAAGGAGGCACCACTGTAGCACTATACAGTACAGTGTACTGTCACAACACTCAACTGTGGGGCAACTATGTATACTGTATGTAACAATGAGATAAGATAATTATATATTGGAATAGTTTTCACAGTGTAAACAGCCCTCTGGGGGAAAGCAAACTGATGATGGGCCTGAGGCGAAAATTTGTTTGACACCTCTGGCATAGATACAGTAAATGATCACAAATATATTATTTTTGGTTAAAAAAAAAAATACATTTCACAACAATTGAGTCAAATTAAATCATTTCCCACAGGTGAGCTCTGGCTGTGAATCTATGGATAGAAAATTAATGAATTGGGCCCAAGTAGTGACTGACCAGATCCAACAGATGAAGCTAGTGTGTAAAAATTCAGCTGTTTTAGCCAAAGGCATCCATTTTGTGCTGGAGTGGAACATCAATCACATTTTTTGCATTGTTCACCTCTGGTGGAGGTCTGTTTTTCCAATTATCTTAGTACTGCTGGTGAAAGGATGCACACACAGGTGTAGGGTTGATACCTGAAATTGGCTGGTTAGGCGAGCGTTGCTGAGGTCCAAACTTTGGTTGGCTTCCCTCAGGGTGCTGAGCTCCCCCTCCAGGCGAGTCCTCTCCAGCAGGGAGGCGCTCAGCTCCCCCCTCAACAAGGAGCCCTGAGCCAGCAGCTCTGCCTGGTACACTACCAATTCTTTCTGCTGGGCCTGGAGCCTGAACACAAATGCAGATGCACACACTAAAAACATACAAAGATACACACACATCAGGGCTTTACTCATTGCTCATGTCCTGCAGAGTGCTTTGGATCATGTGCTCTCAAAATTAACCCATTATTATATTACAAAGCATAATGAGTCACACACAAACTTATAAAACTATGGAGAAAATACATTTGATATCACTTCAAAAATGATTTAATATCATCTCCAAAAAAAAAAGGCATGGTCTTTCTTGTTAAAAGAACCCAACACAACACGTCAGCCGGTACTTGACCCAGTTCAGGACGACTAGAGGGACGGATGAAAACCCACTTCAGTCCTTGCTTAGTCCTTTTTAAAGGATTTCTCGTCATCCGTCAGTCCACAAAATGGCAATCTGTCCGGGACGGACGGACGGACGGACCCTTCCGTCCCTAGAACGGAATGCCCATCCCTACTCATGAGAATTGAATTGAGTGTAAAGAATTAGACAGTTTATGCATCATGATTACTTCATTTCATGCTCCTTCTGCTTTGCCAACTTGGCCACCAGGGGGCAGTGTAATACTGACATGCAGACACAAATGAAGAAGACTTTCACAATTACTGTAAGGGACTCGGTAAATGAAGTAATTTTAGTCATATTTTTATATTACTTTTACATGTGTTGCTGCACTTTTTGTGTTCAACTATCCATACTTAAACACCTCGACACTGATGCTCCACGTTAGCCCGTTTATGGTGTTTTCCAATGTGTTGGCATTAAGCTAGCGGCAAAGGCAAACTAATGTGGTTGTTTTCAACACACGCGCATAGTTCGTACCCAGTGTGTGCATCTCATGACTTAATCTGTTGTATGCGGGGCAACAGTTGGATACACTGGTTATACTCCTTCTGCCATGCAGTGGAACAGAATTTAATTGTTTTGCATGTCACTATACGTCACTGGCATGGATAAATTAACAAAGCAGTATACAGTACCTGATGATCTGGCGCAGTGGTTGGGAGTTACTGCTTTAGAAAATGGATGGGTGGACAATCTAAAGTCTCTATCATTGATTAGGAAAATGGATGCTGATTAACGAGTCTAAGGGGCACATTTGAAACTGCAGACCAGCTATTAGCTAAATAGCACTCCCAACCACAACACGAGGACATCGTTCTCCAGTTTGGCAGCCTATCATTACAAAGGCGTCATTAATCAGTCCTGTCAATATGATGGTGACAACTCATAATGGGATGTCATGAAACGGGTGCCCTCAAGTTGAAATTGAAAGTTACTTGTACAATACATGAGCATCCAAACACATTTTTCTGATCTGCTGTCCTTTCCTGTTGTCGCCGGCTTTGTTTTTCCTCGCTTCCGCTGTTTAGCGCCAACGTCAATGAGCAATACACACTGTATTGCATTTGCATTGAACCCACCTCCTGTTTTGTATCCTCGGATCCATAGTAAAGCAATAATGTCAAGACTTTGAATGTGAGAGTTCATGAGGCAGGGGAGCTGAATGCCGACTCGTTGTCTAAGTATTCGTCACCTTTCGCTGTCTTCTTTCAGCCTCTCCAACTCCCGTTCTTGCTCCAATCGACTCTGGGCTTCTGCTTCCATTTCCTCTCTCTCCATTTTCATCTCTCGCTCTCTCTCTTCCAGCTGGCTTTTAGCGTCCACCAGCTCTTTGTAGCTACACAACACACACATATGCATATACAACCACAGTTTGGCAGAAAAAGCAATTGCACGTGAATATACGGAAAAATGTCCCGAAGCCAAAATGCTAAAGAAAATGAAATGAACATGGGCTAATGCATCAGAGCATATCATAGCAATGGCAAAGGGATAAAGATGACATCAACTTGATTGGATACTGGAAACAGCTGATCTGAAGTGATGCCGTGATATCGCTGCGTCAGTGGAAATATAAGTGTGCCGACTGAGAAAAGTAATAACTCAGGTCTGTTGCTCAAGAAAACAAAGCCAAATCAAACTGAGCGAGAATTTTTTTTGACGCACAATACCATTGGTGCGAATGCTTGTCGCTCAGCATTTAGACGATTTTTTTTAATGCACGATAATGTACTAGCAAAGGTTTGAGTGCTTGGCTCTCAGAATGGACACAGTTAACGTTTTTTATGCACAATAGTGTGTGTGAATGTTTGTCTCTCGGCATTCACAGGACATTTTATGGGCAGTTGCAATGGGGTGAATGATGTCTGAGCAATTGTCAGCATTCACATGGTATGTTTTTGATCTACAATAGCAATGGGGTTAATGATTGTCTCTCAGCATTTACAGTACATGCACAATAGCAAAGGTGTGAGTGCATTCACAAAATAAATTGTTAATGCACAATAGTAGTGGCATGACCGATTCTTTCAACATTTATTTTACATGTGATGTACAATAGCAGGAGTGTTAATGTTTGCCTCTCAGCATTTACACACAACACAATTCGAGCACTTGTCTTTCAGCAGTCACAAAATATATTTTGGACTCACAGTAGCAGTGCTGTGGATGATTGCTTTTCGGCATTTAGTAAGTTTTGATGCATAACAGAAGTGGTGAGTGTGAATAACTGTCTCCGCATTTAGAAGCACAGTCAGCAGTAGTGTGAGCACTTGTCTCTCAGCACTCTAAATAAGTTGCTAATGCATAATGGCAGTGAAATGAATGATTGTCTCTCAGCATTTACATAGGAATATTTTGATGCATACTAGCTAAATGTTTGTCCCTCAGAATTCACATGCACAATAACTGCTTTAGTTTGAGCACTTATCTATCAACAGTCACAATATATATACAGTATATTTAACTCGTAAAAGTCGTGGTATGAATGATTGCTTCTCAGCATTTACACGCTAGGTTTTTGATGCATAACAGTAGCGGTGTGAATGTCTCTCGGCCATTCACAAATACAATAACAGCAGTAGTGTGAGTGCTTGTCTCAGCATTTACAAAATAAATTGGCAATGGACAGTAGCGGGGGTGTGAATGATTCTCAGCATTTTCATGGTTGATGTGATGCATAATAGCAGTTGTTTGAATGTTTGTCTCTCAGCATTCACACGCACAATAATAGCAGTAATATGTGTTGTGCAAATGGTCATTTATTTTTGGGCGCACAACGGTATTTGCGTGCTCGGCTGTAAGCATTCACACCACCATACATTTATTGCAGACGACTGTCTCGGTGCATTAAAGAATGCTTGTGTCTCAGCACTCCCAGCAGATGTAGTCTGCATGTGTATACCTGGCCTCTAGCTCTCTGTGTTGTGCCTCCAGACTGCGGCTGTTGCTCCGTAAGCGCGAGTGTTTGTCTAGAAGTTCCTCCAGCTCTGTCTCCTGTCGCTGCTGCAGCGCCGTCAAACGCTCGTGGTCCCGCCTGAGGGTCTCCGCCCTGGCAGTCGACTCCTCCCGCTCTCGTGCCCACACTTTTGACTCCGCCTCTAGTGCCGCGCACCGGGCCTCGCTCTCGCTGTGACGTGCCAGCGCCGCTGCTTGATGGGAGTTTACAGTTGCTTGTTCCACCTGTTTGTGTAAATTGACGGAATATGGAGGAGTCATAAAATCAGAAGCACTGGTGTACATTTACCGCATAAATTCTAATATTTGTACCATGGAACTGGTGCGTGAAAAAAGACAATTAAATAGACAGAAAAAAATGGGCTTAATCCGACTATTTTAAGTAAGTTTCCCATCCATCGTTTATCGCCTACAAAATGGGCGTCTGTCATAGGGAGATAGGCGGACCGGTCCGTCACAGCTCTGATTGTACAACACACACAACAAATATGATGATTATTAACAGAGCGGAAACGCTAACAAAAGCCAGTTTAAAATGATGGTCGAACCGGCCTATAGGCGATTTCTATTTAGTCCGGCCGGACAAAATGATGGATAAATAGACAGCGGAAGGGTACCCCGGTTGTAGGGGGAAGGTGAGATAAACGTGCTCCAAATTTTGAGTAAAATGCCCAGCTCTGTGTACAATATCATGTTTAAATGCTTTTGTGATGTTCCTAAATGTTGGGTCTAAATTGCACGTGGCACAGTTGTGTGCTGTCATGTCGTATTTTTGGATATTATTGATGCTTTCTGTAATTGTGATGTGATAGTGGTGGCATAAATCGGTGCAGAATGGCCTTCCCCTCTAGTAGTATGTCAATGGAGCATACACTGACAATGACAGACTGCAAATGGGTATCAATGACCCTGGATTTTGAGAGTCCTACAAAGCTAATTATAAGTGCTGTTACCGTGAGAATTTTTAACTAAAACTCCTCATCTGAAGAGCCATAAAGTGTGTTTGTACACGAAATCTGAAGCACTGTACTACTCGCTGCGGGCCAATTACAGAAGACGGCACCAGTTTGTTGCAGCAAGGTAAACTAGTGGTTACTAGTTGGGCTTGAATCTTAGCGGCGGCCTTCCTCCCATCCGCAAAACATGCATGATAGGTTCATTGAAGACTCGAAATTGTCCATTGGTGTAAATGTGAATCGTTTAAGAAGTACTATAAAAGAACAAAAAGGGTGATTTTCAGCATATGTCTGTATGAGTAGTTGCTAGAAGGATCGTGTTTGTGCACATGTCTCCTAACAGCCTGTGTGTTTGTAGCATGTTCGATAAATGTGTCAACGTTAAAGTTCCCCTCTAGGGGGCTAATAAAGGGCTCTCCTGTTTTATTAAAGCACATTGGGGCGGCCGACCCAGCCGTGTCCTGAATCATGCCTTAGTTATATGTTGCGCCATAGACCCAGACTGCCTGAGGGATTTCCCACAGCATCCTCTCAATCTCTATCTGTTCACATCCATAATGGTGTTTGTGTGCGCTACTAATTTGTTTTTCTTTCTCCCCTCTGAAGGCTGCTCATGCCCTTAAGGCGGCAGTCAACAACGCTACATCCCCTATTTTTTTTTAATGATGGTACTCGTAGTAATACCAGTAGTCCTAGTAATTTAAGGTTCTTATGAAGTGACTTAATTTTGCAAATGTGCAGCTTTGAATTGCTAACAATAAATACTTAGTCCATCCAAGCATCTATTTTCTATGGTGCCTGTTATGGACAATAGACAGTCTTGAGTGAACCTAAAATGCCTGTTTTTTAATGTGGAAGGAAGTCAGATTAAGCGGAGAAACCCCACAAAAGCACAGGGGAAAATAAACTCCACAAGAGCCGAGACAAGAGTCAAACACAGAATTTATAACAGTGAAGCAGATGTGCTAACCACCATGCTCCTCCCATTGCTTCACATTACCTTTAAATTCTCCCTATACAGTATTAGCATTTGCTACTATTACAGCAATGATTCTCAATGCCAGTGGTTCATGGGATTCCTCTTGTGGTATGTAAAAGAATCACTGCCTAAGTACAGATTAGTTGTATTTAACTTTTTAGTACAATACATGCCTTTAATTTTTTAAAGAAATGTTTATTCTTAAGCTTTCATTTCAGTAAGTTGTTTATTTGACTTTTACTTGCAATACATTGACATTGAATCATTACCTTTAGTCCAAAGCACGTTAATGTTCAAACTGTGGTTTACTATAATATAAAATATACTTTTCAGGTAGAGAACCATGTCCAGATTTACACTATGGGAAAAAACTAGAAAACATTTAAAAACAAGACTATAAGCTGTCATTTGCATGGCACTGTTGCTTTGTATTGTACCTTTATTGTGAAAATCCTAAACTTGTAATCAAACATTCTACAAAAACAAACCAACCACATTCACAAACATCTGCCAAAAGTCGTTTTTTTTTTTTTTGGTGTTTTTTTTTTGGGGGGGGGGGGCTTTGGGGGCCTTGTGCTTGATACATTCCTAATCCTGCTACATCTGAAAAGTGTGTCTTTAAATTTAACAAGTGGCTCTACACAGTATTGTTATTTCTTCATTTTTGCAGTTGTATTGAATCTCCCAAAGTATAACCTTGGAGAACCGCCGACTAATACGAGACTGAAATACGAGGCATCCCTTCTGCCCTGCGTGTTCTGTCACCTGTAGCTGAGTGTTGAGCGTCTGCAGTCGGGAACACGAGTCCTGCAGGCTGAGCGAGTGTCGGCGTAGCGCCTCCAGCTGCTCCCTCAGGTGCTCACACGTCTCCTGGGACTGAGACAGACGCGACAACAAAGCCTCCTGTCCTGCAAGCGCCACGGCCTTCTGAGGTAGATGTGATCAGAGTGAGGAAACAAAGACAGCACAGGCGGTAAATGTTTCATCCTCCTACAGCATGTACACATTGTCTTTTCTCGGTGCCGTCTTCTTGCCGCACACCTACAAAAATATATTATTTGAGCTTCCGCTACATGTGCAGATGACCCTGCAGAGTGTTTAAAACTGGAATCGAGGTTAGTTTGCATTGCGAATGCATTACGTAATATGATTCCCGCAGTCTGCATCTGTTTCAAAGTTATGCACTTATAGAGCTGCACAAAAATCCAATTATAGTGTGAGTGGCGTATGTAGAATTGAGTTGGTTAGGTTTTAAATGAATAAAACATATTTAGAAAAACAAATCAGGTGCTTCTATATTAAACTGGACTACACAAAATACTCAGGAGATTTTCCCGAGTGCAATTTGTGTTTGAACCGTCTTAAAGATTTTATTTTAGAATGTTTTGTTTTGGGGGGAAAATGTGCATGGTCTGCTAGTCTTCAAGACGGATGCTGATACTTGAGGTATTACAACTTTGTCCACAACTTGTAGCATTAATCATTCCGGTGTCCGCATATGATTGATACAACCGCCTCACTGCCTTCCAATCCTGCAAATAAAATGAACAAGATTCCTGACCTTGGAGGCTGTGCAAACAATGTTGGTGATATTTTAGTAAGAGTAAGTGTCGACGGCAGCGAGGGTACAAAAAGGAAAAGAGAAGCAGCGGAGATAAGAAAGATGAAGAGTCGCTGAGGTGACATTATAGAAAGTGATGAAGAGAGATAAAGCTACTGAAAATAAAGTGCTGCGCTCGGGAAGTGGACGCTATTGTTGAGTGGAGAGTCGACAAGAAGCCCTCTGGCAAAAGAGTTTCCACATAATATGGATCATTATCCCTCACATAAACAAAGCAGACGTCGTGCAGATCAGATCCGAAGCCCAATGCAACCCAAATACAAACCTCTTTTTCCAGCTCCAACAACCTGCGAGTGAGCTGCCTCTCTGTCTCTGCTGCGGCATCATGGGGGGACACAGAAAGGTCGTGACCTTTGTCTTGATCTGGCATCGATGCCTCCCGCTGGTCCGTCTGACAAACATGCCTTCGGCTTGAGGAACGAGGTGCACAATCCTCATCCGTCTTTCCCAACTGAAATTGAGGCTCACATTCACTCAGAGGGCAGGCGGGCGGCTCTGCTCTGCCCCGTGATTGGTTGAGAGAGTCCATTGCGACTTTTAGTTGAGTTTCAGCTTTTTGGAGCTTCTGGCTGAGGAGCTGGACTTCAGAAGTAAGAGTGTGAGATCGAGTCTGCTCGTTGGACAGATCCTGACAACAACGAAAAAAAGACAGTCGTCATCATCATAAACCTAGAAAGTTATGAGCTGTGACTTCCATACTCAAACACCTCTCCTCCCGAAAGCACCCGCTACAAACGTTTCCTCGCCATAAATGAAATGAATTAAGCTCAGTTTTTCACCAGCAGACATCAATCAAACTAATGCCAAACAAGCAGAACTTTCCAGAACGATAAAAATGGTAATGCCATGACTTTTACTCTTTTATAGCTTGTCATCAAAACACCATCCTAATCAATTTCCTTTTTTTTTTCCCATGTTTGAATTTTATTTTTTATGTTAACATATGGCTAATTCCTTCTCTTCATTTTTGCCAATATTAATACAGTAGCTAGGCTGCACTACCTTATGAGATCCAATACAAGAGCGGTGTGAGTAGAGAAATCTTGTTTGAGGATTAATCATACTTTGAGAGGTTTCTACACTTTTAAAACTGCTGGGCTAAAAGTAACCCAAATTGACCGAAATGGCTAAACCCAGCCGCTGGTCCAAAAGGGACCGAGCCAATGGTCGGTTATGTATTTGCCTTAGTAGCTTTGCGCTGTAATACTGAACCTACCCCCTCTCCCATAGCAGACACACACACACACACACACACACAGACACACATACATACTGTATGTAGACACACCTGCAACAGTGACTGAATCTTGGCCTGTGCGCCTGTGTACTGCTCCTCCAGCTGCTGTTTACTCTCCTCCAGGCTACTTAATCGAGTGTCGAGCTCTCGCTCCAGCTCCTGTAGGCGAGTGTAGTGCTCCTTCGACGCAGACAGCTCCTGACACACGCCCCTGCGTGCACACACACACGTAAATGCACACGTGCCGTGATCAGGTCACTGGCAGATTGAATGCGGTCAGAGTTGACAGGAATGTCCGTTCCAGCCAATTTTACATTCATGTCACCCTTTTGAAAGTATTTTAAATTGTTTGCTACTCTCTCACTTTGTGGTTGTAGTATCTATTTACAATGAGCTGCTACCTGAAGCTGAAGGAAAGCCCTCTATATGGCAAGTAGGTTAATTTTATTTATTCAATTTATTGCTCCTATCAGAAATGTTAACCAAGTAATTCATTGTGATTAACAAATTTAATAATTTATAAAAAACCTTATAAAGATGACAGATTGGACATTTCTTGTGCTCGAGGGCCACAATTAGGGGGCGGCATGACTCAGTGGTAGAGCGGTCGTTTCCCAACCTGAAGGTTGTGGGTTCGATCCCCGGCCATTGTGACCATATCGAAGTATCCTTGAGCAAGATACTGAACCCCCAGTTGCTCCTGATACTGCATCATCAGTAGGTAGATGAGGTAAAGTGTGAAGCACTTTGAGTATGAAAGGTAGAAAAGCGCTATACAAGTGACAGACCATTTACCATTTACCATGCCACATTCAATTCTCAAAACTCACAGTTAGGTCAGGTCATTCATACATAACGTTAAGGGGGCAAAACAACAAACTGTATGTAAAATGTTTGATTTTACAAAAATATTTTCATTTTTTATTAGATTGTTTGTATTCATTTCCTTATAATTAATTTATGAATAATTTATCAAATACAATCTAAAAAATGTTAACTGTTTCATGTCAACTTGTTTGATTTAATAATTGCAGTACATATGTGTATTTTATTCTTTCCAGTTACGGTATTCAATAAATGAATAATTTAATAACATTTTTTGAATGAATTAAAAAGGAATGATTACATTTTACTCAAGCAATTTTAGGGGAAAAAAGAAAATTAATCAAACAAATATTACAAGTACTCTTTATAATGTAAATGCTTCATGGGCCAAAGAACTCTGATGTTTTGCACATCACGTCAATAACAGTCACTGGTGTCGTAAAAAAGTGTAGTAAAACCTGCTATGTCCAATTTTAAATTTTTTCACAAATCAATACTGTTTATTGGTCAGTTCACACCTATGAGCGTATGCGTGCGTGTGCGTGTGGATGTGTGTGTGTGGGGGTGTGCGTGCGTGTGTGTGTGTGTGTGTGTGTGTTTGTGGGGGTGTATGGGTATGTATGCACATGTGTGTGGGTGCGTGTGCGCGTGTACCTGTGATCAGCATCCAAGGCTCTCACTCGCTGGTTGCTGTGTTCCAGCGCCACATTGGTGCTCTCCAGCTGCTGTCTGAGTCTGGCCACCTCCCTTTCCCGCTGCCTCACTTCCTTCCGCAGGCCATCCAGCTCCGACTGGCACGCCTCTTTCTCCTGCTCCAAGCGCGACACGTCCAGCAGCGCCTGGTCCCGGGCCCTGGCCGTGGTTTGAGCCTCCAGGCCGGCATCACGTACCTCTGCCTCCAGCTCCTCCTCCCGGCGGCGAGAGGTCTCCAAAGCTCGACCCTGACGTTCCAACTCAACCTTGAGCGTCTGAGTGGTCAGCGCTAACTGTTCGCTCTAAGTAAACAGAACACGGTAATAATTATTGGATATACAATGGTGCTTTGATGTCTACCTGCCTGACTGTCTTCTATCATGTTTCCCTTTCAAATGAATGACAATGCCATTAATCTGTGCAGCTCAACAAACGCAAACAAAATTACATGTTGCCTATTAACAGTATTTACAGTATCACACTTTATAAAAAGAAACACACAGTATTAACCAGAGCGGGGCATTCTGCGTGTGTGTCGGACCAGCCCGTCCACTCGTCACTGGCGGACGCCCGTTTTGATGACGTTAGACGATAGATGGGAAACCTAAAAAAAAACGACGGACTAAGCGGAAGTGGATTGTCGTCCTTCTGTGTAATCATCCCTAACCTGACCATCGTTGACGGGTGCCCGTTTTGCTGACGAGAGACAGAAATGCTACCCAAACTGCATTGACTGTATGTCTACAGCAGGGGGCGGTATGCACCGAAAAGAGAATCATGAGTTACTCAGGGTGACTAGAAGTAATAAAGTAGCTTTGAATACAGAGACAATTTTACAGAGAAGTTTTTTTTTTAATTAAGTTGTACATTTCTATTTTTATTTTTGGAAAGAATGGGGTTAGGAGGTTGTGAAACGGCATTTTGCAGCCCCCCACACTCCATTTCAGAAGGTGGCAGTAATGCATCAAAATTTGATTGCCAACTGCTAAAAGACAGAAGAAGAACAAAAAAAGCTGAATTTGAGGAAAATAAACCTTCCTTTGTTGTATTGGATACTTTATTCCAGTTTTCACAAGGACTAGGAAGCATTTTAATCCACCAGGATTGTACCTTTGGCAACAATGTGACACGGGATTCTGGTTAAGGTAAGGAAAACTTTAAAGTGAAACTTTAGTTGAAGTGGCAGTAGGCTCCCACTTACAGTTCAATAGGTTGGCAAATAAGTGTAGGCTATGTGAAATGTCAATTGTATGTGAGTGTAATGTAAGTGTTTGAGCAGCAAGCCGACACATTATGATGTACATAGTGCACTCCATTTAACATTTTAATAAAAGCGGTTCACATAATGTATGGATGGATGTTTCATCTGTGGGACCTTTTTTTCCCCAGACTGACGATTGATGGACTGGCAGATTTTTTATGTTCACTGACGGAAGCGCGGTTAATGACGGACTGACCGACAGAAGATTATAGTTTGGTTTGGCTTGAAAAATAAACCGATTGATGGATGACAGACCGTAAGTCGTAACCACTGTGAAATCACCCCGCCAACCCTCTCCCTTCTCTCACTCTCACAACTCCCACCTTACGCATTACCGCACAACAGACAAACAATAGATGGATTAGTCAACAGTGTGCTACGCCCTGCTAAGCGCAGTGTGAAAAGGCCTTTAGGGTAGGAGAGTGATTCAATGCCCTGGCTTTTTATTGGGCATTTGCTTGGACTGATTGCTTATTATCTACTTATGTTGTCACATCACGAGACTAAAGTAGTTATATGACAAATAAAAGCAGCACCACAAGCTAAAAACACATAGCTTGCCATCATATAACAGATGAACTGAACAACATTAGCGTTACATGAATATGAGAGCAAATAAAGCATTAATGACACCTTGTCTGTGATGCTGAAAATACGAGCCAGGCCTCAGGAGACAAAAGCAAGCTGCACAGCTGAGGGAATGAGCGGCATTGAAAATTCTTCACGACCGGCCAGTCAGTATATCTTTATGGACTCCAACATTATACAAACTTTGACTCTGGGTCAGAAGTCTCAGATTAGCCTTCTTTTAATAATGTCCTATTGGAGTACTGTGAGAATATCAGTTGACTGTATCATATCACCACAAATAACCAAATGCATTGTTGTGTTTCCAGGTAAAAGAGTGATCCAACACAAGAAGCAACAGAGGAGGTTGGTGAGTTGTAAATTCCCATTCATGTTCATCTCCCTGCAGCTGAAGCGGACAGAGCGTATATGCTTGAGTCACCATTAATTTTCAGTATTTGCTACTCACCTTGCTTGTCAGAAGAGAAACACAACCTCAAGACATATGAACTGCAGCCATGTTAATACCGAGCTCATGCTCTATCAAGAGACTAGAGAGATTCCACTGCACAATTCTAGTAGTAGTAGTAATAATACATCATCTGGATCAAACATTAGGCCTTGACAACTAAATTGATGCTCAGCTTTGATGGATAGTGTCAGTTTTTTATTTTTTTCTTCATTGAGGTTTTACTTGCTCATAGTTAGAGATGGGTACCGAGGCCCAGGGCCACCTTTACCAACAGGCTTACCTGGGCTTGTTGAGCCTAGGGACCTAGGGAAGTCAGGGGCTATGAGAATTAAAAAACAAAAAAGAAAGTTGTTGATTTTTCTGTCATCCACTTTACATTCTTGCCATGAGTTGACCAACCCGCAGGCGGTTCTGTGCAGCGCCGCGGCCGTAAAGAGGGCCTATCGGAAGGCGTATAGTCAAATAGTTTCATATTATTCTGCCACTTGTTTAAATTTCTGTCATTCACTTGCTGCTGCAGTTCATGAAGCGCACTCGAGAGGGCCTATGTCATGAAATTGCACATTACTCTGTCATTTGTTGAGTTGTCACTCAATCATGTCATTGTGGCATCTGCGGACCAATCACACACCCGTACGATATACTATGACAATTTTCAGCCAACCACGATGTAGAAGACATTTTCGTTATAGCGCTCCGGAGGTCACGCAACTAATCTCCGCATGTGTTTGTTTACCCAGCCAAGCTGACAGGACCATAGCGGCAGTAGTTTATCAGTCAAATATTCTGTCCAAGTGAAGTCACATCTCGGACATAATGAGTGGACAGGTTGGAATATCACAGATGCACCAGGAGTGCTTTTTCCAACTATTCCGATGGCAGATGCCACTTGGTGAGTCCTTGCGATTGTACAAAGGCTCGGAAGGTTACAAAGTTTAGGTTAGGGTCCGTGTGGACAGAATTGCATAGCTTTAAGACAAGCATATAGCAGGATGAACCAGGTGCTGGCCGGCAGGCGACACGCTTGTTTTTTTTGCATATTATTGCGATCTGAAAAAGTATTGTAGGCGCAAGAGTATTACGTGTGCTAATTTGGTTAAATGTAGTTGTTTGTATATATACTGTATATATATAGTTTTTTTATTATTCATAGAAGTGATTGGACAATGCCCTATTGGTTTATAATAAGCATAGTGTGTGAACCTTTTGATTTGTTGGCTAATCTATTGTAAAATCAACAATCAAGTGTCAATTGTTAAAATGTCTGAACTGCATAAATATGCGTGCTGATCTGTTTGTCAATGTTAAACAATGAGTTGAGTGTCTCAGATCAAGCCGTTTGTCCCACTGAGCGGCGAACAGTTGCGAGTGTTTTTCATCCATCCATCCATTATCTATACCGCTTGTCCTCACAAGGGTCGCGGGCAGGCTGGAGCCGATCCCAGCTGTCTTCGGGCAGTAGGCGGGGGACACCCTGAATTGGTTGCCAGCCAATCGCAGGGCACACAGAGACAAACAAACATCCGCACTCACAATCACACTTAGGAGCAATTTAGAGTGTCCAATCAACTTACCACGCATGTTTTTGGAATGTGGGAGGAAACCAGAGTACCCGGAAAAAACCCACGCAGGCACGGGGAGAACACGCAAACTCCACACAGGGAGGCCGGAGCCGGGATCGAACCCACGACCTCTGAACTGTGAGGCGGACGTGCTAACCAGTGTTTTCAAAGGTAGAGAATTTTGTGTTCACGTCAGAGTTCGCCAGGGTTTGTATAATGTCGCAAATGTTCGCAAAGCGTTCGCCAACAGCTTTACAGATTTTTCTTGTTGCACTGAAATTTTGAACATGTTCAAAATTCCCAGGTGCATTTTGGGGACGGAGGATGAGAATTTTTTTTTTTTAAAAGCACAGTCTAAGCATGGACAGAAGTGGGTTTACATACATCCCTGTAATCGTCCCTAACTGGGTCAAGCACCGACTGACGTGTTGTGTTGGGTTCTTTTAAAAAGAAAGACCAACGTTCTTTTCTGCGATATCACACTCCCAAGAATAGTTTGCCCTCACAGGCATACTCACATGCATAGTCTGCCCTCTAGTGGTTCAACACATGTACTGACGAGGAAAAAGGTGAATAGCAATTTTGTTTTGTTAACTAACTGTAGTGCATACCTTATTCCTTTGCTTGCGAAGTATATCCTTGTCTGGGACATCTATAGAGCGTAAAAATCTCTCTAAACCGTCTTTAATGCTTATGCCACTACTGCCGTAAATATAAAGCTATGGCCTGAAGTGGGAAGTCTTTGGTTTCCTCCGAACGTAACACTGCATTATTTTGCAAAAATGATTTTTTATTGTGAAATAACTCAATAAAAAATGAAAACTTGTTGCATTATAATGCAAAAGCTTTGCAATAAAACGCAATAGCATTGCGTTATAACGCAATTTTAAATATCAACCCCCCAAGCCCCGCCCCATAATAATAAACGTGGATGCTGAAGATCTCAAAGTCCATTGATCAAACGGTTTCTTGGACAAAAAAATAAATAAATATTATAGTTATTGCAGCTAACTTGAACAAATATACAACGTATTCTCTATCGCTGCTGTGTATTAGAGGAAAAAGCCAAGGTGCAACATCCTAAATTGAAGGTATTCATGGATCCATTTTATGGTATTTCCTTCATGCTGACTAAGCACTGTTCTTTTCCTTAGCTTGCAGTCCCTTTGATGACTTACAGTTCTTCTGCAAACAGCACACAAACGGTTGCTCTGTATCACTTTTTTTTTTTTGGTGAGGAGAATTTGTCTTCTTTTTCACATCCTTCATAAGAAATGGGAATATGTGGAACATCCAAGCTAAAGTGCTTGTAATAAGCAGTGCAGTGACCTTTTGTGAGTATGGATGTTCTTGTCACCACATAAATAAGTGCACCCTTTAACACATGAAACAATATTTGTTTGGCACAGGAGTATAAAATATAGAGAGTGGAAGCTCCAAAGTCAATGCTTCAACTAAACCTTTCTGGAAAAGCATGCCTTTAAAAGCCTTTAACGACTCTCCTCTCTGGTTTCTTTTGGTGCTGTTGTCAGTTTGTCACAGTCCAAAAAATATATATATATGTCGTGGTAATGGGATGTTTGCTGGCACGACTGTATTGTGTATGTGCGCGTGTGTGCGTGTGCTTGTATAATCTCCAACCTTGCGCTGGGCGGCGCGGAGGGCATCCACGGTGCCGCGTAGTGTGTCCCTGTCTCTCTCCAGTGACGCCCGTTCCCCCTCCAGGCTGGCGATGACACTCGTTTGCATGCTGTGGAGTTCGGCTTGACTCCGCAGACGGCACAGCTCCTCCTCCATGGCCCCAGCCTCAGACTGCAGAACCTGGCACACGCACGTGAGACGAGAGAAACGTGGTAGGTTATGTGACATCATCAGTACACATGTAAACAGTACGATGAAAAAGTCTTAGGCCACCATTTTGATGTGCTGTAGTAAAACAGTCAACAGTAGGACACATACGGTTATAAAACATATATACATACAAAACACAAACAGTTCATGTATTAACTTTTCGGCATATTTCTCATTATATTCACATTATATTCATTTTCATACATACAGTACTTTCAATTTCCTCTTTGAACCCAGGTGCAGCTGCAGCAATCATAAGAATATACTGCGCTCCTAAATATAATTTGAAAGTTTTCTAAAGGTTCCTAGCTTCATAAAGTACCGACATTCTTAAACACCTACGTGTAGGGTTTTTTCAAATAGTCCAATTACTTAGGTCAAAAAGGAGCGACCAACACTTGGGTCAACTTTTTTGGTTTTCAATGTAACTCAAAAAGTTGGGTCGAATTGACCAAAGTGGCGGTCAATCACCTTTTGTAAATTTCTATGTAACGTTCTAAAGCAGTCAATAATAAGACACATACAGGATAGCAGGATAAGTCAAAAATACAAAAGACATTTTCACAAATCTTTGTAGAGGAGTGTTATATTGGTCAAAGAATAGCCCATTACATTTGGTGAGGCTCTGGACAAAGGTGCCAAAAAGCAGCGTTGATTTCTGGCATGTGCATAATGTGCAGCCACACAGGGCAGCACTGCAGGGGAAGTGGTAAGATGAACTAAAATTATAAAATAAATCACTACAGGAAATGATTTTTTAATTGTGGCATGGCATGGCATGACTTGACAATTGTTGCCATGTTTATGGGGAATTTACACCTACTTGTGGAGTCATCCTCTGTAGAAAAGATGTAGGGTAGAGGGTCTTGGGTAATTCATGTAAGTTATACTTATTGTAAACGTGGAGAGGAAAAGGTCAAAACCATCAGGTGCGCAATTTAGAAAGAAAAGAAAAGAAAATGCTAACCCTATTAGCATAGTTTTTTATGATCCCTTTTAATGTTTCTTTTATGCTCCATATTTCAGTGCTGTTGTGGATGCAACCAGATGGGCCATTCAGGAAAGACTTTTCACACTGGAACAATGACAGAAATTTGGGGTAGCCAAAGGCGGTTCTTGCACAGGGTGCCATTCAAACCAGCACTGCCACTGACGATACAGGATGTGTTCACAGTTTTAATCAAAATGGAATTGTTCATCTGTTTGCCATCTTCCGTGCACCTGGGAGCGGCAGATGGACAAAGAAATGTGACACTCCGTTAATTTATTTTCACTTTTTTTTAAACTTCAACCTTTGCAAAAGAGATGTCGAGTAAGAAAGTAAAAATAATTTGTTACCTTACTTAAATACAAACCTGTGGTTTTACTGGAGTGATTTATTTTTCAGCTTACATTGTACTCATTACATTTATATGCAACTTTCTAATCTTTAACTTAAAAAAAAGATTGAAACGATTTCATTTTGGATTGTGTTCCAACTTAGGATAGATCGAAATATTTTGATTGTAGTTAGATGAGAAGTATAAACATATATCATTCAAACACTCTATCGGTTTGTGTTTGTTGCGTTGCACCTGCACGTGACACAAATCAATAAACTGACAACGCTTCATACTCAAACATACAGTAGTGCAGACATATGGCCTTGCCGATACGATCTCTGTGTCTCAACCAAGTACCAGCAGCAAGGCGGTTGGTAGCCAGAAAAGCCAGCTAACCCTCGCCCATCCCTGGCTAAGCTTTTGTCCTTAAAGTCAAGTCAAAAATTTGGATGGTGGGTGGATTCATGGATTCCGCACAATCTATGGAGATCCTACACGTGCCTTGGAAAAAAAAAAAAAAGTCTGCCTTTCAAATTAATAATGTTAAAAAATTAATAATGTTCAGTTTTGATTGGTACTGTCATTAGAATTAGTTCAACAGTATATGTAATAATAGATCAAATATAGTTTTCAATTAGTAAATTCATTTGTTAGTTACCCACTGATAGCTTAAAATAACCAGGACTCACAGTGGTTTCTCTTGCAGCTGAAGCCAGAGTTGTCTGTTCAGTTTTCGTTGAAAATACTATTATCAGTGAGTGTTTTACGCCAGGATACCTCTATGGAGTAATGAGAGCCTCATATTCAGAGTATATTATCTCAGTATGGTGAATTGTGACTTACAGAGGTTATGTCCTGATGAACTTTGCTTTTATTTCATTCTGACAACATGACGCAGACGAATCTTTTATAGCACTTTTATAGCATACCTTATAAGAGAAACTTAATAATCGCGTTCTTACTTTATAAATGCATTCATACCGATGAATATGTGATGATGCAATGATTGAGTGACGTTTTGTGGTTGTAGTTTGTTTCTAATATTGATTACCGGTACTTTATTTTTGGAAGGGGAAAATGTATTCAAAATACAGACTGTAAGATGCAGTGAAACTACATCACTATAACCACAAGAGTAATGCTAAAAGTGCAATCAAAAGTGATGAGTGTCTTTGTATACAGTACATGTGTATTATGATAAATGCCTGTTGTCACAGTTGCGCTTGTTGTTTTTGTCCTTTTTAAATGACTTCTGGCTACCTCGAAGAAACTCAATGCGTGTCCAATGCATGCACGCTTTTGTTTGGCTGCCAATTTATCATCTCTGCTACCAGCCGCACATTCTCCTGATTGCCATTATTAGCTCCATCAATCTCCAACGCAATCCCATGTCCGCTCCCTCCCCTCATTCCATCATCCATACCTCGATCTGCCTTCGGGCCTCCCCGAGATTCTCTGCAGCTCTCCTCAGGTGTTGCAGCTCGGCCTCCAGGAGCGTCAGCCTCTGCTCGGCCTCCCACAACTTCCTGCTCTGCACACCCAGCTTGGAGCGCAGCTCCTGGGCCACCGAGGCCTGCCTGTCGGCTTCTTCCTGGGCCTCGTGGAGACACTTTGTCAAAGCAGCATCAGCACCAGAAAGGCTGCGCACAGCCTGCTCTATAGTTGTGGGTTCTTGTTGCGATCCTTTACTTTGGATGTCCAATGAGGCCGTTTCTGGTTTCAACTCATTTTGCTCCTGAATGTCGATGTGGTCACCCTCTGCTTCTCCTCTTCTTTTGGGCTGGATCGCCTCATCACGCGCTTCTGCTTTCTCACCTTTAACATGGAGAACCTCTTCCCCGACCCCTGCTTCCCTTTGCGTCACGATGACTTCCCGTCTGCGCTCCCTCTCCTCCATCAACCTCACCATCCCTTCCCCCTGGCCCCTGCAGGATTCAGGTCCCTGGACCCCCCTCTCGCCGGTCTCGCCATCCTCACTGTCCGACTGCTTCGTTCGGGCGTCTTCCTGCTTGCCTTTTGTGTGCTTCAGGTTGGCCATTAGCTCCTCCAGCTGGAGCTTCAGAGTGGCATTTTCATTCTTGAGGTTGTGAAACTGGAGAGTGCAATGGAAACACAGGGGAAGAGAACTGTCAGAACCTGTTATTGTCTTATTAATTGTCTACATTTGTGCCTCTTTTACTGTTTCTATGAACTAAGCTTGAAAAGAACTCCCAAAACACTTCCTCACATAAATATTTAAATAAGAAAACGTTTTGTCATTACAGAATCATTTAAATCATTTTTGGCAGGTCATAAAAATAGTTTTCAAAGGAACTCTCTGCACTCATGTAACCATAGAAACGATAAGATGAGAAATAGGATGAAAGTGCATGGGCAAAATGTATACAGCATTTAATGTATTTAACAAACTGCAGTTGTCTGTTAGTTCATTTTGCCAAAAGGGCACAAGAATAATGCCAAATCACATGGCTAGGGTACGAAAGGGACAGCATCAAAACCGCCCTGCCCCTTTATGACCTCTGACCTCCTGCTGAGCCTGTAGCTCCTCCAGGCGTGTTCTCAACCTCGCATTCTCCTGCTCTGCTCCCAGCAGCCTCAGCGTTGACGCCTCGCCCACTTCCACACTCAGGGGCTTCTGGTCTGAATACATCAAGAGTATTGGTCGGATGAAAAACATTTTTTTTTAAAGAGCTGATATGGGAAAAGTGGAGAAATTGATATCAATCAATCAATCAATCAATCACATTTTATTTATATAGCACTTTTCATACATAAAAATGCAACTCAAAGTGCTTTAAAACATTCAAAGCAAAACATAGAATTATCTTCAATCAAAAGAAAAGATAAATTATTTAAAAGTTGTTGAAAGCCAAACTAAAAAGGTGTGTCTTGAGCTTCCTCTTAAAAATATCAACAGTCTCTGCAGACCTGACATCCTCTGGCAGGCTATTCCAAAGGTGAGGACCAAAATGGCTGAATGCATATATGATATCATACTGTTTTCTATTTTATGCTTTGTAACAACAGGCCCGATCCGTCCGCAACATATTTCCTCTTATCAGCTAATTAAAATGTCTTAAATGACAAGGTGCAGAAAAACAGGCGCTCTGACCAATTAGCTCACTCAGCTCCTCATCCAAATCCTCCTCTGATTGGAGGAAGCGACGGTGAGCAGCAGCCACCGTAGCAGGAATGCCGGCACAACTGCCACCGCCACACTGCCGCAGGTCCGCCTCCAGGCTCACGTTCAGCTCCAGTAGCTCGTCAACACGCTGCCTCTCGGTGTCACGCTCCTGCACAAGGAAAGACGTATTGAGGGAAACATATTTACTTAAAAAGGCAGAGTTTATAGTTTCCATCCTAAATACAATGAACCACTTTTTCGGTGAAAAAAATATCCCTCTCTGGCCCCATTTTTCTAATTTGATTTTATTAAAATCACTACCGCCTGAAGAAAAACAACCAGAGACAGATCAAATCCCATTCACAAAGCTGTTGACAAAAATTAAGCATTAAAAGTGCATCTAAAGGCAATAAAAGAGAACCGATTACACTATAAGCATATTTACAATGCATATTCATGAATTACATACAGAAATCCCTCTGCAAATTATAAGTGCATCTACCCATTATGAAAGAACTGATCTCATTAAGACGGAAACATTCCAACCTTGCGACACACGGGCAGGATCAGTGGGAATCTAATGGTAATTAATGTTCTCCACGTGCAAAAGGTCATGCGTTCACAGGGGCGACCTTCACTCAGTGCAAGAGTGTCTGCATGTGCGGTAATGACTCTGCGGTGATTGTTGACGAGCATTTAAGCAGCACTGCACTTCTGATCCTGACAGAAAATGTGGCCTTTAAAAAGCAATGAGTGCACCTGCTGTTTAGAGAACCATTGTGATTGGTTCAAGTGTATGCAGGCATTCTTGTTACAGATGTGAACGAAAATGACTTAATTGTATTTGGCCATCATAACATTATTTTGTGAAAATCATTTTCTGACGTAATGGCTAACACTATGGAGTCACGTATGTGTGTAATAGGATGAATTCCTGTGGTGGAATCAGCGTCCAAACAAAAGTCATTCCTATTTAAAGCGGAAGTCAATCCAAACATATTTTTTTAATTATGTTCTATGCAGGCCCACTTGTGGAAACACAGCATTCTGATTAATATTGTGTTTGTGGTAATATGAGTTAAGTCATCTTAAAATCCACCCATTTTTCGCCATCAATGGGGGCGGCCATTTTGTCACTTCTGTCGACTGAAAATGACATCGGGATCAGATAACGACCAATCATAGCTCAGCTTCAGAAAACAGGTGAGCCGTGATTGGTCGTTATCTGAGCCCTGAAGTTCTGTGATGTCATTTTCAGTCGACAGAAGTGACAAAATGGCCGCCCCCAGAGAAGGCTAAAAACGGGTGGAGTTTGCTGCTTAACTCATATTTCATATTAATCAAAATGCTGTGTTTCAACTAGTGGGCCTGCATAGAACATATTCTTGAAAAAAATATGTTAGGGTTGACTTTCCCTTTAAATAAATTGACTCAAATTAACTTCCGGTACTCTGTTGTTACTTGCTCAACTAAGATTTCTCATACTATGTAGTATGTAGATTTCTGTGCCTAAATTGTCCTCCAATTCTGGAATGACCCATATATGTCTTTGACTGTACCCACCGCTTCTACGTCTATAATCCGCTGACGCAGCAGCAGGTTGTCCCTCTCCAGCTCCCTCAGCGCGGAGCATCGGGCCCTCGCATCGGCCAGCTGTTCTTCCAAAAGAGCTTTGGTCTCCTGCAGGGCTGCACACAGCTGCTGCTGCTCCTGCAGGTGGCACCGCATGCAAAGAGAGGACATTCATTTCATTGTTAGGATATGTAAACACTGACTTGGTCTTACTATTGTTGAGATGTGTTTTTTCATGTGCACTGAGAATGGAAAATCTCATTAGCCACTTGCTTACAAAGTTTAATGTGGCAGCTTGTTTCTGTCTACTGTATATGTGCACATTTGTAAATCATCCAGCAGTATGTTGATAGCATTGCTTATAACCACTCAAACAGTATAAAATTCAGTAATTTTGACAATGTCTGTTTAAAATTAAAATTGCATGATATTTTGGTCAGGTGTCATCCAATTTGTAAAGTGCATTATTGCCACCTATAGGGCTTGAGTGGAACAGCATCAGCCACAAGTTATGACTGATCTTGGGCGTGTTTTAACTTTTTGACCCAAGACTTGAGTCACATGATTCGAGTCAGACTTAAATTGTCAATTTTAGTACTTGGGACCTTCTTGGCTAAAATTGATGAAAAAAAATCTATTTGACTTTAACTTGGTATTCAGCAACCTCATACTGACTTTGACGTGACAATTCTTGCGAGTTGACATTTGAAAATTTGTATTTATTGTTTTATTACTCAAAACACTCAAATTATCTTTCCCCACTCAAATGAATGTAAATAGCATTAATCCATTTCGACCTCTCCCTATTTTTTTTGTTTGTAATGTGTGGTTAATTAACTCATTTCTGTGTAGTGTTTGTATGTTCTTCCCTTGCTCGTGTGGGTTTTCTCTCTCATTCCAAAAACATGCATATTATTGGGTTAATTGGAAAATTGAGCTGCCAATAGGTTAACAATTGTTTGTCAATATCAGTGTTTCTCAACCTTTATTGAACCAAGACACATATTTCACATTAGCTTAATGCTAATTCTAACACATAATGGGAAACATAGACCCTTTAAGCCAGGGGTGCCAAAAAGTCGGTCCTAAAGGGCCGCTGTCCTACCTGTCCTCTATCTCTCCCTACTGCAACGCACCTGATTCAATTGATCAGGATCGTTATCGTCTTTCTTCAGAGCTTGCTGATGAGCTGATCATTTGAATCAGGTGTGTTGCAGTAGGGAGGGGTGGAAAACAGGCAGGCCGGAGCTGGACATGCCTGCAATGGATATTTGAACGCAAACGGTGGCGCAACACGTGGACAAATAATACAATATTCGCAGATGTATATTCTTTATCTTCAGCAAAGAACAACAAATATTACTGCTGAGTAGTATTTTGGCTGCATGCATATTCGGATGTCTATACAGTCTATACCATACTGCCTCCAGGTGACCAAGGCATGTACACCAGAAGGAGCAGCTTAATGACAATTGGATTGAACCAAAAAGCATGTACTTTGTCATTACTGTATCTATTTACATAAAATACAATAATTTACAGTGATATTTTTCCTCATTAAAACACACTTTCCACCGTGCTGCCAGTGCTTATATTGTTTATCATTCAATATCTGCCGTTTGGACACGTCCCGATGGCTTGTCTTTTAAGAGACTGCCTATATTATCCACACCCCAATGTTTTAATTTAGTTTGCGGAAAATGAAGCCGAGACAGAGGCATGGAGGAAAGTCATTCTTTGAGCTAATCTGGGCTGCCACAGGGACGCAGAGCCAAGGCAGAAAGAATGAAAGCAGAGTGAGAAGGTGACAGCAGGGACACAGCGTGGTGCCTCACAGGGATGTCAGTGCTCAACTTAAAGCATAGCCAAGTAAATCTCATGTGTGACTAAAAGCTCTTATGACCAAACATATTTTCTACAGTTTTTTTTTCCCAGTTAAGCAGCTTCATGATGTGAATTGTGCTGCCAAACAATGTTATGATATGGTTCTGCTTGCTTGCTCTTCAGTGTGAATGGTCCAGTCAGATGTCTGTGTGTGCATGTGTTCTAGTGTGTGTGTGTGTGTGTGTGTGTGAATGTGTGTACCTTGAGCTGAGTGCGTGTCACCTCCAGGCTGCGCAGTCTGTGTTTACAGTTCTGGAGCTCATTCTGAAACTGCTCTGAGCGCGCGGCTCTCTCACGGGCGCAATCCAGCTCGTCCCGCAGAGCACGCAGGCCCCGAGACTCATTCTGCAGTAAGCGGTTCTGCAGACATGAACATGCATACAGAACATAAAGTACATTGGTGAGGTCAGCGAAACGTGTAACTGATATGAAGAGGCAATTGAATGAGGCCTGACTTGTGTCGCCTGTTTCGAGTGAGGTCGAATGTTCAAATTGACATTATGGCTCGCAGTATTTAAAGCACGCTGTGGTACAGCTTAGTCATTATGTTTACATGCACACTTTATTCAGGCTATGAAGACAATTTAGAGTAGGCTACACAAAATTGGACTACAGTGGTGATCAGAGCTGGATTGGTCGTCAGACATAGCGGGCAGATGTCGGGTCGGCTGCCGTCTTCAGGCCGTTGTGGTGTAATTAATTAATTTTTAAAGAAGGAAGCCAAGCCAAACATTTTTTTTCAAGATTATGTTCTATGCAGGCCCACTAGTTGAAACGAGGCATTCTGATTAATATTGTGTTTGTGGAATATGAGTTAAGCAGCAAAATCTATCTGTCTTTAACCATCTCAGGGGGCGGCCATTTTGTCACTTCTGTCGAAAATGACATCACAGTTGCTCTGGGCTCAGTTTTGTACAAACAGCAAGCACACAGAATGGGTTACAAAGTTTGAGTCGAACAATACAATAATTATGTTTCCATAAATGCGTTACTGTTAACACCCTGATTGTGATTCCTGATGCCAATGTACTGTTGTTAGAGATAGTGTACATTTCAGTTGTATGAAGGACACAACTTAAAATGTGTACCACACAAACCTTTTTCTGAAGCTTTTTGAGCTGCTCTTCCATCATCTGAATCTCCTGCTTGTAGTCTAATAACTGATCACCTTTATCATCCCTAAAAGACAGACAAAGAGCAATCACATTTTTTCTGACATCCTTAAAGTTTAGCCAGAATGACAAAGGCGACAAGTGAAAAGCAATTATTAAAGGAAAATGAAATTGGCGCCAGAGTGTTTGGGAATCAGTGAAGTAACAAACAAATAAATAAATAAATAAACTAACGCTAATGGACACATTACCCTTTTTCCAGAGGTAATTAATTTGAACTGGAGTCAACTTTGATCAATGAGAGCAGCCATGCTGGTCTGCTGCCCATTTTCAGGAGACTTTAGTAGGATTTTATTATACAAATAGTCACTGCCTGTTATTAAAAAAAAAACCATTTAAAAACCTGTGTAAAAGCTTTGTTTTACAATGGATCAGAGGAGAAGAAAATGGTCATGTTTAAAGAGTGTAGCATAGTAGGGTTGGTGCATAAATGATTTAGCAACATATTTCTATGATTCCTCCTAAATTCGTATTCTGGCAGTGATGCAGCGCCTGCAGGTGCTCCCATTTAATGTAAACTTATTAATGTGCACAGACTCACAGTTGCTGTTTCAGGCGGCGGACTTTGGCTTTGCTGTCAGCAAGCTGCAGTGCCAGACCCTGGGGAGGCTCGTCATTGTGACCACCCAGGGGCGCCAAGGGTGAGTCAGTGTGGCCCTCCCGCTCCCGACACAACTCCGCGATGCGCTGGGTGGGGGTCAGCCGAAGAGTGACGGTGTCAAGAAGGAGAAATTCAGTGTGAATGTGACTTCAAATGGTTGTTTGTCTATATGTGCCCTATGATTGGCTGGAAAGCAGTCCAGAGTGAACCCCGCCTTTTACCTAAAAGTCATCTGTGACAAGTGCTGTAGAAATGAATAGATGGAGAGACTGGCAAGTATTGGAACAAGTACAATGGAGCAGTTTGATGCATCACGAAAGCTTAATGTGTTTACATTATGTTTGCATACCTCCAGGTGTGTGTCTCTCTGGGCCAACATATTCTGGATCTGTTTGGCCATGGAGCTAAATACCAACTTTAGGTCCGCACCTTCCACCTCCAGCAGCTCTTCCCACTGGAGCGGCAGCACCGAGCGCGGATCCTGAGTCACCTGCAGCGAGTACACCGTGACTAGGTGGGACACAAACTAACTAATCCTTCACTCAGCAGTGTGAAGGCCAAGTAAGATTAACCTTTTTTGTATTAAAAAAAAAAAAAACACTGTGTCCATAAATGGCCCACTCATGCATGCAAAAGCAATGATCGCTTGTAAAGGAGAGAAGATCCGAAATGCCCTCAGGTGCATGTTGTAAGCAGCAAGCAGGGGTGCATCTATCCCCACAGGGATGACACCTCTTCACTACTCTGATTTATGAGGCAAGGAAGCCTGGAATGAAAAAGACTCATGGGCAGCATGCTGTTACTGTAATTCAGTCATGCTGCTCTGCATCATGCTGTTTCTGTAATGTGGGCAATTATTCACGGGGCGTTTTTTTTATTTCTTTTTTTTTTTAAATGTCCAATTGGCATCCGTGCTTTATTGAAACGGACAGTTTGACAGAAAATGAGAGCAGGGAGAGAGGTTTGTGTATAACAGGTGGAGGTCCTTTTAGGCTGCTGCTGCTGCTGCTGCTGGAATGAAAAGGAGTTCTTTTTCACGCTTCAGTTAAAAAGAGAAAAATAACCCTTTGCTAAATCCTTTTAAAGAATACAAATCCCCATAGAAAATCTCCCCGGAAATTAGGGTCAATCTGTGAATAATATTAAAGTCATTGTGGATTAGGTTCAGCCTGCACCTGAACGCACCTGTTGAATGCAAACGGCGAGCGCAGTCTGTGTCTCGATGTCCAGAGACTGGATCTGCTGAATGAACGTCTCTTTTTGTTCACACTGCGGATACAAGAAATAAACTCAATCAGGTGTGTTCATTAGTGGCACAGAAAAATCTTTTATTTCAGTACACTTGATACACAAAGTCTCTTGAGCAATCAGTAAACCAATTTGTAGTTGATTAGATTTTTTTTTTTTTTAACCTCAGGGCTCAACTCTTGCTGCACAAAGTGGCCTGGGGCCCATTCAAATATAACAATGAAATATGTACATTAGTATGTTTAATTGATGTAACTCTGGGTAGACTTGTATTCAAGGTTCAGCTCATGTTTTACGATGGATGCAAGGATGTTCCATCCCGGCCGTATCATTCTGATGGTGTCCCTCACATTTCTCATGTTCCGTCGAAGCTTTCTCCGGATAAAACGTGAACGGCAGGCAGCTTTAGAGCACATTTGAAGCCCTGGCACAGTCAAACGGAACCCCCCCTGCTGACGATTGACGAATGGCGGTCACTGGCAGACGCCTGTTTTTTGTGAGGAGAGACTGACGGACCAACGGACTTCTGACGGACTAACCGACAGGACTTAAATGACGGACTGACTGACGGATTGACGGACTGATGATTACAATTCAGTTCGTCGTGAAAAATGACGGACTGTCAAACGACGGACGGGTACCGTGGCCACAGACGGATGACGAATGATGGATTAGCAAAATTCAGTAAAATGCCCACCTCTGCTAATTTTACAAACAATTTTGTAAAAAATGTGATCGTCACATGACAGTTATCATGCAATATGTACTGTACATAAGTCTGCACATACAACAAGATGGCAACTAGTCTAACAATTTATGGAATAAACCAAGCAGCAACAAAAAAAACAATTTCAAGTCTTGGGTAAAGATTAAAAAGACATAAATGACCAATGACTAGATTTGACCACAGCCAAAAAGGGAGGCACTTGATTCTGAATCTACAAATAAATTTGCTGAATTACTTCAACAATCTTTGTTTTTGCTTGACAAGCTTTTTCAGTGTCCGTAGCCCATTTTCTTTTCTCTTAAATAATCTAGCAGCTTTTCCACGAGCGTTGGATGGCAAGTTTCTAAATGCCACAAAAGGTTTTAAGGCTTCAGTGCTTCGCTGGACAGCGTTAGCCCACACTCCAAACCCTGGGCTCTCTCTACTCTGCCTTATGAACCCTTCACAAAGTCCTACTTAATGAACACCCTAAAAAAGTACAATCCCAGAATTTTTCAGAAGTGTAGTAGTCTTAGCATTGTTTTCGTCATCATTTTTTCCTTGGAAATAATATCCACCCTTGGATTGACCTACAAGGGTGAGAATGTGAGACCTTCTTTCAGGTCCAACTACATTTGTTCATTCCTGCAGACACACGCTACACTCTTGTAGAAAGTTGACATCCAATGTTTTTCTCTTTTATAGCAGGAATGACCAGGTATCCCAATACTTGCCCATATAGCCTATAATCCAGAGGTGAACACTCCGTCAGACTGACGGACCGGTCCATCAGTCCGACACTGATGGACGCCCGTTTTACTGACGAATGACGAATGACGGGACACCTTTTAAAAAAGACAAACTGATGAATGACAGGAAGGGGTTTTCATCCGTCACTGTATGTAAATCCGTCGCTGGCGGGCCCCCATTTTCTGACGTTTTTTGGGGGGGCTGACTGGCGGGCCAACAGACTTCTGACGGACTAAACTGACGGATTGACTGACTACTTCGCAGTTCAGTTAATGCGGCTTCACTATCACAGGGTTTTCATTTGTGACCAATAACTTCATGTATTATGGTTTTTCTCACTATTTTATGTTTTCTGACTTTTTTTCTTCCTTTTAAATCGGATCAACAAAAGAAAAGATTTTTGGAGGCAAATTTGTTTTGCAAAAACCGAGACCATGAACATTAGAGCCTGTCGCCCCCAAAATCCCCGTTCCCTCATCGTGGATGTCTTCTGAAATACGCTCCGAGCGCTCTGCTTCACTCAGACTGATTGGAAACTCAGAAGGTTGTTCAAATGTGACGGTAGGTTATTCAGAGTGCCCAAAGTACAGAGTACCGAAGCCCAGTGCATCAGGCTGCTGATTACAGGCTCCGTTCAGAAAAAATGTGAGAGGAGTGCGCTCTGCCTCCCGCAGCACACAAGTATGACGAAACATCCACTTAATAACTACGGTACATTAAAGTGTTTCTTTTTAGTTTAAAATTCGCCTACCCTAACCGGAATCCGATGTCTCATTGTAGCCAGAGGTACAATCCTGGTGGGTTAATATGCCTTTTGACGCTGTAAACCCTGGTTGTGAAACTGAAATCTACTTTCCATGACTACCATTCAATTAGTTTAGTAGTTGTTCTTCTTCCTCTTTCTCTTCTTCTTCTCCTTCTTCTTCCGCCAGAAGTACAAGGATAAAAGGATTTACAGTGCCGGTACTCTTCATTTTGTGCAACAAGTATTTGAAAGGGTGGAAACCATGTGGGAGGGTTCATAATGAATTAATAGAAGCATTAAAAAGAAGTCATCCTCTACTTTTCTCAAATTCACCTATTGCGGGAGATCATGGACTATCACCCGCGGAAAAGTGAGGGAACACTGTATTCAAATTTCTACCCAACGTATAGTATAATATTTTTTGCGCATAATCCTCTCATAAATCTCACATACAGTATTAGATAAATTGATTGTGTATTTAGTCATCATCATCATAGTAATTCAGTTAAATCTAACTGTCTTCGGCATAGGTCTGACACTTTCAAACAGGCCACAAGTTGTAAAACAGTTGTAAAAATGAGAAAAGTGAGTAAGGGGTTCCCGTAAGCCACATTTTGTTTGCTATCTTCAAGTGAGCCAGGCAGTCCAACTACTCTCCGCTTGTGATACTTCTTGACCTCACATGGAAAGAGAATAGCACTTGACTCACCTGCACAGCACATCCAAGTAGGAGCAGCAGCAAGCGCCTCAGTTCCTCCACAGCTGCCTCTGAACACACAGAGATAAAGTAAGTGTCATCATTACCATTATCATCACCATCATGGCCTCACTGTCATTATCACAGTAATGCTTTGCGCTGATAAGGACTGGTGGTGAATGAAATAGAATGGCTATACTGTTGCACAGATTGAATCACATGATTATCTTGTACCTGTGAAGGGGTCCTGGCCCAAGATGGCAACGTTTGGAAGAAGCATCAAAATCAACTGCTGCAGGTCCTCCTATGCAAAAAAAAAAAACCAAGTGATGAGTGTGGGGAAAAACATTTTGGCTTCATACACATTTGAATAAGCATTTTTAAAGTTGACAGGATTGCAAGAGTATATCAATTACTTACAATCTTAGTCTGTTGATTTCTTTTATTTAAATTAGATTGATCAAATGTTCTAGTAAAAGTGGAGTTTAAGATAATGCCAGATTTTAACATATTTTGCAATTGTACTACTGAAAATCCGAATTGTAGTTATGACTGTATATCAATTAAATAAATTCAATTCAATTCATGTATGATATATAATCATCAATGGACCAATCGCACATTCATATATTTTTTTCACAATTTTTTCAAATTCATTCAAGATTGAACATTCTATACTAATTTCACGTGGTAATTAGCACACAAAAAGCCTGATACAAAATCATCTGAGTGTTATGACAGTGAAAATCTAAAAAAGAAAAGGAATTAAGTTTAGAAAAAATGAAAACACCTAACTATGTTTCTGAATATTTGAATTAAAATCATTTTACTATGAAATATAAAAATGCAGTGTACTTTGTTTTCCAGCTCCCAAATTCTGTGTAAAAAATATCATTTGGGTGGAGCAAACATTTGGCTGCGAGTGGAAACATTCCCTTAGTTTTACACGCTTGTCAGCACTGTTTGTTCACATCTCAAGTGTACAGTACACAATATCAATGGAGCCTGACGAGAGACGTACAGCAGCATGATGCAACTGCTGCCACTGCCTTGACACAAACTCTATGTTATGACCACAAAGTAGTACCTTTGTGAAGTTCTTCTACTCTAACGACATCTTGAGTCCCTCTGTTGCAACAGAATGTGCTTCACTTGGGTCTATTAACAATCTGTTCTACTGAACAAAAAACACTTAAAAAAGTACTGGAGAAGCAAAAGCTCCTCTCTTTGTTTCCAACACAAACAGGCTGGTGGAAAGTTTTGATGATGATGACGATGCCAGTTCACTGAGACCAGCATGCAGGATGAGCCAGCATGTGACAAATGTTCAGCATTCACTCCCACGGGTACACATGTAAAGCACTTTAACAAACAACATTGTTTTTGTTCAAAATATTTTCTTCCATTGGAAATAATGGAAATAGAAATGATATTTTCCAGTGTCAATAATCTCTAAAATGGTAGATAGGTAAGTAGCACGCTAGCTAAATCCAGCCATGAGAAACACATACACACCTTAGATAAACAGTGGGGACATTAGCAAAAAGAGAAATGCGTGCCTAAGATGAGGCCGGTAGAGAATCTGCACATTAGACAGATTTTGTAGCACAAAAATAAGTCATCCTCCAATTATTTGGAGGTATTTTGGATAAAAAAAAGAGGATCCAAACCAGAGTGAGGTGTTGTGCAGCTCATGCTTGGCAAAAACTGCAGTGAATCAACTTTTCCTCACTCAGAAACATGGCAGGAAAATACTTAAATACATGCCACAAGCTGTCCCTCAGGGAGAATTTTCAACACATCGGGCAATATTGAAAGATGTGTGAGGGCCTGTCTTAAGTCAGACATGGTTCACAAGTTTTGTATTGTTTCAGCCGCATTAGTGGATAAAGGAAATGAACAAATAGCATGCAAGAAAAGATGTACAACAAGCACTGCACTGAATAGAAACCTAATGCTAAACGCTAATATCTGTGTATAAACTATCCAGTTTATTCAGCTATCCAATGGCCTGCTGTATGCTCTGGAGTGACTTTATGTTAATGTTGATGACTTATTGAGATCATCATCTAACTAACCAATAAAACTGCACTTTACACATCCATTCGTATGATGATGTTTTTAGTTTTTTGAAAAGTGCTTAGTTTTTAATGAACGCATAGTCATATAGTAGCACTATCGAGATAACTGGCACGAATATCAAGAATCTTGTCCATTTTGTTCAACCCGTTTTGTCAGTTACAGATAGATAGCGAGATAGATAATGAGATAGCATGGTTGCCAACTCAATTTGAACAAATATTTTGGCAAATTCTGAGAAATATTCAATCTAACTGGATAGTGTCATACATTGCCTGTCCAGAAACCTGTCATTTCTGGCATTAACAACTTCAAGTCTTTGTTTTGTTTTTTGGGGGGTTTTTTCACACTAAAGACAGACAAACTGTGCCTCCTACCAAGCTGCTAATTTGCCAAGCATAGAGCATGGGCTTCAGTGATGACGACCAAACTATTTTGCTGTTAATTAAAAAATGCTTATTGTCACAGAGCCACAGGCGGACTTTGGCTTGCTTCTCTACCACCTGTTCGCATTTCCCTGCATGTATCCACGGACACACAATCAACAGAGCGCGGGGGGATAGTGCCAATTACAGCTCACTCTGCCACATCCCATATGACTTAAGTGCACGCTGTTCGAGAGGCAATGTACACAGGGCCGATGGCCTTAGAGCGCAGAATGTATAATGTGAAGCAGTGCGGCTCTGTGCTAGTCGTGGTGCAGCCAAACAGACATCTTGCAGGAAACGGAACAGTTTAGTGTTGAAGATTGCTGTTGCTGTCGTCACGCTTGAGGGCAATTGCCTCTGCAGCTTGACAGTCAAAAAGTGTAGTCTATTGTTGTGTGTACATCACCATTTGGCGCCATCGTCAATACGCCGTTTATTCCACGGATTAACAACATGGCTGACACACGTGCAATTATCTGTTGCCACGCTACACGGCAGCATCTGCCAGCCTGAATCTCTAGTGGAAGTGCAGTTTTCCATATCAAATGAGCAGATGAGGAATTAGTCTTGATCTCTCTACAAGTCTGCCTCTGAAAATAAATCAGCTGCTTTTAAGTTCTGCATTTGTGACCGGTTGGGGGTGCCAGGCCAACCGCCGTGTACCCGTTTGCCCCAAGGAATGACACACGTCAATGGAGTACAGAGGATCAGCAACTTGCTTCTTTTATTTATTCTAGCCCAAGGTGAAACAGTCTAGTGACACCAGTTTCTTTAATAGAAGGCACTGTTGAGCGCCGTGGGGGTCTCTTGAAGGCCACTTTCACCCCTCACTCAATGGGTATCGCGTTAGTTTAGGGTCCCGATCAATCCAGCTGCCATCCCTGTCCAATGCCACCTCGGTCCAGAGCCTGCGGTTATGACCTCACAGCAACGTCGCATTAAAGCTCATCACACCACAACATGCATTTAAAAACAAGAGACTAAAAAAATAAAAACAAAAAAAAAATGTTAAAAAAGAGTTCAAGTGAGGGACAACCCGCAGTCCACAGTCCAGGTCGGCAAGAACTTCGTCGCTCAAGTGTTTGGTTCTCCAAAAATCACCCTCCCCCATGGATAGTGCAGCGCAGCACAGCACAGCAGTCACTTCGGCCCTCTCACGTGACGTGTTGCACCTGTGGCTCTCCCTAACTGTCTGACAGAGAGGGATTTAAGAGCACAACTCGTGTACCCTGTCCTCCAATCACAGTCCCCTTGGCCCAGGCTGCGCACCTGCATCTGGTTGGGATTAATTGTTGCCAATCAGTGCGTCAATTATGGGTCAGGCTAGGGCTGAGTCACCTGGTGACACATTCAGAAATCAAAATTTCCACCAGGCTTCTGGCTGCACTAGTGAAGAGAATTCAAATCAATCTGCAACATTATGATCTGCATATCGCAACGTCTTCCATTTGGCCCGCTGCCTATTGGAGGCTGTTGAGATTGATGCACTTTTACACACCAGATTTCCTCTGTACTGTATCCAGCTTAATTAAAATGTCATTTTTGGATGCTCATTAGCATTATATCTGGAGGCAGAGGTGACAGATCCACATTTTTATTAAATCTTATATTGAACAGATCCCTGTGAGACCACTCCAGGGTATAACTCATCTTTCACCCAAAGACAGCTGGGATAGGCTCCAACTCACCCACGACCCTAATGACGATAAGCACTATAGAAAATGGAGGGATCTTAAATAGCTGCAGTAGGTCCATTACAAATAATGCATACAGTGGACCCCCGCTATTTGTGGGAGACAGCCTGACCGTGAATAGTGAAAGAGAGATGATTACATAGACGGAGAAAAATGCACTTCCGCCTATGCTTAGTCTTTTTTTATGAGTTTCCCATCGATCATTTATCGCCTACCAAATGGGTGTCCCTCATAGGCAGATAGACGAACCGGACCGTCGGTTGGACGGAATGCCCAGCTCTGCTAATAGCTATGTTTGTCAAATGAGTTAAGATGTGTGTACGCCTGCCGATTTTCACAGTCTCAGACGACTAAACTACAGTTTTAACGGAGTCAAAGCATACAGTCTGGTGTTTTCATCAGCCAGCCACACAGTGTTGCATAACCACCAATCGGAATGAACACACTCATAGCTGGTCACAGCCCCCGCAGCCTTGCACTGACCTGTTAGCTTTGGCATCGGGACTTTGCTGGTACTATTTTTCATCTGTGAGGGAAAAATTGCCCGTCCCTTGTTTGCTAAAAACTTGGTGTACGATTAGCAAACAGAAGCAGAGCAACGGGATCTCAGGCAGCTGAGAGGATTCGGAAACAATGCAGAATTAGCAACATTTCTGCTCAACGGGTACATTTGTCACCTCTTTTTGATTTTTAAGTGACTGCAGATTCCAAACAATAAAATCTCACACATTTAAATGTAGTGATGTGGTACCACTATTAGGAATACATCGTGCTACCAACGAAGCAGCCGTGACTAATGTTGAGGTGTTTTCAGTGTTAATGCGACCTTTCATATTTGCATGACATTTATGTATGTCCATGTTTAAGAATCGCTCTTGTGCACCCTAGGGAGATTAGTATAATGAGGCTACATTCAAATGTTGCTGTTGTTTTCACATTGCAAGCTCCCCTTTAAATCAGACAATTCACTCCACTACCAAAGCACAGCCATGCACCTCCACCCACAGAATCAACAAAACGCTAACAGGCTGTCAATTCTTTGAGGTTTCTCATGTTTAGACAAATTAAATTCTATAAAAGCTGTTGGATCACTACAGTAGTCGCTATTGTTCATGACTGAAACTGCGACAGTTTTCATGGCTCTGACTTTCATTGTTGGTTAATGAGAAAATTCATTCATCCTCCTTGAACCAGTCCAAGAATTTCAACTCAATAATTCAAAGAAAATATTCAGCTCAAAATGTCTGGCAGGATACCTTGGAATCTATAAACTGTGCCACTTACAAAATAAGAATGTATCCTGCCTTATATTGCGTTAAGTTATGTTCTTAAATCCTAAATGGCTATTTTAGACATTAGGAGTTGTTGTTTTTTTCATGGGCATCACAACGACCAATCACGGCTCAGATTCAGAAAACAGGTCAGCCGTGATTGGTCATTGTGAGCAGTTGTGATGTCATTTTCAGTCAACAGAAGACAAAATGGCCGCCCAAGAGGATGGCAAAAAACGAGTGCATTTTTCTGCTTAACTTATATTCCACAAAGGCAAAATTAACCAGAATGCCGTGTCTCAACTCGTGGGCCTGCTGGGAACAAATTCTTGAAAAAAATATGTTTGGTTTGACTTCCGCTCTAAGTAAGGAAAATATTGCTGCCTTGAGGCCAAGCGTCAAACACACATTCACATTGTCTTCGACTGACTTAATATGAATCAATTATCACTGGTGTCAGACACTTGCGTTGCTCTGAGCTTTCAAGAATATGAGTGATTCACTAAAAATAGGGAAGTGAAACCCCCAAAACTGTGGTTGCAATGTTGTGTGACTAGCAACTCCATCCGACTGGCGCTCAGGGAGACTTTCTTTGTCTCGTCAATCCTCCTGGAGCGAAACTAGAAGAGTAATTTCCTCAAATGACACCAGCACATGCGAACTGCACAAAAATGATACTGCAACTTATATGATAGATTGTCTGTTCCTCTCCTCAACACTAGCCCTAGCACCAACCAAAATGACAGCTAAAAGAAAATAACCCAATTTGCTTCATAATGGAGGAAGGAAATGTTCTGTTTCATCTTCTTGTTCGTGCAAATGCTCCACCATCCCCTGAGTGCACTTCCAACTATTTACAATATCCCTAGGAGAAATGCTCTTGTAGTGAGACTAATAGTTGCTTCACTTTTCCATCTTGTTCTCTGTTTTTGCAACCTTACAGCTAGAAAAGCTCTCCTCCATCCCTCCCTTTCCCTTGTAGCCTTGAGTTATGTTTTAGTAGACGAATGTTTCTGCCTTTTAAGAGGCTTTTCTATTTATAATGAGCTGGAAGTTGTTTCAGTCCTTGCCCTAAAAGAGCTGTTGCACCTCTTTTTCATGTAGAAATGCTTTTACGTGGTATGCATTTTTGGCAAAGCAAACCTCATTAGCAAGTCTCATTAACTAATTACCCATTAATTACTAACATATAATCCTTAAAGTCACAGTAAAGTGAAACTAAATGTCTGGTGAATCTTTCACATCACAGACAAGAGAGTAGTTAACGACCCTGATTCTGATTGTAGGATCAGAAGTCTAAGGGTGCTGACAATTTTTGCGCCAGCGCACATACGGGCGGCATTCATTGGAGGGTTTGGTCAAATTTTACTGCTAAAACATGCACACACACGCACACAATAAGAGTTTCAATGAGAATGGGCATTCAGTCAGTTAGCTAGTAAGTATAACCATGACTTTAATATCAGCACATGCACATGGCAAAAGCGCGCTTTTCTCATTGCAATTCAAAAAGGACAGAGGTACTGTCTGACCATCTGTAATGTTTCCTAGATTGGAAAATGTCAGCCAACTCCTACACAATGACATAAACAGGGACCTATGGTTAAATTCAGAAGAAATGAGGCCTGCTAATGATAATATGTTGATATTGTGTGGTAGAAGTTAAGAAATCTGCCATGTATCCTTTTTTAAAGCAGCACTGGGCAAGAATTCGACTTTAATAAAAAAAATTCACAACTCTTTTGATGAAACATTGACTTACAAGTAGTTGAATGGAACTTTTGTCATGCCCTGGGGGGGTGACGGTCTGTATTGTTTTTACTGGTACTAACCAACTTTGAGGAAGATGGGAGCAACCCTGGCACACAAAAAATACAAATGTCCTGAACTGCTTTATGGCAACCTCACTTCCTCCTTTCGCTATAAGGAGGGAAGTCAATTTGAACGTCTATGTGTTATTAGTGGCGTCATATGGCAGAAGCCCCAAAACGAACAAAAAAACAAAAGTATTGTATAAACAAAATTAGATTCATTACCTCATCGCTATTCATCTTTCACACAGCCACTGGAAATAGAAATGTAATTCAGTCCAACTTGCAGGCCAGCGAGATCTCAGGATTTCACGACACTACCGCTGGCGCGCATGAGAAATGTGGTACACTTTTGTCAAAACACTACCGCTTTTGTCCACATGGCGCCGCCATAATCAACTAAACCTGACATACGCCACAGTGTTGCTTTAAATGGGAAGTCAACCCAAACATATTTTTTTCAAGAATATAATACACACAAGACCACTAGTTGAAACAAGGCATTCTGATAAATACGACGTTTGTGGAATAAGAGTTAATCCACCCGTTTTTAGCCATCTCTGGGGGTGGCCATTTTGTCACTTTTGTCAACTGAAAGTGACATCACAACTGATCAGGGCTAAGGTAACAACCAATCACGGCTGACCTGTTTTCTGAAGCTGAGCCGTGATTAGTCGTTACCTAAGCCCTGAGGTGGTGTGATGTCATTTTCAGTCGACAGAAGTGACAAAATGGCCGCTCCCTGAGATGGCTAAAAAGGGGTGGATTTCGCTGCGTAACGCATATTCCACAAACGCAATATTAATCAAAATACCGTGTTTCAACTAGTGGGCCTTTTTGGAACATATTCTTTAAAAAAATGTGTTTGGGTTGCTTTCCTCTTCAAGTAAGGTAAGGCTACTCACTCAAACTACTTCATGTGACTGGAATGCACACGCTTGGCTTGCAGTACAGTATTTTTGTTGATAAAATATTATGTTTCTACCAAGGACGGTATTGTTTTGACACTTTAGCTTGTTAAAAATGCACATAAAGCAAGTAAAATCTTAAAATGACTCAAATTTTGGGGTGCTTGGACTTATTTTAGGGGTGCTTCAGCAACCCCCAAAAGATGGGCTGGACATCTTTCTTAAGTCTACACATCCTTACATGTTTGGACACAATATGTCTGCCTAAAGTAGCTGGAATCAATGCCATCGGGTTGCGCAGGGCTCTCTGAGACACGCTAGCCACCAGCTAGCTTGCGAGATATTGGGGGCTCCTCTCGGCCGACGGACAGGAAGCAGGCTCGGTTCAGGAACTTGAACAGACATTGTGTCTATTCCAAATGTTAAAAGTTTTCCACACTCCAATGTCACGCTTGCCTTACTGATAATCAAATGTAGCATCTTGACCTCTCCCTGCAACTTCTCCCCTACCTGGTAGAAGGCTCTGAGGTGTCGATTTAAGATGGAGAAGTTCTGTATTCTTTGCATGCAGTCGTCCAGATCACTGTCGTACAACCTCTCCACTCTTGGGTTGGGGTCTCTGGGACACACAATCACAGGCGTCACGTAGACGTGGAAGTGTATTTACTGCCGCTTGATCAAACAGCTCCTTGCCACATTCTAGCCACAGATGAAAAAAAATCTGTATGCAGTGGTGGAATTCTGCAGTCGGTGAATACAATTTTAATGAGCCTGACACGGTGCCAGTGAGAACCCTCATGCAATTAGCTGTTGAAATAACCAAGGTTAAGTCAGGCCAAATTAATCAGCCTTTCGCCCACTACTGACAGAAGATCCTGTCTTGTCAATTGCAAAGCTATGGCTTCAGTGTGGTAAAAAAATGAACACGCTGATGAGGAATTCAGTCGAGATGACTAACAGCGCGCCATGTATGCAGAACCCATTTCATGTTTCATTGGATATTTGTGGCAAATATGAATGGAACGCGAATTAATGCCATTCATCAAAGTGACTGTAGAACAATGCAACCATTGTAAATGTGAGTGTGATAAATGTTATGTTAAGTTTATGCAAGGCAATAAAAAGTATTTTTGATTTGAATAACTCTTCATAGAATAAACTTCAAATTTGTGCATATTCAGGGGTGCACATAACTGGTACGGGTACAGGTAGAAATCACTGATGCGTACCATATCATTTGCGTCACGACGCGCATTTGCGTACCTGTACACACTAGTGGTGCACTGCAACGAATTATCTTTAACCCGTGATCGGTAAGCATCACGCATCATGGTTCAGGAGGAGCACAATCCGCAGAATGGTTGGTGGAAAAAACTGTGCGCGCTCACAGTCAACGTGATTAGTCTGCATTCAACAAAGGAAGTTGGTAAACCTCAAGATAACACGTAAATCGCTTGTACGAGAGCGTTTTGCAAACATACTCAATTAACACACCGCCTCCGCATAGGCTAACTTCAAAATAAAGCTTAACAAATAGTACATTGAGTAATTGATGCCAATGCCTTAGTGGACTTTTACTTTGAAATTGACCCGCGTGGTGGCGTAACGGCTAACATGACTTCCATTTTCAATGTTACGGCAGTTTTAACGCTTGCCACCAACACTAACGCAATGCCGTCCCAAAATCATATTCAGTGTCTAATTTAGGACGTGAACAAACCGCAGGTTAATTACGCTGTTAGTCTCTGGCGTTAGTGGCTAGCATCTGTTATCATTAGCTGGTAGTTAAACAGCTGTTCCTTGGCTTTCAGTACTGTCCTTTTTTTTTTTTTACTTTTTCAATATTGTTGACCATTACTTTGTAATGCGCTGCCCATGTTGAAAGGAAGGTGCCTTAAATTGCCCTTCAAGGTTTTTTCATTATGGAAAAAATAAAATAAAAATCTAACTTCGTCTTCATTTATTTTGTAAAAACACTTTTGCTCAATAAATAATTCAAAGAAAACATTCAGCTCAAAATGTCTGGCAGGATACCTTGGAATCTATACACTGTGCCACTTACAAAATAAGAATGTATCCTGCCTTGTTATGTTCTTAAATCCTAAATGGCCATTTTAGACATTAGGAGTTGTTGTTTTTTTCATGGGCAAAACCGTTTTTCTAAAATAAATGAAGACAAAGTTCTATTCACCTTTTTTTTCTTTTTTCTGATCCAAAAAACGATCCGATGCATGACTCAAAATCCGTGACCGATCAGAACCGTGACTTATGTGATCCATTGGACCACTAGTGAGTACCAAAGACAATCTCCTGGTACTGATGTGAGTACCCCATGAAAAATATTATGTGCACCCCTGTGCATAATACATCTTTGCTGTATTTTTTTCTAATCTGATGGTAATTTTACCCTTGTTAACCTTTTAGGCTTGGATACCTTTTTCATTCCAATTGCCACAGAATATTGCATGCTATTCATCCATACAACATTTTAGCGCTTTTTGTCATCAGGATCATAGGTGAGCTGGAGCTGACTGGTCACCAGCAAATCAGAGGGCACATATAGACAAACAACCATTCACACCAATGGACAATTTAGTCTTCAATTAACATAACATGCAAGTTATTTGAAAGTACATGGAAACTCCAACCAAAGCGAAGATTCGAACCCCAAACCTGAACTGCGAGGTAAACAAGATAAACTTGTCCACCACGCTGCCCGATGGCATCATAACATGTAACGGTTGTCAAAAAGCCTTACATGATTCTCATGACCTCGTTGAGGAAAATCCCATTGGTCAGTCTGAGGTAGCAATTCCGTGGATTATGGGAAACGGAGTTCACTTCGATGTACTGGCTGTAGAGTGGGACACTGTTTTCCATCTCCACCATCTTCTCAAAGAGAAGAACCTGCGAGCGAATCAGAATCAGAAGAAAGAACCTGTGAACAAGGTGACAGTGTCCATGCCATTTTAACATTCTAAACCCTATGTGCATATGTACACCTATCTATATGAAAAAGACAGTCACAACAGGTCAATAAACTGTAGAAGTCTTTGACGTTTATTTGCAGAGCATAAGAATATTTGCCTGTGACCACTGTTATATTGTAAAGTCATTACCTGGTTAAAGGAAGTTCTACGTCAAGTCATATAATCTTGTTCAGTCGCAACAAATATTGGAGTGTTGATAAAATGTTTTTTCCACTAATCCTAACACGAAACATGTTTACACTTTGAAAAAATATGTATAATTATGATTGATTGAATTTATTGCACTAAATTATTTTGACTCAGCTCTAATTTCTTCTTCATTTCACTGAACTATTTCAAAGCTTTTCTCACCATTAACGTATGACTTGTACAATTCACAATCTACTGTACTTACTAGGGGTGGAACACACTTTCGTCAAGGACGTGTTTTTTACAGTCGTATCAAAGTGGATCGATATACAGCAGACCTAATGCTGCTGACGCATCTTCAAGTAACGACTCTTTTCCGCTCGTTATGCAGGCAAATGTCTCCACACCTTGTTTCTCTCCACAACTGTCTGCTAGCAACGCAGCTTATCTTATTTTGCATTCAGCGGTCGTTGTCTCTGTTTTACGTGCATTATCGCTACTTTTAAAGTGTACATAGACTCCACTTAAATTGTTATTTGAGGGGTTAAATGTTCGTGTGACTATGCAAACCAAACTGCAACAGTCGAAACGAACTGTCATGTATTGTGGCTGATTGTTATTTTTTTCGGTCCCTGACTCTGGTGGATGGGCGGAGCCTCCAGTGCACACCTGTTTGGCATGACAATAAGTTGGGTATATAGGTGCTGGAGAAGTGGAAGCTAGTCGCTGGAAAATTGTTGCTGTTGCTCTGTTCCCCCCTTTGTCGATCTGCTTATTTCCACAGCCACACAATACGTCGTTTGATTTTGTCACACATAAGTAATTCCGGTTTTGGTAATTCTAGATTAGGTTTGTTTTCTTTTGTTTCTAAACCAATCTGGTTTAGATTCTGTCTTTCCTTTTGACTTTTTGTTTCTTGCACTCATCTGTCTTTCTCCCAATTGGGCTGAGTTCCTTTGTTAATCTTTTGCTGCACTTCTGTTACATTAATTTCCGTTTAGTGTTGTTGTCTGTTCTTCGAGCGTCTAGCTTCCACTGCTCCGCCCATCCAGGTTTTTCGTGTTATCGCGTCAGCCTTATGCTGATGTTTTTCTTTGTTTGAATTTATTTCTCCTTGCTCACGTTTGCGTGCTCCCATGGTTTAATAAAGCATTGTATTTGTTCATAAATTTTGTTTGGCTCTGCTTTGGGGTTTTGGAGTTCTGGGCACGTGATCGTGACACGAACGGTTCACACCAGGCGCGGAGCCAGAACGTGGCTAATGGGCGGGCCTGGAAAAATCAGGGTGGGACTGAATATTTCTCTCACTGAGAACAATCCTCCTGTCCCGACACATCGTATATTCACATAAAATGACAAAGTGAATAACATGAAGTTCAGATCTTGCTTCGACAACCACAATTATGCCACTCATAATATTCATTGAAATAAAAAACACAACACAACTCAAAAATTTAGTAAATAATTTATAAGTATATATTTGTCATGAATCTCACTGGGTGGGCAGTCTGTCAATCACAGGCACCTATGGCTCCGCCCCTGGTTCAAACAATTTTCATTACGTTTTACTTAGCTGTAAACGTTCAAAATCACATATGTTTACACTGGTCCTGAACCTCTCTTCATATTGCTAGCCAAATTGTGACATTAACTTACCTGCCTTTGTGAGTCTTGTAGTGATGAATGTAGTTAGACATTGTCGTTGTTTTGTCTACATTCTGAGAGTTGCAAACCACGCGATATGCCATCCTTTTTTGGGGGGCCCAAAACACCACCAAGATAATTTATTACGTCAAATTACTGATCCTCGGAATTGCTCCTGTTGGGGTTTGGCTAGCCACTTGCCCACTTGACGCCAACAAGTGACACTGACTGGGTTGCCAAATGAAACAAAAAAAAGGTTTTCTTTCTTTCCTTCCTAAAAAGGCAGACTGTGTTGAATCCAGATTTTCAACCATATACAAAGTGGCTTGTCATGTAATGTTGTGCAAGTCATAATGAAGTTGTGTCTCTTTGATACCAAATCAAAGTCAACTCAAGTCTTTCCCAAGTTGCTGGGGTGATTTGGTAAGTAAAACTCATCATATCCAGTTGTGCGGTTATGATATGCAGTACATAAATAAAGTTAGCCTTTTTGCCCTTAATACAGATATTTGCATATATCCTATCAATTATAGATTAATAACAACATGGGCATCTGACTGTCACTGGGGAACTTTGACCTGAGGCCAACTGTAGGTGGGAAAAAGTGGTTCTTGAAGCATGAGGTTTTGGTCCTGATGGATGGCAGCCAGCAAACCTGATGGATGGCAGCCAGGAAAGGACAACAATGGAAACGGGGAGCCTTTTCACACAAGCCATCACGCAGAAGCCTCTTACACCCGTGTGGACAGGTGGGACTGTTGCGCTCACGCTTAGAAAGCGCTTCACAGCGAGAAGCAGCCAAACGGGGCCCTCAGCCAATGTTTCAAGCTCTGCTAAGAAGAGCTGCCAATGCAAATGGCGGTTTAAAGATTTTTTTTTTCCCACCTGCACTGTTGGTAAACAGAGACACAACGTGGACATGGCTAGGCATCTGAGGTGAGACCATGTGCTTGAGGTCTTGAGGATAAACAAGGTGGTGCACGTCATTCAGCGCATGACTCGCAGGGTAGCGCTCCCATGTTGCTGAGTAGGTGCATTGGCAAAATCCCCTCGAGGCAGATGCACAATGTCTCCAAGCTGCAGGCACAATGACGTATTTGACGTGTGGCCTATTTCCTCCCAAAAGTGTTTTGATATCTGGCAGGCATTTGCAGGTTGTCCTAAAAAATTTGACATAATTTTAAAAGCAATTATCTTGAAAACTACAATGTGTAGCTCAGTGAAATTGAACAGTTCAAGTGTTGAACATTAGGACTTTGTTCTGAATATTAAAATATAAAATCTTGATCTATTTCTATATTTTCTGTAAAATTTTGAGGTAATTTCAACAATGTCCAAACTGTTGCACCTGCAGGTCTCATCTGACCTGTAGACTGTAATGACAGTGTTTTTTTCAATCCCTGACTGTTTGGTACAAATGTAACCGCAACAATTAACATTTTTGTACCACTGAAAAGATGTTGCTACCGGCCCAGTGTTTCTGTAAACATACACACAAAAAGGAGGCAGGGAGTTTCATAGGCATAATAATAGGCCCATTAACTACCAAAATTATATTTCTGATTTGAAATGAAAGATAGGTCTTACAGTAAGTTGTGCTGATTGACAGTCTGGTGAGCTATATTAATAATGGTAATGATACAGTATATTATTAGTTTATTAATGATTAGACTAATGCTAACTCTGTCACAAAACAGTAAAATAATGAATACTGTGTTCTCAGCTTGATGGTGATTCAGTAAGTTGCTCCTAATTGTTATGCAGAACATTGATTTAATTGATTTAAAAAACACTGCAATATAAAACCAGGAAAAGAAAGGCGTCTAAAGCTTAAAGAAAAGGAACAGGCCCCTCAGGGAAGCAGCTCGCTGAAACCCGGGACCCGTTTTATCAATGAAATTTTTTTTCTTCATTTTTTGCTAATTTTGTTGGTGGGTGCCTTTTTTTTTGTCTGTTTGGCTTGAGCACCTGCCCCAAAAATGTCTGTGCACGTGCCTGCTGAATACCCCCTTATGTCTTACAGTCTCCTCATTGAGCAAAAGGGGACAAAACCTTCAGGCTGATTAACATCTCACGTGGAAAACAGATTTTTTTTAAAAATGTCGAACAAATCGACAATTGCTTTTGAGACAAGTTGAATACACAGCAATTGGCTTATTTTAACAAGACAAAAACAGAAGCCGGCCAAGGACACGGAAGTGTTAGGGCTGAAATGGGGGGGGTTCAGTCATGAAGAAGCAAAGGACGCTTTAAAAAGCAGAAGTAGTTTGTTTTGCTGCACAAAATGAATTGATATATTTAGTAAGCATCAATGTTGTATTTTAATTTGCTCAAATGTACAGGCGAATGGTAAACGACCCATGGAAATAATACACTGAAGCCGTGTAAGATTTTTACACTTTCTGCACACCATTGTTACAAAAAAATGATGACCTTTTTCTCCGGGCAAGAGTGATAAATGTTAAATGACATACCCAGTGCACCAATGCACTCTCCATGAATTCTTCTATTATCTCCATCACACTTGAGTCCATTGTAGTGCCACAAAAGATGAGAGGCACTGCAGCAGTCAGGCAGATGATTAACAAACAATATCAGTGTTTTAATGTAGTGACTCTCAAAAAGTCCATCTTCTGTCAAGTGAAGTAGTTTGACATTTGTGAGGCCCTCCACCTCCCTTCCTCCCTCCTCCTCCTTCTCTTCCTCTCTGACTGTGACGCCCAGTTTCATTGCAAAACCACACCGGAATTGTCAAAAGGCTCGTGTCGCATTTGTTAAGCATTGTTAAGTCTTCTTTCCACACTACCATGTTTCCTTTTATTCAAATGGATCACAACACATGTCATATGGTGATTTGACAAATCATGTGCTGAGATCCCATGATGAGGCCGCATTTCCTCATGTGTGTACAAAAAAACAAAACCTTTCTCACCCTTTTTTATTTGCCTCTGTCATGTTAATTCCCTCTGTGTGCAATGTGGCAATGTTGCTTTACATGCAGTCAGACAAATTGTCGATATAAAAGTCAATTAGAAAGATTATTACAATAATTTAGAGTTATATAGGGTCTTTCAAGGGACCCAAGGTCATTTCGGACTGCATGATACAGTATTTCGATTCTGTTGATTCATTTCCGACCTAAACTGTTTTTACACACTGCGTGTTGGCGCTCTCTAGTGGTAGAAATTCTGAAATCTCATTTGCATAAGTTTTGATTACATTGGTCAACAGCACATTTTAATCAGAGATTGCTTTATGTGCATGTAAACATATTTTTAAAGCTGATTCAAAAATATTTTTTGTTGCATGTCAGGTTTTTAAGATATTTGAATTTTTTCGTTTTTAAGTTTGACCCATAAAAGCTTATGGAATATGGATTTTACCATGTGTTGTAATTAATAACTATGACGTTTCAGAAAAAAAATCAACCTGTTTCTGAGCCTAACCCTTCATTCATAAATATTATTAAAGATAACACTATATCACATATTATTATTATTATTATTATTATTATTATTATTATTATTATTATTATTATCATTATTATTAAACGCTGATATGATAAAGAAATAACAAGGGCAGATTCAGAATAGGATGAGAAAATTGATCGAGAACATTTATAAAAATGTGTTACCCGGTGTTATTTATGTCACAGGTTTTATTCAAAACAAGAAAACCCATGCATACGGCAATACGGCAAACATTCTCCCTTTGAAATGCTCACTATTACTTGCACTCTCTGATGATCAGCATTGTATCAAGTGGAGAAGTATTAATAATAATGTACTTTCAGTAGTTTATTGGCTGGAATGGCCATCTGGCATTCAGGGCAGATGCCTAGTGAGCCAGTGTCTTTTGGGCTCGATGCAGTGCTATTTAATTATTATTTTCCTCCATTTTACCCCAAGAGACCACCCCGCAATTAAGAGGGATCAGCCCATCCATTTACAATATAACATATTTTTCAGGCCGTCTGTCCTTCTTAGAATTCTTGAATTTTCTCAAAAGTTCACAGTGCGCCTTGTAATCCAGTGTGCCTTATTTATCGATGTCGGGTTTTCAGTCTTTAATTCTAATTCCTTCCTATTTACTTACATATAAACACTAGCAGGCGCAAATGTTTTTGTCACACCTGAACTAGAACTACATCCTGCTTCGGTGTCTAAGAACCATGGGAAATGTAGTCCTACTAGCTTCATGCCCGTGGTCACCAAGGGAAAAAATAGCAGACTTGGATAATGGCGAGTGAGGTAGGAGGGGTATCTGGAGAGTGCACTTACTTGTTTATAGCTGTTGAACTGTTAATAATCAATAGTGATAAGTCTAGCAAATAAACATACGATACAAAAAAAAATAGACCCGTTTGTTAATATTGCCCCTCCCAAAAATCTGTTGCGTCTAATGTTCCGAAAACTACAGTGGACAGCAAACTTAACGAAAGAACATCTGTGGCAAAGCTACATGGTAGTTCGCAGTGGTTGGATGTCGTGGCTGAATACAAACTTTTCAGACAAACGGTTTCAGCTGTGATTGGCTGTTAGCTAGCAAATGCATGAGATAGAAGCCGATTATATAAGCAAAGAAACTGCAAATAAATTGCCATTACTGTATCTTGTAAATCAAGTTCTGCAAAATGTTGCTTTTACTTAAACTTCATCCTGCTCATAATCGGAGTGTGTTGAGCAAGGTTCTGGATATGTGTATCTTTTATTTCATGAAACTCTGACTGTGGATGGTACGACAAATGATGACTTCTCAGTTACGGAAATGGTTTTCTGGTCTATGTGCCAGTCCAAGCCAAACAATGTCAGGAGTTGTGTAGTTCTCATCCTACCTATGGATTTACTTTACTAATACTAAAAATCTGACCTCAATGTGAACCCTAACTAGGCCTACTTTAAATATTAACAACAACATTACTGTCCCCTATGCAATACTGTTAATTACTATCAATATGACGGTATATCTACATGATCTGCCACTTCCTAAATCTTTTCATCAATCAGCTCTACAGCCACTGAAAGCAGGTTTATCTGCATAAATAAAACAAAACATAATGTTGTCAGATTTTTATTTAAGAAGAAAGAAGCACACATTTTAAACATCAGGGGTTATAAGATTTATCACTATGATATTTGAATTGCATTTTAATCTGTTTTTTTCTTTATGTAAAAGGGTAACAAAACAAAAAAACACATCCAACACTTGTCGTTGCTGTAAGACAGAGTGTGTTGCCATGTGTGCAGATAGTGCCTGTGCAGCACTTCTTGGATAAAGTATACCCGGGATTATCCGATTGTTTCTGAGCTGCATAGACAAGATGACAGCTTCATTTAGGGCACCAAAGTCACACACACATACTCGCAGAGACACACACAGACAAACGGCTCCCAGACAACCCACAGTTTGTTTCTTTTCTATTGTTCCTTGTAAAAATAGAAGCAGACACTACAAAGCGGTTAAAAATGTCTTCCTTTAATAGGCTGTATGTGCATTGCCACTTTTAAACTGTTTCCAAAGCATTTAATTGCAGTTAAGTAAAAACTCTAATGCTGTGAAATGATTAATACAGTGCACACGGGACGAACTATGATATCACGTTAAAAGTATCAGATTAAGGTCAAAATGTCGACTAAACCTGTTTATACAGTAAAATCAAAAAGTACTACCCATCTGGTGAACAGAAGCTCTGGTAGATGGTCACACATTCACATTTTGGCTGCGGGGTTGGTGGAGCAATCAAGCCTAACGTTTGAAAACCAAAAGGTGTTCTACCTGCCACCAGCCAAATCACACCCAACCAGGAAAACTTAGACATAACTTCCCAACTTTCAGCATTCTTCTTCTTCTGATTTTATTCAATCATCTTTTAGCTGGAAGATGGCGGGGCCTTTTCTGCGTCAGGAGAGCTCTCCGCTGCACTGGGGTCGACCTGGCCAAACTTCAGCAGGAGCAGGATTTTCAATTTGGCTTCCTCCAAGGTCTCCTTCACTCCCTTCTCCAGAAGAAAACCCTCGCTATCACCTTCCGGCTGCTCTTGAGCCATGGCCCCTTCCACCGACGTCTGCAGGTAGCGCAGGCTCAACAGGACTGACATCTGTGCATGGGAAGGTAGAAGTGATAGGAACAGTGGTCAGTGAGGCATGTAGCATTAGCATAACACCATTTATTATGCAACTACAAAAGCAAATAACAATCCATACGTTTTAATGGAGCTGGGCAATTTTAGAAAAAAATATAATAGCGAGTATTTTGATTGAGTTCCAAATTTAGCTTGTATTCAACTACCATAACATCAATTTTAGATCTAACTTAAATGAACAACGACATAATAAATTAGTATCAAGTGATGGATGGATGTATGGATGTATGGATGGATGGATGGATGGAAGTATGGATGGATGAATGGATGGATGGATAAAAATAGCAAGAAATTCCTGCTGTGCATGCTTTGTCCTCTAAGGGGCAGTGTGGTGCATGCATGGAGAGCCACTTACATGAACAGTAAACAAGTAGAAGAAAAAAGTGACAAACTTTGTAAGTACTGTATACCTCAACTTTCAAAGATAGGAAGAATCTATGCTTGTATGTTTGGTTATTTTATGTCTGTTTGTGTTCCTACAGTGTTTGTATGTGAAGTTTTGTTATTTGAATGTAAATCTCTCCCGTGACGTCTAATGCTAATTTTTGCTAACAGGTTTTCCATTGGGTGCTAGCATTAAGGTGGCCATGGGCCCAAAACTAACTATTTCTTGTGTTTAAATATCCTATGTGTGTAATTATTTTTGTTGTGTGTTTTGTTTTACGCTCATGGACTGCAGAAGAGCATACGGTATTCATTTAACAATGTGTGGTGGTGTACTGCAACACAACTGGCATTTTTGCAAGATTTTGCCCCTTTCAAATAGCTAAATAAAGTAGCCAAACTATTAGAAATAGATCTTCTAGAGCTATTCTAAACCACAACAAACCATAATTATACAAAAGTATTAATTTACTTATATTATACTATGAATGTTATGCATGGATACCTGAAAGGGACAGTTTTGATCAAAGTAATTTGGATTTCAAGCATTTCAACTAAATGGAGAGTGGATTTGTATGTAACTCCTGAGTCCAGTAACAAATATCCATCCATCCATTATCTACACCGCTAACCCATTGCAGTTAATTAATGCCTAACGGCATACAAATTCGACAAGCATGATCACCTTATTATTTCAGCACAATTTGCACCACATCTTAAGACATCAAAGTTTCTGCATTACTATTTTTTTAAAATTGTGCTGCCATCCTATGCTAGATGACTGTTGTCAAATGTGTATTGACGGCGTGATCCACCTGTATCAAGATGACTGATAGCACGCCAGGACCGGTTGAATTCATCAGGTCCATGTAGTAGTCAATCAGAGCCTGCCTGCAGCCACGATTGTACAGGTTGAGCTCCTCATTCTGGAACTCATAGTTGTAGTGAGCGCTGTTGTCTGTCAGGTGGTACTGCAGGCAGGGCCGAGGGGACGCAGGGTTACAGCAGCTGAACGGGACACCATCCAACAAATAGCGCCCATCTATATTGCTGCGAATGCGACTAGAGATTGAGGGGGAAACATAAAAAGTGAAATGAAACTAAAGGATGTGTTGGAAAGATAGTTCAATTTTATTTTTATTATATTTTATAGGAAAGTAAAAGTCGAGCTCTACTAGTCAACATCACCATAAAGTGACTTTGAGGCTGAAATTTTCCATTGAACTTTACATTCAGTGTATTAAGTGGACGTTATGCTGTTTGAAATGCACATTCTCACACTTCATTATAAGTTACGTGCAAGCAGAGAACGTGGTGGACGCAATATGATGAAAATTATGAAACATAAGTGTAAATATTATGTAACTGTCCTCTGTTTTAGCCTCCATTTAACAAAAGACGAGATGCTGGTCGTAATGTCACTGTTAATATCAAAGGGCTTCTTAAACGGGCAGTTTCCCAGTGACAACAATTGTTTAGTTTCAATTAAAGGGAAGTCAAGTCCCAAAAATATTTGTAATGATGTATTCGATGTGCCCCCACTAATCTAAACACATGATTAATGTTGCGTTTGTGGAATATTATTGTGGCCATATAAGGCAAAATAGATACCCCTGAGAAGAATAAAAACCGGTGGATAGTTTTATGCTTAATTCATATTCTACAAACACAATAATCAGAATACCATGTATAGACTAGTAGGGGGTGCATAGTACATATAGTTGTGAAGAAGATGTTTGACTTGACTTTCTCTTTAACCACTTACTACACGCACTGTAGTTAGCAGAGCGGTGTGTCAAGTGTATCAAAATCTTGTACACCAACATAATTATTTGCTTGTAATCCTTCCTTTATGAGTAAATCACTTGAAATATCCCTCTCTTTCACAGTGAACATAATTTTTTACCTTTTGGATGCCGCTTCCACTCCACTCATGCAGATAAGCATCTTATCTGTATTTCTTTATCCGTCCCTATAAACCACTCTTTTGTCTCACACTGCTCACCACTGTTTCATCATGTACTCACTCCTTGATATCCTTGGAGGTGTAGTCCAGGTATCTGTTGCTGACCCACTGCACCTCAAACCAATCCCTGAAGTTGGTGTTTCCACAGCAACGAAATTCCATCTGCAAACGATCGATGGTTTCTTTCTGGAAACAGCGTCCCGGAACGTCGGTGTCCTTGTAGAATCGAATCCCATTCCTCAAACCAACCTGAGATGAGGGAGGCACAGCCATAAAGGATGGCTACTTTTCCATCTTTGTAATGACTTTCCGAAAAGCAACACACACAAAAATAAAATCAAACCCACCGCCTGAAAGTTTGTTGCAGTCTTTCTTTTCAAGTCACACTAGCCATTGTTTTCTTGTGACATCAAATCATATACCGTAATTCGTATAGTTTATGAAATCAAGTGTTTTTAATTATAAAATACATAGGGCTGCGACTAACGACTATTTCATTAATTGATTAATCATTTTATTATTTTGTCAATTAATCAATTAATTGGATGAAAAAAGTTTTGATTTACACCCATTTATTCAAAAACATGACTAATGGTTATATCAAATTGACAGTGCAGAAAATTCAGAAACACAAATAAATTATGATTCAGCTACTGGTTTAGTCCATAACATGTCAGAAAATACGCAAAAACGTTGATCATTGTTTTCTAAAGTAAAAGCAAATGATTTGTTTTCATTCAACACAAATATAATCAGTCCGCTCTCATGGAGGACAAATCAGACAATATTTACTGTTGATAACTTGAAGTCCAGAGTATTTGGACTATTTTGAATGTTAAAAAAGGGTATCTAAACAATTCATCTATTATCAAAAATAATTCTTGATTAATTTGATAATCGATTAGTGGTCGATTGATCATTGATCAACCCTAAAAATACAATACATACCTGCACTACAGTGCTACAGTACACTGTGCAATACCGCTCTGAAATTGCCAGTCAAAGGCAGTTTTCTTGATCATATTTGGATCCCATTAGTTTATGCAAATGTTTTTAAGGTTGTGTCCATTCAGTGTGTGTTGAATTTTGGGTCCTCAGCATCAGGCCTGGAGTGGGTAATATGGACAACTGGGCAATTTCCTGGTGGGCTGTGCTGCTATATGCATATCCATTTTGAAATCAGCAAATAAAGTGCGTTAGTGATATTTAAATGTATTATCGCCATATCGTACAAATGTGCCACTAACACATTGATTGGTTCTGGTAGTACATTCTATTATATGTAGCACTGATTGTACTACCTTTGTTATTAAGGGTGTCACCCTTAATAGTCGCAATAATTTAATCCACAACTAGAAATGACATCACTGTAACTATCAGAGCTGGGCAGTCCGTCCCTAGGCCGGACCGGTCGGACCCTCCGGCAGAGGGGTGGGTGGTGACAAATTTTTAAAATTGGCTGCACTAAGCATGGCTGGAAGTGGATTTTAGTCCGGCCCACCAATTGGCCCTCATGCGTTTGACGTGGTCGCAAGGCGGCCAAATTTCATCTCAGCCTACCCAGTGAAAGGCTTCTTTCTACTCCCGCGTCGGGACGTAACGGGAAGGGGGGTGATCATTTTTAAAAATAATGGCGGGGGGTCGCGGCCGGAAGGGTACCCAGGTCAAGGGTGGAGGGTCGCGGCCAGACCGGCAAAAAAGGGTCAAGTGCCCAGCTCTGGTAACTATATTACATTGTTATTATTATATCCATCTATATTACTATGTCTGAACAAAATAACAAATTAAAGATGCATAACAGTCACAACTGTTACTTGTCATGACAAAGCATGCTGGGAAATCCTCCTCCTGTTCTCTATTCCAATACCCGTTGCTGTGTGGCAATCGTAAAGTTAGCGTCAGTGAACTATGTAGTGCACCAGTAGTGGTGTAAAAATGTTTCAAATAAGAGCGCAAACAGAAATCGCCATATTAGCTGCCAGAATGTGGCTAAACAGCATTTGATAAATGTGCATTTTTAAGTGTAAAGTCTTATCTGACTTGCATATTGGTCCTTTTTTGGTGGAGGGAATGCTAACCTATTTTAGATTGTTACACTAATAACAGTAAAATTGTAACTCCTCATTAAAACGTTATGAACTAAAATGGGTTTGAAAATTAGATCCCCTTCTCAGCATCTTGGAAAATACTTCTAATCTATGAACCCACCTTCAGAGACTCTTCCAGGCGTCCTTGCAGGGCATAACTGAGCACCACCACGGCGATAAGCAGGCAACAGATGAGTGCGGCCACAGCATACCAGCCCAGCAGGAAAATCTTCCAGCGTGGGAAGCGGCTCGGGTCCAAGGAGTCCTGGCACACTCGGCCGGCCACCCAGTTGGTGCCGATGGAGGCCAGGCCCACCAGCATCAGGATGTTGGGCACCACGTGGATCTCTGCGTTCTCCATCACCTCAACAAGGAAAGAACACACCGAAAGGTTGCAGGGCTACATACATTTTTGTGTACTTTTCCTTTGAGTAGCCGCAACTGAGCAATTTGAAATTTGAATGATTTTGTACCACTTGCCGAATAACAATGTCAATCGATATTCTTATAGGCGGCAGGTTCTTGAAACAAGTGTTGCTCTCATGCGGTATTCTTTGCGCGTCAGTCAGTGCTCCTTCTCAGGCATCCCCCGTTTCTAATCAATAACACTTTGCTTCACGAGTAAGAGATTACGATGGCCCCGCTCACACTGGTGATCAATAATGTAGCAGAGGGCGCACGTTGATGCCCTGCAGCTGTCCCACGCTACCAACTGCTTATTAATGCTTGCAGTCAATGTCAGTCTATAGGACATCAGTGAGGTCACATTGAGTTTTAGAGGTCACCACCTTCACGTTATTGGTTGCGGTATTTACAGCAAGCAGGCAGATTCTATGCACAATGTTTTCAGATGTTTAAATTAAAACTGAAATTAAAATGCGACAAATATTACAGGACTATTCTTTGTCAAGCCCTCACTGCAATTTTTTTTAGTCCAGCTTTACCTCAGCCCTACGGAGCAGCTCTATCTTAAGGTAGACCCCCAGCGAAAAGACGAAGGACCCGCACAACACGGCCATCCACGACAAGAGCCACAGGCCCTGGGCCAGACGCACCCGCCTCTGCTGGGTGAACTTCATCTTCAGCAGCACCATGACTCCTTACCGCGCCCCGCTCGGCTCCAAACTCAAGAGAAAAGATGACAAGGAAATGAAGGTAAGGGTGAGGAGTGGAGAATTGTGCTCCGAAACGGTCTGTGAATCCAGAGGTGGCCAGCTGCATGAAAAAGGAAAACCCTCAGAGGTTGTCTTGTAATCCAGCGGTCAAAGCAGGCCTATGCTGGTGAGTTATTAGCGCGTTGAGCTCGTTTAAGTTGTTCCAGTTGGAAAGGATAAGCAGATAGAGCCCTTGGGTGCTAGAGGACGGTCAATCTGAGTTGATAATCCAAAAGAACAAATTCACTTTGATAAAGAATTAAAAAAAAAAAAAAATGATCAGCGTATAATCCGTGATGTTAAGAAAGTGTACAGAAATGTAAAAATTGTTAAGAAAAGAGTTCTTCCTTTTCCTGGAGATGACACGTTTTCCACTCGCGTAACTAGTCAATCTGTGGTTGATCCCCCTCCCCTCCAAACTGGAATCAAAGATTTCCTCCTCTTGATGTGATCTTATTAGATGGTGCCTTGGTGGGTTTGTGCATGTGCGGTGCCCCCCTAAACCGCCATAGCCGTGGTTGGAGGACACAGAGACTGGGCAAAGTGGAGAGTTTGGAACCCTAATCCCCTCCATCACAGTCCCCGGGATCCTATTAGGCTCCAGGGGCCAATAGGAAAGCAGGCCAGTGTCTGATCAGCAAACTTGTTCTGATGGACATCTTTAAAGGGAGGGCCGAATGAAATATTATGACAGCTTTAGTCACCTGACATGAATATCATGCACTGTGGGTGCTCAGGCAACCTGAGGAAACATGACTGGGGCTGTGTCCTGTGCAGGGCGGGCCCCAGGCATTTCCGGCCCCTGGAACAATATCATTTAGGGTCCCACCATTTCAGGGGCCCTTAGAAACATCATCACGTTTGTCCCGCTTCCAGTGCCCCTGTTCAAGTGGTCTGGGGAAATGTGCTTGTTTGGAAGATTTCAAAATAAGATCTGACAAATACAGTGGCCTCCATGATTATTAGCACCCTTGGTTAAGATGTGTTAAAAGCCTTCAAATGAATTCAACTTTTATTGCAGAAGCATATTCTCATACTGAAAATTGTAGATATGGTTCACCAGATACAGAACCAAGCACCTCCCAATGCCATCGCAGTCCCCTGACCTCTATCCCATTGAAAAGCTGTGGAGTGAGCTAAAAAGGAGCTTTACCTGCAATGGAGATGAGCCAGGTCCCTGGATGATTTAGAAAGAGTGTGCAAAGAGGAATGGTTGAAGATCCCTCTCTCTTTCTGTATTCTCCCATCTTGTGAAACATCCATCCATTATCTAAACCACTTATCCTCACGAGGGTCGCGGGGGTGCTGGAGGCTAATCCCAGCTGTCTTCGGGCAGTAGGCGGGGGACACCCCGAATTGGTTGCCAGCCAATCGCAGGGCACGCACAGACTTTCTTACTCACAATTTAGGGACAATTTAGAGTGTTCAATCAACCGACCATGCATGTTTTTGGAATGCGGGAGGAAACTGGAGTACACACGCAGGCACGGAATTGAACCAACGACCACTGCACTGTGAGGTGGATGTGTTAACCTGCTGACCACCGTGCCACCAGTCCTCTATTATTTAGGGAAAAAAATAATTCATTAGAAACTAAAGAGCATTTGTACTAGGGGGTGCCAGTAATTATGGAGGGTGGTCTACATCTACCAGATCGACCCTAATCATAATATCTGGTTCTGGCAAGTTTTAATCAAAGATTGCTTGACCTTAAATGTATTTTTGTATGTTGATTTAAAGAATATCTTTACTATTTTCATAGCACATCAGGTTTTTGATATATTTTCATGTTTTTGTTTTTAAGTTTGACCTGTAAACGCTTGCGCAATATGGCTTTTTACCACGCGTTATAGTTATGACATTTCACAAAAATAATTCCACCTGTTGCTAAACCCAACCCTTAATTTATTAATATTATTAAATATATTACTACATTATTATTATTATTATTATTATTATTATTATCAAACCCTGATGTGGTAAAGAAAAAATTATGGCAGATTCGGAATCAGTGCTAAAAAAATAATTTAGTAAAGTTAAATTGGATCTCTGATCTAAAAATTTAGTTTTGTTTTTTTTGACCAGCGTAATTCAAAGAATTAAAGAATTATACATTTATTTACGTATACATGTAAATTGGAATACTAATATGAGACAGGTGTTGGGTTTTTTGGGGGGATGGGTGTTTTTTTTTTTACAATTTGGGCACTTTGAATAGACAAAATATTACAAACGTCAATATGAATAATTGATCACATCAAATTGAAATAGACACGTACACGTCAATATAAGAAGAACCATGTCATTTCTTTCAGCAAATCAGAAAAGAAATTACATTATTATAAGCAAATGCAAAAATGCATTTCTATTTGAATATAACAAATCATAGGTATACACATATATATGTGTGTGTATACATATATATATATGTATGTATATGTATATATATATATATATATATATATATATATATATATATATTTATATATATATATATATATATATATATATATATATATATATATATTAGAGCAGACTGCATAATGTGTGTTATTCATGTTAGAGAGCGCCAACATAGTGGAGGATGATCAATTGGATTATATTGTCATGATAAGTATTTATGACAACTTCAGTTAGTGTGAGGTGACACAGAAAACCCAGGCCTTCACAGATCCTCCAAGGTATGCACATTTGGCTAAATGTAAATGTAAAATGTTACAGCCCCGTCAAAAATCTGTGTAGCTGTAGTTAAGACCCTCCAGCATTTGATTTGATATTCTAGAATAGACAGTACTTATAAATTATTTTCTCAGCCCCAATGTATCAGTCAACCCCCCCCCTCCCCCCACCCCTCTCCCCCCTGGATATCCTGGAGCCGTGCCTGCTTTTGGAACAGTCTCAAGCACTCTCACTGTGACAATGCACAGGATAAAGATAGTTGCAAATGCAAGGATGGAGTCGGGTTGTTGCCAAGCACTAATTATAAAATGACCGAACAGGAAACAGATGACTCTAAAAACATCACATTTTTATTAACATGGAATATGAATCATCAAACAGGGAAGCTTCAGTTCAGCATGCTACCCTTTCAAGCTATTAACTGGAATATTCTTGGTAAGCCCAAAACTGCACTTATTTGCAGATGATAAGCAATGACATGATTAAAATTAGTTTTATTAAAGAAGAAATACCATATATGCTACATCCTGAGCTGACATCCAGTGCGTATAGTTGCTGACAAATCAGGACTGCGATATCCAGATTGAAATAACATCAATGAAATTATTATTTCCTTATCCGCACAATCTAAATAACACACCGACATAATATTGTATTTACAGACATGATTGCATAAACAATAAATACTAACATTAAAGGGTGAGTCTCTTTGGCCCCATCTCGTGCCTTTAGTTTGCTGGAAACCACTGTGAAGAAAAAACAACCAACCAGAGACAGGTGTGACTTACAAGGTGTCAATTATTTCTCGTACACTTGCAGGCACCCTGACAACATCATGCTTATCTATTACCTTGTTACCCTAGAAAAGTACCTTATTTGTAATGAAATGTTACTCTGACACGAACATGTCCTCCTGTTTTGTTTCGGAATCTGTCCAATTCTCTTTTAGCTTTTGCTTCTTCTCTCTGCTTGTTTGCTAGTCTCGTGCTCAGCTGTTGGCAAATTAGGAGGACTTTTTTTTTCATTTTGTAGAGGTGGACTGGATATCCTGCCAGTTTCAGCAAAGCTCCTGAAGTCCAAGGTAACAGGTCAGTTTAAGAGGACTGATTTTCCCCACCACACACACACACACACACACACACAAATCATTGTACTCATGTAGCACTGTCAGGTTATACTAAGTTTTAAGCAATGTGAGAAAAAGTGATCTTTATAAAAACATTTCCTTCGTTTTTCCTAACACGCATTAAAATTGACATAACCCCTAACCCCACGAAAATGCAATCAGTATTAAATTTCCAATTCATTAACTATCAATGTCATTTTTCACAACTATACACCACAATAACAAGAACTACACTAAACTATGTTTAATAATTGTAATTATTATTCTTATGAATAAATAAAAACACATGATCTTATTTACAATATAGATCATTTGCAAATAGCATTTAATATTTTTGTAATTTTTAGTAATAACATGGACTTTGTGAAAAGTTGCTTGAGGTGAAAGCGAATCACACTGTGCAATGTGATTATTGGATTGTTCGGCAAACCTTGTCCAATTCTATTCACACGTCGTCAAAGCAATACAATATAATACAAACAACCTTGCAATGTAATGTGCCGACATTTCCGAGATGGAAGAAACATAAACACAAACGCACAACTACGTTGTTTCCTGCGGTGACGTTAAATTCCCATCATCGCCCATGTTGCAGTTACTCTGTCACTGCCATTTTGCTCCACTCCCACTTCCTATTACTCATGCTCCTTTCGTTCGCCCACCCTCCCACGGGTGTGCAGCTGCTGCATGAACTCATCTAAGATCTGCTGGGCAGACATGGAGGTCACATCCACAGCATCCTGCTCCAAAAGCGTCACCAATACCTCTCCCTTTTCACCCAAGTGGTCAGCACGGTGGAGCTGCTGAGGCTGAAGAGGGCGGTCAGTGTACTTTACACCCACGGAGGACTGCTGTAGATTTGTTTGTGGTTTGGCAGTGTAATTGGCTACTATTTTCTGATAGATGGCGGTGCTCATGTCCACCAACGAGAAAGGCGGGCTGTTGCTGCACTCGAGTGGGCCTTGGAGGGGGATTTGACCTCCTGTTTTGGGCACTTCCTGTTTGAAGGGAACAAAGGCTGTAGCAGTCTTGGACTCTGTTAACCAGTCGTGTGCCGTTTCCTCCGATTTAGGAGGGTGAGGTGGCTTGAGTGCAGGTGGAGAGCTGGCGGAGTGGCTGCCAGTAGCAGAAGGTGTTAGAATCTTATGCGCAGGCGCAGATGAGTTGAAGTGCTTCTCCAGTAAATCCTTTATCAAGCACGGCAGCTGAGAGTGAGACATGCATTGAAGATGGATTCAAACTACACATTCAAAGATGAGGAGAAGTCATTTAATGCAGTCTTTGTCATTGTCATTTTGGGTTGCAGGAGTTTTAAGTGACAATTTGTATTTAATGTCAAATGCTTACGTATGTCAAATTAAATTAAAATCCCCTCTACTTAAATACAATTATTTTTAAAGAAATGCCAGTATATAATCCTCTTTTAATGCAAAATATACACTAGCATATTCAATGTGAATAAGCAGGAGCAAAATGTATAATCCTGAAGGCATGTGGGCACGTTCCATTGTGATTTACTTTGGTTCAGGTTTACTTTCAGCTAAGCAATAACACAGGTAAGCAAAAAGCAGTTACTTGTGAAATGTTGTCACTCTGAACAGGGATTATAACTATTGTGTCAAGCAGAATGATCTTTTCGATACACCTGGATGATGATCCCATTTCAATTCACAATACGTTTAATACTCTGTTCTTATTTGCAGTGGAGTAGAAATGCACTGCACTTTACTGTGAAGTGATTCCCACACTGTCTTTTGGTTACTTGTGATTCTCAACATGTGATTCGGGCTTCAAAATTGGGTTGCGTACGCTTTAAAGTGGGTCGCAGACAGTTGGTAAAACAAAAACCAAAAAAACAATTTATTTGTATTCAGATGTTTTCAGATTATTGTGTGAGGAAATGTTAATCACTCGTACGCGAGTCTATGTAGACAAATATTGTGCAGCTCAGCCGGTGGCGACAAACACATTTGAAACTGTAAAACTGTACGATGTCAAATGTATTTGAAACGGTGTTTTAAAACGTGACATACTGCACGTGTATTTGCAGAGGCTATTTTTAACAAACAAACAAAAAAAAGCTCTTTAAAATGGGTCGCGCAGGTCCAGGTTGACAACATTTGAGAACTACTGCCTTAGAGAGAGCAGACATTAGTAACACCTCTAAACCTAATGTCAAATCTGTACCCATCTGACAGTGTCAATAAAAGCTGAACAGTATCTTTGTAACGGCTCAACTTTCAGTGTGCTTCTTTGCTTACTGTCCGCTAGAGGGAAGCATGCTCACATTGATGTTCTCCAGCGCAGCAATGGTCCTGTGAGCGTCCTCCAGCTCTGAGCTCAGCTGGGACACACGATTGAGCAGGTACTTCCTTTCACTGCTTATATTCTCCGACTGCGCACATATACACAGAGAGGGAGAACGCATTCGAAACGGAATAGCCAGTTCGGTTGACAAAGTAGTGTTTCAAAAAGCAAGAAAGGAGTCCCTTTGTGTTATTCTTGCCTTGCTGGTTTTCTCACCGCAATGTGAAAATGCTCCCCCAGCAGATTACTGGCCTGCCCGGTTCCAATGTGTGTGTCCAGGAGGCTGTAAGTCAGAAACAATCAAGATACAAGCTTTATTTTACACTCTAGTAGGAGTACCCCATATTACGTTTTGCAAACAAGCACAGTTGTTGGGTCAGTCACAAATTGACAATACCCCAAGTGTGTAAAAGAAGAACGTTAAAAATACTAAAGAGCATTTGCTCAGTGTGACCTGACAGCCTTTTGCTCCAGGCTGTTCGTGAAGCATGTGCTGGGTGGGAAGTTGCAGTTGTTTAGTGATAAATACAGGACCAGGCCTGTCACTGGCACACTCGCTCATAGGAGTGAAGTGATATAACAGATGCATGGAGTTAGCCAAGGGCAGAGCGGGTGGTAGAAGTACTCACGCTCTGTAGTCTGTCCTAAAGTACAGCTGTTTGTGTAAAAACAAACAAAAGATGAGTAAAAGTACTGTAGAAGTATTGATTCAACTTCTGTGCGTAAGTACAAATAAAAAAGTACACATACTGAAATGTACTTACACACAAAAGTAAAAAGGATACCTGAAAAATCTACTTAAGTACAGAAACAAAGTATTTGTACACCATTTACAACCACTGGCCAAAGGAAAAGGGTCGCAATCGGATCCAAACACAAACCAAAATGCACTCGGGCAAATTCAGTGCATTCCATGCATCGATAAACCTATAGCCACTGTTATGCCAAGCCACAGGTTGACGAGATGTTGATTGATCACCAGGGGACACAATCTGCTTTGGCTCTCCGTTGAATCAATGTGAGCCTAAAGCATTGCTCTGCTCTGCTCTAGCGAGGCTCACATTGCATCACATGTGACAGGGATTTAGTGTGACATAAGAGATTTGCACTCAGCGGACACTTCACTAGCTACTCCTACATAGTTTAACGCCATTGCTAATCGTCCTCCTTGTTCTAAGCGTTTGTCGGGTTGGGTTATTCTTCCAAACCTTTTATATTTGTCTTTGACATTGCCGAGTTCATCCCTGGTCCTCTGCAGCTCCGATTCCAGGCTTTCAATGCACACCACCGTCTGCAGCAAGTTCTGGTGAAGATCAGTATTCTCCTCTTGTAGCACCCTGAACACACAAGGCGATAGGAAGATAGAGTTTTGGGGGGTATCTTTGTGTTTACCAGGAACAGAAATTTGAAGGAATGCGGGGATAAGTGCATTTCTAAAGAGGGACTGATTGCATCTCTATCATTAGATGCCACTTTTATGAAGGCTTGTCATACGATGATGCAGATTTCTGACCACTACATTACAAGTATATAGCCACCAATTCATCACAACTTAAAAAGAGAGAAATACTTACTGTAGCTGCTCAGCGTCATACAGTCTGTCCTATAGAAATGTGACGGTGAAGAAAATTATAAGTGACGTAACATAAGACAAGTGATTTTCTGTATTTCAGTAAAATAGTTCCACTCTCTAAGGATGGCGGGATATCGGACACTGATAAAATGGTTAACCCATGCTAGCAGCCAGGGCTGATTCAAAGAGACTCAACAAATGGTAGAAATGAGAAACATGAAAACCTTCCAGTTATCAATTTTCTTCTGATCTAACCGCATTGAGGCGACAATGGGAGCGTTGCACATTACATGTTCGAGTCAATGCGCACCCGGGATGGATCACTGCTTCATTACGAGGGACATGTCAGATTTGCTATCGATTGTGGCAGAGCCGTCCCTGGTAATGGAGTCTTTACAAATCGATCAGTTCTTTTCTGCCGGCCAGAATGTTTCGACGAACTGGGCAAGGCAATCAATCTCCTACGCAATAAACACTGGAAAAGAATGATGTAACACCATGCACATTTTGTTAAATTATATAGTCAGGCCTGAACAACTCTGACACTTAAGCTTCTACCTTATAGTTTGGGTTTTTTTTAAATGTAATTTACTTGTAATTCTTTAACCAACTCAGTTACCAATTTCCAAACTGTACTGGTTCCAAGGACGGTTTGTACTCCTTTTGCTTCCCTTCAAAGCACTGCGCTTTGCTGCATTGCTGTGGTATGACTCAGCGCATGTGGTATTCGACACCTCCCTCAGAGTGACTCAGCTGCACCACCTCTACTGGAGAGCAGCAACTCCATTTGCAGCGCATATATAGCCCTCGCTGGTTTCCTATGAGGCCTTACTGAACTTAATAGCCTCCCATTTTATAATTAGTCTTCGTAGTCATTTAGGGGGCTGATGATTTTTTTTTTTCCGCAGGGGTATGACTCATGAGACGTCCAGAATGTAGGATAATGACGTCATTGTATATAGCTGAGGTGTACAACACGCAAACTAATTACTGGAAGCAAATTATTTCAACATGATACCACGAATATTCAGATCCAAAATGTATCCTCATGTTACTTTCGAACAGAATTGAAATGAACTCACTCTGCATTGTTTGGAGCTCCCCACGTGCTCCGAATGGTGTCGCCGGCTCTGCTCTGAGCTGTGTCCGGTAGTGGTGGAGGCTGTATCTCGCGTCCCGGGCGAGTCGGATTTACTCGACGAAGACTCTGATCCGAGGCCCGTTCGTGCACCCTGAACTGAGGATGGCGGTGAGGTGTTTGGCCCTCGCTGGCTTGCGCTAGTGTGCACATGCTGAGGCTGGGGCTGAGCGAAGTGCTGGGTGTGTGGAATATGGAAGGCATGGCTTTGCTGCTTGTATTGGTGCCGCAGTTTGGGCTGGCACAGTTCAGGGCTGGTGCTGGTTCCGTCGGTTAGTTGAGAACCGCATCTGCCATAAGCGTCCTCTGTCAGGGAGCCCCCAATGGGTGATAGCCTCCTGTCTCTACGGCTTCTTCCATGGCGAGCATTTCGACTGGAGGAGTAGGCATACTGGTGAGGCGGCGGGCTGCCCTGGTGGTACCTCGCCGCGTATGAAATCAATTTGTCCGAATTGGAGCCGTCTAAGTCTTTTCGTGAGACACAAGGAGCACTTTTGTCCGGCCTGCTATCTTCTTTCGGATACTGTTTCCTCTCCTCGCCAGAACTTTTCCGATGCTTTTTAGGTGGGAGTTCAGGTTTGACAGAGTCAACTGTTTGAGCTGGTCCGCAGGTCTGGCTGAGAACTTTGCTATTGTTCACCCCGAGTATAGTCAGATACGACGGACTTATCACCTGTTTTGTTATCTCATCCAGGAACGCTGAGAATTGCAACTTTCCCCGCACAAAATTAGCCCTCGCTTGCTCCATCTCGGCTGGTGCAATCCCTTTCTCCTTCTGGCCGCTGGCACTGGGATCCGGTTGTTTGGCCACTCTTGGGGATATCACCTCCATCGATTTAGCTTTGCGTATGTCAGCGTGAGGCTCCGTGTTCTTCAGGATTCCTTTGCTGGGAAGCTGGCTGGATGAAACTGCTCTCTTTGGGCCCCTAGAATGTCCTAAGAGAAGGTCTTCCTCACTGAAAGTCAGGCTTCGATTCAAACTAGAGGTCTTATACAGAGGCCCACTATTTGGTGCCTTGGATTGTTTCCTGCCATCATGGCCTTCATCACCCTTCAGGAGGCCCTCCTCGCTTCTGCTATGACTTCGGTCAAGGGACGAAAAGACAGCCCTCTCTCTCTGTTGTGTGCTAGGACCGCCCAAACCATTGCCGTTGCCGCCATGCGTAACGGTGGCAAAGACAATAGGCTCGCTGCCGTCGTCTTCCCGAAAAGCCCTGCGTGTGTCCGCAATATTGGAGCAGGACAAGGAATGCTGTGGACGCTCAGCATGGCGGAGAGAGAAAGGATCGTTTGCACTTGCCTCCGTGAACCAGGATGACGAGGAGACGGAAGAAGAGGTTGAAGAGAGGGAGGAGGAGGAAGCTCTGGACAGAGTTACAGGAGTGTTGTGGTTATAAAGTAGTTCATCCTCCTCAATGTGGGGAGTTTGGTGCATTTGATGGCGATGGTGGGTGTCGTTTTGAGGGTTGCCTTGGAGGTAATGACCACGCTGATGGTGGCGGTGCCCTTGGGTTTCTTCCGAATTTCTATCAGCATCATCAAACAATGGCACAAACACATTGTGAACATTTACCCATCCATCCAACCATCCATTTTCTATATCGCTTGTTCTCATTAGGCTTTCGGGTGAGCTGGTGCCTAACCCAGATAACTTTGGGCAAGAGGTGGAGCGCACCCTGGACTGGTCGCAAGTCGACTGAAGTGCATATATACAGGTGGATCGCAACCAATTCGAATATTACAGAAATGTTTTTAGTCTTTCAGTTCAAAAAGTGAAACTCGTGTATTGATTAAACACACAGGAGAATATTTTTCAAAAGGCCAATTCTTTCCCAATTTCTACAAATTCTTTTCATAGACCCTTACGGGAGCCTTCCCCAGGCGACTATATCCATGGCTGTCTCCTTTATTGTTTCCCAAACAATATCCATAAATATGAAGTCTTCGAAAGTATCCTACCTGTGCGACGCTGGGTCTTCGCGATGAAGATGATGGCGGTGCTTCCGTAACTTCATCTCTGCCAGTTCGGAGGGGCTGTGAACCGGCCTAAAAAACTTCTCCATTACCTGTCTCTTCCCTGGTGGTAAGCTATCGATGTCGCCTTGGTTGAGTTGACTGGACAGAGGCCACTGATGGTGATCGGTGTTTCCACTGCCCTGAAGCTCCAGTTTCTCTCAAGTAATTATTATCTCGGTAAGACTACGACCTGTTTGTCAGATGCAAAGTCTTTGCTTCACACCAGATGGTATAGTCTGGAGTATTCCAAACTAACTCTCTAGCTCTATTGGTGTTTTAGGAAAGGCCCAATTTTTCGGATTGTGTGTCTACCTACTGTGGATAGGTTTGTCTCCATCATCCGGCTGCAGAGGAATGGGATAACAGCTTTTGAGCACACATAGTGGAATCCCTTCACACACGGTGGCTTGCTTTTACATCCTGCCTGATGTAACTGCGAGCTCATTGGATTGGAAAAGAGGGCACTCAATCGAAGAGATAATCGATGTTGGACTTTTGAAAAAATGATTTAAACAAGGGTTCAATAAGCAGATGTAGCTTGCTTTTACCAACAGGTCTATGACTTGGTACTATGCATGCCAATGTCACATTAGGTTTTGCAATTATTGTTCAAAACTGCCCCATGAATGTCAAGGTTCCATGTTGAACGACATAATCACATGGGGGATGGAATGGACTTTGGCTATAACGCATGGTAGGACGTATTTGGCAGCCATCAGATGTGAGGGTCATTTCAGAATTGGAGGACAATTCAGGCACCAACATTTTTTTTAAGTGTGTGTATATATATATATATATATATATATATATATATATATATATTAGGGATGTGCGCGACTCTAGTCGGTTCAACGCGACATTCAGTATCACGCATCTTGTTCCACACGCCTCGGCCTCTGTAAACAAGCTGAGGATCAAGAGAGAGAATTGCTCCCTCACCCTCTAAAAAAATCCTATTTTTTTGTGTAAGCGTTCATATTACATTAAAAATGCGACCTCTGTCTTGTCTGCTGTATGAACACATGCGTCGTCAAACTAATTAATTGCTAAATTTTCCATAATTTATCACGATTAATCATATTTTTGAACTACAATTCTTTACAAAGCTTAGAACTGATATTTACTTGAGTCAATCTTGAAATTAATGTGGGGAAAAAAAGTTTATTTTGATTCAAAGACGGTTCTAATAGCTTTCTTTGATCCTTGAATATGATTTGTTTTCCTGTAAAATACAACAGTTGAAAGATACACCAAAGACGTACAACTAATTTGAATATGATTTTGCCAAGTGTGCAATTATTTTGGATTTCTCCAATGAGCCGTGGAGCAACATTTTAAAGTAAAACTATGTAAAAGTCTGTCTTTGTGACAGTGACTCTCCTCTAAGTTTGTCTGCACAGTGAGCAAGAGTAAGAATACATGCTAGCTACTATGCCAACTGGTCAAGGAAAAAAAATTGTACATCAAAAAAAAACTTTAATATGAATGTATTTTTCTGATGACATGAGTAACATTTTTGTGTTTTTGTGTATGGGACAGTGACACACTCCAATACTGCTGAAAACATAATTTCGTCATCATTTAAAACATAGTTAGCTTGATGTCATTCTTGCTGAGTCATGTAGCTCCCATTTTTCTTTCTCTAGATCAGAGGTCATCATTCCTGTTCCTCGAGGGCCGCTGTCCTGCCTCTTTTCCATCTCTCCCTGCTGCAACACACCTGATTCTAATGATCAGAATCGTTATCCAGCTTCTGCAGTCCTTGCTGATTTTCTGATCATCCATCTATCCATCCCTCACCTACCACTTATCTCGGGCTTGGGTTTCAGCGGCAGCAGCTTTAGCAAGGAAGCTCAGATTTCTCAGCTATTTCATTAGACTCTTTTGGGTGGGGGATCCCAAAGTGGTCTCAAGATGCCGGAAGACAATCTCTCCAGCTTGTCCTGGGTCGTCCCGGAGCCTTTTTCTGGTTGAACACAACAGCTCACCAGGCGTCCAGGAGGCAGATGCCCCAAGCCACTTCATCTGGCTCCTCTCGATGCGGAGGGGCGGCTCTACTCTGAGCCCCTTCAGGATGATCGACATTGTCACCCTAAACCCCAAAACCCAAAAGGCCTCCAGGTCCTGAAAGTTATTGAATTGTCTTATATTACCTGCACATTTGAGTTCTCCAAAGAGTTGCCCAATGATATTGACGTCAGAAAATTGCTTTGGATCATTGTCATGTTGGTCAGAAGTCAGAAAATCATAAGTCAGAAGATGACCCATAAACTGAAAGTTATTTACAATTAGGTCATGGATAATGTAATGATTACATTAATCCATGACCAAAATGGATTAATGTAATCATTGCGTAGTTGTTTTTAAGATTATAACACAGTCAAATAGAGTTGTCTCCTTCATAGATACATTAAACTAGCAAGTAATTCTGAATTAGACCTTTGTTTTGCTCCGTTGTCATGTTGTGGATTGACCACATCCTGTGTTAGAATCAACTCATCAATTCATCTATTGTGGTAGGACTGAAACCCAGGATGTGTTTGATCCTGGCCCCTGGACATTGAAACTCGATGAGGGCAGTTATGTACATAAAGGAGTTTTGCCCAGACATATCCAGGATAGTGTTGAGTTGTCACTTGTCAGTCTTCATACACACGCGGGTGTGGAAGCTAGGGGGATGGGCTACTGAGAAAACATGTGCGTGATAGACGTGACTGGAGTCATGGGGTCCCGCTGCTCCCCCTGTTGGTCAACAGAGCGAACTTCCAGCTAGCCCTATTTCCTTGGCATTGTTTCCACATTGGGTGAATTATTTTTTTGCTACTCGGCAAAGATCGGTAAACACCACACGTTCCTGATTTTTTCCACACAGTACCTTGTGCTTGCGTATGTGTAAACGTATTACTTTAATACTTTAATAAAAACCGGTGAACGGTATTTGACTGACGTACGAATATCTCAGAACCTTTGTGACAATGCTTAATCAAAGGAAAGCTAATAAAGAGAATGACATAGGTAACATAACGTAGGGCGACGTATTAGGTAAATAAATTGGTTGGTTTAACATTTGTCACGGAGTTCTTGACGGTTATTATCTGGACACGACCAGCTGAATCTGGGATCGTTGCTCCCTTCCCCTTCCCGCAGCGCTGGTAATTTTCCACTCTGAAGTTCCTGTGCATTCTAATGTTTCTACTAATACGAGTATACAATCCGACTAAGAATAGGTGACGAGTTCCCATTTTTCCATTACAGTACAGGCGACTACTGTAGCTAATATGTGCGAACGTTGGGAGCCTAAAAAAATATATAAGTACTGTGCGGCAAAACTGCTTATGGAGCCGTCATGTACGCCGAAAAACGTTTTAACGTTTGATGATCTGAGTTATTTTTATTTTGTTTTCGACGACAAAGGCATTGCACAGACTGCAGTAAATGAGAAGTAGATCCGGCCACATTCTAGTTTCATCCAGTTTTGGAGCCCAGAAGCTTCAGTAATAATCCGCACGACCGTTGACCGTGACGTCAGCTGTTTTGTTTCAAAATTGGTACTAAAGAGCTGTGATTCTATCCTTACAAAATGTAACTCAATTACTGTGTTATAAAATTTGACGTACGGTACTAAACACGCACGCACCCCTTAATCCAACAAGTACAGCCGTTGTACTTTACTAACATAACCTCCATTTATTATTCAGTTTATTTACTCAAGCATTTAAATATTGATAATTGATCTAGAAGGTTCTGTTTGTCTTAAACATATAGCAATTATTGACAGTTATTTTTGTATGGAATGAGGGACTACTTTTCGTGTCGAATGAATACGTAGCCCTACCCGTGGCCGAACTACTCGGAGCGTATAAAGCAACGCCATTTCTTTTCTGCGTCACATTGCTTTGAATCTACAGTCGTGGTTGCGTCTCAGGTGAAACCGTTCTTTTTGTCGTTAGAAATTTTTGAATCTTCGACTGAATCTCGACATGCCTTTGTGAAAAGATGCGGATAGTGGCTTTGAATTACGTAGATTGTTATGTAGAACCTGTGTCTGCTGTTAGGCATAAAACGAACGGTAGCTTCTAGTGTCTCCGTTTATGATTTATTAGCTTTTATTTGAGATTATCCGTCAACCGGAGGAATATGTTGTTTTTTAAAAAATATCTATGATCGCCATTAGAGGCTTATTTGAGTAGAGGTGACCTACTTTTTCTTTTACGGTTGAAATGTTTGCGAACCATACTCTTGAAGTGTTGGCAACCAATACTCTCGATAGCCGAATTACTGATTTTTTTTTTTTTTTTAGTCATTAACCGTAAACTGCATATTTTAAGTGGGCTGAAGATGTATTGTTACATTTTTGTAACCTTTTGTTTGCGCAAAATGGCCGCCGTGACGTAGGCCTTCTGACGCTTTGTCATTGGTTGGTTTGAACCGTATGGATTTTTCCCCTTCCGTCACTATGACGATGGTGGGCGCCTCCTCAAGTTGCTATACTGTCGATCAAAGGCAAGGATGATAGCTGGTAGGGTTGAAGTTCTGACCTATGGTTACTATGTGGGCTTTTTGTCACGCTAGCCTTTTTTTAAATGGCAGTGAGACTTAGTTAAATAGTAGTACAATGTTCGATCTATCATTAGCCAGTAATCAAACGGTAGCTTGTGTTACTGTTAGCAGCCATTTTAAAGGCAAATACAAAGCTGATGACTCATGCTATGAATGAACAAATGGGAGCCATAAACATGTCCTACCACAGTAGCTTAGCTTGTAGTTGCTGCAAATAACCATGCAAGAAACATTTTTTTAAATAAGACTTTTTTTTTTTTTTAATGGCAGATATTTTAGCCTCATTGCTGCAGAAAGTTTGCGGTTGCTTGGCTCAAGCACTGTTAAATAACATCAAGGACGTTTTTTTTTTTTCCAAAAGCAGAAAAGTTGCTCTTATCAAGCGCAGTAGGTCAATTAATGAATTTTAAAAAAAAAAAAAATTTTTTTTTTTTTTTTTATTGCCCTGTGGGCCATGGACTGAGTTTATTGGGAGGAATGGACTTAGTTGTTGAGAGGAAGAATGGACTTAGTCTTTAGAAGATGATGGGATCAGCGACGAGTGCCGCAGCGGGAGCGTGTTGGGACCAGAGGGCGAACCAGGCAGGACAGGACCAGAGCGTGCGGTGGGACCAGAGGGCGAACCAGGCAGGACAGGACCAGAGCGTGTGGTGGGACCAGAGGGCGAACCAGGCAGGACAGGACCAGCGCGCGCGGTGGGACCGAAGAGAGTGCTGAGGGCGATCAGAGGGGTCCAAAAGAGCAGGCAGCAGCGGTCACCAGATGGCACCAGAGGCAGGGTAGCGTCAGCAAAGAGGTCCATCGGTGAAGCGGTTCAACCGACCCAGAGCAAGCCAGCCAAGAGTTGGAAAGGGCGCAGGCGTCTTCATTCTTCGAGTTAATCACAAAAGGCGTTGGTTTGTATGATGGTAGAGGTATCTGCAACAGGCTGTTTAATCAAATTTTACACCCAAAACCTGTAGGACCACTGTCTCGCACAGATTTCTCTTCCCTTTTCCAGGCTATCTATAAAGTGTTTCGTACCTTGATCACCATTCCTGTTGCGTGCTGACTCGCGTGGTGGTGTCCACTGGGACGAATGCCTTGGTATTGTGGTGGCGAGAACAACGCCTTATCGGAATTCTCTACCCCCCCTGCGATCACAAGTAGTTCCCCAGCCGGCCGGAGAGGCAGTCCTTTGTTCGCTAGGCCTACTTGAGAAGTTTGTCTACATTTGGGTTCCTTAAACACATTTGGGTGGGTGGGAGTGGGGTGGGCGTGTTAACCAGTCTCTTCCTAGACTTCACAGCTTTCAGGTTTCCCTTCGCAATGGCTCGAATAAGAATCAACTCGGTGTGCCAGCCAAACATCATTCAAGTGGACAATTTTCCTCGCAGGATAGCAGCCCCTAAAGTAGTCACCTGGTGTAGCCAGAGCACATTTGGAATGTGGTAAAAGTCTCTTTACTAAGTCATTGCAATTCTGTACAGGCATACTGCTGTGGGTTGGGGATGGGGCTATGTCTTTTGTTACTTTTGCAGAGAAGTTTTACCAGCCCTTGAGTAAGCTACATCCAAGCCTACATCTCCACAGCTATGCATAAGGTGGAAATCCTTCGTGTTCACAGCTGCGGTATTTAATTACTATTGGGGAAAAAAACATAACGTAGCATGTTGTAACGTTGTAGTTTGCACTGCTCTGTATTTGGGGTTGGGGTCCTGTGGGAGAGAGGCTTTTTCCTTTGCATTTTTCAGTGTGCCGTGTCCTGTGTGCTTTTCCAATACCTGAGACCACCTGGAAGTCTCCTAACTCATTGTATGTACACGTTCCTTGCGCTTCGAGCATCACGTAAGGTCATTAAATGTATTCATTATTTTTAACGTTCATTGTCTAGTAAAATTGCTCCATTGCAATTCCTTTGCAATTAGTTACCATCCTTTGTATTGATAATACAATGAGTGAACTATTTGTAAAGGATTTTTCTACCTGCATAATAAATGCATAGCTTGTTGTGATTGAATACAGTATTGGTATGCATTTGTTCTTTGGGGGGGCTTTTGTGGGGGAGCTCTTCTTGTGCTTTTCAGGTATTTAAGCTTGGAGCTTTGTAGAGCACGGATGTGACCAGGGCTTGAATGCTCCCTTTCAAAGTGGAAATTGAAGGCAGATAAGTGGAATCCATCAAATATTGATGTTGGAAAGCAGCTAAATTCCTAAAAACCCACTGATGGGTTCTGTATGTCGAATGGGCTCAGCTGCCCTCATCTCGAAAGCAACTTGCTATACATAACGTGATACATAGCATTGCTTTGTCTTGTGCTGAGATACACATTTGATGGGCCTTGATTGTCATATCTGCAGTAAAGCATTCGGGTAAGGATAACAATAGTCAGTTCTATGATTTTTGTGGGAATTGTAGGGGTTGTTTTGTCCCGTCTTTCTAATTCTACAGAGCAGTCTACAAAGGAATGACAACACGAGAATCTCTCTGCCCTATGAAATCAACCGTCACATTGTCAAGGTTTTAATAGCCTAGCATACATTTAGTCCTCAGCTACATGCCCTTGCGCAACTGTGCCAAGTCGCAGATCTGTATGCATTGAAATACATTTTTCCACGATCACGCAACTGTGTGATGTTAGAAAGTTTTGTAGCTGAGGAATAGCTGTGCATTGTGCAGCTTGAATTAAAAATGCAATGCAAATGTGTTGCAGTTGATTAGCGCTGGTTATGGTTGTTGGGTGTCCCTGCACTTGTCTTTACAGAGCTCAGGTTGATGCAGGAATGATGTCATCTAACCAGGAGACTAGTAAGACATTGACTTTTGTTTGTCAAAACAACAGTTGTAGACAAAAACATCTTGGAACTGGCTTTATGTTAACCTCAAATCAATAACAATGCTTTACTAGAGAATTCCTCTTTGGCCAATGGGCGCCCTTGCTTTGCATCTTAAAACTTAAGATGAGTAGAAATTTGAGTTTTCTGTGCTGGGTGTTGTGTAGATCACTCTTTGTTTCAGATTGTTTTCGTCTGTCCACTCCGACCTCGCCCGCCTCTGAATGCAAAGCCATCTGTGGAAGCCTACGACGAATATGTGTAGTCCCTGAATGACATATCAACCTCCTTGTGCGCTTGAGCTTAAAGCCGACGTCCTTCGCAGAAGCCCTGCTCTTTTCTCTCTCCGTGTGTCTGCCTCTTTCCATTTGGTTTCTCAGGTCAAATTTCCAAACAAATTTTCTATATGGCGACTGGGATGGGCTAACCTGTGATGGAACGGAGAATCCAGTCACTTAGAGCAACAGCTGCAAGTTTGTTTCCCCCCCTAACGCGCAACACTTGTCGTGGGTTCGAAGTTAAGTAATTTCCGTTCCCTTAAATCTTCATGCCATGGCTTTAAAGTGTAACTTACTTTTGCTGCATGTACATCAGCTCTGCATAACCTGTTTGTACTTTGTGTAACAATGATTAGTTGCAATGCAAGCTTTTTGTGGGGTGGGGGCACAACAATCTTTTGTCTTCAGAATTTTTTTTCAGCATAAATCACTCGACTCGCAACTTATACCTCGGCAGCAAGTCGTTGGATGCCTTGATTCTGCCTGCCTAGTTAAATTTCTTGGAGAATTGTGCTTCACTCAGGAAGAGTAGCTGGTGATTGTGGTTTCATCTGTTGGCGGTAAACAACAACCATACTTGCACTGGATAAGCAGTAGCATATATTTTGGGGTTTATGGGAGGGAGGGGGCGGGGAGCCTCAAATTGTCCTGTTTTTCCCTCCCTTACTACAGCTTTGACAGTTCGTTTGACCCGAGCATCCTGTCCGGTATCGCTCATGAGGAAAAATGGATTTGTGTACAACCCGAGATGCTGGTATCACGTTTAACGAAAGGATACCGTGGAATCACCAATCATACTTTGTAGTTGCGGGAAATGCTGGGGTCCGGGGGCAACCAGTTGTGTCTTGTTTCAGCCTCGTGTCCAGACTTAACCCGTGTGGTGACAAGATCACATAGCAGCCAGGTCGTCAGGGGTTTTCTTTTCCTGGGGGAACAAGCCTCTGGCTGTGTTCCTCCAGGTTTTGCTTTTGCCCGCCAAACAGTAACAACAAAAAGCAAAAGACCCCGGTGGTGGCACTCCTGACTTTGTCGGGATGGGGTTCAACTCCCTGCGGTGTCTTGCTTTTATCAGTGTACTGTGGGTAAAATCTACAATTAATCAGTGCTAGTTGGGGGGGGGGGGGGGGGGGTCACAGAACAAAACTTTGTAACCAAATGTAACAAAAGCTGCACAAATGTGCATAATGCATGCTCTCGGTATATTACATTTTTCATAATGCAAGTACAAAGCAAATTCCAATTAAGTTGGGACATTGTTAACAAAAATACAATGATTTTCAAATCATGTTCAACCTATGTGTAATTGAATACACTACATAGACCAGATATTTAATGCTCAGATTTTTTTTTTTTTGCATATCATTACCATATGATTTTGTGGCTGCAACATCTTAAAAAAAAAAAAAAAAAAAACTGGGACAGGTAGCAAAAGACTGCTCAGAATGAGAATGCTCATCAAACATCTTATTTGAAACATCCCACAGGTGAACAGGCTAATTGGGAGCTGGTGGGTGCCATGAAATGGTATAAAAAGAGCTTCCCTGATTTGCTCAGTCATTCACACCCAAAGAGGGGATGATGTTTACCTCTTTGAACAGCGTGACTAAAGTAAGTTAATGTTCCTCAATGTACAATTGCAACGAATTTAGGATTTTATGAATGTCTGACCTTTGATCCCACAGCAACCGAAACGACAATCTGTAAAGAAGGCATGCCTAAAGTCCGGCCTGGGGGTCCAAATGCGTCCTGTGTTCATATTTCCACCGGCCCGCAGCACTTTGCATGAAATTCATGTGTGACCCATCTGTACTGTTAACCACAGTAGAAAATGCACGCAAAAAGCTATTGTATATTTTACCAGAAGATCAGATCAAATTGTACTTATATAGCACTATTCACACAGAAATGCAAGCCAAAATGCTGTCCAATAAAAACATCAAAACAACATAAGACCCACTCCCACTCAAAAACACATAACCTGATAAACTTAAAAAAAATAAAATAAAATAAAGCCATGGCAAGGCACTGAAACCATATGAGGAAAGTGTACCCAAGGGGAGCTCATTCACGCTGAGAGGAATGACAGCCTATGGCCACGGGGAGCACCACTGTCACAGAGGGCCCCGGTCACCATGGTCTAAGGAGCCTCCAGGAGGATGCCCCCCAAAGGAAGGAGAGTCACACCTCCCAGTGCGGAGGTCCCCTCATGAGGAAACACTGGAGTTAAAAGCTAAAAACAGAAAACAATGAAGCTAAAGGACAAAAGAAGCTATGAACAAAAGGCAGTATAACAAGAAAAATACTCCTAGTTCAAAAGACAGAAAAAATTAAAAGCCAAACTATAAAGGTATGTCTTGAGCCTCTCTTTAAAAATATCAACCATCTCTGCAGACCTGACACCCTCTGGCAGGGTATTCCATAGTTAGTTCCATAGACCAAACTGGCTGCATGCAGCCTCGCCATGCGGTTTGGTTCTCACCTGAGGAAAAATTAAAAGTCCGGTGCCAGAGGAAATCAGGTTCTGCGAGAGTTGAAACTAACTGTGAGATGGGAATGAAACCAGTTGATAAAAGCAGTACCAGAGACGCCCACCAGGTTTTTAAGTATATTTAATAACATTTGGTGATCTACTATCAAAAGCAGCTCTTAGGTCCAGTAGCACCAAGACTGAGTTTTTTTCAAGTCTGCCATGCATCTGATATTTAAAATACTTAAAAGGGCTGACACTGTACTATGGTTCATCGACGACTTTACTTCAGAAGTGGTCTGCAAAATACTCAGAGTATCTGTTGGTCTCTGTGGGGACTTGTTAAGATCAGAGCTGGTTAAGAGATCAACTGGTGACTGGTGGTAATATTACTCGCTTTGTCAGTTCTGTTGTCTAAAACTGCAAACAATCGCCACCAAAATGCAAATGCACATTACTCTTGTCCACTTCAACCTGTGAAAGTATAAAAGTGTTCAGCACAATAGTTTGGATTTATTGACATAAAACATGAGCTCATCATGATCAAATCCACAAAATCAAAAATACTGTGGCAATCCCTTCTCAATTTACACAGGCTGAAGCGGGCAAGAGCATGAATGTGCACACAAATCCCAGCTGGTTATATTTCAGACATTTAGCCACCCAAAATCGGGTCAACTCTCAGGAGGCAGACGGCGACTGGCAGCGGGCAAGCAATCAGGCAAGCATGGATCTTTATTTCCCCTGAAAGTACAATGATTTCCAATGGAGAGTTTGTAATCGGTCCCCCCAGTGACTCCGACCGAACAAGGATAGAACGGTAGGGGGCGCTGCCATTAAAAAAAAATAAAATAAAAATGTTTTTTAAAAAAATTCCTCAAATTGATCAAGGGACCACTGTGGCCCGCTAGTTAGCCATCTCTGTCTTATTCTGTCTCCACAATGACAATACATTACATCCCAAATAGCTTTATTTATTTTCCAAAGATGAGTGGTGCTGCTTTCAGTAATGGGTCATTCTTGGCTATTGGTGACTTTTCATCAAGGCTGGTCTGGCAATCTGTCATAGAGGACAGATGCAGATGCCCAGTGGGCGGGTGTCTTTTAGGCCACTGAAGTGCTATTTGATTTTTTTTCCTCTTATTTTTATTCCCCAAGAACAGCCCCACTTAGGGGGAGCAGCCCATAAATCAATTTACAATATAGACAGCAAACTGAACCAATCAACATACGTGGCAGAGCCATGTGGCAGCTAGGGCTGGTCAGGAGTCGTGTTTGAAAACAAATTTGCAGAGCTGGGTATTCCGGGTCGGACCCTCCGGCCCGGCCGGATGTCTATTTTTGGGGCGGAGGGTGGAGGCTGACAAATTTTAAGAAAGGGCTGGACTAAGCATGGCCGGAAGTGGATTTTAGTCTGGCCCACGAATCGGCCCTCATGCGTTTGATGTGGTTGCGAGGCGGCCAAATTTCATCTCAGCCTACTCAGTGAAAGGCTTCTTTTTAGGCTTCTTTCTACTCCCGCGTTGGTGCAAGCGACAACTGCTGCATTGATTCACATGACCGACGCATTGTGCTGTTGGCGACAGGTCTGCACCACATGCCACGCACACATCAGGAATTGTTGCTGCTATGATCGGTCCATTATGTCACATGTTGCGATGAGTACCACAAACCAACAAAGTGGACTGTAATATTGGGGACGACACACAATAAATATTTTTTTTAAATGTTAGTCACTGCTTCCATTGATTTGGATACCCAATAATAAATTCAAGTTGTAGCTCTTCGGCTCCCTGACATAGATTGTAAAAAGCCATCGTTTGCGTCGCAATGACGTTGCGAGTTCAAAGTCCACAAGCGCGCGCGTGTGTGTTGGTAGGCAAGGTGGGTCAATAATTCACAGAATTAATTGTGTGTTAAGGTTAGAAGAAAAACCACAATCAATGCAAAAGTGTTATCAAAATCTCCACAAAATGTAAATGTTAGTTGTACGCATGAAAACGGAACCAATAAGCCGCGCCGTGTTTTCCCGGAAGCATTTCCACCGGTTCCTGTTCTCCCCTGTTAGCGAGTATGTTTGTTTGATGAGGTGTGAGGTGGAAAGAGGAGATGTGGTCCTTTTTTGCCAGGGATCCCGTTAAAGACTTCGCCTATGAAATTCTTCCAGAGGGCCAAGAGCAGTCTGGAATATGGTCGTTACATCGGGGCAAGCGAAAGGTAAAAAGATACAAACGTCAACCGAACCTTCGCTTAGCTACTTTCGGCCTGTTGAAGCACAGTAAAATCACAACGCTTGTTCGATACATGTATATGAATTTACTTTTAAGTGCTGCACATTGTCTTGCTATTTCGGTTGGTCGTTTCTAAAATTAATTTCAAACGACGCACTACTTTTACTGTCAATAATAGCGCTTTGAGAAATGTCAGTTTACACCGGGCACGTATTTGTCGCCACGTCACCCAGTGTTAGCCTCATCTAAAGCTGCCACTGATACACTTTGATGTCCTCATTTTTCAATTAAGTTTTTTTGGTGGGTGTGCTGTACGCGTGTATATCCTTAGAAGCCCAACTGTCGCATAATCGTCCAACTGGGCGCTGTCAGTGTCATCGATGTCCAATTGTCATCACCGCCGTTCACCTGATGTCAATATGGACGTTAAATATAAAGTATGCACATGCACAATTTGCTCTTCTCCAAGAAGCTGAATGTCAAGAGAAGACTCGGCCAATACATTTCCTCGTTCAATTAGAATTGATATTTAAGCTGTTGACTGTCTGACATCATGAGACTAAGACCCCGTCTCATCCTTGATCAACAGTACTTACTATAACCATTGTAGTGCTGTGCGATATTGACCAAATTTGATATCCTGATAATGATATATCCCAATGTAGTTTTTACTTGGTGGAAGTCAACCCAAACATATTTTTTTCAAGAATATATTCTATGCAAGCCCACTGGTTGAAACAAGGCATTCTGATAAATATTGCGTTTGTGGAATAAGAGTTAATCACCCGTTTTAGCCATCTCTGGGGTCAGCCATTTTGTCTCTTCTGTCGGCTGAAAATGACATCACAACTGCTCAGGTCACGACCAATGATGTCTGGGCTCTGTTTACACTTTGTTATATGCTAAGCGCTTCACGTCTGCCATGTTGTTTATCTATTCTCTATTCTATATATATTTTCTTATTTATTGTCCCTCTCTAGTGTTAAAGTAATGGCGTTTTTGTGGGTGATGTACTGTAAAATCGCGAACACAAAGTAGTAGGAAATCTTTCCCTCATGTGGTGAATGAAGTATCTCATCTCATCTATCTAGCTGAGATGTTGCCTTCTTTGACTGACAATTTGGAAAAAAGCTTAACTTTCTGTCTTGTTTCCAACACCATGCATTTTGTTAAACAAATTCATATGACCAAAAACAGACAAATATATAGAAATACATATTGTAGGGAAGTTTAATTTATTTTGCCTTCTTTAGCATGTTTGGTATTGGAGTCATCCAAAAGTAATTGAAAGTAGTCAAGTTAACAATTAAAAAATGGTACTTTTTTAACAGGTACTAGTACATTTTTAACAGGTAACTAGTAACTGTATCAGAATACATTTTTAAAAGTAACCCTGCCAGCCCTGTGTATGACTATTCAATTTCACACTGTCCTCAGTCCAATGGAGAGCCGGTGTCGGTGTTCGTGCACGAGGTGTCTCAGGGGTCGGAGCAGCAGACTCAGCTGGCAAAGGCAGCTTTCAAGCGGATGAAGACCCTTCGCCACCCCAACATCCTGGCCTACGTTGACGGCTTGGAGGTGCGTGTTCTCTTCATTTTGAGGGTGAATTGAATAACCTCAGTCATGAGCACATACTGAACCCCCCAGTTGCTCTTGATGCTCTGTCGTCTTTTGGTAAAAGATGAACAGCGTGAAGCGCTTTGAGTACCAAAGGTCTAAAAGCACTATACAAGTGACAGCCCATTTACCATTTTACCGTGTAGAACATGCGTTGATGGTGCTCAGGGCAGAATTCCAACAATGAGGGCAACCATACTAAAAAAATTAGCCCAGTAAGGACTAAAGCGCTTTTCTAAACATCTCTCTAAAACCTAAGGTCGTCTTTGGAATCACCCTCGAAAACCTGAAGTTTTCCAGAAAATTCAATACCTAGAAAATAATCAATATCTCAGCCCCTGTAGCAGATAGAAACATAATTCCAAAAGAAATTGAAAGCTTAGACATGTTGCTTTCAAACTGGCCCGAGTTTATTAGTCGTTACTGTTTCACTCAAAGATGTAAAACTAACTTAATTTTTTTTCATCAGTTCAAGAGAAGCAGTATTTGTAATAAAAAAAAAAAAGAGTGGTAAATACCATCCTCTATTCTGTTACAAAGACGTCGATATCGTCATTGTCTACAAACATACATCTTAACCAAATATCACGTTCGACTGGTTCCACTAGTTCAAAGTCCACAAGCGCGTCATTTTTCACTTCAATGGCGTTCCCCATTACTGGCGGACATTACCGACATCCTCCGAGGAGTCACGACACCGTTACGTGTATTTTCCGATGCATTTTATTGGCTAGGAGACCGAAAATTGGATTAAAAAAAGAAAATGATGTAAAGGTAGAAACAGCTCCCGGCTTTAGTGGTAGAAACGCAGATATGCACTTCGGGCCTTAACCCATTAATGCCTAAAGCGCCTTTCTCAACAGCTCCCCAAAACCTAAGGTCACCTTTGGAATTACCCTTGAAAACCTGACGTTTTCCCAGAAATTCAACACTTACAAAATATTTAATGTCTCAGCCCCTGTAGCAGACAGAAACATAATTCCAAAAGAATTAGAGAGCTTAGACATGTGGCTTTCACACAGGCAGACTTACTAGTAAATAATAATAATATATTATTATGTTTCAATCGAAGATGTAAAAATAATGTCAGTGAAACAGAAACACTATTTTAATTTTAAAAAAATCAAGTGGTAATTACCATTCTCTATTCTGTTACAAATACGTCAATATCGTCATTGTCTACAAACTACATCATATCACATTCGACTGGTTCCACTGGTTCAAAGTCCGCAAGCGCGTCGTCTATATATCACTGCCGTTACTTATTTCAGAGCTCCCGGCGATCGACGGCTACGGCTCCAAAAAAAAATCCGCGACATCCTCCAGGGTCTCGCGACACCGTCACCTGTATATTCTGATGCATTAAATTGGCTAAGAGACGGAGAATTGGATTAAAAAAAGACACAGACGTATCCGCTCTCCTGGCTTTAAAGGTAGAAAGACGCAACAGCGCTCCCGGCTCTAGTGGTAGAAACTCGGTTATGCGCTCCCGTCCTTAATGGGCTAATGGGTTAAATACGCAATAATTTGATGGGTTGTAATAGGGAGTGTCAGGAGCTGCTGATAAAGATGTTTTTTTTGTTTGTTTTTTTTTTAATGAAGTATATCTATGTGGCCTGGCACCAAACTACCGCAGGACCATTGCTTGGGGAAATACTAATCTGCAGTTTGTTGTCGTTAAATTGTGCACTTAAAGAGCCACAGAATATTTTCAATTAATTCGCTATTTTAGGCAATACTGAATCATGTTTTTTGATTAGGTTTTTATTTTAGTGTTTTTCTCGTGGCACATTTGTGATACTTACCACATTTGTCTTGTTGTTTCTAATCTCATTCCAGACGGAGAAGAGTCTGTACCTGGTAACTGAACCAGTGGCTCCACTGGCCGTTCAACTGAAGGGCGCTCCTAGTGAACTGGAGGTCTCCTGGGGTCTGCATCAGATAGTAGTAAGTAGGGCTGGACCGATAATTCAATATCAATATGTATTGCAATTGACACGTAATCGTTATCAATAGAAAATGCCTTCGATAAAACGTTCGTTAGAAAAATATTTGAAAAGAAACCCGATCGCTGCATGGTGCGTGATGTAGGCAGCACGCATCCGCCTCCAAACACGAAATAGAAGCCGGTAAACCAATTAAGAAGCATTTAAACCAACGAAGAAGCAGCAGCTAACCCAACGGAGCATTCGTGCGGCCCTGGTGGCCGTGCGCCATGCTCGGGGCGTAACTTTGTTCAAATAAATGACCATGAATGATAATGTATGACCAACATTATGCAGTGCTCCTCTTCAAGCACCCTCTAATATGAACTCTACTTATTTGTTTCTTTTTCCGTCAGAAAGCTCTGAGTTTCCTGGTGAATGATTGCCACCTGCTCCATAACAACTTGGGCTTGTGGGCCATCTTTGTCGATCGAGCAGGAGAGTGGAAGTTGGGGGCCCTCGACCATGTTGCTTCAGAACAGGGTGATCCAAGTGGGGCCTCGCTCCCTGGTCCGAAATCCATTTACCCGGACATGGAGAAGTATGACCCGCCAGAGACGCCCAGTTCCACTGGAGAGAAGTGGTAAATTCTAGGAGAGAGCATTTTCAGAGATAGCATCATAACTGGAACAGACAATGAATGTAAGAAATAGAAAAAATATTGGCAAATACCCTTCCTCTTTTTTTTTTTTTTGCAGGGCGGGGGAAGTGTGGCGGTTAGGCTGTCTCATCTGGGAAGTGTTTAATGGGCCACTTTCCCGCACGTCCTCACTTCGTTCACTCGGGAAGGTATTTTTTTGTTTGTTTGTTTTTGGGGAGGACTGTTCTTTTCTTTGCAATTTTGAGTTATTTACATAGTTTTTATTGATTCTGTTTTCATGTATTAAATAACAGTAATAAACTATTTGATATTTCAGATATTACACATTGTCTAAACAAAGAAATTAAATGACTTGAGTTCATTTTTATGGCCATGATGTCAAAGTGTTGCTGCAAATTTGTGAGTTAGTTGCTGTTACGAGTGTGCTTGAGTTTGCTGGATGGTCAATCTCTGTACTCACAGATTCCCAAGACCCTGGTTCCTCACTACTGCGAGCTGGTGGGCGCCAACCCCCGGGCTCGGCCCAATCCAGCGCGCTTCCTGCAAAACTGCCGAAGCCCCGGAGGGTTCCTCAGTAACAGCTTTGTGGAGAGCAACCTCTTCCTGGAGGAGATCCAGGTCCACATTCTCACATTATATCACAGCCGGTCACATAGTACAGTGATTTGTTTTGACATCAAATTCCATATATATTTGCATCATGAGTTTGGGATGGAGTGAGTCATCAGGTGCCAGCTCCACAAATTCACAACAATTGTCAGTGTTGCTCATCCCTCCAGATGAATGCTTTCTGTATAATTGATTATATAAATTTGTGGATAACACTGGATATAACTCTTTCTCAGATCAAGGAACCGGCGGAGAAGCAGCAATTCTTCCAGGACCTGAGTGAGAACCTGGACTCTTTCCCAGAGGACTTCTGTAAACACAAGGTCCTCCCTCAACTGCTCACCGCCTTCGAGTTTGGGAATGCCGGCGCCGTAGTCCTCACGCCACTTTTCAAGGTCAGTCCTTGATCTCTTTTGAATACCTGTTAGGCCGCATTGCGATTGCGATGTGTGCATGCGCGATAGTCACATCGTAGGACGTGGACGTGCGAACACGCCAACTTGTGTTTTGCTTCGTAAAAGCAGCAAGCTACTCCGTGCTCTACACAGCCTGTCTCACTCACCCCCTCCCTCCTGCCAAGCAGTCACCGGCCCCTCCCCCTCCACTCTCACAGCGACTGCTGTCTGGTTTGAGACGACATGGACGAAGAGGAGACGACGGCAGAAGCGGCAGTGGATTTAGTCCCCAAAAGAAAGTCTACATCCAAAATATGAAAGTATTTCGGCCATAAAAAGGAAGATTCAGAACAACAAAACATCCTTTGCCAACAGTGCCTCACCGTTGTTGCTGCAATCGCCGTGACAAGCCCCTGTATGAGCAGTTCAAACTAAGAAGTGGGACCCGACGTGAAACTTCATCTACTCGAAAAACTTTTACAGACGCCTTCGCCAGCATAACTCATTATGATAAGAAGTCCAAACAGCACCGACAAATCACGGATGCAATATGTTTTACATACCATTTTAGTTATTGGTATATTTTTGTGAACAACTCAGGGGACTAATGCACCTGCTCTTTTAAGTTTTAATATTTTTGTTCTAATTTGTTTACTACTTTGCTTCAGTTTCACAACGTTTTTTTTACCTTAATGTTATATTTTTGTAAACAACTCAGGCGCTAGTACACCTGCTTTTTTTTAGATTTTATAGTTGAGTTTATAGTTGTTTATAACTGCTGCTGCTTTAGAGGTTTTTTATTTTCTTCTATTTTTTTTAAATGACTCAAGGGCCTAGTGCTTAGTTTAATAATAATATTTTGCTGCTGTTTACATTGAAGTGTGAAATACAATGTTAAATAATCTATTATGTTACAGAGACATGACCTCTGTGATCCCTTTTATATACAGCAGTCGTCATTCACAGATGAACCCGCTTAGTCTGGATTAAACGATATTATATGAATACAATGATGTCATGGTGAGTTAACCAAATTATTCCCAAACAAATCTATTCAAGTCATCTGGTGAAAATTCTATTTTTAACACCGCAATATATATCGCAACCCTCCCCAAAAATCGCAATGTCATTTCTTTCCAACATCGTGCAGCCCTAATACCTGTCAACACCAGAGGGTTCAAACAGCTCAGAAATGCAAATGTCATATTTCCTTAAATAGGGGCACTCTCTGAAATAGATTGTGGGCGTCAATTAATGGCCGAGGGACGCCACCTTTTCTTATCTCATGAAAGAAAACATCCCCCGTGTTGCCAGTATGTGTCTGTGATGACCTTTTTCGATGACAGAAGATATGTTGATGTGTATTGCAGATTTCCTTGCTACAGCACAGAGCTTGTTGTGTGTTGAAATCACAGTCAGTATTACCACTAATTGAACTTTCTGCAGCCAGGATATTAAATGATATTCCTCAACCAATATGAAAAACCATACTTACGAATGTACTTCCAAACATAGAACTCATGTGGAAGGGATGTTTGTGCTCAAGTGTTTTCCAAAATGTCCACTAGGTGGGGAAGTTCCTGTCTACTGAAGAATACCAACAGAAGATCATCCCGGTCATCGTGAAGATGTTTTCCTCCACAGACCGGGCCATGAGAATACGACTGCTCCAGCAGGTACTTAATGCATGTTTACAATAGCAAAATCTCTCCCTTATGCAGACCTAACAATTGAATTCCATGAACTAATATACTCTTTATTAGAAGTAGGGACCAACCGATTAATTGGTCAGCTGGTTTTATCGGACAACAACCCTTGAATGTAACATTTGTCAAGGCATTGCGGTGATGTCAGGAGGCGCATCCAATAGGAGTAGGGCTGTCAGAGTAATTCAGAGTGCTAACAGCAATAGATATTCCATATATAGCATTCCGTGGTATTGTACTTTGTAAAAACATACTGTAATTACAAAAATGTAATTACAAAGCATTAAACAGGTTTTGCTACACTGTGTCATTTGAAATGACATTTATCTGTTCTCTCTGGTGTGCCATCCTTGGCCACCTGTGGGCCGTGAGGCAAGACAAACTGATAGACTGTTCATTCAGACATCTCAGCTCCTCTCAGCTCATCAGTATGACGCTAATATTCATTCTTCGCCGAGGAGTCAGAATATATGAATGAATACAGTTAGTTTCTCTCCATGTGTTGCTGCACTGTGAGTGTGCAACTTGTTTCTTTCAGGGTTATAGCCCTGCAACGAAGATGCTGTTTAGTGTTAACATTAAGTTATGTGGTTGTTTTAAACACACAAGGTGTAATTTTCTTTGTTTTATGTTTAGTGTGACAGTAAAATTCAACTGGGAGTGGTCATAAACAGCCTGAAGCCCCCTTTTGTTTTTTTTAAGAATTGTTCACAATTTGCAAAAAGCTCTCCTTATTGTGAAGGGAGTTGAGTTCACTGCCACCATACAGTGCTTGTATTACAAGTCTGCACTTGCAAGCCATCAAAAAATTGGCCAAACAATGGCTTGTACTTCGAAAAACACTTAAGTCGCTCGTATCTCAATCCATCACTGTACTTTTTTGCTCCCCTCTTTGCCTCTAGATGGAGCATTTCATTCAATATCTTAATGAGGGGGCGGTGAATTCCCAGATTTTCCCTCATGTTGTTCATGGCTTTACTGACACCAATCCTGCCATCAGAGAGCAAACAGTTAAGGTATGTGCTCACTCCAAAAGTGACCAAATGTCTACTTAGGTTTACAGATGTTTGTCTGATGTAGTAGCCCCCTCCGTCCCCTCTGCTCAGTCTATGTTGCTGCTGGCTCCCAAACTGAACGAGGGCAACTTGAACCAGGAGCTCATGCGCCATTTTGCCAGGCTGCAGGCCAGAGACGAGCAGGGCCCCATCCGATGCAACACCACTGTCTGTCTGGGAAAGATCGCCTCCTACCTCAATGCCGGGGTAAGCCGCAATAGCAAAGATTGCAAAACAATAAGAGTGAACACGTAGAACTCACGGTCCAATAAATTGGAATTAGAGATTATATCTCATGGTGAGGTCTTAAAAAATAATCAAGGATTTGAATGAAAACGGAACTGGATGAGACACAGCTGATCTGTTTGTTTTGCATAGTTTTCCATCTATTCTTTGTGTTTACTTGTGTGTGGGGTAAAGCTGCCACACATTTCAAAACTGTTTCATTTTTGCATCTTGTTTTTGCACTTGGGATACAATTAACTACCGTATTTTCCAGACTATAAGACGCTACTTTTTTTCCTAGGTTTTGAACCATACAGTTTATATAAAGGTACAGCTATTCTGTGGATTTTTCTTCCACCGCTAGGGGCGCTCTAACCGGAAATACAATGCAATACAATACAATTGCCATTAACAGGATGTGACTGCAGGTGGAGGAGTTCAACAGGCGAGGGCGCTATGAACTAGGTTATGAATTACGTGGTATGCCTAAATAGAGCTCACAAACTGGAGTGGCAGCGGGCATTGAAATAAAGATAAGTACTATATTTTCTCTTGGTTCTGTTCCGTTTTAATCAGCAAAGTTGCTGCCGTAGCAAAGAATCTGGTCAGGTACATACGTGTACATTTACAGTTCAAAATTGTTCTGTAAATGCAGTAAATAATCAAAATTTTCAACGTGCATAGGTGCGGCTTATGTAAAGGTGTGGCTTATAGTCTGGAGAATTCAATCTATCCATATACCGCTTCTTTTGGAGAAAATTTATTTTTATATTGTCATTGCACTACACATCCATTTTTTTTCAACTCTGTTAAAGATGTACAAGATTGCAAAAGAAAATACTGTTTACCAATAAACTCAAGAATTTAAGATATTTAGACAACTGTACATCATGGTTTTTCAGGCACACTTAAGACACTCAAAAATGATAATAACAAACACCTGATCCTTATCTTTACAGACCCGGCAGCGAGTTCTGATTTCTGCCTTTTCACGAGCCACGAAAGACCCTTTCGCAGCGTCGCGTTCTGCTGGCGTGCTCGGCTTCGCCGCCACACACAACTATTACAGCCTAACCGAGGTTGCCGCCCGAATTTTGCCGACACTCTGTGCTATTACCGTCGACCCTGACAAGAGCGTCAGGGAGCAGGTACTCTTACTTTTAAGCACACACATTCGGGGCCTCATCCACCATTCAGTCTCTTCTGTTGTTTGCTCTTCTTGAAATGTGATTTGCCGCTACTCTGATATCTGTCAGACTTTCAAAGCCATCAAGAGTTTTATCTCCAAACTGGAAACCGTGTCAGAAGATCCCACCAAGCTGGCTGAGATTGGTACGAAACAGCTGCCATTTGATTTGTGATATTACTCACTTGTGACCAGATATCGGATGCATTTGTAATGGACTATATAATCTCTCATTTTGATGTGATAGCAATCTCCACCAACTTTAAAATTAAACAAATGCATCAAAATTGAGAATTAATTCATCTTTGTCAGTGCAGAATATTTGATTCAATTAAATGTGAATTTCATTTATTTTATTCATTATCTCTCAAGCGTAAGTTCAACACACACATAGACAGAGAAACAGGAGAGGGGACGATGCCTTGCTCAAGGGCATCCCGACCGTACCTCGGAAGCAGACTAGTCTCTCCAACAAGTTGTCATTTTTACATTGGGGTCAGGGTTTGGAACCAATGCCACCCAGCTCCAAAGCCCAAGTCCTAATGGATGAGCTAATGCCACCCCAGAAATTATAATGAATCCATCAAAATTGCAATTATGAAATTGTCTTATTGTGAATATGTTCAGCGGTTGAGAAAATTGATGTAATTTGCTCCTGAATAATGGCTTAGTTAAATTTTTAAAAAGGCAAGAAACGATAATGAGGTCCCAATTTGTTGTGTTTAACAGAAAAAGATGTTGGGTCGTGTGCTCAGCCACCGGGCGCCTCTTCCGGCTGGACTGGCTGGGCTGTGACCGGCATGTCCTCACTGACATCCAAATTGATACGCAACACACCAGGGACAGTGGGAGGTGTGGCGGCTGAGAGCGGCGGGGCTTCAACTGCCACCAGCGTGACTCCCGGCAGTACAAGCGGAACCCCTGGTAAGACACAGATGACTATGAAGCATTTCTATACCGCTGTCCCTGATAGAGGCCGTGCCCTGCTGCAAATAATGAAAAGCAGCGAGTAGTTAACTTAAAAAAAAAAAGAAAAGAATTGCCCATCATAAAAATCGGAACCATGAATCTATCACATACTATAATCCCAAAACACTTCAATATCATTTCAAACTCACTTTACAACATTACCTGTAAAAGAAATGGCTTACAGATGATCTGATATTGGAAAAAAATACACCAAAGTACGAGGACGCTGGCAAGGCCACTGTACTTCTTTATTAATTATTCAGGGAACTATACTAACTTTTGCACTGGTAGCACTGATGCTAACAACTTTTTTTTAGTTGGAGGGACCAGCACAGGATTTGGTCACACCCCTTTTTGGATCGGTAAATGCATAGTTGTCTCATTTGTCATACCATAGTTTCGGATGCTGAAAAGATTGACAGTGACTCAAGATACATTTGCAAAATATTTTCCTCTAACAAGAACCTTGTTTTGCAACAAGCAGCGGCTGACAAAACAGGTCAATTATCTAAAGATCAAAAAAGGAAACAATACCCCGGAAAAAAACGTAACATGTCAGGAAACAGCAGTGAAATCATAGCTGAGAGCTAAACAAGTTAAATTTCATTTGATTTGTATTAATTCAACAAAATACTACAAGGATACCAATTAGAATGCTTTTGGTAACATTATTAAATACATTTAGAACATTTTTAAACACTTTAGAACAATTGAACAAAAAAGAAGTTCAACATTTTTTACACACTACTCATATTTCTATTTATATCAAGGACTTCACAAAAGTCTACCAAAAGATTTGTTGCTTGATATTTAAGACTTTGTGGAGTATAAAATCTCACTGAATATTTAATGTTTGACATCCCAATCACTAAGGACTGAAGGAAGGAAGCATAAGTGACCTCATGGACCATTGATTGCAAGTAAAATAGCAAAGTCATATCATCCCTATCGTTCTTCTTCACATATGTCGGCATTTATAGATTGATTTACTGCATTGAGGGACTTTTTTCTTTTTCAGTTTGAAATGTCGGAATTTGAATTTGAATATTTGAATGCATCCCGTGTTGGGCCGTATGCGAGAGATGTCAATGTTGAATGTAATGTTCCCATCGTGACCTTATCCATTTGAACCATAAAGGTTGAGTGTATCGCAAACGATACTACAAATATTCATTCATGAACATCTAACTGTTACATGGGACAAGTGATCCAAGTGATCAGGCCTCGACACATACAATAAATCAGTTTCAGCCCTTTAAGCGAGCGGTTGCGTGATCGTTTCGAGAACTCACAGGCCATATCCATGTTGTGTTTTCCAACAGTAGTGCCTAGCAATGTTTATAATTCCACATGCGGCACTAAAAATAGACCAGCATTCAGTCTCCCTTGCCAAAATGCCGAGCGGATCGTAAGTGCCTCAGTGAGCGGGAGCGAGCTGAATGCGAAGCCGTCCGTTATAACGCAAACGGTGCTGGTTAAGTTAAATAACTGTTAACATGGCAAAGTACACGTCCAGACTTGGATTTTTATTTATTTTATATATTAATTTTACACATTTTATAAATGTCGGCTGCAGTGTCAAGCCCTGTTAGCACTTCCCCATTACTCAGGGCTTTGGTGCCATTTTGTGGCATCTTAAGACATTACAGAAAGAGCACAAAAAGTTCAACATAAAAATATCCTCAAAAAAAGGGGATTCAGGTGAATTTTTTAGCGATCTGATCCAGGAATAGGACATTGCGGCTAAAAAGTGAAAAGACCCAGAGGAAGAATGGGCTGGGTGTTTTTAGTTTTCTTTTTAATGCATGCAGCTTACAAATGCGGGACCTAAAAAAGCTTGGCACACAACATATCCATTTCATGTTTTTCTCTCCTCATCTTAGGTTCTGTAGAGAAAAGTCCACACACCTTCCAGACCCACAGTTCTTCTGTATCAAGCACTGTGGAAAGATCGCAGACTCTTGAAGGGACGGAAAACGATGAGGAGCCGGGAGATCGCTGGGATGACGAGGAGGACTGGGGGAGTTTAGAGGTAGGGCTTATTTTAAAGGGAAGTCAAGTCAAGTCAAGGCAAATTTATTTATGCAGTATAACCCTTAATCACAGGAAAGTCTCAAAGGGCTTCACATATGCAACAGATCATATACACGACATCCCCTGATCTTAACCGCCAAGAGGGCAAGGAAAAACTAAAAAAAAACATCTGGGGAAAAGTGAGAATCCTTGAGAAGGGACCACAGATGGGGGAATCCCCCTTCCAGGATGATCAGGCTGCAATGGATGCCGAGTGGGCAGCATTGAACACACATTATAGTACGAGTTGAAATACGGCTTTCTGATTAATACTGCGTTTGTGGAATATGTTGAGCAGCAAAATGCACCCACTTTTAGCCATCGAAGGGGGCGGCCATTTTGTCACTTCTATCGACTGAAGATGATATCGAAGTTGCTCAGATAACGACCAATCACGGCTGACCTGATTTCTGAAGCCGAGCCATGATTGGTCGTTATCTGAGCCCCGAGCAACTTTGATGTCATCATGTCAATAGATTTCTCATATTCCACAAATGCAATTTTAATGCCATGTTTGGACTAGACTGGAAAAAAATGTGTTTGGGTTGACTTCCCTTAAAAGTGGAAAGGAGAACCGTTTTGTTTTTTTTTGTTTTTTTTCTTCTTCTTCAAGTATATGTTCCCAGCAGGACCACTAGTTGAAAACACGTCATTCTTATTAATATTACGTTTGTGGAATGAGTTCATCAGCAAAATCCACCCCTTTTTAGCCATCTGAGGGGCTGGCCATTTTGTCGCTTCTGTCGACTGTAAATGACATCCCAACTGTCCAGGGCTCAGGTAACGACCAATCATGGCTCAGTTTCAGAAAACAGGTGAGCCGTGATTGGTCGTTACCTGAGCCCCTGAGTAGTTGTGATGTCATTTTCAGTCGACCGCAAGTGGCAAAATGGCTGCCCCCAGAGGTGGCTAAATACAGGTGGATTAACTCTTATTCCACAAACGCAATATTTATCACAATGCCTTGTTTCAACTAGTGGTCTTGTATAGAACATATTCTTGAAAAAAATGTTTGGGTTAACTTCCTCTTTAAAGATGTTTAATTTGTTAGAAAACATGTAAATTTGACCCTTGGGAATTGTCCCCCCCAAACAAGGATTCAGAGAAAGGACGAGCTGAGAAGGATGACTGGAATACTGACTGGTCAGGAATGGCATCATCCAAAAGGAACACTGGTGAACATGAAGTAGGTTTCCTTTTAGCTTACCTTTGTCACAAAGAGTTTTAGATTTAAACTCACTCGCTGTGACTGCCATGATGTACCACATGTAGGCGGGCAGGTCATCGTCCACCATGGCGGTGAAAAAGCAGAGTTCAGATTGGAGCAGCTCAGGCTGGGACGCTGATGACAGCTGGTCCAACGAGAAAGAGGGCCAGGGCCAGAGTTCCGCCGGGGAGGAGGGCTGGGGCAACGAATGGGCCGAAGAGGAGACGGACGTCGTCAGTGCCGCCCTGCCTGAAGGGGTCCGCTTGGCCAGCGAGTACAACTGGGACAGCGGCAGCATGAGCAAAGGAGCCATTCAGAATGACCTGTTCGCTTGTGTGGCACAAAGAAACGCCGCGGGCCACACGGTGAGCATGTAGAAGCGCATAAAACCAATTCATTTTATTTTGAATTCATCAGATGATTTACATACAGTGGTGCCTTGAGATACAAATTTAATTAGTTCCTTAACCACACTCCGCACTTAAAAGACTTGTCTCAAATCATCAGAGAAATGGACAATGTCCAAATGACTATCTGTTTATAAGTCCGTGAGGGGATGTCGCTCCATGGCCGGACTTGCTGTCCTATCGTCCGTTGCCAGTGATGGTGGAAGTCGGTAGCCAAACAGACGACAGAGACATGGGGGATGCGCTGCAAAGATGGCTGTATTTATGGCACTCGTTCCCTATGCTTATTAAACTCAACTCAAAATGATTCTTTTCACTCTGAATTGCTCCTTAAACAGCCCTGCACCGCTACGCCTGCAGACTTCCACTTTTCTCTCTCCAGGCCGCCCGCTCCGCACTCACGTGTGTGCACTCCAACCTCAAATGGCTGATGAATATTTAGTCTGAGGGACAGTTTCATCTTTTCACTGTGACATGTTAAGTAATTACTTTGGTCAGAGATGACGAGACAATGGGTAAATCCATTCAGAGCTTAAAGCTCATCAATAAAAAATCATAAATAAACCGCGTCACATTAAAAGCCGCAGGGTTCAAAAAGTGGTAGAAAAAAAATAGAGGCATATAGTCCGGAAATTACGGTACTTTCCGGCCTGGATGCAGCACCCAATTATATTACAGCAGGGCGTGTCCTGTGTAGAACTGAAGTGGAATTCATAGTCGTTCTTTAGATAGGATATACAATACAGTATCTGATGAGTGTTTTGAAATAGCGATGGGTAACAGGTAGTCTTAATGGGCCACATTTCACTCAGTGTTTAAATACTTGCTCCACTGTCCGACAGCAGAAACTAAAAATATGCAAATGAGAAAATCTTCATTAGGATTCAGCTCTATTAAAATACTGTGTATGTGCACAGAGAGCAGAGCTTCGACTTTTCATACAGTTTTTAGCTAGGGTCAAATCACCCCAAAAATGTTAACCAAGCAGATTATGATGTTTGCGAAGCTAGTGGAGCCAACGTTCATCCTTTTTTTTTTTCTTCATACTGCTTAACAGTTGAGCTTTGGCTCCAAAAATGTCACCATAAAGTACTGTAAACACAGATTTTATGCAATTTTATGCCGTTTTACTGCAGATATTACAACATCCCGTGAATAACACACACACGCGCACACAAAAAAATCCAAAATTGAGGGGGGACACGGGGCTTATTAAGTAACAAAAACAATTCACATTGTTTAGACATTTCCAAGTACCTAGGTGGTCATTGTTGTTTAAAAAGATTGAATCACTGATTTACAGCGCAGGGAAAAAAAGACATTAAAAAAAGCTGACTAAAATTATAAAAGTGCATACAGTGCAAGAACAAGCTTTTGGAAAACATGATTTTAAAAATAGTTTGAAAGACCTTACTCATAGGTATGGGAAAACAGCATAATTATTAACCTGGATTTAAAATCATTTACACTTTGTTGGTGTGTGTTGAATCTTTATTCATTCCTATTATTCACCCTGATAATAAAGGGTACAGGCAACCCAGGATACGGGGGACTATATTATACACAGGTGCATGTTGTTCAGAGGATTTAAAATAAAAAAAACAATAACTTAACTATTTGGTTCATGTGTTTTCTTGTTTTCAGCCTGAAGGTGGTTGGGGTACAGAGGCAACAGGAGACTGGGGCACTGAAGAAAGTTGGGAGGCGTTAGATGGAAATCAAGGTGAGGCCAAGTGTGTCTTTTGTTTTTCTAGGGTCTCAATTAAGGGTTGAACTTTTTTGTAGTCAACATTAGGGTGAAGACAGTAGAGTCAATGTCCATTAATCGATAATATCCTCAATACTTGTCAATTCTCTGTACTGGCTTTCACTTCCAAACACAAGCTTCGTGCGCTCACTTTCTCCGCTTTCCTCTGTTGCACGGTCCGCACGGTTTATGTATGATAAATCTGACATTGTGTATTGTGCTACAGATTAATTACTTATGTTTTTAAAAAACTGAGAAGAGGACCTTGAAAACATAATTGCATATTAAATCCCAATCACAATACTGACGGGTGAAAAAAAATCGCAATTATATTATCTTTCAAAATCGTATAGTCACATTTTTCCGCATGCTTCAGGCAAATGCTGCTGGTTTTTGATTTCGGTGAGGCGTCAATGTTGTTCTTGACCAAATATATGATTAACTGACTTCAGGCTAGAATCATCATTGTGCAGTGGTAAAGTTGATTAAGTCAATTAAGGGGTTGAAACTACGCATCGTCACGATATGCAGTAATTATTAAAAATGAGCTCGCATCACTTTGTGTGTTTCTTACAAATCAGTTTGTGATTCACCGTGCAGGTCTGAGCAAGTCCGAGCTGTCCAAGAAGAAACGAGAGGAGAGGAGGAAAGAGCTGGAGGCCAAGCGGGCAGAGCGCAAAGCTGCAAAAGGTCCCCTCAAGCTGGGTGCACGCAAACTAGACTGACGGTCCGTTTGACGAGAGGTGCGACCATGGCCGACATTGAACAAGGGCCACGAGATGGAGGCTCCACATTCCTAGTAAGGAGCCAACAAGAGTGGGAACTTGTTTTCAAACTGTCGCTTACTTGGACAACTTAACTTTGGATCCTCCGCTGATCATCACCGAAACTTGAGGAGGCGTTTGACAACGCAGCGATCTCTAGTTTGCCTCGCATTGTACTCTTGTGGATGGGTGAATGGCAAGAGAAGAATCAAAACGCAACAGGAGTTGATGACAATATTTCCGATGTTTCTTCCTAATAAAAGGGTCACCGTTGTAAAGTAAATGTATATAAAATGGAACGTTGTGTCTTAAAATGACACTTTTTCATATCGTAAAAAATATATAAATATACATATATATATATAAAGGAGTTTCAGAATGTCTAGTGAGCTCACAAACACTGTAACGTTCCAGGCTTTATTCAGTCCGTGCATGCAGTTTGACAGGCCGATCAATAACTTTCATGACCAGGAACACTTGAACCAAACTCATTTGACAGGATCAGTACAAGAATACTCAGAGGTGTGCTCAAATCCAAGACTGATTGCACGCAACAACAGCAGCAGCAGCAGCATACAAACAGGTTGGAAATGTTTTCATCAGTTTGTCTTACATTTTCCATGAAGGTTTAATGTTGCGATGAACAAATGCTTCAATCTGATACTTTCCATTTCCTTTTGAAAAGCTGTATGCTTGTATTTCTAGTGCACCCTTTGTGAGCCATAGATTTTCACACAAATGTTTTCTACATAAAGGAATCACTTTGAGCAGGTTTTTTTTACACTGCTGACTGTGGTTCTGAGTGAAGGAGATTCACTTCTGTCTTTCACTTTTTATTTGTGTGCCTTCATTTACTTTACTGGATAAGACTGTTGGTTCGCACCCCAGTTTTGAATGACATGGAACACAAACTGTCACATTCCATGTTCCCAGTGAAGTATGTAAGAATCATGTGTCTGCTGGGCGGGCGGTTTAGCTTCAGGATGATATTGCTGCTGGGACCATCAATGGTGGATGTAAGGAGTTGACGTGACGCATTAGCAAACGGGGAAAAAAATAAAGCCTTTAAAAAAGAGAACCAAATGATGTAGCATGTGATCTGTCCTGAAATAAAACATAAATGCTTCTTTGAATGGCTCAGAGTGTTCTTGTCAAGACAAAATGCCAAAAGTCAGTTGGTATGTTTAGAAAATTTATTTTGCCAAATTTAGACATTGAAAAGAAAAGATCATACATACAAATGTAAAGAAAAAAAACAGACCACATCCTCTTTCCATACAGATTTTTTTTACAAACAAAAGGTTTAAAATTCTTGTCAAACTGCATATTTAAAGGGACACTTGGATCAGCTTAACATTGGCACTTATATAATAGCTTTGCATGTAAAAATGACATTAGTACTAAAATGCCCACCCCAAAAGACTAGTGATTTAAGGTATTTTTTTGTGATTAGGTTTACGACAAATTTCCCCGCCCCAAAAAGGGGCGTGGCTTATGTTATGTTTTCGGTCTCAGCGGTCCCATCACGCGAGGAAGGCATGCTTGGTAATATTGCTCGCTTTGTTAGTTCTGTTGTCTAAAACGCTGACCGATCGCCACCAAAATGCAAATGCACATTACTACTCTTGTCCACTTCAACCTGTGAAAGTGTAAAAGTGTTCTGCACAATAGTTTGGATTTATTGACATAAAACGTGATATCATCATGATCACCTCCACAAAATCAAAAATACCGTGGCGATTGATCCTCCACTTTCACAAGCTGAAGCGGACTAGAGCATGAATGCGCACACGAACCCCGACTGGTTATTTTTCGGACATTTAGCGACGCTAAACTTCTCAGGAGGGAGAGAGACGGCGGCTTGCAGCAGGAGCAGGCAGATTGGAGCCCCCCGCTTCCCTCCCCGGCTAAAGGTAGGATAGGGACGGCTAATAGCAGCAACTAGCTTCAGGGTGTTAGCACAACAACATTAGCTCCTTACTGTCCGCCCAGCGTGTGGAGGTGAAGATGAGCCTACGAGTGTGGCCGCATTGGAACGTGCCATTTCGGCTGTTACCTTACAAATTGGACGGCGCGTTCTAAATCGAAAAACTGGGTCCATTCCTCATCCAAATAAATGTGCATGTCTACTCATTCCCACTTCACTGTAAATATCCGGACTGGTGTTTAATGCCTCGCCCGTTCTAACCGTGATCAGCAAAGAAGCAATGTTTTTTTGTTTTTTTTTAAGCAAAGAAGCAGTGTGCGCTCGTCCCAGCCTAAATCTATGTAGCTCTGCTGACTTCCACATTTCCTCATTCTCATATAAATCAGCCATGGAGAGGTTAATCCTTTTGATATGTTGAAGTGGGCATTAGTAGAGATGTCCACATAAATTTTGGTGCCAATTGATCGCAGTGTTTGGACGTTATAAGCAATAAAAATACAATGATTTCCAATGGCATCGGTTCCACGCGTGACTCCGGCCGAACATGGATAGAACGCTAGGGGGCGTGGACATTCTCTTCATTAACAAGGGGCGTTATTCATGGAGTTACATATTTACTGATTTCTCCAAAATGAATGGATAAAAGAGAAAATGGCAACTCTTTTCATTTTCCTGATCAAAAAATATTTAAAATGAACTTGTGATTACATGGCTATCCCGGCCCCACCGTCCCTTTAATTACAAAAACAGTACAAATCTCAATCATTTTTTATATTATAAACGCTCCTATTCTTGAGGTAATTCAATGTAAAAATAAGTGTGCTAGTGTTTCTTATTACTAGTATAACATGAATTAGTGTGACTCCCTCAGTATTTGTTAAGCTTTGCTGGTGAATGGCTGAATTCAAGTGGCAGCGTCGTTTCTGTTTTGTATTACTGTTTGCGTTTGTCCTTGTTGCCTCCAAGTAGAGCTGACACCAGAGCTGCGACGCCAACAGCACCCAGGGTTAGCGCACCTGCAACTAGAGCGGCTTCTCCCACTTGATGCACCTGCAAAGAGAGGTCACACTTGTATCTCCTTTTAAAAAGAACTTTTTTTTTTTTTTTTTAAACTGAGCAAGGCAGGTTTTGGGATAACACTTACTGCTACATAACCAGACATCTAATGTACTTGCACAATCTAATGAGATCCAATATTAGAGCTATATAAACCATTTATTATGGGTATTCATTCAAGCAATCGAATCTTAAATACGAAAAATCGGTGGTCAACCACTTGAGACAGCGCACTGAACATCTACAGTACTTGCTCTTACTGTCTTGGCTTTTTCTATTGAAAGAAAATCCATGTAAACAAAAAAAGATCTTATGTCATGTACTATCATCAATGTGCAGTGGTACATCGACTAACAATGGCCCCAACTTATCAGATATGAGCCCACTAATGCTTTATTTTTGTCTTTGACTTGTGGCCAATAAATTGAGTTACAAGTGTGCTTCAGGCCCTCTACCGCTCCAGTGAAGTTAGCGATTAAGGTGGAACCCCGGTTCAACGACAAATAGGTATACACATTTTTCTGAAACTATTGCCTGAGTTCACCAACTATATGGGTTGATTATACTGTCCAATATTAGGCCTTTACAAAATAATACTGTATAGGCTGAAGTTCAGCCGATTAAAACTGAAGTCAAGTCAACATTTTTCTTTACAATATGTTCTACGTGCCCCCACCAGTCGAAGCACAGTATTCCGATTAATATTGTGTTTGTGGAATATGAATTAAGCAGAAAAACCCACCTGCCTTTATTCATCTCAGGGGGCGGCCATTTTGCCTTGTCCAGCCACTTTCTTTCAACTGAAAATGACATCAGAGTGCCCAAGCGCTCAGGTAACGACCATCATAGCTCACCTGTTTTCTGGGTTTGGTCATGTGACAGTCATTACCTGAGCCCTTAGGCACTGTGATGTCATTTTCAGTCAACCGCAAGTGGCAGTACAAGGCAAAATGGCCGCCCCCTGGGATGGAAAAAGATAGGTGGATATATTTGCTGAATTGGCTTTCCACAAACACAATACTAATCAGAAAAACGGTTTAAACTAGTGCGAGCGCACAGAGCATATAGTATTGGAAAGAATAGGCGGGAGGTAAATGACATGCGTGACTGACAGTTATTCTGTGAATAACATTTTTCTCCATCCTCTCATAAGCCCATTAAGGTGCCATGACTGTAAGTACAGTATATCGATGTTGATGAGATTTACATCCATGCTCAAAGTGAATTATTAGTGTGTTGCGATACAATATATATTTTGGCCTGAAGCTAAATTCATCAGTGCATGTGTTGTACATCAAATTTCCTCTCTGTTGTAAAGTTTAACAATACTAAAGGACAAAGTATTGTAAAACAATGACATTTTCTGCCTGTAATTCATATTTTTGTTGTTGTAAGAATTTGTATACATAGTATTTATAATAATAATAATTAGCCGATTTAATCAGTTATGTGAATGCTTTTTCTGCCAAATGTAACTGGAATTGAGCTAAAAAAAAAAAAAATCCCTTAACAGTTGGGCCCTACAAACTATGCTTCCTGACATCTGCACAGAACGTTCAGTTGTGTTTTCTCTCACACAGCGTACACATGGTTCATATCACGTAATCTAGGTATCTTCTTTTTGCTTTTTGTAAGCCCTTTGCATTGATCTTAAGTGATTGTGCTGCTGCAGCAGCTGCTGTGTACAGCGGGGGGAGTGGCGTGTGTGACTTTCGGCACTGTAACTAACTGTATTTGACCGATCTCCCCCCACAAAGCAATGCATTTCTCATCGTGTAAATATTTCTACCAACCTGCCGGGACTGGGGGTTGCCGTAACGCAGCTGGGTGGCAAAGTGCTCGCAATTTTGACTGATGACGCAGTATGACAGCTCTTTGCCCACCAGGTCGAGAGCATCCGCCACGATCAAGTAGACTGAAAGGGGCTGGTACTTTCCGTCCAGCAAGTTGTTTATTTTCCAGGGGCTGGTGCCCACCACCTCCCACAGCTCCTCCTTCTTCACGATGGCCTTGTTTGTTAGGACGGACATCAAACTGTTCACGCCCGCACCCGGGACTTCGGCTACGGTTGAAAGAGTGACACAAAGAGAGATATTGGCCTTTAGCATTAACAACGCAGGTGAATTTCAGGATTGAGTCAATAATAGCATCATAAAATAATCAGTGGATTTGTGGACCACTGGGCGAACACTGGCAATTGCCCAAACATCTCACAAAAAATGATTAGTAAAGTTGATCAAATTCCTTCGCAATTATGTTAGAAAGAAAAAATGTTGGGAAAGCCTACTAAAACATCTGAACTTCTGGGGTTAATCAAAGATACTCTAAGTAGTGGCAGTTGTGTGCAGACCCCCATTTAACGAGAGTTTGAACGTGATTGGTTACTTCTGAACATACAGTAGTCACATCCGCAGCAACCACATGATCTCAGTTGTTTATTTTTAGTTCCACTCTCAAAAAGGGGTGGGTAGACTTTTTATATCAACTGTATAAGGTTCCAGTGTATGTGGGCGTGTTGCGCTTTTGGTTAGCATGAACCTTTTGTGGGACCACGACTCACATGATGGGGCCAAATGAACAACATAGCCATTGCCGATGTATATGGCCCAATGCTGGTAGGTGCCACGAAAGATTTCTATCAAGTCGCCAGGCTGTGGTTTCTCATCATACTTTGGGGAGAAAACAAACAGGAAAACAGAGGTATATATGTTAGTTACATCAGGTCTTGGGTTTACAACAGAGTCATCGGATACGATGTTTGGAAGCAGATATTAAAAATGAAAAATTACTCATTATTTGATTTTCTTTTTAAAATACAAACACCAACATTGAAATACATCTTAATTTTCTAGTTTGTTGTCTGGAACGAGGAAGGAAAAGTCTAAAAACTGTTTGATTTTCAATTTCTAATCCCCCGGAAGTTGTCACTGACAGCATTTCTCATACTGACCGGGAGATGACAAAATGTACTGTAAAACTCAATTTCCAAGCTAATTCCACAAACGCTTAGTCCTCCATGAAAGCAAACGGTACATACAAACATACATACATACATACATACATACATATTTATTTATCCATCCATTATCCAAACTGCTTATCCTCACAAGGGTCGACGGGGTGCTGGAGCCTATCCCAGCTGTCAACGGGCAGTAGACGGGGGACACCCCGAATTGGTTGCGAGCCAATCGCACGGCACACAGAGACAAACAAACTTCTACACTCACAATCACACCTAGGGATTCAGAGTGTCCAATCAACCTACCATACATGTTTTTAGAATGTTGGAGGACACCGGAGTACCAGGAGAAAAGCCACACAGGCACGAGCAGGACATGCAAACTCCACATAGGAAGGCCGGGGCCCGATTCAAACCCACGAACTCCGCACTGAGGCGGACATGCTAACTAGTCGATCACCGTGCAGCCCTGGTTGTAGTGGAGTATGTATGCCCGAAAATGTTGGCCAACTGACTGCTTACAAGTTGGAAAACATCTGTGATGTAATTCGAAAACACATTGGTTGAACATGTCCCTATGGTCAGATATTTCAATCTTTTCTCGGAGTACCACCATTTTTGTCCAGGCCTGTTCCGTGAGTTTATGATTATTATTTTTTAAATAAAGATATTCAACCACAATTCAATTCTGATTTTCATTAGTTAATTTTCATTAGTTTTTTTTTTTTTTTACTACTTTTCTTAATTTATTTTATTTATTTCTTTAACAAAGGATACCAGCAATTTTCTCCACGTTACAATACAGTTCATGATATCGTCTTCAGACGCTACCCTGTCGTCATCTCCTGGTCAGTAGGAGAAATGCTACCGGGAATCTAAAACAAATACAGTATATGAGCCGTATTTCGATTTGTGTCTCGTGATATATTTTATTTTCGTTTTGGCATTAAAAATGTAATATCAAACTGTTATTTTCTTACTCGTTCCAGGGACCAAACTTGAAAATCAAGCTGTATTTAAATTTAGCTTTTTTGATATCAAAACGAAAATAAAATGGTCGTTTTTCAATTTTTAATGTTTTTTTTTTTCAAATGTAACAGCCAATGACCCAAAAAGACAGGGACCCACTGCCCCTCGACGATCCATATGCATTAAAATAATTGTCACAAACAACAATAACATTGTGGTTTGGCTATGAGATAAGACCAAAATAACTAATCATAAAGAGGATTCTTTTACCTGTGCTGATGCCATGTCTTTGTTGAATTTCTTTGCAAACATTGACACTCTGAAAAACAAATAAATAAAAGTGAGACAAAATTCGAATTATTTGCAAGCAGTACCTGACGTGAACTATGCTGACTGTACAAGCTCTTGGACAGGTCAATACAGTACTTTCTGACTGCGCAACGTTTTCAAAAGAACCGAAACTTAAAGTGTGTGCGTGTGTATGTGTGTGTTCGTCTGTTTTGTATTACTATTTTGGATTATTGTTATTATTATTTGCAAACATTGACACTCTGAAAAACACATTTAAAAAAAAGTGAGACAAAAGTCGAATTATTTGACCACTCACATTGTACAAGCAGTACCTGACATGAACTATGCTGACTGTACAAGCTTTTGGACAGGTCAATACAGTACTTTCTGACTGCACAACGTTTTAAATACAAAATACTAATACATAATATTCTATAATGTATTATTATTTTGTATTTTTATTATTATTATTTGTATTAATGCATTAAAATTGCACTTTCCGTTTGCACAGTGTCACTGGCAATTAAAGTAATTATTACTGTTTATTATTATTATACTAATCAAAATGGATGAATGCGGTCACCACTGTCACTGTCATCCATCCGAACACCATTTGCTATGAGCTTTTAAGCTTTTAAACAAAGCCTCGTAAAATCGATGAATAAAAGTCTACATACAAATCACATTGAAGATAAGTTACGTTTTCAATGTGTCTGTCCTTACCTCGGATACTGGCCTGGAGGTGTCCACTGCTTGTGTGGATTTTAAAAACATAACCGAAAGTCAATGCCTGTTAAACCACAGCAATAGTCGCTAGAGCTCGGCAGTCATAGATCAGCTGACCAGTTCCTTCGAAATAAAAGTCACACCAAAATAAATTCATTAATAATACACCATGCAATGTACGCATACGTGTGTATTTACATATACTCTAAATATGATACATTAAAAACAGATTTATATTAACTGGTTTCCTACCTTTACGTGCCTTGTATTTCTTTTAATTTTATTTTGACAATTGTATTTTTTCAAAAGTTTTTTTTCCCATTGTATTATTTTTTACATGTTTACCGTACTGTAATATATCTCAAATTTGTAATGAAAAATTAAAGTGTATTTCTCGTCACCATGAGAGAGAGAAAGACAGAGGGAGGGAGAGAGAGAGAGAGCGAGAGAAAGAGAGAGAGAGAGAAAGAGAGAGAGAAAGACAAAGAGAGAGAGAGAGAGAGAGAGAGAGAGAGAGAGAGAGAGAGAGAGAGAGAGAGAGAGAGAGAGAGAGAGAGAGAGAGAGAGAGTGCTGCTGCCGCTGTTCTGAAATTCCTTCCTAGTTCTTACCCATCGAAACTCAAATACAGTAAGTATTCCCACCTACGGACCTCTGTCAAACGGAAATTCCCTCACCCGGAAAAAAAACGTATGCATTAATTTTTCTACTCCTATGTTACATTAACGATCGATTCCTGACAACGGAAGTTCCGGTATCCGGAACGCGGAACCAATAGCGAATCCCGGAGTGAGCGCAAACTCAAGCAGTCAACGCTCTATACTACGGAAAAACTTTGACCGCTCCGCCGTCAACGGATCAAATGGAAATTCCCTCACTCGGAAAAAAAACATATGCATTAAATTTTCTTCCACTATATGACATTAACGATCGATTACTTCCCACGGAAGTTCCGGTACTGTATCCGGAACCCATAGGGAAGCCCACAGTAGAACTCAAGCAGCTACCGCTCGTACTATGGAAAAACTCTGACCGCTCCGCCATCATCGGATCCAAAACGGCGACATGTAAGTTACTTCTTTGGCATACGTTTTACTGAAATTGTGAACGATTTTAAATTTATTCATTTACATTTTCGTCTGTAGTTCATGGCATCCGAACGAAGAAAAACGGTAATGACCGTGAAAGAGAGAGTGAAATGCATCCGATTATGCAAAGCTGGACAAAGTAAAAAACATCCAGGAGACACTTGGTGTCGGAAAAACTCAAATCTACGAGAAAAGTCCTGATGTAAAGCCACCGTCCAGCAAGAGAGCTATGGAGATTACATGTAAAATGCTTTTGTATGCACAAGAAGCCCCAGACATCAGTGATGATCAACGGGACAGTTTCTTGCAATTAGCAACAAAACTGTAAGTTACACAGACAAACATTTTCATACAGCAAAGAATGAAGCCAACGCAACAACTCAAAATAGACTCATTTTTTTCACAAGTCTGAGAAAAATCAACATTAAAATACAGTACAGTTTACTGTAGTTAAGTACTGTACTGCATTTGTGTTACAGTATTTACAGTATTTTTTCTACAGTATTTGGACCATCTTTGTTATACTGTACTGTATTTTGTTCATATACCTGTACTTTATAGTTTAGTTTTTGTTTAATAAAAATTTTGGGGAAAATATTTTTTGGGGCATTATATTGCTTGTGTTGCTACACATGTATTTTGTTAACATACATGCACGTTCATACAGGACATGTACCGTAGTCGTTTCCTACATAAGGAAATTCTGTTATAAGGAAAGATTGAACAATGCAAATATGATTCTTTACTAGAGAATACTTACGGTACAGTACCAATGCTTAGTGTGCTTGCGCATGCTCACAACGCCGATAGTGAGGTGGGGCTACGTTGAGTTTAGGGTTAGGATGAGGGGTAGACTGTCTGAGGAGGAACTATCCCTCTTGGAGTGAAAAACAAAGAAAAAGAAGCGGGAGAAACGAAAACAAAACAGTGGTGAGTGTAATAAAATGTTAGAGTTGTTTATGACTGTGTTACTGTGTACCGGTGTCCAGTGTTAGTATATATTAATTAATATATGATTTTATTGTCCTTTCTTTTTTTAGGCTCACTTAGAAGGTTTCTTGCTAAAGTTCCTACATCAAAATCCTGAACATGCAATTTATAAGTGAACACTCCTTACCTATGGTTTTACTCAGATGCTTTTGGACATAATAGAATGATCATGTTTTATTATTCATTGTTTGTAGCTCAGTTACATGGTACCATGGTCGCAAATGGTACACATTAAGGCTATGTGATTAGTTCGCATTCACTGTAATAGCAGCAGAGGAAGTTGAAAACCCTCATGGATCACTTAAGTCGCATGCATGGGGGCGTTTTGCAAACATACTCAACGATCACACCGCCTCCACAAAGACAAACTTCAAAAGAAAGCTTACCAAATAATACTCAAAGTCATTGAAGCCAATGCAACAGCTTTAGTAGTTTTACTTTGAAGTTGGCCCTCGTGGTGGCGTAACGGCTAACTTGACTTCTGTTTTCAACGTTTCAGCTTGCTAATATCCCCTAATATATATATATATATATATATATATATATATATATATATATATATATATATATATATATATATATATACATACAGAGAGAGAGAGGGGGGGGGGGGGGGGGGAGAGTGAGAGTGTGAGAGAGAGTTACAGTATATACATACATTATACATATGTATAGTCCCCCATCCTCAAAATCCCATCTGCGTCCCTTCATGGTACTACTTCAACCAGTTTTACGATGCCTAGCACGGCCATCTGCACATCTACTTCCAGTGCTCCTCTCCAAAACACTGCAATAAGAAACATTCCTTCATAATCTGATTCTGATGACCAGGAGGACAGACAACCACAACGTCCAAAGCAGGTATCATTAGTTGTTTAATAACTTAGAGAAGTGTTTTTCAAACTTTTTGGAGTCAAGGCACATTTATTTCATTGAAAAAAATCCCGCGCCACACCACTAGGTGAAATTGTGAAAAAAAAGCTTATTTTAAGAATATAAGCGTTATATTGTTTGTATAAGCATTTTTTTAACATTGAAGAATGACGTTATATTATAACGTCTTGAATAGGAATTAAATAAACACAAAGAAAAAAGTATTTTATAATGTTTCATATTGATACTTACTCAGTGTGAAACATGGGCCTGTTTGGATAAACATGCGTCACTATTTCGCTTGTCTCTAAACAAAGACAATTAGCTACCTGCTGCTGCTGCTACCTGCTGGTATGGAAGACTACTACAATGTAGTAAAGATATGATTACGCTGCCAGGCGCTAGACCGCACAGGCACAGAAATGAGATAATTTCCCACGGCACACCTGACAATATGTCGCGGTACACAGTTCGAAAAACACTGACTTAGAGGTTATTTTGTTATGATGCAGATGCTCATTGGGAAACTTCTAAGTTTGCTTGTTTGATCATTTGTTTAATTTTAGCTTAGTCGGCGTTTGATACATCCACTCCAGCAACTACCACAAGAGCAGTGATATCTATTGATCCTGCACAGTGGCCTGATGTCCTCAACGATGGTGAAAAGTGTTCATTGGGGACAAAAGGACCTGTTCTGGTGAAGGACATTGTTTTTCCTCAAAGGAATGAGAATCCTCCCCGATTTGCAGTATTTATGTTTTGTTATGCCTGTAACATTATTTTATTGTTGACAGTTGTATCACTACATTTTATAACTCTTTATATGCAATTTTACTACTTTCGATTCTTTAGCTTTGATAATGGCTATATTTAATTCCGTAAATAAATATGGATGTATTATTTTATTACTGTGGTTTGAGTAGATTTAATAATGGATAATGTTTGTTTAAAGAAATGTAGATGTGCTCTGTACAACTGTATTACTAAGATGCAGATGTGCAATTATATATATATATATATATATATATATATATATATATATATATATATATATATATATATATATATATATATATATATATATATATATATATATATATATATATATATATATATATATATATATATATAAATTGTGGCATTTGAAAAGAGCACAGTACTGTTGAAATGGTTGTTGTAACAGACCGGCGTCCATATAAAGAAGGCAGACGGAGAACTGCAGAGAGAGAGTTTAAGAGTGGCTGGCGTGTGTTCACGGATGAGAATAAAACAAGGAAGCGCAACTGCTATACTTCTCTGTCGTTTTTCACCGTGCCATGGTCGTCTGTCATGCAGGAGCCCACAAGTACGATAAGTGATGTCGGAAATGATGTGACAAAAATACACTATCGTCCTACAAAATGAACACAAGATGTCGCCAACGATATAAGTTGACGTCATCGTTTCGCTTTTCTCCATCGAAGAAGAAGAAACTTCCGGCTTAAGGAGCGCCCTTTCGGCATATTCTTCCCTTCGCTATTTGACAGAGAATAATACGATAAACGTGTCATAATTGCTCACATTGAAGCATCGAAGCCGCTGAGAGGTTTTTGATGTAACACTTCAATGTTACGAGAGCAAGCGATGTCCGTGGTGTTTGACGGGAGTCCGCTGAATGCGATGCAGAGCTCACACACTCACACACCGCTGACTGTCCTGAGGTGAGTGAGTGGCGCTTGGAAGCGGCTGAGTGCCAAACCGTGCCTCAACTCCACGCAAGAACCGCTTTTACATAATACTACTACCAAACACAACGGAGGCTGGGTTCTACACCACCAATATCATATTAGTAATACTTCAAATGTTCCTTTTTTAATCATACTACATATAGTTTATAGTAAACACCAGTAAAAGTAAGGGAATTTGTCTTTGGTAGATTATACGTAGTAACCAAACTTTTTTGCAATATATTATATACCTCTGGAAAGCCTGTTCATTTCCATTTTAAATGATGCCAAACATGATGGGTGCCATATCCCACAGCAGTGTGTGTGACCATCATGAGGAGGAGATGCCAGCCTGTTGTGGCTGTGTGCGGTTCATCCACATTGAAGCTCCTGTTTGTCAAATGAATAAAATTGCCACTGTTTTTGGTTTCTTAAAAAAACGTTTTTATCTCTGGTGAAAGGACACCTTTCATTTGGAAGATTCTGTGTTTATATACTCATTGAACACAATATATCCTGTGGGTCTTGAAAACGTCAAAATGCTTTAAAATGGCTGGCAGCGAATTTTAGTGTGGTGGTGAGTGCAGAATCGAAACTATTATTGTGTTTCCTGTGATGCTTTATGAAATTAATTCAAACAAAGAACAAATGATCATGAACTTTGAGGGGAAATAATCATTTATTTTTTCTAATGCTAACGATGTATAACAGGAATTCTCTTACGTCATGATTTTCCTCATCAAAACTCACCTTCATTCCTACCTAACTAACTTCTTGCTCTCATTTCTCCTTTAGTGGCCAGGAACTGTCTCAGGAGATCAAGTCATTCATCAGTGGCGTTGACACAGTCCAGGGTCGCAAGCTTAGTGTCCGGGAACACGCCCGCTGCGCCGTGCGTCTGCTGCGCTCCGTCCCGGCCTGTCGAGGAGCCGTGCTGGAGCATCTGAGGGGTGTCTACGACGAGCATGTCTCTGTCTTCCTGCTTCACCTGGAGAGTGAGGGCGATGGCAGTTCTGGGATCAGCTCAAATCTGGAGGACATCATTCAGGTGGGAGGATCTCAAAGTTATTGTAGAACACCTCCATCACCTTCTTCAGGGTGCCGATACTGTACGTCTGTACTCGTTCTCGTAACAATGCATCGAAACTACAAAACCGTTACTGGCGTCCGTGTTCCTATTTGTTTAACAGCCACCAGACTTTACAGTCTTCTTTGTGTCATTCTGTTCAGTTTCATCTACATTATGTACTTCTTTTACATAGTGTCCCAAAGTGTTCAGACATATACGCCACATAACTGAAATGCCTAATGGGACAGGCTACAGTTAAACAAAATGTGTGGCAAGACTGTTAGTAAAACATGCAGCTCAATATTAAAATGTAAGTAATGACAAATCCATGAATGGTGCTAAGTTGCAAGTATTTGGGAATACACTGTAGTAGAGGAAACTTGTTTATAATACCCGCCCCAAAGTATATATATTTTAAAATTTATATATATATTTATTTTTCATCTGTCTCCGTGCAAGTGGTACCTGTCCGCTGACGGGTGGTTGGGGACCACTGACATGCGCAACACCAGGGGTAGGGAACTCCGGTTCCTCGAGAGCCGTATCCTGCTTGTTTTGGATATCTCCCTACTACAACACACCTGAGTCAAACGATCAGCTCGTCAGCATGCTCGGTCCAAGTCTGAAACGATCCCGATCATTTGAGTCGCGCTACACGCTTGCTATGCAAGCTATATGGTCCGTTCAGGGTACTTTCACAACATCGGGAACTTGTAATCGCAATGCGCCGTTCTGCATATTAGTCATTTTTCTGTGATTATAGCCTTTTCAAGATTGAGGGAAGCCAAAATCAAAATCGCGATTCCATTTTGAAGTATCGCCCGGCCCTAATATCGGTGCATCCTTATCACCTTATTATTTTGTATCTTCGATCAAAGTTCCTCTCAGCTTGAGTCCTTCAAGATTTCTGAACCTGAATTTGGGTCTGTGTTTGTCTCAGGAGGTTCACGGCGTACTCTCAGAGTTCATTCGCCTCAACCCGCGGGCTTGGGCCCCTCTGGTGTCCAGCTGGGCTGTGGACTTACTGGGTCAGCTAAGCAGCAAACATGCCGGTCGAAGGGTAGCCCCCCACTCCTCCAGCCTCAACGAGCTTCTCCAGCTTTGGATGTCCTGCGCCGCCACCCGTTCCCTCATGGAAGCCTACTCTCAGTGTTTGGCCGCAATGCTGGCCTGGTGCCCCGATGCTTGCGTGGACGCACTCTTAGACACCTCGGTCCAGCATTCCCCGCATTTTGACTGGGTGGTGGCTCACATCGGCTCCGCCTTCCCGGGGACGATCATCAGCCGAGTCCTGGCCTGTGGACTCAAAGATTTCTGCTCCCATGGCGCCAAGGATCAAGGGCTGCTGGTCAACGGGGTGGACAAAGGCAGCCGAGTGCCAAAGATCGGCTCGGTGGTGGGAATCCTGGGACATCTGGCAGCGCACCACTCTGACAGCATCCGGAAAGAGTTGCTCAGGATGTTCCAGGAGAGCCTGAGCCCTTCCAGTCCCATGTCTCCCACTTCGTCCTCAACCTCCTGGGAGGGTTCCCCTCAGCTACGTCGAGCCGCAGTGCCGTTTCTCCTTCAGCTGGCCGCAATGTCCCCAAACCTCTTTGGCGCCGTGTCTGCCGAGCTGGTGGATCTTCTGCGCCCGGCCGTCCTGCTCCAGTTGCACAGTTTGTTGCAGGGACTCCCCAGAGATGAACTGGATAACATGCTGGGCCTAGCCGTCCACCTTATATGCCAAAGCCCATCGGGGGGCGCTCGGGTCCTGCGCTTTCTGGCAGACACGGCCACGCCGGCCTCAGTCATCATCTCCGGTCCTACGCCATCCCCTCACGAAGGCGTCAGAGAGGGCTGCGATAGCCTCCTACAAATGCTGCTCCTGCACCTCCACAAGTTGGTGTACAACCGCTCGGACGGGGCAGACGGACATCCCCATCGCTCGGCTTCCCCTCAGCCGCAGGTGGCCGTCCCGTTCTTGGAGGAGCTGCAGACGCATGTCGCTGAGCTGTGTGCCGAGACGCTGAGACTGGAGAGGAAGCGCCACCTCTGGCTGCATCAGTTGCTTTGCCTGCTCTCTGTGTACGGCGGCCCCAGCGTGGCCACCGAGGCCCTCTGCCAGCTCCTCACTCAGGCCCGCAACCCGGAGGAGTTGGCTCTGGCCTGGCAGCTTCACAACACGCTCTCGTCCTGCATGGCAGGGCTCATTCCTGCGGCTGTGGCCTACTGCGTGGCCCAAATCCACACGCACACCTTGGGACCCCGGCAGCTCAGGCAGCTGCTGCTCAACCTGGCCACGGTTATCCAGAGTCAAGATGAAGACAGAAGAGGAACACCGGATTCTCAGTCCACCATGGCTGTCCAGGCGGGATCCGCGGTTTCCGTGCACCTCCACGATTTCAGCCCGCTCCTTCTCCACGGCGACCCGGCCGTGTCCCATGCTGCGGTGCGGCTCCTGTCGGCCAGTCCGCTCCCTCGCGCCGCCTCGCCGGCGCACCTCCTCCTGCTCTCTCGTGCCGCCGTCGCTCATTTCTTCCTCGCTCTGCGGAGGCGAGGGGAAGTGGGGAAGGCGGGGAGGGACGGGGGGCAGGCGGCCGAGGCCGTGAGCTGCTCCGTCCAGCTGCTGTCCCGTTTTGCTGCATACTCCCCCCTTACTCTGAAGGCGGTGCTTCAGCAGCTGGTGGAAGGAGTGATGCATAAAGGCAACGCCGGGCTCTTCGGCGGGCAGATTGCAGACATGGCCGGCGCTCCCGTGCCATCCCGGTCGGGATCCCCCGATGTGGGAGCCTCCTTGTTGGACATCAACTGTCGGTTCGGTACGACCGTCAACTTTTCAGGAAGCGTGTGGTCTGTGTTTCACGCTGGGGTGATTGGCAAGGGATTGAAGATGCGTACTGCTTCACCGCAGCCTGATCCATCCGGGGTCACCCTGGTGAGTAAAGTCACTCCTGAGGAGAAAAGCACAAGGGTCCTAAGCCCCGTTTCCACCAAGCAGCACGGTGTGTACCAGGCTCTTTCAATGTTATTTTTCACTGTTAAAGGAGAATTTTGTTTTCCCGCATGTCCGTTGGGGTTCCCGTCGCTGTGGAGTGGTACAGTCGCTTGTTTATGATGGAGCTTAATCCGCTTCTGTCCGGTTGTTAGTCTTGAGTAGTGATTCTCAACTGGAGGATACAGAAGTGGGTGAGTCGCGAACAGGTAGTAAAAAATGACAAGGCACCAGCATACTATGTTTCGAGGTTACAAGTGGTGCGTAATGTTTGACCGCGCAGCGCAAGAAGGCATGCTCAGTTAGTGCCGTGCTCACTGTTTTTTAATCGATTCTTTTGTATTCATCAAGCGTCTTTCATACATATGGTAACTGTAATTATGACTTAACTACTGCGTTAGTATGGATTAGTAATATAGTATGGCACGTTCTAATTTAAGTACAAATTGGGGTTCTGTCGCCATAGCAGCAACCCCACTATAAATTGGGCACCCTCTGGCCAATGAAATTGGACTTGCCTTTTATCTTGAAAATAACATTCATTTTGACAGGGATGCAAAAGACATTAGTCATTGGTTTGGGTAAGGGACTTTCCTTAAAGCAAAAAAAACATCAGTGGTAAGATTTAAACGGGAAGTCAACCCCAAACAATTCTTTGCAATAATATGTTCTATGCGCCTTCACTAGTGTAAACATGGCATTCAGATTAATATCACATTTGTGAAATATGAGTTGAGCAGCAAAATCCACCGGTTTTTATCCATCTCGGGGGGGGGGGGGGGCGGTCACTTTGTGTCGACTGACACAGTTGCTCGGGTCTCAGGTAACGACCAACCATGGCTCACCTGTTTTCTGAAGCTGAACCATGATTGGTAGCAAAATGTCTGCCCCCTGACATGTGCAAACACGGGTGTTTTTTTACTGCATAACTCATATTTCACAATCAAAATGCTGTGTTTCAACTAGTGGGGCTGCATCGAAGATTGTTGCGTAAAGACATTTTTTGGGGTTGACTTCCCGTTTAAGTGAAATTCTGTTGTCGTTTTAATCCTGAGTTTCCTAATAAGGTGCTCTGAAAGGCACTTTCAACATGTAACCATCAGAGCTGGGCATCGCCATATTTAGCCGACCCGGGTGGACCCAGTCCGTCCCTCGTCAATCGTCAGCCAATCGGCGTCCAGAACTTAATGTACACGTCACGCGCAGGTGCCGCACAAGCGGCATATAAAGAAAAAATATCAAATGAAAACGACACACGCACAACGTGGTGATCGGTGAAATAAAATAAAAACTTAGGTCTGTGGGACCGAAATGGTATACAACGCTGTTTTATTTTTTGTCTTTATGTGGCTGCGTGTCATGTGTGCGGCACCTGCGTGTGACGGTTAAGTCCGTTTTCGCCACCATTTAGCTGACTCTGACTGACTGGGACCACGTGGGTCAGCTGGACATGCAGACGGGAACTTCGTGAGTGCTAGGCGATGCCCAGCTCTGGTAACCAAGTGTACTTATTGAATGTGAATTTTTCATACAAACCTGATCAGGATTTACCCATCTGCACCGTACTGCTTGGTGGAATGTGGCTTATTTGGTGCGTAAAGAAAAAAAAATTGCAATTGAGTTGTCTTTTGTCAAACTTGTTGCCCCCTGACTACAGAATGCGCCCATAAGCATGATCTAATTTCTTTTAGAACATCCAGACGTTGCTGACCGTGGTGGTCCAGTGTTGTAGCTCCTCCGGTCTCAACGGCTCACGGCCACCCGCAGACCCTGACGAACCGCCGCCCATCAACGCTGAGGCAGCCAAGGTGGTTGCCGTCACACTGGTGGAAAACGTATGTCCGGACGTGGCCAACGGCGAGCTGTCTTGGCCTCCCGAGGAGCACGCCCGCACCACAGTGGAACGAGACATTCACATTCGGCGCTGCTTTGAGGCCCACCCTGTGCTCTTCACTCTGCTTCAGGTAGTGGCAGCGGGACGGCCGGCTCTTTGTTACTGTTCAGCTGTGCTCAGAGGCCTCCTGGCCACGCTGCTGGCCCACTGGGAGGCGTCTCGCGAGGCCTCGTCCGCAGATTCCCCGTGGCACCTGCGGGCCTCCTGCCTCCTGGTGTCCTGCATGGGCGAGGGCCAGCTGCTGCCTCCCGTGCTAGCGAATGTCCACGAGGCTTTCTCCCACCTCGCGCCTTTTGAGGTGAGACTGCTGCTGCTGGCAGTGTGGGAGTATGTGAGGGCCAATGGTCCCATGCCTCAGAAATTTGTCTTCAACCCGGACAAGGGTCTTTTCTGTCGAGATTTCTCCCGGGACGGTGATGTGGCGCGATACGTTTCACCCATTCACAGTGTCCTGCATAAGAACATCGACAGACTGGGACACCTCTGCTGGAGGTTTCAGCTCTGAGAGAAACGTCCGGATATACATAGAGTGAGGAAAATAAATGATTGTGTGGACTGCAGTACTCCTGTCACTGGAATTTACTTTCCTACGTGTAGCTGTGTGCATGTATGTATAGCTTCTGTGTTATATTTTTAGACTTTATACTTTTCTAACGAGTTGTTTCTGTTGAAAAGCAAAAAAAAAAAAGTGAACTGAATATTGACTCACCTGCACTTAATCCAACAAAAAGGAGCATTTATATCTCATTCTGCTTCAGTAATTCAAATCTTAAATTTTTACCGTAGATTATTCGTATACATTTAAAATGGATCCGTTCAAACTTGGCTTACTTCAAATTGCAAACTGGGCGTTTGTACCACTTGGAAAAAATACATTGCATGGTCTTCATGCGCGCCTTGAAATGGGACAGAAAACATAATTGGCACAGGATTTTGACTGGGGTTGTTTTCTAACTGTAACTTTGATCACGTGCTATTTTAGCAACGTTAAGATTATGATATTAGTCATTTTTGCTTGAGAACGTGGAAAAAGAGCATTCCAGAAAGACTTGAATAAGGTTGTTGTTTTTTTTTAATAAAGCTTTCCAAAAACTAGTATAACCGACGGTCTTTATAGTATCATCATTTCATTTAATCTATTTTTGTAGCGCTCTTGCTCGAGAACCAACCTTTACATCACAGAATGTTGGCAATATTTGTTTTTAAAGGCCCACTTGTGAAAAGTTGTGCACAACTGGGATCCAAAAATGTAAGTACAATATGGCAGCACACTATCATTTATACAGACATACTATTTCCTGTACTGTTTGTTAAACGTGCCGGACATTTTTCTTTCGGGTGACATTTCAGGATGAACCTGCACTATAACCTTTACAGGTCAACTTAATTTGACCTTCTCTAAATCTTTAAATGCAATGCTGTCCAACAAGAAGCTGAAGGTAGAAGTCACTCCAGGTATATCCGTGAATCCACCAATGCATGTCCGGTTCAATTTGAATTGGTATTTCAACAGTCGCCTTCATCATGCTGTTCACATTTTGACATCGTGTGGCAACACCTAGAAGATGAAGAAGTGAAAAGCAGATTTTTAGAATTGAATGTTTATCAATAACTAAAAAATCTGAATTTCAGTACATTTGCCATTTTCCTGAGCTATATAAATTCCTTCAAAGACCTTTGTTTTGATCAAAACATTTTCCTCTTGCTTTTTCCTCTGCTCCAGTCAATGAGAAAATTCCATATCCCGTTCCTCGCAAAGTGTCAACGGGTTTGTTTTGTTACCCTTTTCCTGAATAAGTCTGCACATGAACAGTAAGAAGATAGATTTGCCAATTGCATGAAAATACGTGGGGGAGCACTCGAAACGATCATGATAGTTCAAGCGTTGTAAACGCATGGTAGCCTATCACAGTACGTATATAGAACATTTCATACACAAGGCAAATCAATGTGCTTCACAAACAAATACACACCTAAAAGCATTTAGAAACAATACCATATTCCGATATTCAGAAATAAAGCAGTGGAAAACAAGTAGCTTCTCAAAATTACTAAAAGAACACAAGTTTGACCACATTAAGAGAAGATGTAACTTAAAACCATTTCAAAGTAAAGAAATAACAGTAGGTTTCTAAAATTGCTAAAAGAGATGTTTTTTAAGTGTTAAAAAAAACTTAAAAGGGACAGTGTAGAATGTTTTGATTTTCAAACATCATTCATTAAAAAAAAAAAAAAAACACTATTCATTTCAACATTATGCAAGAAAATGTTCTATCACATCAACGTAATTATTTTTATATAATCATAGGTGAAGTAATCCAAAGTGGAAACTTTTAGGAAGGGACGTCGAACACTACTTAGTTTACATTTGCTTATTATCTAAGGAGGGTTCATGGAAAAAACTTTCTTTTGGTTCATTAAATGTAAGGGGGCTCAAGGATATTGTGAAGAGGAAAGCACTTTTTTTGTTTTGCAAAAGGCGCATATCGAATTGTTTACTTTGACAGGAGACTCATTCTACAGAGGAGCATCCGTCTTTTTGGACCAATCAATGGGGGGGGATCGCACCTTATTCAGCCATGGCTCAAACAAGTCAGGGGGTGTGGCTATTTGTTTCAACGGGTTTCCTGGAGATATTGTTACACACAAAGCAGATGAACGGGGTCACTGGCTAACGGTAGTGTTAAAAGTGGAGAGTTTGTTTTTTGTCTTGACAAATATTTACGGATATAATAATGACTGTCAAAACCAGAAACTCTTAGAAGAGGTAAGCGAGTTTCTGATTTAAAGTGCTATACCCTACTAACTATATTTTGGTGGGAGGGGACTGGAACATCAGTCCAAATGATTGGTGAGATGGAATGCCTCCAAGGTTAGAAAAATCTCAGGAAAATCATATTGTCCGCAGTTTTATGGCAGACAATGATCTAACGGATGTATGGCGGAGCCTCAACCCAAGCCTTAAGAGCTATTCGTGGTTTAAACCTAATGCCGATTACAAATCCAGAATTGATTACTGTATTGGTTAGGAAAGTGAGAATGTTTCAAACAATACTTCACAATCCAAGATTTCTAAAGCTCCCCTGTCGGATCACTGTTTTATTGATTTAATATTAGAATCCACAAGAAAAGAAAACAGAAATAAGGGATACTGGAAATGTAATGCTAGTTTGCTGCAAAACGAAGAGTACTGTACTAAGATTAGAGAATTAATAAAGGAAATAAGCGGTAACCCCGTACTTGAAAGCAATATAAGGAAATGGGAATTTACAACATTCAATACAGCAAAGAACTTAACAAAAAGAGAAGGGACAGTGAGAGTAAGTTGCTTCGGGATGTAAGGAGAGATCCTGAGGAGAGGAACAAATTAATATTTGGGGGAAATCGCACTTCCAGGATGATCAGGCTGCAATGGATGCCGAGTGGGCAACATTGAACACACATTATAGTACTGTACAGTGTTTATCAAAGTGATGTGAAAGTTAATCAAATGAAGTGCTGCAGGAAGATGACATCGATGGAGTGAGCAGGGGCCCAATGGTCGTCAATGTATACATCTCCATAACAGCGCCTCCGAGGATGTGGTCAGCCTCCAATCTTGTAGCAGTCAGTTGCTGTTGGATCGAAACAGCAATCTCCAATTCGGTCGTCATCTCCTAATTCCCAAGCCTGGGAAAAGGGGACAGAAAAAGAATAGAAGAATAGGCCAAAACAAACAGTTCAACTAAACGCAGTATCATTCAAACAAGTCTTAAGTCGAGTTTTAAACGTTTCTACTGAGGTAGTGCCTCTAATATAAGCGGGTAGGTTATTCCAAAGCATCGGTGCCCGAATAGAAAACGCTCTAGAGCCTGCAAACTTCTTTTTGGCTCTCGGGATCAAAGGCCGGCATTTTGTGACCGAAGGTTTCGGATTGGAACATATGGTATCACTAAGTCGACGAGATAGGAAGGTGCTAAGCCGTGCAGTATTTTGTAGGCAAGTAGCAAAACCTTGAAATCGCATCTCAAGTGGACTGGGAGCCAATGCAAATTGGCTGATATTGGAGTAATATTATCGAACTTTCTCGTCCTTGTCAAGAGTCTTGCTGCGGCATTTTGGACTAACTGCAGACTTTTAATACTAGACATGGGAAGACCAGAGAGAAAAACGTTACAATAATCGAGGCGAGACGTAACAAACGCATGGATTAAAACTTCTGCATCACTATTCAACAGAATTGGACGAATTTTCCCAATATTACGGAGATGGAAAAATGCGGTTCTAGTAATATTCTTAATGACAGAGTTGGGTCGAATATAACACCAAGATTTTTTGTTGAATCACTTTGGGTAATGGGACATTTATCGAGCCTCAGAGTGGTGTTCATAAATAGGTGCCAGATTTAAAAATTGAAGGACTCGATTCGGCTGTTCCCAGGATGACTTTAAACAGATCCCCGAGGCCAGATGGTCTTACAACAAATTTCTCTCTATACTTTTGTGAGGATATTAGAATTTTGTTGTTTGAAGCAATTAAGGAATGCATAGAGAAGAAATAATTGATGTCTACTTTGAAACAAGGGTTGATAACCTTGAATCCCAAGTCTGGAAAGGATGAAAGAATTCTTGATCATTTTAGACCAATCACACTACTTAATACAGATTATAAAATTTTCTCAGGGACTATTGCAGCTCGACTTAAATTAGGTTTGTCGAATGTAATCAGTGAGTCGCAATCAGGTTTTCTAAAGTGAAAGTCAATTCACAATAATATTAGACTTGTATGTGGTTTGCTTGATTATAGTCAAATGATTCATGAAAGTGGATTCATTTTGTTTTTAGATTTTTATTACGCTTTTGATTGAGTAGAACACCCCTTCTTTTTAAAAACTTTAGGTCATTTTGGTTTTGGAAGGAAGTTTATAGACATGATTGGAATGCTTTACAAAGGGATTAATAGTTCAATAACTTTAGGTCATGGCACTTCCCCCAGATTTGACATTAGGAGAGGAATCCGACAGGGGTGCGGGAGCTCACCATTACTTTTTATAATGGTTGTGGAAATGTTATCCATTTGAATGAAAATCAGTAGGATTAGAGGACTGAAGGTAATGGAGGAGAACATTGTGATAAGCCAATTAGCAGACGATACAACTTTATTTCTGGAGAATGGAGATCAAGTTCCACTGGCTCTAAAGACTGTTGATTTGTTCTCCAAGGCATCTTGTTTCCAACTCAATTTGAAAAAATGTGAGATTTTGACCTTACATGATTCCCAATTACATATGTGATACCGAGGTGAAAAAGAAAGTCAAATACTTGGGGATTATTATCTCTAAGGACAAAATGTTGATGGAAAAAAATGAATATATGTGATACTGTGGACAAATGCAAACCTATTTTAAACAGATGGTTACAAAGAGACATCTCCATTTTGGAAGGTTTCTGTTAACAAAAATGGAGGGCCGGTCAAGAGTCATCTATCCTACATTTTATTTACCAGTCTCAACTAAAATGATTAAGACAATAAAAACTCTAAATTTCAGATTCATATAGAGAAACAAATGCCAGTATATAAGAAAAAATGACATGGTAAAAGGGTATGAAGAAGGAGGTATAACACTATCGATTTTGATGCTATGAATGGAGTCCTAAAACTAAAATGGCTGAAGTCCTTTTTTACAAATCAAGATTCGTTTTGGTTTATTGTTCCCAATATGATTTTCCAAAAAGTAGGGGGAATAGATTTTCTGTTGCGATGTGACTTTGAGTCTAGATCATTACCGTTTAAACTTTCAGATTTTCATCAACAAGCCCTTCTCTATTGGAAATTATTATACTGGCATAATTTTACTCCTCACAATACTCCAATCTGGAATAACAGATATGTATTATTTAAAGAGAAATCCATTTTTAAGGCAGAATGGCACTCAAAAGGAATTTGGGCTGTTGCACACTTGTTAGACGAAAATGGAAACTGGTTGAATTCGTCTTGAACGTTTTATTGCTTTTCGGGAGGTTTTTAATCTACAAGTGCAGATATTTCAGAACAAAGCTGTGTCTTCTCCAGGAAAAATGGAAAAATGACTACTTACTTTTTTGTACATCTCTGAAGCTGATTAGGGACAAAAAAGCCCTTTGCTTATTCTCTTTATTGGAAATATTTGATTTACTGTAGAAAGCCCCCTTACAAATTTAATTTCTGTTTGTTTTCTTTTAATATTATTATTTTTTTATGTTATATTTTGAATTGCATTGGTATGGTTCTTATGCTCAGTCGATGTTATTTGTTCTATGAGTGCCTATTTGTTTGTATATCACTGTCAATAAAATAAAAATAAAAAATAAAACATAGGGTGCGCTTCCCCTACAGAAGGCTGCCATATTTCGCTGCCATTTTAGTGAAACAAACTTAGTGAAGGTAGTTCCGAATGCATCATTGCTACTTCATGTGTAAACAATGCATTATACGTACTTCGTGACTTTTGAAGTTTGTGATAACATTTTGCTTGTACCCCCGCTGAAAAAATGTTTGGTAGGCTTGCGACGTGTGGACTCTCGTCTCAAGTCGGCACCGTTCGTGCGTTATGTCAAAATGCGCTTGCCATCTCAGGTTGCATTCTACTATATGACCGCTAGATGGGACTGATATCTACATGTTGTCCTTTTATGTAATGGTATTGGGGGTAAAAGCAAGTCTTTTATTCTTTTTTTTTGTTTTTGTGTTTTTATGCCTAGATTTAAAAGCATTTACACTTGGGGGTGACTTCACTTCTTTTGGGAACTTATTCCACTTGCTTGCAGCATAACAGCTAAATATAGTTCCACCATGTTTTTGTTCAACTCTGAGCGCACTAATTGACTTGAGTCTTCTGCCCTCAGCACTAAAATTTAAAAAATGAATGCAAATTGAAATACTGTAAGCAAGCAAACTAACAATAACAGTTGAAAACTATTATCTTTTACGAAACGCTCTGGGGGCCCCTGGAAAAATCGGGGCCTTAGGCTATTGTTTTTGCCTCATGCTTGATGTAATGTGTGATGACTTGTAACACTACTGTTACATTAAAATATTTCAAAAGACTTTGTAGTGACTCTCAAATCTAGGGCAAGCATTGGACCTTTAGAGATGACGTGTTTGTGCTTGGGAGGCTACAGTCGCGTCCACGTTAATCTAACGTCACGCGGAAACTCCCCGGACACATGAATGAATGAAAGGACCGCAAATTGGTAGTGATACGACTTAAACTAGCCGTTTTGTTGGCGTTTGTATGTTGAATTCTCATCCCGGTGGATGTTTTAGACAGTGATTGAAAATCCTTCACTTGTCAGAGGCGGAGTTGACCAGGGGTATTATCAAGATGGCCGCCTTCACTGAACGGTAAGACCAACGGTCGCGCTTAACCATTGTGACGTTTATGTGTCCCATTTTGATACAATACGATTTCACCCGTATCAAGCCGAGTGGAGTTGGAGTATTACTAGTAGCGTGATTGTCTGCCCAATTACAGACCACCAGAGACAATCCGTCGCTTACAGTCGAGAGCTTCGCAATTGAATCAGCGTCTCCTCCGTCAACCTGTGCCTTTTCTAGGAAGCTTGCTAAACGAGTTAGCACGACCAAGCAAAGATCGTTAAGTAAGGACAACGATGCAGCAAGACGCCCGTCTGTCGATTGAACGCTTTGACTTTATCTCTTTTGTCATATTAGACTCATTTTGTGCGTGATCGTTTTAATAAGAGTTGTCCATAAATTTGAACAATGGTAGCTAGTTCTAGCCACTGCTGTAGCTGGATTAATAGAATTAAAGACGTCCCTGTTTTGATGGTTGTTTAAAGTGATGAGTTGATTACTTGACTTTATAGATGGCCGGTTAAGGCGCTTGTATTGAAATTGACTTTAGAATGCGAACGTAATTTGATATCGTAGTCAAACTGTGTACCAGGAGCCGACTACAAGGACAATCTAGCTTCTACATCCGGTGTAATGTATTTTATTAATATTCAGCTTTTCATAGCGAGGACTGTCGAAGTGTTTCACCTAGTTAGAATACGTTCGTACATTTGTCAAATACAGCCTCATAACATTTTACAGTCAATTCAAGAAAAAAGTACATTCATTCATTCTCCAAACTCGAACTGCTTATCCTCACCAATTAAGTCATATATATATATATATATATATATATATATATATATATACACATATACACATACACACACAGGTTAGGTATATTTTCGCTACAAAAAAAAAGCAGATGTTTTTATTTTATTTTATTTATTTTTTATTTTTTTGGGTAAAAGATGACAAGTAACTTTTTTAGAAAAAAAAATTAATAAAAGCGAACTATTCGGGTGACGTTCTAAGAAATTACACCAGAATAAAAACTACAATAACAATAAAGCTCTCATAATTTTGTAAATTATTAAGACACTGAAATCTTTAAACACTCAGCAGCAACAGCCTATGGCACATCTAAGTATTCAAGTGAAAGACAAGCTGTCATTACAGTACATATACACTTTTTGTGGTGAAAAAAAATACATACAATAACAGTTACAATTATTCCTCACTCTATTAAAACTCTTTTTATAATGAAATACAGTAACTTTAAAGTCTTTATGAAATTATTTACACTTTTTAGGCATTGAAATCTTTGAATGTTCAACAGCATATTGTAACAAATTGGGTTATCTGTGTTGTGGTCGGATTTGTGTTTTGCTGAGTTGTGATTTTCCGAGGTTCATGAATGCATCGTACGGCTACATGTACCTTTCTCCATCGGCGATGTTCCCAAACAGGAGACCGCATTGTACGGAGGAACTTGGAGCTCTGGCTTGTTTGCGTATGCCATTATAATGCCATTTATCCATGTATTTAGGATTTATCACGGCTTCTGGCGTCCTGGCTCCTCTCCCGCTTGCAACAGTCAATACCGCCCGTGCGTAAACTCGCGCTAATAATTGGACCGAACCGAACGCAAGTGGATCGAACCGAACATACCGAAACGTATTGATACAGCCACGTGTGCCGTTACACCCCTAATATGTGCGCTGTCAAGCGATTAACATTTTTTAACGAATTAATCGCAACATTTTCCATAATTGATCGAGATTAATCTTATTTTTCAACTCCAATTTTTTACAAAGTTTGGAACAGATATTTACTTGAGTAAAATCTTGGAATTAATGTGGATTTTTAAAAAAGTATATTTCTATTCAAGGACTGTTCTAATAGATTTCTGTGATCCTTGAATACGATTTTTTTTCCCTTCAAATGCAACTGTTGAACGATACACCAAAGATGTACAACTAATATGGTATTTGAAATTGGATTTGCATAGTGCGCAAATTATTTGGGATTTCTCCAATGAGCCGTCGAGCAACTTTTTAAAGTAAAACTATGTAAAGTCTGTCTTTGCACCAGTGACGCTCCTCTAAGTTTGGTTGCAAAGTGAGCAGAGGTCAACTGCCACAGGAAGTACATACAACTGAGTTAATTATTTTTGTGCGTTATAGAATTTAAATTAATCTCCATAGTTAATGCTTTAACTTTGACAGCCCTAATATATACATTCATAAATACATACACACGCACGCGCACACACACACACACACACACACACACACACACACACAATCTAGTCGTACTGGAATGCCTGCCTAAACAAATGCGTTGTAACAGTTAAAAAAAAAAAAAAAAAGTCCACTACAGTGGTAGCTTTTGGCTCTGAAGGGAGGGCTTTCCATAATTTGAGGGCAATGGACTGTTGTCACAGAGGTCACCAACCTTTTTGAAACAGCTACCTCTTCCTGGTTACTTATTAATGCTAAGGTCTACCAGTTTGATGCACACTTTTAAAATAACAAATTGCTCATATTACCTTTACTTAGATGATCTTTGTGAAGACACCGATCATGTAAATGATTTCTCACAATAATTCTCAGCAATAACACTCTATAGCACATCAGGTTTTCATAATAGTAATAAAAGCTGGGTATTTTACAAAAATGTCACCGTCCGTTTATCGCCTTCCTTGGCTCCGCCTGCAGCATGGATACCCTTCCGCCATCCGTCTATCCGCCTTTTTGTCCGGCCGGAACAAATAGTAATTACCTTATAGGCCGGTCCACTTAGTATTTTAAACAGGCTTCCGTTAGCGTTTCCGACTGCCAACTTTAACCAATTACTACTAGCACCCGCCGCTGAGCGATATTTGTAACGAAATACTCACCGTGGCACAAAACCCTCACTGCGGCATGGAAGCCTCATCGCGGCTGCGCGGCTGGACTAAATGGATCTTCTTTTAGGAACCAGAAGCCATAATAGCCTCACCGCGAAATGAGACGATAGATGATTGCACAGATGGAAAAAATGGGTTTCCGACTAAGCTTAGGCCGTTTATTTTTTTAAGGTTCCCGTCTATATAACAGTTATGAATTAATGGTTAGGTTCATCAACAGTTGGATTATTTTTTGAAACGTCATATTTATAAATGACATTGCATGGTAAAATCGGTATTGTGCAACCTTTTATAGGTCAAAGTTAAAACAAAAAAAAAAAGAAAATATCTCAAAAACCCGATGCACTAGAATTTTTTTTTTTAATCGCCATCAAAAATACGTAGGGACAAAGAAAACCATCTCTGATTACAATTTGTTTTACATGGTAGGAAACAGAAAAATATCAGTATGCACGCTTTATTTCTGTTAATAATATTAATATCATATTAATATATAATACAAACAAAATATGGAGGAACCTGACCACTGAGCTCTGTAACTGACTGTGGAAATTTTGATTTGCTAGCTAACAGCCAATCAGAGTGACCAAATTCAACAAACGTAAACGCCCCCAGGACGCTTACCGTCGGGTTATGACACTACGACGGTGGCCACTACACCAATCAGACGGCGCTTAAAGACGCAACGACGCTTAACGACCTCCGACGTCGGTTTGGTGTATCAGGGCCTTTAGGCCAGTACGCTGACTTGCTCTGCCAATTTCAGTGCTTAACTGCCAGACTTTCGCAGACCCCCTAACTGACAGACATTTTCAGACCCTCTTTTATCGTAATGTTTGAAAAAAATAGAAAAAAATATATAAATAAATTCCTGGGATTGAATGGCGGGACTGCTTTAATCTATCTGGAGCGTCCTTAATCTCGATTCCCCTTGTAGGATGGCACCTATTTTGGCGCTCTGGCTTGCTGTGTGTCTCAGTGGGGCACTGGCTGTGGAGAGAGCCAATTTCAAAACCTGTGACCAGAGTGCCTTCTGCAAGTAAGTTAACACCTCGAATAGAATTAGGGAAGCATATAATCACTCGCGTTTAATTTCACGTCCCTCCTTTTGGGTAACACATTTCTGCCATGGTCTTTTTAACTTCCTTAACAGACGTCAGCGAGCATTGAACCCTGGTGAGTCGCCCTATCGAGCCCTACTAGAGACTATGGAGCTAACCAACACTAGACTCACCCTGCAGCTCAAGAATGACAAGAACAAGGTACAGCGCCCACCAAACGGTGGACACATTGGAAGACACTGTAACCGCCATCACAGTAGGCACACATGCACCCCATAAATCCAATCTAAAGGCAAGAACTGTCTACAAATGATGACTTTGTAAGAAAATAATGAAATAAAGAAGATAACTCACATGTATTCATCTACCAATATGTTGCCTATGTTAGTTGCAGCGTGAATTGGCATGCATCATATCCTAAGAGGTGTTTGAAATATTTTTGGGGTTACCCTATTTAGCTAAGTGAGAGAGGCAAACTAATAGAAACACCTCGCAGTATGATGCATGCCACTTCAAATTACAGTAACACAAATAAAACTGAGCATCTACAGAGGGCTGAACAATTTTAAAAACTAATCCAATTGAGATCTTTTTTCCTTAATATTGCGATTTAATGTGCGATTATATTTTCAAGGTCCTATGTATATTTAAGAAACACAAGCAATAGATTAGTCTGTATTGCAATAAACTATTTTGGGTTTATTATACATAAATGATTTGGTCTTACAGGTTAGTCATATGCTAAGTTAAAGCCAAATGAACCATGAATGAATATGATTTTTAAAAAACATTTTAATCTACTTCATTTAGAGTTAATTTACTACAGTAACTTTCAGACTATGGAACGCACCTAATTAAAAGCCGCAACAGCAACTAGGGGAAATCTATTGTTGGCTTGAAGCTCGTCAGTAAAAATTCATAAATCAACCACGTCACGGAATAAAGTAGCATCTTATACGATAAGCACTTTGACAAGCATTCACTACAACATCTTATTCTACCAGACGAGAGTGGCGTAAATCAGATTACAATGATAATGCAAACAAATTCATGAACGAATATGTCAATGTGGACTGCACTTCTTTAGCACTGACCTTATACAGTACCTAAACATTATAAACAAATAAATGAAATCATAAAATAAGACGACCAACCAAAATGAAGCAGTCCCCCTCTACCCCAAAAATTGCAGCATATGTGATGTCGATTTGAATTTGATTAATTGTTCAGCCCTAATCAACACAAACAAAATAATGCAATCCCGTAAAGGACATTTCATTAGTCTGCATCTCCAGTTGTGATCAAAGCACATGCTGTAAAACAAAGGAACAAAAAAAATAAGTCATATCTTGGGCATATCTGCTCATCCAAATGAAATCTCAACATGAATATGATTATAAAGGATGTACAGCATTTCAATTCCTCTTTCCTGCTGGCTTGTAGGTGCGTCTGCTCCTGGAGCTCTATCGTCTCCAGGGAAACATAACGAGGGTGAAGATTAATGAGCTGAAGCCGCTGAAGCCTCGCTATGAGGTCCCAGACGTGCTCATCAGAGAGCCGCCTACAGAGCCGTAAGTGTCTCATAGGTGGTCGCCTCCCGCGGGCAGTGGGAGCTTTCGGCATGTACGTGACGACTATAGCGACATTACACTTAAAACTCCTGATGATTGTGCAGCATTGAAAGATAGACAATGTTGACTGATAACAGCGTTTTTTTGTTTTGTTTTGTTTTTCTTGTTTTCACATGAGGAAATTAAATACATCATTTCAATTGAATTCTTAAATTTAGGTTTCATGAGCCCAACCAAATCGTCTCAACTTGATGTCAGCATTTTCTCACCGTTCTCTTTTTTTCCCCCAGCCTGTCTCTTTTGTCTCAGGATGAGAACGGAGTGGTTCTGTCCCTGGGGGCGGAGTCTCAAAGGGTGATTGTCAGTGCACTGCCCTTCCGATTGGACATTATGGAGGGGCGAGATGTGCTGCTCTCGCTAAACTCGCGTGGCCTTCTGGCCTTTGAGCACTTACGGATACGCAAGGACACGTGAGAGACCATGCTTACGCACCCACACACGCTCACTTTGATAAATGCCAACCCTCATTGGTAAACGACACAGATTCCTCTCTGTGTTTTTTGACAACATTCGTTTCATTTGAGAATTGTCTGACTCGTTCTGTCCTCTTCTCCTTATCGCCCTAGTTTCTCCTATTTAGCAACTAGCGCATTGGCTAGTGTGTGGAATAATGTCAAGAGTGTTTTCTCTAGGTAAAGAAAATGCTGTGTATTGTATTCCTTGTATTAATCTGTAAAAAGTAACGTAACTCATAGTCTCTTTAAACAAAAGTCCAATTTGACCCCTCAAATAAATGAGAGAAAAGGGAAGGTGTGGACAGTGTGCTTTTGATGTTGCTGAGAATACGATGCATTTGCAGGTGGTGGAATTAAATTCAAAATGAAACCATTTCCATAGTTTAAATTATTAAAGAAATACAGAATGGGACCTTGATTTTTACATTTTTTACCTTTAAAAAAAAAACAATCAATCACCCCAATTATGAATTAAGTAGAATTTAAGTTTGCATGGTGATATTTAGGCTTTTCCTGTTGAGTCATTTAATTTGAAACAAGGAACTAAACTTGCATGAGCTTGTTGACTTTCTTGACCAAGCAGTTACTCATGTTGATAGATTTGTTTTGTTTTTATTGTTTCGCCAGCCACCAAAATTTGCATAAATGAAAAAAATATATCTCTGTTACGCATTGATCAACGGGGACTTAGGTGGGCTGTTGTCTGGTCTCTTCCTCCCAACCTAATATAGTCAATCAAAAGATGACTTTGAAAAATTGCCATTGGTGTTGGAGCGTTAACATCATCACTGCTAGGAATATTCCAGAAATGCCTCGAGTCCTCGACTCTGTTACTAAAAAAGTATTTCCTCTTACTTGCTATGTCATGGGTTGCTCTGATGGCTTTAAGAATAAGAATGTATGAGTCAAGAATGTGAACATTTTGCCCTTAAGCCACCCCATAAAGCGCTTCGCCTTTATCCCACCCCATACAGCCACGGATGTTTGCTTTTCCATTAGACTTTTTCGGTAAGCGGTTCCAGTACTTCTCAGAACCGTCTCAGGGCTTCCTAGGGCGGAGAGGGAGGATGACGAGCCGCTGACTCGGAGAGGCGGTCAAATGAATGAGACAGAGCGCTCCTTTCAGAATGATTCATAATGAAATTGTTATTATGGTTCAATCTTGATGTAGAAGACAAAATAAGTGTAGTTTGGTCTTGACTGCGGGTGGGTGGCTGTCTCTTGCTGCCTTAAACCCGGAAATAGATTTTTCATCTGTGAGAGCGTCTGTGCTTATGATGGGCTGTACGGTTTTGTTTGAGGCTAATGGATAAGCGGCAATCTGCTGCCTTGGTTCCGAACCCTGCAGCATCCGCATCTCCTTTTGATCTGTAATTAGCTTAAGAATCATCCGTTGCTTGCATGCTTGCTGCAGCAAATAAAGCACCTCCACACCTTAATGTAGACGAGACTTCATTTCCCACTGACTAGATGCACATGTAAAGAAGTCGCGCAGTTTTCTGAGGTCCTATTGTTAGAACACTCGTGTTTGAATATGGCGGCAGCCGTCATCCTCTGTGTTTGACCCGTTTTTCAGGTTAATTACACTGTATTGTTTAAACAATGTCTTTTCCAAAGTAACATCCTTCTCTTTTTGCCATATCCCCTTCTATGCTGTTTTATCTTGTGCCATGGAGCAGCCAGGCAGATCGAGAGGCTGACGATGCAGATGTGGAGGATGAGGTCCTACACACAAATTGAGTCTTACTGTACCTGGGGGTCCTTCCATGCCAAATCACCCAGTGGTTTAACCAAGCAGATTTTGATTTCAATGAAACTTGGTGTACTTGTTGATAGTGATGGCAAGTTTCAGAGATTTGAATTGTTTACAATAAGCAGTCAAAGTATCCATACCCTCAGATATTCATTCGAAGATGTATGTATGTATGGAGACTACTTATTGCTGCTAAACAAGACAATTGGCATCTCTGAAACTTCTATACGCTTTAGAAAACGTGAGGTTTCATGAACATTTTTGCCAAGCTCAGATGATCCACAAGATCAATTTTAAAGTCAAATTATATGTAATTAAGTTACTAAAATATGCACCAATCTTCTAAATGATTGGAGATTAGGAATCCTTGTTGAATTCCCTTTCCAACAATACCTGTTTAGGGAAGATTGGCCCAGACCACGACATACAAGGGATCAAAGGAAGGCGGTCACATCACGTTTTGCTGAAAATGTCAAAATTCGGCGGGCCGTAGCTCCTAAATACCTGCACCAAATGACCTCAACTTTTGAGATTCAGAGTCATGCCATCACTACCAACAAGTACACAAACCTTCATTAAAAGCAAAATCTAATTAAGTTTGATTTGTATTTATGTATTTATTTATTTTTTTATTGATTTGGCATGGAATGATCCCTCCTACAATTGCATCTGAAAAAAAAATCCTTGTGAATAAGTTCTTACTTTTCCCTTTGACCTTGTAGGCTATATTGGATGAGAAAGTTGAAGAGGGCATGTGGGACGAAACTTTTAAGTCATTTACAGACACCAAACCTAATGGTAAGTAAGTTTCAAATTGTAGTAGTGAGCCTTAGCACCATCAACGCACACGCACCCCCCCCCCCCCCCCCACACACACACACAGTCGTGGTGTCATGTAATTTTAAACGCTTGTTGTCGTCGTCATTGTGCAAAGCAAAAGTGGCACTGCTGCTGTTGCTGCCGCTTCTTCTTCGCTGCCTCGGTCGCACGGACGTAATCATGGCTTAGCTTTCTCTTTGCACAAAACATCATCAAGGTCCTATGGATAAAATGCAACGAGGAATTCTAGTAAAGATAAGCTGTTTTAAAACAAACTTAAGACAAGACTAACAAACGCTTAACATTTTATTTGCCGATGTTTCGTCATCTTTGTGTTGAGCACGTCGTGCTTGCCGGGAGGCTGAGTGCGCTCCGCTCACAACTTCTTGGACAGCTGTTTACTATCCTCTTATCCTGCTTGACTCTGACTAAATGAACGGCACATTTGAATAACGTTATGAGTTTCCGAACGGAACGTTGTTCAAAAGTGTTGTTCATTTGTTAGCGTGGATGAGACTTGCGAGAGGCTGCGATGAGGCGCAGCCAACCAGGTCACGGGATAAATCCACTTGTGCTCTCGTTGGTCGATCACACGCCTTTTTATGAGTGCCCGCGGGTATATATAAAGCCTTCGAGTCAACTCAACTCTTTGGAACAATGCGTCTTTCTGTAATATGGCTCTATTTTTCATTTTTATTTTTTTGATGAATACTTTTTGAAAACCCGCAATTCACTGAGGCCGCTAGCGCCCCTAGCGGTGGAAGAAAAATGCACAGAATAGCTGTACCGTTCTATAAGCCGCAAGGTTCTAAACCTAGGAAAAAAGTAGCGGCTTATAGTACGGAAAATATGGTAGTTAAAAGAAACAAAATGAAATAAAAACTACCCATACTACATTTAGGTTTAGAGTTGACCCAATCAAATGATTTTTTATTCTGCTCTTACATTACAGGTCCAACTTCCGTCGGTCTTGACTTTTCATTACCAGGGGTGGAGCATGTCTATGGCATTCCAGAACACGCAGACAGCCTCCGACTTAAAACTACAGAGTGAGTTGCCAACAAAATCTATATGAGTATGTGAGAGAAGTGGGTTTCCTTCAAAGGTGCTTGTTTAGTGTGGGACTTCCTGCAGGGACTGAACATATTTTGTGTATCTACCTCTCAGTAATGGAGATCCATATCGTCTTTATAATTTGGACGTATTCCAATATGAGCTGGATAATCCTATGGCACTTTATGGTTCCGTGCCTGTTATGTTGGCCCACAATGCGCAGCGGACCACAGGAATATTTTGGCTCAATGCAGCTGAGACCTGGATTGACATCAGCTCCAACACTGCAGGGAAGGTTTGTGCCTCCTCCCATGCTGGAGGTCTTTCATAACACATTGTGCTGTTTGTGAGTTTTAATGAACTATCTGCCAGTTTAGCCAGATGCATTTATTTGGTTCTCTTCAGACTGTGTTTGGAAAAATGCTGGATTACGTGCAGGGCTCCAGTGAGACCCCACAGACGGATGTGCATTGGTTCTCTGAAAGCGGCATCATTGATGTCTTCATAATGCTTGGCCCAACACCAAAGGATATTTTCTCACAATATGCCTCCCTGACAGGTAAGGTGATGATGTCAGCCGCCATATCATGATGATCCAATCATTAATTTAGGTTTCCTTACTGACAGTCTTACGAAGTCTTAGTATTATTTCATTTTGATTCAAATTTCTTCCCGCTATGAATAACGTTTCGATCTATCTGCACTTGCATCCTCAATGTGTTGTAACTTTGGGCAGGCACGCAGGCCTTCCCTCCTCTGGCCGCACTGGCCTACCATCAGTGCCGCTGGAACTACAATGATCAGGAAGACATACAGTCGGTGGATGCAGGCTTCGACGAGCACGACATCCCCTATGATTTCATCTGGCTCGATATTGAGCACACGGATGGGAAACGCTACTTTACCTGGGATACCAACAAGTTTCCCACACCCAAGGAAATGCTTCAGGGTCTCATGGATAAGAAGCGCAAGGTATGGACGGTTGGCCCGGCAAGACAACCGGAGCTCATGTTGGAGTTAATAAGATCATCTGTTTGCAGTGAACACCCGTTAATTACAGAGGCTATCCAGACTGACATATATTTGGTGAAAAACCGCAAAAGAGAGAGACCATAAAATTTTTTTTTAAAAAAGCACAACGGCCAGTTTCTATGCAAACTGTATCTGCCTAGTTTTCAAAGAGACTGGCTGTTTTCAAGGCATTCGGTATCAAGAGTTACTACCAGATGAAACATGCAAACTATGACAAGGTGACTGGTAACGAATGCCATGAACAATTAAAGCAACTGGAAGCTGAATGTTTGGCTCCCGCACATTTTCACCTCACCTCACCTCTGTTATAGGGATTGTGGTATTGCTCTCCTCCTCTTGTAATGGTATGCCCCACCAGCCGGAGGGGGTGTGGTATACGTGAAGTGAGAATGAGGAAATACAGGCACGCTGGAACGCACACTGTCTCATGTCTCTCTAAACACAAACAGCCTCGCCGCGGCCATTGAAGCCTCATCGCAAAAATAGACTATAGACAAGGGGTCCCCAACCACCGGGCCTTGGACCGGTCCTGGACCGCAGGCCACTCTAGACCGGGCCAATTTGGACGCACAGATGAAAGAAGAAAAAAAAAGCTACAGTACTTTCAGTTTATTTATTATCTGAAGCTGAAAAACATTTTGTGAAAAGTGACCGGATTCTCTCCGTTACATCTATCTATGACTGACTCTTAACGCCTAACGCTAATATTAAATGCACAAGCTAGTAAATGAGTAACATAAACAGACGTATTTGGAAACGACTACAGACGAATGATGGATTAAATGAAGGGGCTTCTGACTATGCTTAGTCCGTCTATTTTAGTAGTAGTAGTTATACCCGTCATTCGTCAACCGTTAGCAAAATGGCCATCTGTTAGCGGAACGCCCAGCTCTGGTAGTGTGCGTATGTACGTGTATTACATCATGGCTTGCGCTCCTCGTTAGTTAGGTTAGGGCTCAAAGGGTTTAAGAGGCGGGGCCTGGTGGGGGGGGGGGCATGTGATGCTGGCAAGTCTGCTTGTGAGCGTCTGGGCGTGAGCTTTGGCAATTTTACTTTTCACCCGGCATTCAATAAACATGGATCTGTAACTGTGGCTCTCCATTCCCACATGGAAGGTCAATGACAGTAAATAAGTATACTATAAAAATCTATTAAAAATGACAACTTAAAAAAATCTACAAAATAAGCGAATGGTTAACCGTCATATAGCAGAGGAACACTGCTTGGCTTTCATAGTCACTCAGAAAATAATACGACCCCTAGCATCTCAAGGCGCTGTAGAATCCCAACTGATTTTGCGCAACATTTACTAATAATTTCCCTCTTTGTTTAACAGATGGTAACTATTGTAGACCCTCATATCAAAGTGGACAGCAGCTACAAGATCCATAATGAAATCAAGTCTCGAGGTTTCTACACAAAGAATAAAGATGGCGGCGACTATGAAGGCTGGTGTTGGCCTGGTAAATAAAATTGAATGAAAATTGACTGGTGGTACGCAACATGTTTGATGATGCATCCTTACCAAATAACCATGCCCTGTTTTGTGTTGGACTTGATTTTATATAGGTAGTGCTGGCTATCCAGACTTCACCCGTGAAGACATGAGGGCTTGGTGGGCCAGCATGTTTGCCTATGACCAGTATGAGGTGAGAGTCAATAAACGGGCAATAAACAGCCTTTAGTTGAAGAAGAATTTTTCATTATCTGTCAAACTGCTACTTCTTGTGTCACTAGTAGTAGTATTAGTAGTCGTGCAGTTGAGGTACCATTATGCATTTAATATCTCGGTTCACGTAGGTACAGTATGTCAACGAGCCAATTTTCTGAACCATTGTTCTCTACAGGGCACGATGGAGAACTTGTATATATGGAATGACATGAATGAGCCTTCGGTATTCAACGGGCCTGAGATCACCATGCACAAGGAATCAAAGCATGGCGACTGGGAGCACCGTGACCTGCACAACCTTTATGGCTTCTACGTGGTGAGTAGCGGTGCTTGCAGCGTTCACTTCCGGACAAGACTTGGAGAACATTAGCTTAGCAAGATAATCGCCCGTGATTGAAGGTTTCCATGTGTAGTTTATGGTCTTGGCCTTTCTAATTGTCGTGTTTGTTGCAGCAAAAGGCCACAGCGGAGGGCCTGATCCAGAGATCAGGAGGGGTGGAAAGACCTTTTGTTTTGACTAGGGCCTTCTTTGCTGGGTCACAGCGCTATGGTGAGCCTTCACCTGTGTTCATTACTCTCCACCAAACCTTCTATCACTGTTTCTTGAGGCAATGCTTGAGTGTTTCAAGGGTGTTTTGCGCATCTCTAGGTGCTGTGTGGACTGGAGATAATGCTGCCGAGTGGGGCCATCTAAAAATCTCCATCCCCATGTGTCTCAGTATGGGTCTGGTGGGAATAGCTTTTTGTGGTGGTAAGCGCCTCTGTTTCAGGTCATCTTTTGAATGTATTTATTCTCAACAAAGTGCTAAAATGCTTTCTTATATATAGTATTTATTTATTTTGTCATTTCAAGTTATATTTTAAGGTATATTTTAAGGTTTTTTTTCAAGGATTCAAGGCATTTTACTTTCCTCAAAATTCAAGGATCCAAAGATCCAAGGATTTTTCTTTGTCATACCAACATACATTTCCACATATGGCATGAAATGCGATACCCCAGGCCCCAGTTAGTCCCTAGACGTGTAACAATAAAAATACAACAGCCAAATAATAAGATGAAGAGATATGGGAGATCCTTATTCAAGGTTTGAATGAAGATGCACTAAATGAAATTGCAAGAGGCTTGAATTTCACATATTTACAAGGTCATTTTGTACTGGACAGAAAGAATAGGGAGTTCAAAAATAATGGTAAACATGCAGGGATGAAAAAGCATAAGGCTGTTGATAGTTTTGAGTAGTTGAGTTTTAGTAGGTGAATAAACAAGGCTTTAAAGTCAATGAATAATCATTTTATTAATCATGATTTCAATCTCAATCAAAACAATCATGATTATTCTTATTTCCATAATCGTCCAGCCCAAACAGAGAGTGAAACTGACAAATACAAAATAAAGACATTCACAAGTAGCATGGAGGAGACATTAGTGCTGAACTACCTGTAGTTAACGGCCAACCGGATATGCTGCCAGTCAGTGGGCCACACCCGTTCAAGGCACACATCAACACGCAAATACTGCTGTGTGTGTGGTGTGACCTTTGTCTTCATATTTTTATTTTAAAATATAGTGCTGTTTTTCTTTGAAAATGCAACCAAACAAACTAAAGGCATTTAAAGTCCATGAAATGGGAAAAATTGATCTAATCTGCAAAAACTACGAGCTTAGTAAATTAATGAATTCAACTCGTAATTACCGGAACCACAATATCAGTATTTAGTTACTCTATGGCCGCAGCATGACTCGAAAGATCCTCAATTATCTTTGTTCGTGTCCCACAGCTGACGTTGGGGGTTTCTTCAAGTCTCCCAGCTCAGAGCTGCTGGTGCGTTGGTACCAGACAGGAGCCTACCAGCCCTTCTTTAGGGCTCACGCCCACCTGGACACTGCCCGTCGCGAGCCATGGCTCTTCGGTCCGGAGAACACCGCTCTGATCCGAGAGGCTGTGCGCCAACGCTACAGCCTCCTGCCGTATTGGTACCAGCAGTTCTACCACACGTATCGCACTGGGCATCCAGTCATGAGGTGAGCATTTAGTAGTAAGGTTTTAAATAAGTACATCCCACCTGAATACATTTATAGTCGTAGTTTGTTTTTTTTATGTTGTGATATTAATAAATGTGATCTCCACATGGACATAAAATTTTTGATTTTTGTCAAATGGCTGATGAAACTGTCATGTATCCCGCTACAGTGGACCCACAGTGTAAGAATACTGCTGACATTCTTGTTTTTTGTAGGCCACTGTGGGTGGAATATCCTCAGGATCCTGTTACTTATACTCTGGAGGATGAGTTCTTGATTGGTGAGACCAAATGGCAAACATAAATATATAAATGAATATAAATATTTAATACCTCTGCATAGTTTCACTGCATCATCCAAGTTCTGTCCACTGATTAATTAAATACCGTATTTTCAGGACTATAAGACGCTACTTTTTTCCTAGGTTTTGAACCATACGGGTTATATAAAGGTGCGACTATTCTGTGGATTTTTCTTCCACCGCTAGGGGCGGTCTAACCGGAATTACAATACAAGTGCCATTAACAGGATGTGACTGCAGGTGGAGGAATTCAATAGGCAAAGGCGCTATGCACTAGGTTATGAATTCCAGAGATGGACATCGGCCCTCCGTCCTCGGGTTTCCGTCCTGCATAATCAATCAAACCACGTGGTCCAAGTCGGTCGGAGTCAGCCAACCGGCGTCGAGAACGGACTTTACTGATACCGCGTCACATGCAGGGGCCGCACTCCTGACATGCGGTCGAGTAAGGAAACAATAAAAAGTAAGAGGGTGTGGTGTACCTTGCGGCCCCACAGACGCAATGACATGTGTCCCATATTCTTTTTATTTCACCAATGACAACGCCGTGCGTTAGTGTGTGTCAATTGCTTTGGTTTGATATTTTTCTATGTTTGGCGGCATGTCTGCTCGTGCGGTGCTTGCGTGTGACGTAAAGATTACGTTCTCGACGCCGATTGGCTGTCGCCGGCGAGGGATGGGCCAGGACCACGTGGGTCGATTGAATATGCAGGACGAAAACCCCAGGACGGAGGGCCGATGCCCAGCTCTGTGAATTATGTAGTATGTGGAAGTAGAGCTGACAAACTGGAGTGGCAGCGGGCAGTGAAATGAAGATAAGTACCTTATTTTCTCTTGGTTCTGTTCTGTTTTAATCAGTAAACTTGCTGCCATGTTAAAAGGCACTGTTAGGAAATAATCGGTTCAGGTACATACACTTACATTTGCATTCTGTATATCAAATTTTTCAACATAGATAGGTGCGGATTAAATATGGTTTTATCATTTTTAAAGAAATAGAGTAGGTGCGGCTTATAGTCCGGAAAATACGGTAAGTCAGCGTCTTCAGCCTGGTAGTCCTAATATTGGCCCCAAATCAGACTGTACCATACCTACTAAATTGCTGCAGGTAGAGACTTGTTGGTGCACCCCGTCACTGAAGAGGGAGCCACTGGAGTAACTGCTTACCTGCCAGGAAAAGAGGAGGTACGGAAAAAAAAAAATGCCCTCAAACCATCTCTGTGGACTTGGTGGTCCCCAAAGTCTTAACTCTAGCGTGTACCCGTCAGGTCTGGTTTGATGTCCACACCTTCCAGAAGCACAATGGCGGCCAGAACCTTTACATTCCTGTCATCATGAGCTCTGTAAGACACACACACACCTGTACTCTATAAACATGTCCTCTGTGAATGCCTCTTAAAAGTGTGCATTTTGTTCCTGCAGTCATAACTCACTAACAAGTGTTTTCTGTCTTCACGTCAGATCCCTGTTTTCCAGCGTGGTGGCTCCATTATTCCCAGGAAGCTTCGTGTGCGGAGATCTTCCACTTGTATGGAGCAGGACCCCTACACTGTGTATGTGGCCCTTGGCCGGCAGGTACGTCAAATCACTAACATCACGCATTACACGTTGCCGTTTCGTATTCAAAGATGCGTTGCGTTTTTCACAGAGAGCTGCAGAGGGAGAAATTTACATCGATGATGGACACACTTTCAACTTTGAGAAGAAGGAGTTCATTCACAGGAGGCTGACGTTTGCCAACAACAATCTATCCTCTGTGTGAGTTTCAATGAAGTGAAACTTAAAAAAAACAAAAAACGTATTGGACTAAGTGCACCCTGAAAATGTTTGTTGATGGCACAAGATGGCAAAAAAAGTATTTTGTATAAATGAAGCTCCTCGGCTCAATTTACCATAGTTCCTTGGCACCAAGATGGTACAAAAACAGTGAATTGGTGTGTTTTACAGAATACCGTGTTTTGTGGACCATGGGGCACACTTAAGTCCTTTCATTTTCTCAAAAATCGACATTGTGCCTTGTGTGCTTAGGTGCGCCTTATGTATGGATGGATGCCGGCTTTTCAGTTTGTCATCTTTCAAAAAATACTGTAAATCTGCACTTGCTTCACAGAACAATTATAGAGTAGATAGCTCTTGGTTATATTTGACATTTTGTCATACATCTTGCGCAAAACATTGGACAACGATATACTGTGGAAATATTTAACAATTAACAAATTCAAATTGTGTGCAGACTACAGAGGGTGTTTTCATTGAGTTTGTTTTGTGACGATTTCTGACTATTTCACCCAGTTTATCCTGAATACGAGAGATCAGCAAAGTTTTCTGTGTGTTATGCAAAGGTATACCATTTCCAGCTACTACAGCAGTCAGAATGGGGGGGGGGGGGGGAATCATTATCATTTTATTATGGTGATTTGTGCCACATATCCCTGGAATGGCAATTCTAATGTTACAACGTGGGTCCGCGAGGTAAACTAAACTACACAGCCAGCTTCCAATAGCTGCCAAGTCTCATCGAAAAGGTTTGGACAATGTTGAGTCAGTTGACTTGTTTACAGCTGTTACTGTCAACCAAGATATCATTTAGCATTCGCCAGAGTAATAAAACCACGAGTCACCAGATTGACTAGTCATATTGAAACTTTTTTTTGTTTTGTTTTGTCAGAGGGTCCCCTCCTCTTTGTCGTTCAAAGCGATCCCTGTGTAATTAACACAGTGAACAAAAGCAAGCAAGACACACGGCGCTACCCTATATTTCGTGTCCGGTCTGAACCTAGCATAATAGTGCTAAAGCAATAAAATTAACATAGGGACCTGCACCTAATGGTTCATAAAATTCGGTAATGGATAGGTTCTACATAATATCTACAAATTTGTGGATTGAATCTGCAAATTCTGAATTTGCTTTGGAACCCTGCCGTAGGTAAATATTTTATTTAAAATGAAATTGTCATGGCCCACAGAAACCTTGCTCCAGAGGCCCATTTCTCTACCCAATCCACCATTGAACGCATTGTCATATTGGGGGCCAGTAAGCCCACCAAAGCTACCCTGAAGACAGCAGGTGAGTCCTTCTCTCATTCGTTTTCACATGCTAGTTTCTTCATTGGTTTTTATGTTACTTTCATTTTTGTTGTGCCTTTCATAGATGGTCAGACGAGCCAGCTTGAGTTTGACTTTGATGCCGCCATGTCAGTCTTGACGCTCCGCAAACCCAGCATAAACGCAGGCACTGACTGGACTGTGATGCTCCAGTAAACGTGGAGACAGCAGAGGAGGAGCAGGAGGAAAAAGTGACTGAAGAGAAGAGGAACAAGCAACAGGATTCCCCACTGTGTAAACTTGAACATAAATGTAACACATCCAAACACACGCACACTTCACTTACATATGTTAAGTGCTCGCACGCGCAACACGCTTATCTGAAGTGAAAGTCTATACACTCATGTTCCCCTCTTTTGTGTAATGTTATACAAATTATAAAAACCGATGTTAGTAATCATTAACAAGTGAAGTCATACTCTACTGAGCCTTTCGAGTACGGATATACTGGTAATTGTCATAGCAAATGCGCCGTCCGCTGATGTGTTACAAACAGGTAAATTTTTCACCCAACACATAATTTAGATTTTTAGGTTTTGCGATACGAAGAAAATAATTGATCCTGCTTCTCACTTTCTCAGTTTAAAATAGGCATTTTTCAGCCTCTTCACAAATTAGTGACGGATGAAGTTGTGTGAAAGGAATTAATTTTATTCGCTTTGGTAAGGTATCATGTCAATCCGCTGCTGCACAAAAAGTTCTTCTGAGCAACCTGCATCTTGGCAATAGGAATCCTTTTGGCTACTGTACCACTGACCTGTATGGGTCATCCTGTTGACGCTTTTTTGTTGTTGTTTGGATTTGTTTACTGTTATTTTTAATGCACTTGTGACAACCTAAGAGTTGTTTCGATGTCCAACATTTCCAGATTTTATGGGTCTCAATTATCTTAAATGTAAATCTAGAAGGTATACCCCCTTTGTGTTTTCTGAGTTAGACTGTAGAAATGCAATACCTATGAGAGCTGCAGTGCACAAACCTAAATGATCATTGTCAATCTGCTTTTGTATTGTTTTTATGACTGTAAATGTTGCTACAATTTTTGTTTTCGTTCAACTTGATACAGTGGAAGTGGAAGTGAAGGAGCAGACTAGCTGTCAGAATCGTCAGATATACTTTAAAAGATGTGACCAAGTAAAAATAAAGATGACCAATTGTGATAGAAGATCCTCTTTGATTGTTTTGTATCTTATTGGATTGCTATTTGTCTGGACCTGAAAGCAAGCGTATTAGTACTGTACTACAAATGCACTGTATTTTTAAAATTAAGTAATGTTAGAGCTAATTCAGATGTTCACTTTGGGACATTGAGATTGAACTACCTTTCGAACAAAGCATGTATAATTCTATTATCACTAGAGTGCTGGAAAGTAACAAAGTACAAATACTGTACGTATTACTGAGTCTATTTTTGAATGCTTAAAGCGGAAGTCAGCCCCCCAAAAATATTTGTAGTATGTTCTATACGCCTTCAGTAGTCTAAATATGGCATTCTGATTCAAATTGTGTTTGTGGAATATGAGTTAAGCAGCAAAAGTCCCACGTTTTAGCCATCTCAAGGGGCGGCCAATTTGTCACTTCTGTCGACTGAACATGACATCACAGTTGCTCAGGTAACAACCAATCACAACTCACATCTTTTCTGAAGTTGAGCCATGATTGGTCATTAGCTGGGCCCATGACCGAATGTGATGTCATTTACAGTTGACAGCAAGTGGCAAAATGGCTTTTTTTTTTTTTTACTGCTCAACTCCATCCATCCATCCATTATCTGTACCGCTTCTCCTCACAAGGGTCGCGGGGCGTGCTGGAGCCTATCCCAGCTGTCTTTGGGCAGTAGGCGGGGGACACCCTGAACTGGTTGCCAGCCAATCGCAGGGCACTGCTCAACTCATATTCCACTAACACAATATTAATCGGAATGCCATCTTTCGACTAGTGGGCCTGCATAGAACATATACTTGTAAAGAACATTTTTGGGTTGACTTCTTTAAGTACCAGAGTTAAATGAATACTTTTTACCAGAGTATTTTAAGTACTTAAATATTTTTGTACTTACAATATGAATTAATTGTCTACTGACGTTTACCTTTTGCATATTTTTGATATCCTTCTTCGTTTGACCGAATTGTTTTACATTACAGTTTTTAAAGTAATATTTTCCTGCTACATTAGCGTCGCTTTTGTGACGTCCGAATGAAATTACGCCTTAGCGTCGCGGTTTAGTGACGCAGGAGCGAGGTTTGCCATCATGGCGACAGAAGGCGAAATGAGCGGCAATGGGGACCTCGGAGAGCCTTCAGGTACCTTGAATAAAGTTAAATTCAAGTCAAAGTGATGTTATGCAACGTGTTGGACGTACGTTTAAAGGCGTGGTTCATTCTGCTTGAGCACAAGATAAACGTCCAACTAAGGTTCTTGGTTTGAAGGAAGCCGTGACTAGCCCAAGCTAGGCTAACTGGCGTTCAAATGCACTCCTTGGCAACTGGAATAAGTAACACTTGTCACTTTAGCGACTTCTCAGAAATAGTATTCTATTTCCTCTTTGCTTGTGGTAATACCTTGTTCAGATTTTCTAATAGCGGTTTCAAGTGAGAGGAGTTATCATGCTTCGCTCTGAATGAATTAAATTAGCTGTTGCCTCGTAACATGTTGTGGAGGAAAATAAATACAAACAAAATGTATTTATGTTTGCTGCTCGTATCGATGACCAGCACTAATAGACTTACTTCTGTATTTAGCTCATTTAACACTTACATTCTATTCGGGTCAAATTTGACATGTTTTGACCAAACCCAGAAAGCAGGTTGGCTATGATTGCAAGTGCGAGTCCAAGGGCACGCTGACGTCAATTTCAGTCAACAGTAAGCGGCGGTGCTGCATAAATTGTCATCCTCCTCGAATTCCAATTATGCATAGGAACAGTTACAAATGCAATTTATTTAAAAGCCATTAACATCATCGTACATACAGATAGGAATATTTCTTTGCAACCCAATATTTCTTATCCAGAATAACTAATGGAAGGCATAAAGGTTGATGAAAAATTTGACTTTCTTTTATTCATGTGCTATTTTATAGCCATAGAGGCTGCCGAGGCTCCCACGCTACCTCTTCCAGAGATGTTAGACGAGAACGGCTGTGCAGACTCGGCCACTGAGGCCTCTGCGGCCTTTACGCAGGCAGACCAGGCTTCCTTCTCACTGCCTCCAGCCACAGAGGACGAGGGAGGCGATCTGCCAGCAGACTTTGAACGTCTGTGGAATGCTGCACACGACAACTCTCAAGACTTCACCAGTTGGACTGACCTGTTGCAGTACTGTGAGCAAGAGGTGACAGCTTGAGGTTTATACTGTAAAAGGGGGGGTATCATTAATATCAGATTGGGTCACACGCAGACCTATTTTATTCATCAAGAAATGTTGCGAATCCTGTAACATCAACACATTGTTCCTGTCAGGGCCACGTTACAGCATCACAGAGAGCCCTGATGGCCTTCCTCGGCCGCTATCCGCTCTGCTATGGGTATTGGAAAAAATTTGCCGATTTGGAGCGTCGTTCGGGTAACAATGACAAAGCAGCTGAGGTAGAGAATTAAAAAAAAAACTAAAGCCAAATTGTGTGGCTCGTATTTTATTGGTTTTCAGAGGCTATGGTGCTAGTCATGTGTTTTGTGTTAGGTGTGTGTTCAGGGTCTTCAGTCAATCCCTCTGAGTGTCGATCTGTGGATCCACTACATCAATCTACTGTTGGGAACACTGGACATGAACCAGCAAGAGTCGCCCAAGCGCATTCGCAGGTACACTCATCCACAATTACTGTAGTTCCTCATATAGTAGCGTGTGTTCTCTTTTTTTTTTTTTTTTTAATTTACTAAAATGTTGACAGTACCAGGTGTCTATTACTGTAGGTTAGGGGTTTGGCTTTATTTGTACAGTTTAGAGATAGACCGATTTCTGTCTGCTACAGGGCCTGAGATATTCTTTATTTTGTAAGTGTTGAATTTCTGGGAAAACTTCAGGTTTTTAAGGGTAATTATTCCAAAGGCGACCTTAGGTTTTGGGGAACTGTTGAGCCAGACGCTTTAGGCCTTAATGGGTTAAACACATATAGAGTAATTAAAACACACATTTTAATATTGCAAAACATTGTATAAACTTTTTTTTACGGTTGTATTACAAAGAAAAGAATATGCACAGCTGTAGAAGAGAACAATATAGTGTATATGAAAGGGAATGTGTGGTATGTTACCATTCAGCAAAAATGAGAGAGACAACCCCCCACGTTTTACTGCTGGGACATACGGTCCCTTTACTTGGGTTGTCTTTTACCCAAAACGTTTTTGTCTCACTGACATCCATGCTCAACTTTCAGTGTGTTTGAGGACGCAATTGTCGCAGCAGGCCTGGACTTCCACTCGGACCGTCTGTGGGATCTGTATGTCGAATGGGAGAAGGAGCAGGGCAACTTGAGGAATGCCATAGCTGTGCTCGACAGAGTCCTCAAAGTTCCCACGCAGCACTACAACACGCACTACGAAAAGTAAGACACGCCAATGCTTCCAATCGTGATTGGGAAAAACAGTCTTGTTGTTATTGCTGCGTGCGACGTCTGGCGTAGGTTCAAGGCCCACCTGAGCAACGCTGAGCCCAAAGAAGCTCTTTCTCTGGAGGAGTATGAGGAGGTGAGGGCCTTTTGCCGGGAGACTCAGAAAGTGGAGCGTGCCGAACAGTCCAAGGAGAAAGGGAAAGAGATGCCGCCCGGGGAGGAAGAACCCGCCACACCCGAGGGCACAGACTCGGTAAGGAACTCTTCACCGCATCGCACTTGGACCCATTGAGCTGAGATCGTCGCAGTATGATGACCTTTATTGTTTCTGTGTTCGCTTTGCATAGGAGGAGCTGATGCAGAGGATCAGAGAACAAGTGTTGGTCCGCCGTGACAAAATTTACCAGAAGAATGAAAATGAAGTTCGCAAGAGATGGAACTTTGAAGACATTGTGAGTCTTGATCTGTTGTTGTCTTGATTCTTGGACCTTCATTGGACCCTGCCTTGTTCGTAAGCAATCGTTCCTGATGCGCAACTGTAAAATCATTGCTCACTCTTGAAGATTCGCAACACAGTGGTAACTTGATTCAGTCAACCCCAAAAATTATTTTACAAGAAAATGTTAACTAGTCTAAATTCCTCATTCTAATTAATGCGTTTGTGGAATATGAGTTAAGTAGCAAAATCCAATCATGGCTCACCAGTTTTCTGAAGCTAAACCATGATTGGTCGTTACCTGAGCCCTGAGTAACTGTGATTTCATTTTCAGTCGACAGAAAGTGGAAAAAGATGGACAAAACAGGTGGATTTTGCTGCTTAACTCATATTTTATAAACACAACATCAATTACAATGCCGTGTTTAGACCAGTGGGGCTACATAGAACATAGTATTGTAACAAATATTTTGGGGTTCACTTCATCTTTTAGGTTTAGGTTCAGCAATAGGTGATTTTTCTGAACCCTCATAGCTATAAATTAGAACCAGTGATAAGATCCGTATTGCGCAAGCATTTATAGGTCAAATTTAAACATAAAAAAAAAGAAAAATCTAAAAAAAAATGATGTGCTGGAAAAAAAGTAAAGGCAGTTTTTCAAATCAGCGTCAAAAATACATTGAGTGACACATAAAGACCGTCAAAAATACATTGAGTGACACATAAAGACATGTCTGAATAAAATTGGCTGTTGACCAGTGCGATTAATAGCAACAACTGACTTGAGCTTTACAGTACGTTTCAAAGTGGTTGCTTTTGTGGCTTAAATGGATGGATGAAATTTCAATTTATTTCAATGGGGAATAGTGATTTCATTGAGTTTGCTTATGAACAAATTAAACTCTCAAGTCATGGTGCCATTGTAAGTCTATTGGTTTTTCATTTCTTTGTTATAATTATTTCTTTATTTAAAACATCCATCCATCCATTATCTGTACCGCTTCTCCTCACAAGGGTCGCGGGGCGTGCTGGAGCCTATCCCAGCTGTTATTTAAAACATTGACACACAAAAAAAAAATCTGCATATCAACACCATTGGAACATAAATGTCTTCCTTTGTTCTTTTTTTTTTTTTTTGAGTACCTCATCTGTCAAGGCACACGGGTCCACAGAGAACAGTTGGTTCTCAGTCGGTCAGAGTTGGCTAGCCTTTTGTAATGTCCACTCTCCTTGAGCGAGTAAAGTTCTGCCGGACCCTTGTTAAGACAGGCTCATCGAACACAAATTGAATACAGATAATATGCTCAGAATTAGAGGTCAGATAAAACTCACCAATTCACTACTTATAGATAGCTCTGACACTACCTCCTGAAAGTCAAAACAGAATACTGTATAGTGCTGTGTACGCAACTATCGCTACTGTTCTAAAAATAGCCATCAAGAATGAAGCAGAAATTAAATGATAAAAACAGGGTCTCAATGAGATTAATTAGTCTGCTCTCTTGTTTTTTTTTTCTTTATTCTAGTTTAAAAATTGATCGGTAATGGTCAGCCATTGTCTACTGGTTTTGCTGTCAAAAGTGTACTAGTCACACAAATGAATCCATTTGTTTTGTAGATCAAACGTCCATACTTCCACGTGAAGCCGCTTGATCAAAGCCAGCTGCGCGGTTGGCACTCCTACCTGGACTGGGAGCTCGCCCAGCTGGACAAAGACGCTGGACATCGTAACAGAGGTGATGCCGGAAACGCAGACGTGGTCTTGTTAAATGTGACGCCACAAACATCCCGTTCGACTCTGGCGTGTATGCGCAGATTCAAACGAGACAGACGGCGATGTCAAAGAGGCCGCCACGGAGGGCCCCGAGGTGGCAGCCCCGAGTCGGCAAGGAACGGAGGAAAGCCAGGTTGCCCTCGACGACCACAGAGTCCGTGTGCTCTTTGAGCGCTGTCTGATCGCCTGTGCTCTCTATGAGGAATTCTGGACCCGGGTAAGAGAATGCACTCAGTGGCCAAAACAATGGGTGCATCCTAAGACGACCCAATGTCAGAAATCCCGCCTTTACAAAGATGACTAGAATCGGTTGAGGGTGGACCACAATCCGAAACAACTCATTTGCTTGTTTGAAAAGTCATATGATGGATGCTGTTCCACTCCAGGTGGGCCAAGTACATACAGATACATGAAGAAGAAAGCGGGCACTCACAACACTTTTTCAACACAGCTCCATCTTCTGGATATGGTGGATTACTGCACCCCAATCTTTGCCCCAGTGCAAGCAGAGTAAAACTTAAAATCTGTCAAGATTCTCCACTCGTTCTAGAGTGCTGACCTAAAATGTAAAATGTAAAAACGTAATGTCTTCTTGGCAATTTGTGTTTGTGGTAGTTGTGCAATTATGTAGTTTTTGCATCATCCAACCAACCGTCCATTTTTTTGTAGCATTTGACCTTTCCCCAAGGAGGCTCCGTTGAAGAATTTGATTGGTTTCTGTCAAGTTCTTTATATATCATCCTCTTTTCTCGTGTTCTCTTCTCATTTATTCAATTGAAATCTATTTTCATTCGTAACGCTTAGACTGATGAGCAGCTTACATGCAGTCTCTCTCAAGATGGATCTGTTGTCTTTGATAAGCCGCCAAGATATGAGTTTACATTTGGGGTACACGCGCACCGCTCATCCGAAAATGACCCGTCGAAAGCGTCCACGCTCGGCAGGAGGGTCGGCCTCGTCGCTAGATTTTCAGTCCGTCCGTCCAGCCGTCCATTTTCTGCACCGCGTATCCTCATTAGGGTTGCGGGTGGGGATGCTCTATTTTCAACTTTGAAATTTCGCCAAGCCGATGTCATCCGGGATAATGTATGTATTGGGCGTAGGGAAAAGGTGGATAGCAATTTTGTTTTGTTAACCAACCTTATCCCTTTGCATGCGAAGTATTGTGTGTGGGACATCTTTAGACCACAAAAATCTCTGCCAGCGCTGACTTACATTTAAATGACCCGGAAGTGGAAGACTTTTATTTCCTCCTAAAATAACCTTGCATTATTTTGTAAGAATAATTGTATAGCGAAATAACGCAATAAAAACTGAACACGTATTGCATTATAATGCAAAAGTTTGTCAATAAAATGCAATGGTATTGCGTTATAAAGTAATCTTAAATATTCTTGTGATGTCCCCTGGTGGGCTCTGGTCAGGTGACTGACCTGTGTGAAGTTGGCAGCTAAATGCTACCTTGGTTAAATAATTGTAAACAATTCAATGCACTCATGATACTCCCAGCCGGTAAGGGGACGTGTACAGGAAATTAGCCAGCGAATGAGCTTTAAATATTGATTATGAGTGTACGGACACTTTAAAAGGATGAGGTTTGGAGGACGATTATTTTTATGAATGAGGATGGAGGGACGATGGCAGAAGGGTGCCCAGGTCGCGGGTGGAGGACGGACTGGCAAAAAAGGGTCAAGTGCCCATCTCTTTGAATTTTGGTGGCGATTGGTCACCATTTTCACTTTTCAGACACGAAGTGAGCAAGACAAAGTGACCAACCAAGGAAGGAAGGAAACAGTATTACAACGCTTGCCTCTTTAGTTCACTGACGTAGTGGCCTGTCTGCTGTCAATCAAGTATTCTCCTCCCACTTTGGGGGCATTACTACTTTGTTACAAAAAGTCCCTGAACCACTGAGGAGGTTTTCAAGGAGTCAATTTTAGTGCTGATGTAATTTTTACAGATAGACCTATTATATAAGTGCCAGTGTTCAGCCCAATCAAATGTCCCTTGACGGTCTTTTAAGCATTTAAAGTCAATTTCACTCTCAGTAATTTTAGAAAGCTACTTTTTATTTCTTTACTTTGCCTTGAAATGCCTTTAAATCTTTTGTTTGTAAATGCCTTGATATTGCCAATGTACGTTCTTGTACTAATTCTTGCCTTTTGCTATTTGTTTGTAAATGCTTTTAGATGGTTTGCTTTTGGTTGTGTGAAGCACATTGAGTTGTCTAGTGTATGAAATGTGCTGTATAAATAAAAGTGCCTTGCTTTGCCTTTTGTGTTTTTGTTCAGTATGCTCAATACCTGGAGACACGCAGCGTGGACGAGGTTCGGGCTGTCTACAAGCGAGCCTGTCTTCACCTGCCTTCCAGTCCTAACCTCCACATGCGGAGGGCCACTTTTGAGGAGAGACACGGTACGAGGCAGCACAGTAACTTCTCCTGTTGCTCCACTTTTAAGTTCTGTGCCCGTGCCCCTCTTTTCTCACCGCGCCTCGTCTTGGCCCTCAGGCGACCCGGCCGAGGCTCGGCGAGTGCTGGAGGCTCTGGATAAAAACATGCCAGGTTTGGCCGTGGTTCGTCTCCGCAGGGCCGCTTTGGAGAGGAGGGCGGGTCAACTCCAGCAGTCGGAAGCTCTGCTGCGGGAGGCGGTGAGCCAGTCGAAAGAAAAGCCCACCTTGCACGCCTTCTACTCCATCAAGCTTGCTCGGCTGCTGCTGAAGCTCGGCAGAAACCCCGGCAGAGCCCGTAGCGTTTTACAGGAAGCGCTGGAGATCAGTCCGGTGAGTGCCCAGCAGCTGGTCTTTCGACTGCAACACTTTTCAGCTTTTCTAAGAGGTGAAACTATTAATCGAATCAAATTCATTCAATTACCCCAAAAAGTACGTAGAAGGAAAATCTGTACCTCGAAGCCTTGCAGGGATCATTTTTCCACATGGACTAACTGTAGAAATAAGTTGGCAGGATGGTGGCGAGCCAGGAGGAAAGAACGGTAGTAAGTGTCAGTAGTGCTCTGAACACATGACGTGTAACGGCCTCTCATTCTTCTCACTGTCAGGGTAATGACAAGCTGCACCTGAACCTGCTGGAGTTGGAGGCATCAAGCGAGCCGTGGTCCTCGGCCGAGGCCGTGCAGGAGTGTGTGACGCGAGCCCTGGCGGCGCCTCTCACACCGCACACCAAAATCATCCTCTCACAGCGCTGCCTCCAGTTTGTGGAAGAGTACAGCAACTCCGTCCAGAGGTCAATCTCTCATTCATCAGTTGTTGCTTTTTTGTTTTTTTGGGGGTCACGTTTTAATTGTTTGTTTTTTTTTTCCCGACTGTCCCTCACGGCCTGCCTGTGCTTAGTGTGCTCTCTGTCTACGAAGAGCACCAGAAGCTGCTCAAAGAGCTGGGTGGGACAAAGAGAGAAGCGGAAAACAGGTAAGGGAAAGACACAACTTGCTGTTCTCTAATATGTTGATTATTTTGTCAATTAATTAAATGAATCAGATTGTTCTCATTTCCATTCCATCCTTGTGAACCTGATATACTAGGAAAAAAAGTGAAAGGGACATTTTTTAAAATCAGCGTCAAATAAATGCTCTGCTTTGACAACCACAAAATCTGATATTTAATGTTGAGAGGCAGAAGTTTCAAGGATTTGGACAATTTTGAATTAAACTAGGTCTCAAGACGATTAATCGATTATCAAAAATGATTATCGATGAATTTTATTTTGATTATGGATTCATTCGATAGTCAGTTTTCGATTCAACGTTGCAGCTCTACTGTTGTCTAACAGCCGTTTGATCCACGAACCGACCGATACGTTTTCAAGGCCGTCCATTTCTGTGACTCTTCCAGTCTCTCTGTTGCAACCAGCTGATAACACAGACTGTGTTCTGATTGGGTGCAACCCTTCCTAATTATAACGACGCACATGACCATTGGCAGATGGTCACAGCCACGCTTCTTCTAATTCCCCACAGCGACGAGGTCCGAGAGGAGATCAAAAGCGAAGATGCCCCGGCAGATGACGCGTCGGCACAAGTCCCGTCCACCGATCCCCAGGTCCCAATCACTGTCCCGCCTCCCTCGGCGATGACCATGGACGTGAGCGCCCAGTCCGGTGGCTACGGCGGATACAGCAACTGGTATCAGGTATGAATGAATTTGTCTGTTAAAATTGATTTCAAACGATGTCTCGTATTGTGTAGTAATTTTTTTCCCCCCCTTCTGCCAGCAACCGCAGTACAGCAGTTATGGCTACCAAAACACCTGGAACTACAACCAGGGATACTATCCACCTAGCTAAATGTTGCTGAGAAGAACTAAGTGGGGAACAAACACAAAAAACTGTCCTCCCAAGTGTGGTTCTCGCAAAATGTCTCCCAGCATATTTTCACTTTGCCTCTCCTGACAAGGTGCTACGGTTCAGGCTTGGTGTTGCAAGGCAGCCGGACGATAAGTGATATGACTGCGTGTTGCTCTGTTTTAAGCAGAACTATTTTTGTATGTCTACAGGCTTTCAGTTTTGTTTGAAAGTTATTTTATAATCTAACTTTGCAGGCCATTACGGGGGATTTTGTACACTCCTGCAAAGTACACATTTGTTCCCTGATGTACATAAAGTGTTTTATAGTGTCTCGTGGGTCTGCATATACCGGTACGTGTTTGGATTTTGAAATGCTACTTTTGAGACTGAGATGTGTTTGACCTCATCCACAAGCAGTGTTTTGTGGTTTGTAAAAAAGAAGAAAAAAAAAAAATTCAATTGCACCTTTTCCAACATTGTAAAATGAGCACCACAGCAGTTCTCCAAGTCAGCTTTATTGAAAGTCAATTCTTGGAAATCTATTACGTAGACATACTTGTCACTTTATTCTGACTTATAAAAACTGGCAAAGTAGAATCTCACAAAATCGGTAAATTGTGAACTCATTTTAAGGCCCTTTTAAAAAGGCAAGTGGAGAAAGTTTATAATGGAGGAATCCAGTTAAAATGGGTGTTCTGTGTTGACCGTATTGACACCAGTCAGATGCCTGCGAGATTTACTAGTATGTACATCTTTAGTCACTGCATTCCAAACAAACATCCAGTGAACTCAACCAGCCACACAACCATTTCTTTTTCTTTGAAGCTTTAGCCGATATTATGAGTGATCGCGTAATTTCAACCTTCATTATCATTATTAGTCCAGTTGGCTGTCTTGACACAATGAGGTCCAGTCCAGTCGGTTTCTTGCGTAAATGTAGTGGAGGTGGCGAGGTAGGCTCACTGAGCACAATGCTCCCCCTAAGATCACACTTACTTTTTGGTAACGACCAGCACAGCTGAAGGCACCAAACCTAAACAAAGACCAATCAAGGGGGAAATGGATTAGAACCAGCAAAGACGGCCAGAACAAGCATCGTGTGCGGCCGAAGAGCAAAATGTGTCCCACCCAGCTCTTTGAGGGGCTTTTCCATGTCCAGATCAGTGTAGACGTGACGGGGGTAAGGGGACAGCAGCGTGAAGTCCTGACCCTCGGGCGTGTTGCCGTTCACCTGCACGTAGACGCGTACCGCCGCCAGAGGCTCCTGAGCCTTGAACACCGCCGTGAGGGTGGAGCCGTCCAGCAGACGCACCTGTTGTAAACGCGGGACAAGTGCTAAAGTGAACTGTTTTTTTTCTCTAAAAGGGAGGCGATTGACAAAATTCACAACAGGTGTTTGATCCATTAAAAGTTTCTACGCACGTCGACTTAAATGTCCTTCCATGACTCCTCCAGTCTCTCTGTTGTAACATGATGACACTTTCCTGACATCCTGGTTGAAGCCTCGTAACGGTGAAGTAATGCTGATCAATGTTACAGTGCCGTCTTGCAAGGTAAGACTTTTTTTCCAATTCCATTTGAAGTTCAATTTATGACAAACTTCACCATGTTGCGCAAAGTTGCGACATACATCTGGGGTCCGTTCCACAAAGCAGGTTTAGTGAAAGCTCAGTCTGCTAACCCTGAAATGAGGGGAACTGAGTGTTCCATTTCTAAAAGGGAGGTAACTCAAACCAGAGAAAGAGGGGTAACTTAAGCTCTCGTTCAGTTACCGCAGTGACAGACTCTGAACCTAACCTGGTCGGGACCAGGTTTATCTCAAAGAACCTTGAGTTTTTCCTTCTCCGCCCTCTTTCAGAGCTACACACTCAATTTCATTTCCTCCTTCCTTCCGTTCGCAGGCGAATTTTGGTGTAGCCTAGAACTGCCGTCTGTTATTTAGAAAAATCGGAGTCCGTATATGAGAAGTCTTTAGGTACAGTATCACAGAAAAAAGGTTTATGTTGAATTTACTCAATTTTATTTCTTCCAAGTGGTTGCATGAAATATTTGGATCCAGATACATCTTGAAGCGCCAGGCTCAACAGCTCCCCAAAACCTAAGGTCGTCTTTGGAATTACCCTTGAAAACCTTGAAAAGGTTTTCCCATAAATTCTACACTTACAAAATGATTAATATCTCAGCCCCTGAAGCAGATAGTAACATCATTCCAAAAGAAATTGAGACCTTAGACACATGGCTTTCACACAGACCCGTGTTTATTCATCTTCACTATTTCAATCGAAGATGTAAAAAAAGTGTCAGTACAAGAGAAGCACTATTTTTAAATTTAAAAAAATGGAGTGGTAATTACCATCCTGTAAATCTGTTACAAAGACGTCGATTTTGTCTTTGTCTAAAATTATATATCAAAAACAAAAAAAGAAAATGACGTATACGCTCTCCAAGCTTTAAGGGTAGAAAGATGCAACAGCGCTCCAAGCTCTAGTGGTAGAAACGCGTTTATGCACTCCCGGCCTTATTGGTTTAAGTAGACTATACATGTACTAAATAAATGTATCTGGATCCAGATGATTTTATTTTGTGCAACCACTTGCTGAAATAAAAGTGAGTAAATTCAACACAGCATTTGTTTCAGTGTACACTGAAAAAGTGGATGGGTCATTTTCAATTCAATTATAAATTTCAGACAACCCTGAGAGCTACCAAAGATTTTTTTTGTACATCTCAGGGTGCTCCACGTGCCTCCCAATTTTCGTAGCCGTAGGTCAAATGTACCAGGACAGGGCTCCGTTAAAACTCAATACAAACCTTTTTTTTTTTTTTTTGTACTCGTGTGTAAGCAACTTTAAAATATCACATTTTTCGCCAGGCCCGATTTGTGTGCAAAGTTTGGTGAGTTTTAGTTTAATTTAATTCCTCAAAAAAGTAATGTTCGCTTCTCCGGCCCTAATTAAGGCCTTCTTATTAGATTCTTGGATTCAACGCTTTCTCAGACTTTTGAAAAATCTGCCGGAACCCCACCATGGTCTCATCTCATGATGTCAAAATGTGAACAGCACAAGGAAGACAACTGTTTAATGACCAATTGTAACTGACCCGGGAAATGTATTGGTTCATTGATGGATCAAACACCAAAGTGCAGTCAAAAGTTCAGAGAAGGCCACATTCCAATCCTGACCTGTATCCTGGACTCGTCATATTCTTTCTTGATGGGAGGCGGACCCTGACTGGTGGGTGACACCGGGCTGGGCTGGACTGAAGTAGTACTTGTGCTCGAGGTTCCTCCTCCTCCAAACTTTCGTGGGCAAGGTAAGAAAAATTCCAGTCACGGCTGTTGCCGTCGCCACAAAGAAAAATGCAGAGTCAACTACCTTTTGTGCTCTCTCCTCCCTGTCTCGCGCTATCTTTTCTTTAACCCTTTGCCTAGTGGGGGAAAACCAAAATCACTTTAACATGACATCACCGCTTGTTGCTCCGAGACGTCGACGGCGACCTTACCTGGCCAGCTTGTCCTCCATCTTCTCTCTCTGCCGCAGCTCGGCCAGCTTCTTCATGTCGTCGTCTTGCAGCTTGTTGCGAATCTGCTGCAGCTCTTGGCCCTGCTTCCTGCGCTGCTTTTCCTTCTCCAGCTCCTCGGCGCGCTCGCGCTCTCGCCGCTCTGCCTGTTTCACACGCATCAGCTCCTCCAGCCTGGCGCACACAAGCCGCAGGTATCAGATTGAGAGAGGCTAAAAAAAAAAAAAAACGAAAACTGAAACTACATTTTACACTAAGCGAACCAACTAAACCTATAATTACAACGAAAATGACCTTTGTTTTGACTTTTTGTCAATGAATTGTATACATAAGCGTCAAAGGTTAGTTTTAAATATACTTATTTTGCCTGGGTCTGTTTTTACAAAAGCTGTGCAGCCTTATGTTACAACAATGTTCCAACAGTCATTTGGGAAGTGTACTTATGAATGGTTTTACTGAACATTGCAACACAGCTAATCTAACCTTCGAAGACGTATTATGCACTGCCGTACTTACACTTTCAATTCTGTGGAGTGTTAGACAGTCAACGTATTTGTTTTGTGGATGGTTAATACTGGGGCCCAACCAAAATTGATTTTTTGGAGGTTGATGTCGATTCCGATATTTGGCAGAGTAAAGTTCTGATAACTGAGTAATCAAAAAAAAAGATTTAATGAGTAAAATAACTACTTTTGTGGTCCCCTAACATTTACAATAAGCATACGAATAACAGGCAGAACATTTGACCGTTTTACAATACTTTGTAGGTTAGTATTTGTTTAGCTTTACAATACTGAGAAAATAGGCATAAATCTGATGTTTTTTTCTGGATGCTTGAATATCATTCTCATTGTTTTATGTTGGAATGTGCTGTGTCTAAAAAACAAACAAACAAAAAGGGTGATTTTTAAAAGAACCAAATCAGCCAGTTCGGCTCAAAACGGTCAGCCAAATAATGGGGCGGGCCCTAGTAATACAATTTTGAGAGAGATTTTATTACGCAATACTTATTTACCTTTTTTTTGTTCTCACACTTGGCATATACACTGTATAAAAAAAACTAATACTAAATCTAATAATAAAAAATAGACGGAAGCAAAAAAATAATAATAACAAACATGCTTTAAAAACTAAATATAATGAAAAATCCAAATCTATTATAATGTAACCCTGGTGTGAACTCTGACCTTCTGACTTGCTGTTGTTTCTCCTCTTCTGTCATGGGCTTTTTGTCAGCATCACCAATCTGGCTGCCTTCTCCACTCGCAACTGAGAGACAACAAAACATCCATCCATTTCTTTTCTGACCCGCTTATCCTTATAGATGTGAATAAAAAGGCAAAACAATGGAGGAACCTACTACAAAGCCATGTAGTTTTACTTGTTGCTTGCATGCTACAATTGGAACAAAATATGCAAGTGACAGTTCATATTTGAGTGTTTTCAGGCACTATGTACCTCCGGCTGTTCCCCCGAGCGAAGCCTCTTGCATGCCAGTCTGGTCATCGTCCGGTGCTGCCAGAACAGGAGGCTTATATGGCTCATCGATGTCCGGATCGTTCTCATGCTCCATTAACCTGAAGAAAGCACACGTGTAGATCGCCATCACTGCACATTTCTGACTTGGCTCTTGTGTGTTTTTGACTCACCAGTCCATAGCTTGTTCGATCCCCTGGTTCCCAGTGCTGGCCACAGCCCTTTCTCTGAAAAGACAGGACAACGTAAGCATTTCTTCTTGCTCTTAACCTCAACAAAGAGTACTTGTAAAACAAAAATCCACTGTCACTTACGCCCTGTTCCGTTCGAAGCCCATCTCCAATAGGCTCTCAAGCGTTGTTAAGTCTGCCATTTTCAGCTGAAACACACGTTTTCATCTCTTTACATTCACTTTTCTCTTATGTTCTTACATTGACGGAAGTCACGTCATTTATGCATTCTGCTAGACGCAACCCAACTGTAGCTAATATGACTTTGAACTGAAGCTCAGAATTCAGTTCAAAACAAACGTTACAACTGATTATACAAGTCACAAATGAAGCTTACGAAGACGAGGATTATCTTACCACAGCGTGTTCGGACGTGGCTGCCTTACACAACGACAAACGGATCTTAAATTAGCATTGATGTGGCTAGGATTCAAAGAGCCCCAGCTAGCTTTAGCGGTCCAGTCCAGCGAGGCTTTCGAGTCGAAAGGCGACAAAAACACAACGCCAATAAACTTGAGCGTCACGTAAGCTATTACTATTTAATTGTTTGTTTAGCGTGTAAAAAAACACCACACCTATTCTATTTTAATTCCTCTATTGGAACGACAAATTAATAACGGCGGGATGTTAGCTTACTCACGCTTTCGCAGCCACAGTACGGAAGCGCACGTATGTCAAAAAGAACGACATGAGTTATCCACATTGTCAAAAAAATAAATAAAATAACATTTATTATAATTATTAGTACCTTTGGACAGCTATTACTCACACACTATAATTCTGTTTGTAATTTGACTTGACGTGAGGTTCAATACTTTGCAACTAAAAATTTTAATAACAATGTTCTGACTTCAAAGTAAACCACTAAAGAGGGACAATTTCAAAAATATATACATGATAAATTTAACCTCAGGGTTTCTGTATACATCTAGATTAATGTATGATTTATTCAAAGGATTGTTTTTTTTCATTTATTAGTATTGTTCATGAATGTTGTTAATAAGTTTACCTATACTTGCGAAAATAAAGGTTAAATAAAATATATCATTGTTGTGATCAATTCTTGTTATATCGCACACTACATGGTTATTTCATAATCTTTTCAGTTTTTGTCTATTTTGAACAAAAATAGACAAGTACTTTTCTCCCCACTGATAATAAATAAACCCATTTTAAAGGGTAATTCTCGTGTCACTGTTACATACAAACACAACACCTGACCCAGTATTATGTTTTGTCATTGCCCCACTTAACTGGTTCAGTCAGTTCACTGCAATTCCCAATCCGGAATAAAATAATGATCGGTGACCCCCAAAAGTGCTTCAAGATGCATGGCTGGTGACTCTTTGTTTTAATCACATGATGTGCGTTTGTTGGTGCACAAACACAATAACTACAATGACATTTGCTTTTTGAGTTTTATGAGCAGGGTGGGTCTGTTACATATTTACAGTAATTGTAATGATTAATTTCTTTCTCGCCCACCTTGCTATCTTAAGGAGCAGCCAGTCTGGGTGCAAGCATTTTCTTTAGTTGTCACCTTTCTTCAGGACAGCTCTCCACTAGCTGTTAGTCACTCATATCGTTTTCAGTGTTTTTTTTTTTTTACATCAGACTCCATATTCTTGTCTGTAAGTATGAAATTCTTGTGCATTTACATCAACTATTTTTTTTAAATATTCTGTGTTCTTTGTGACCTACAAATCCACATTTAATATATATGTTTTATATATTGAGTTTTCAAAATTCTTGAATGTGAATTTGAATTGATTTCAAACATATGGTACCCCCCAAAAGAATTCTGTCATGCATATTCGACTCTTACGAAGGGCCATTGAACGCCGGACAAGGGTGGGTATGCAATCAATCATTGTTCATGTAATGCATGGGATTGATTTTGATGTACATACGCAAAACTGTAAATGATGATCACTATTGCATAAAGAGACACATCATGTAATTTCTGTAACAGAGCAGACCTCCTTCCCAAAATCACTGCTGCCATGATATTTGTCCAGAAACCGAGGTAAGTATTTAATTATAGTAAATTTAAGTACTGTAATCAATTAAATTCAGCTAGCAAAAACAAATGTTTGCCTTTTTGGCTTTCATTTTAACTAATGGTTTGAGACAATCTATTTTCATGTAACTGGCAAGCTTTCATTATAAAACAACAGTGTGAAGGAAATGGTGAATGTGCAAACTTGAATTACTTTATGGCCCTGTTTTTTTCCCCCCTCTGGGATGGGGTTAAAGGTCAAAGGTCATTCCCGGTTACAGAAATTCTGCAAAATTGTTCTGAAAAGATTCACACAATGAACTGAAACATTACTCCATAGTATGGTTGTATGTAAAATATATCTGAACTTGTAAGATGTATTCACATGATCACTCCTTGTCTTGACTTCTAGCATAGATTCTTCTTTCATTCACCAGGTGAATGACCCTCATTTTATTGGTGTCATAAGAGTAAAAATGTAATCTCAAGGGGGGTAAAAGCCAAGGACATGACAGTACTTGACTTTAGGTTTATTACGCGCGGGTCGTGTTATCACTTGAGGACTGTGATATTATCAGTAAATGATTTCTTCAGTCAGAAAACTGTGACCAAGAGGGGGCAGCATTATTTCGTGTGTGAGCAATATTCTGCCTGGAAGTTGTTGCTCAAGCAAGAAGCTCCTGACAAGAAATGCTAGAATTCCCCCTTTCCCAATTTAATTAAAGTTTCGACATATGATGTAATGTCCTGTGTGTCATTCTGTCCAAAATCTAATGTAATCATGGACATTAAAACAACTTGACTGAGTTCTAATACCTCATGCATCCTTTTTCCATTGTCTTACTGAAGTGAATGCTACTGCATTCACTTTTCCCACAAGTTGTGCCTGGCAGCTGTGCTCTTTTGCTGTGGGTCTCGCCAGCTGTAACAGCATCTCCATATGGGAAAACTTGGACTTCCAGTGGAGCTGCTGTTATGTGTGGAGGGACACCTCTTACCATCCCAAACCTCTATGTAGGCCACATCCTATATATCGCATTTGTCGTATTTTGTTAGTGTTCTGTCAATAAAATACATTGAAAAGACATTCTCTCTTTTGTTGTTCATTTGTATGGTGAACTGAGCAGCATGTTGGACAAGATAACATGTCTGCCTCACAGTTCTGAAGTTCAAATCTCAGCTCAGGCTTGCGTTAATTTGCTTCAGGTACTGTGGCTTCCTCCCACATTCCAAAAACATGCTTGTTTTGTTTGGTATTGGGAGACTAGTCTAAATTGTCCATAGGTGTGATAGGGTGTGAATGGTTGGTTGTCTAAAGGTATACATCCATCCTAATTACAACCCCAATAACTACAGTGTTATAGAAAATGTATGTTTGGTTAACCACACTCCATTTTCAAATTCTTCATATTCAAATATCTGACAATGGTGGATGAATAAAGAAATGAATGAATATAAATGTGTGTCTTCATGATACTGGACATTTAAATGCCTCCAAGGGCCGTCCAGTTATGTCTTTTATTTTATTTTATTTTTTTTTACAAAGGGTCAGTTTTCAAGTAAATAGAAAAGAAAACTCAGAACAAAAAAAGATTTGGTTGACATACAATGACATACAATGATTTTTTACGAATTAAACATTTCAGGCTTTCAATTAGAAAGAAAAAATAAACTAAAAAATATTGTGGTTGACTATCATTGTTGCTGATACCCAGAATATTAGTCAGGACGGGAGATTCTAACGGGAATAGCACCGCAATTAATTACGGATAAGGCACACAAAAACTTCATAAATGTTGGTAAAAACTGACTATGAGAATTAAATGACTGCAAATAATTACAAGAGCACCCATAAGATTAATTTCAAATAAATGAAAATGGGGGCATGTACAAACTGAGACCTCTAAATATAATAGAATAATAAAATTATGATAAGCGCAAAAATCATCAGTTATTTTTTCTAAAATCGTAGACAACGAGGTAGGCAAACGAAACGCGTCCAATTCTGTGGTTATTATCTACCCCAATTCAAAAACTTCAAATATGTTAAATCATTTAGATTACTGTATTCACGATTGAAACTGAGAAAGAAAAAGACCACTCTGGCTTGCCGTACACGGTCAGGTGATGCAAACGTCACAAAAAAGGCCAAAGTTATTAACCGTATTGGCAATAACGAGCAACTAAAACAATATATATAACACAACATCATAATTGTTAACTAAATATATGTTTTTTAAATATATGTTAAAATTTTAAATTAGTATCTGCTTAAAGACTGACTCGTCCTCGGAAGAGCGTGTGGCGCTGTATGGCTTGCTAGCATCGCGGAGGGTGGGGACAAAAACTTGCCAGACCTCGCCCAGCCATTGCTTCATTCCGACGGGCAGCTAACCCGCAAGACGCTGCGAGACAGCCGCACCATTACACCAGGTTTACGTCGAAGGGGGATTCTGACACAGCTGTGTCAATAAAGTTCATTCACCATGTTTAGGAAGACCTTAAAAAAGGACCCCGAGCTGTTTCAGAACGTGGCGGACGGGCTACGGCAGCTTTACCGGACCAAACTGTTCCCTCTGGAGGACACGTATCGATTCCACGACTTCCACTCTCCTGCCCTCGAAGATGCCGACTTCGACAACAAGCCCATGGTGCTGCTGGTGGGACAGTACTCCACCGGCAAAACCACTTTCATCCGCCACCTCATGGAGCAGGACTTCCCCGGTATGCGGATCGGGCCCGAGCCGACCACGGACTCGTTTATCGCGGTGATGCACGGGGATCAGGACGGGGTGATCCCGGGTAACGCGCTGGTCGTCGACCCGAAGAAGCCCTTCCGCAAACTCAACGCCTTTGGAAACGCCTTCCTTAACAGGTACAGATCTACTCTTAAGTTTTGAAAAAGAATCAAATTATAAATAATACTGGTTATATGTTAGAAATACTCAAATATCGCCAGGTATTATAGTGTAACGTTTAAATGAAGACTACACGCGGTTCACCCCCCCGCTCCACCCCACGCACGCCCTTTTTCACTCTTTTAGTTTCAGTCAGCTACAGGCTGTTACACAATGTTGTTAGCTGTGTCACGTTTGTGTGAATGTCCTCCTTTCATCACTTCCCAAATATGACACTGTTTTATGGAAATAGTTTAGCACTTCTGCCTCACAGTTCTGGATTTGAACCTTGGCTCTGGCCTTTTTCTTTGGTGTATGCATGTTCTCTTCTCATACAAAATAAAACATACATGTCAGGTTAGTTGAAGACTAAATAGTTCATAGGTGTAAATGTGAGCGTGAATAATTGTTAGTCTACAGGTAACCTTTCTCTCACCCAAAGTAATCTTGGATAGGTTCCAGTTGACCCACGACTCTACTGAGGATATGCTGTATAGCGCACGGATGGAAGTTCCTGTGTGTGTGTGACGCTAATCAAATAGTTACGTCTATTTTCCTTCCACTTTTTAGCCAGCATGTCATGTATCATCCAGTCTACTTTAACCACATACTATGTGAACACCTGGCACAGGCACTGACACTCTTCAAGTGGCCTCTTGACTGAAGACAGACTTGTGGGCGACATTGCCAGGCAACAGGTTCTTACGTTTTTGTGCCTCCAAACCTTATATTCTTATCACATGCAGCAAGGGAAGCCACCTCCCTTTTTGTTCCACTGTGAGCAGGTCTTTTGCAATGACGTTGTGACAGCAGAGGTTAAAGGTTCACGTCATTGGATGACATTGTAACACATTTTGAGTGAGACTGACTCAGCATCTGTGTCCCAAAAGATCATCAATTGGTGAGTGTCATCCAGACACTTGGGCCTTTTAGTCACACTGATTCAAAAAGTCTAGTTTCATAAGGCAATAGCAAAATCCCAAAGACATGTAATATGTGTCATAGTCTGGTGAAACCGAGGGTGAGCTTTTTGGCCATAATTCCAAACGGTATGTTTGTTACAAACGGCTAAAAAATCGCCATACCTGCTCTAATGCATTGTGATGGCAGCATAATGCATTGGCAAAAATCTTGCATTTGAAAGGGGCGTGTAGACTTTGTAAAGTCACTGTAAATTTCCTGTTGAGGAACAAAAATAGATTTAAATGAATTGGACTAGATTAAAATTCCAGTCAAAATTATACTTGAGAAAGATACTGACCTCCTCATTACATCCCTATGTGAACTTTAAGGGATTATCCTCTGTTTTTGTTTTTTTTAGCACAAGAGAGACAGACAGCACCAGAAGTGGTCTGATCCATGATTCATACCTGAAACAAGCGTGTTTATATGTTCAAACATGTTGCTCCACCTTGTATTAAGTGGATTTGTTGTGTCATCATATGTGTAAAATCAGTTTGTTTATAGCACTACTTCCTGTAGACAATGGATGGATGCCTCTCCCTCCCACCCCCCAATCCCCACTGTTGGGGCACCCTTTGCTGGAACAATCAAGTCAAACACACTCAGACAAATTGTTGTGTAATCAACTTGCTTTGATTTGATAAAAAAAAATAGTTACCTACAAATAATTTTATAAAATAGACTATATATTCTCACATTATTCGTGGCAACTCATTTTTCCCCTCAATGTTATAGAGCTCTAAAATGTCCGATGTATAGACTATTTGGAACATTAAGAAACATATCATGTTAAGTTAAAAGAAACAAAGCGTGACTTTGCCGGCTTTGTTGTCCCTTCGACAAAGAAAAGAAATGGTCATTTCCGGTGATAGACATGTTTAGCGGTAATTGAAACCATGTCTTTTTAAGATACTGAACTTCCAGTTGCTCCTGATGCTGGGTTATCAGTAGATAAATGAGGTAACAAGTGTGAAGCGCTTTGAGCACTAAAGGTAGAAAAGCGCTATACAAGTGACAGCCTACTTTTCAAAATGAGTCGAAGCTAACTAATATTGTCACCCAGAACCTTATTTTAGTACTCTTGGATGGAGTAGTATAGTCGACTTGTCAACTAGTCGACTAATTGGTTCTACTCCTACCTTAGATACTGTTGTTGGTTGTCCTGCCTCTATTACAGTCCTTATATTCTCTCCTAGTTTTCCCAGACCATGCAGCCTGTGTATAGAATAATGACATAAAAAAGACTTATTTTGTGGACATTTTTTATTTATTAATTCTTTAAAATGATTACCATTCTAGCATAATGTCAGACGGAGCTAATACTGTACACCTTCATAGTTGTTGATGTATCAGGACAAGCAAGAGCAATCCACTGACACTATTTCCACTTTCCATTGCAGTAATTTCCTGCAATTTAGCAAATTGTTTGCCCTTTCTTCCACACTCTGCCAAACAACATCAGTCAAGCTGAGAAAAACAAAATAACGCTTCTATGCTAAGACCTTTGAAGGTGCGGCGGTGCCGGACTTGACTGTGGACGATTCATCCGTCCGAGTGTATTAGAGATGTGAGAGGAAACCAGATAAGATTGTGTGTAAACAAAGCCCATTGTCCATCTCTGCATCATTTGTCACCCTTTTGGACGCCGTCCTGTAGTGTCACAAACCTGCGGTTTGCTTTGAATGGAATGCGCAATTCTGTTTTGTTCTGTTTGGCATCGATGTGTAGGCTAATGCAGAAGGACATGTGGAGAGCGTTTAGTTAGACTAAATGTTTTAAAATATATATTTTTTCAACATTTATGTGAATATAGGCTATCTAATGGGGGATTTGATGCTAATTTAAGAGTATAGTTGTTTAACAGTAGTCATTTATGATGCAGATTACTCTTTAACTAGCAGGCTCACCTTTGGTAGAAGCAGTTATTCATAAAAAGAAGAAACACAAGTTAGTCATATGATCCTCACGCCATTCAGACTCCAAAGGTAACAACCGGCGTCTTTTTTTTCCCCCCTTCTTTTGAACCCTATGTATAGTAAGTCATTAAGTCAAACGTTGCTAAATGTCTCCCCTACGTTCGCACCGAAGCATCAATTTCTTGCCCTCCTGCCGTTGTATTTAAAATGCCTCCAGAGTCAGCTGAGGGCCCCAAACTGTGAGCCCCTATCAGTAAATGCTGAGTTAGCAAAGTGTAAGTTCCGCACTGGTCCCGTTTCGTCCTGTCCTTCTCCTGGCCTTTAATTCCAGGACACTGACTATGCGCTTTTCCTGAATCTGACGCACGCACAGCCTCAAACAAAGATGGACAATAAAGAGACAAATTCGCACCATGGCTCCTGTAGGTGTAAACAAATGTAAGTCAGTATAGGGTTATTTGCTCAAATGCAGATGGTCACATTTGAAAGCAGATCATCCTAGAAAAGTGACACAAATCTCTGTCCTGTACCTCAAGTTGGCAGCCTCCAAACCCGTTTCCTCCAAGTGAGATTTACAATATATGGTGGAAGGTCACAGGTCAAGAAGTGAGGCATGAACCTCACCTTCAGTCACAAGACATGCTGTAAATGTTAACCATTGGTGTTATTTTAGCAAAGATGTGCAGCCGCAGGTTCTTGCACCCACTTGATACATAATTGAAGAGTGATGGCGCTCGCATAGTTGCAGGGACCCCGTGCCTCTCAGTTCATAGAATTCCAGTTCATCCCTTCATTTTTTTCAGACAAGCTCTGGGTGGAAACTATTGGGATTGATGACTAAGTGGAAAGCCCTGAGCCAAAATTCCAAAGTGTGCCGGCAGCTATGACAGATGGGCGGAAAGCTCCTGCGTGTTTCTTATCGAGAACAAACAGTATAGCATTATAATGGCAGCGCCTATGTTACCTGCTCCGTTTTCATTCCTCCTTGGATTTTTCCTACTTTTCATTGTGCGCTGCGAGACCTCTGTTATGGGTTTGTGGTGCGGTCGTGAGTGCGCATGCCTTCGTGTGGTTTCAGCATGAAAGTGAAAGCAAGGCTCCCCCAGTCTCATGACCCAGCGCCTCTGAGCTCCAGCTTTGAGCGTTGCTGCAGTTTGACTGAACACGACAAGGCCTTCTCTAAGCTCAGGCCGTCTTGACAATTGCATTCTTTGTCCTGACTGCAACACATTTTGTCCTGTATGTCTGCGTGTATTATGACTTGCTTTCTGACTAGGGCTTATATGTATATTGTATTGATTTATATATTTATTTATATTGTGTCACTGCCTAGATAAGTTCAATGCTTAAGAAGTGCAGTCCACTTGTTTACATTGCATTGTTTGATGAAACTTGGAAAGCTAATGAGATGAAGCCGCAGATTTGTTTGCATTATTGTTGTAATCTAATTTATGACTTACTGGCTTGTATTTACACTACACTCGTTTGGTAGAATTTTATGACCTTGTTGTCATGAACACATAATAGAGTGCAAATTAAGGTGTTTAGTAATTGAGCAACTCATCATTGAAATAGATAAACTGTCTTACGTATCAATTCATGGTTCATTTGCCTTTATTTTAGCATAAGCCTAACCTGTAATAAGATTTTAAAAAATCATATATAAAGCATCTGATATTGTTTGTTGTAATATAGAGTATTCATATATTTCTTAAAAATTACATGGGAAGAAGACCTTGAAAAACTATTGGCATATAAAACGCAATCGCAATATTTGGGGATTACAATTGGATTACTCTTTAAAACCATTCAGCCCTATTTCTAAGCAACTCCCCTTTGATATTGAAGTTAAAAACTCCCCAATATCAGCAAATAGACCACTGACCATAGAATAGATCAATCAGTTGTGCTGCAGTGTGAACGTTTCAGCTGGTAATTCATCATGTCTTTTCAATGCGTTTCCCCAAACACTAGAAATATGTGACTGCATCTGTCTTCAGCCTCTTTCAACCATCTGCAACACAAATAAATCTGGACCAATTTAAGGCAACATTTATTTGGCACATGTTGGGTTTACATGTACCGTGCGGCACTTGCACTGAGACTGGTTGTCAAACAAAAACATGTCGTCGCTCACAAAACAGACAGCAGCTATAAATAATGCAAAATGTCAACGTGGTATCCCAATTGTGCTGATAGTATCCTGTCTTTTTGGAGAAAGAGTCCCAACAGGTGTTCTTCACATGTTTGACTTTGAAAACGAGTCATTTAAAGCGCCATTATTGTCTATTTACTTTTCAACTTATGTACACACTGACCTTTTTTTTTTTTTTCCACACCTCTTTCACCCTGCCTCTTGCTCTTTTCCCCCTTTCTCCCTTTCCCCTTATTTTTATCCTCTCCCTCTTCATACTGTACTTGATGCCTCCCCGCCTTTCTCCCAAATAGGTTCATGTGTGCCCAGTTGCCCAACCCGGTCCTGGAGAGCATCAGCATCATTGACACTCCCGGAATCCTGTCGGGAGAGAAGCAGAGGATCAGTCGAGGTATGGCCAATACAGACCACGCCCTACTCGCCACAACTCACACAAACAACACGGAGCAATACATAGATGAATAGCCAAACAGGATATTCCAAAATACATAAACACAATATGAAAATAGAACACAAAAATGTGCTGCCTCTCGGGACAGTTTGAGTTATTTATGTTTGCCAGCTTGTAAAACAGTTCTGTGTCACTTTTGTCAGCCATCAGAGCCCAAAAGCTAACAAAACAGGTCCAATAAATCTGCAGCTCTTTCAGTTAATTTCCTGTCACACTAGCTCGTAGTTTTCGAAACCACCCCCTCCTTGCGCCCTGCTTTGCTTTCTGTTCATCCGAATCATCATTGAGTCATTTCACCGATCGCTGTGCATATTCTTCAAAGTTGAATAAATAAACGCCACACCCCAAATTCTCAAACCTCCAAATCTTTTTCTCGTTTTTTTCTCCTCAGGGAAACAATATCACAAGTGACTGTAACTACCTTTTATTATGGCTCACACAACCAAATGCCTTTGTGGCCATTTTTATTAAGCACCCAATTAAAGGCCTTAAATTGAAAGTAAATAAATGCTTTCAATCACCACATGAGGAAAATGCATTGCATTTGTTTTTAGTCCCTATTCACATGCTGCACTCTCACTTCAAAAGTGCAACATGCACACTTTTCATTTGACTCAAGATGACTCGTAAAAAAGCGTCTTCCTTTTTCTGCACGATACAAGAGGAAGTGGATACATAGCGATAGAGAGCTTTTGTCGTCAGCGAAAAGGAAGTAGAGTAAAATGGAGAATTCTGAGTTTCCACAAGGCCGGCACCAGTGCGCTGATATGCAATCTGTTTTTTATTGAGAACGGGATTCCCATGAGACAACGCAGGAAAAAAAAACAGCAGCTGGAGCGAATCGAGGAGTTCAGCAAAGAGACATTTAAAAGGGTCATACAAACTAACTAAACCCAAAAATATTATTAGCAACAAGAGTATAAATGAACAAAGTGAGCGGCTCAAGGTTTGGGATGATTACTAAGGTGACCTTGACTCTACCCAGAGAGACACCTTTTATCTCTACACCCTGCATCTTTTATGAGTGTACTGTACACTAATACACGCACACACCAGTTTGCCCTGTTTGTGTATAAACACTGATACAATACTGTACTCTACTGTATCATATACAAACAAGTGCGTATAGACTTTAAACACTCTGTGCAGATATCAGACCACAGGAAACTTGCATACCATCACTATACCCTCACATTGTTGTCGACCTTTATAAGCTAATGTTGTTGCATTTAATGGAGGGTTGGCACATCGTTATATGCCTAATGTATAATGTGCAGCATATTTTGTATACTGATAGTCAAACAGGGCGTTGTTTTATATGGAGCCCTAGCAAAGTGAAAGTTGCTGGGTGGAATGTCTCGTGGACTCGAAAGGCTTCAGACAGAACAGCTCAGGTCCAACGAGGCACCCTGTCACCGACTCATTGAAAGAATTAAAGACACGTTAAAGCACAAAATCATTGCGTAACCTTTTTTTTTTTTGCCTAGTCAACAAATGGGGTTTGGTGTTATTTGGTGAATTATGAAGTGATGAAATCAGACATCTAAATTGCTGTTGGATTTGGCTGAGCAGAAAATGTCAAAGTGATTTCATAAGTTCAACGCGGAGGGGAACAGCTAAAGTGTGTCCAAAGGTCACAAAGTATTCCTATGCGTTCCGTATGAAACTCAAAGTTATGTTTATTGTACTCTTTAAAGCAGAATACGCTACTCGTTTTAGGCCATCGAAGAAGGTTGAGATTTTATGCAGCACTGCCACCTGCTGTCAAATGAAATTGACGTCAAAGGGCTCACGGGGGCTTGCGTGAACGGCAACATTTTTTCTATCCGTTAAATCAGCCGGTCGGTTAAATCGAGGTTCCACTGTACTGAATTTTGTGCCTGTCCAACTTTGAATATTTCCAAAATACTGCATCTCAACTAGATCCGTCCTTTTGCAACCCAAGTGAATTTTCACCAAAGGAACTCTATCACGCCACGGCCATGAAATTGATGCAAGGTATCACCTAATGATGTGCCACGTGTTCTCCCGCACATCCATGTTTGTCTGGATTGTGCGAGTGGCCACTCTCTTGCCCTATATGGCGTGCCGGGGATGGTGTCGCCCGTGCATCCCTGCGTGTTGTCGACGTACGTTGAAGGAGCGGCAGTTGTCCATGCCGGCTATAAGTGAGCCTCATGCTCGTGCAGCTGTCTCTCAGGCCTGCTTTTCCTGACACGTGTTGAAAAAAATAGAAAGCAGATAGAATGAGCAAAAGGGGACTTTAAATATGTCCCTCCTCTCTCCTCACACATGCCAGGCACGCACAGGAAAACTTTCACTCACTGTCCCTTATAGTTCTTTAATTTCCCCTGTTATCTCTTTCTTTCCCTCCCTCCGCCTGTCCAGTGCCACTCTCTCTCTTCCGCCTTTATAGGCACGTGCGGCGACAGAGACAAAGGGTGGGAAGGAATGCGTGTGCAGCAGATATGCGGTGCTGATAGCAGATTGTGCTCCAACGGGATGAACTGGTCGAGATATCCGATGACGTGTCTCTAATCAAATCCGTTCTGTGATCCCGCCCATCCTCTGCTCATGGGGAAAGTTCAGGATTTGGTGGAACCTCTGAGGTCGCACATAATCAGTCCCGGAATGCCGGTTGAGCTCGAATTTGCAGAGCGGGGCATTTGACTAAAAATTTTGGCGGTCCGTTTATCGCCTGCAGCCGGGGGTACCTTTCCACCGGCCGTCTATCCGCCATTTTTTTTCCAGCCGGAGCAAATAGTAATCGCCTATAGGCCGGTTCGGCTATCGTTTTAAACGGGCTTCTGTTAGCGTTTCCGACGACCAACTTGGACAAACTACCACTAGCTGTTGTTCAATAAATAAGCTTAAAGACATTCCAAAAAAGGTAAGAGTTGGAGTGTGTGTTTTTAAAACTTTTGACACCAATATTTTCCTTTGTACTGAAACTGAATATCGGCCTCCACCTTGGCTACTAATAATTGGTTTCGATCTTAAAAAAAAACCCACATCAGTCTCTCTCTGTTGAATGACAATAACATTTTTTCACATTCTTAACCTGGGGAAGTTAATTATTAAACACATTCTGCCTTTGTCAGCAGTGCAAAATGCAAAGCCAAAGAAAAAGCAAAACACTTGCTTCGAGGTAATAATTTGATGCTTATTGAGCAGAGCTCTCTTGGGGTTTCAAACTTAAGTTTTATAGGACTCCTTTTATTGTGGCATTTGACTTTAGGGCCTCAGCTGTACTTTTTTTCTCCAATAAAGGAGGCTGAGGATGTGAGTCTGCACTGAAAAGTCCATTCTCAGCACTTCAATCAGCAATACGGATTTAAGATTTTTTTTTTACAAACTCTTCTTCTCAACAAACTTAGGCAGAGGTCATTTAAATCCTGGCACTGGTAGCTACAATTCATTGTTTTCATTAATGCTAGTTAAAAGATAACCAGGGAAAATAGATCCACCCTTTTTATCTGATCAACAATAACGAAACCTCAGTTAAGTGACCGGAACGGAGCAAAAACGTTTGATTTTGAATGAACACACATTGCAGAGTTTTGAGATGGAGAGCAAACAAGCATATGTTTTCCTTTACCCTTTCTCCTCCTCTGCTATTAAGAAACATGACCGTGTGTACACACTTACATTTTTGTTTATTTTTAATGTGAAAGTCAAAAAGTACAGTGGAACTTCCAAAGTTGTAACACGGTCCGTTGCGTCACACTGGTTGTTCTCATTTTACTGAACTTTTTTTCCCCCCACAGTATATGACGTAAACAGAATTAATTCAAGGCACAATCTATCACCATATTAGTGCTTCTCAAGTATTTTCTGTTACGCCCCCACCCCAGCAAGAAGAAAACAATTAGAGACCCCCACCCCACCACCCAATCTCCGCCGCAACTATAAATAATAGCATTTGTCTATAAAATAGTTATAGGTCTGCATAACATCGTATCCTTGTTAACATAAAGAAAAACAAAAAGAAAGCGATATAGTTCAACTTACAAGAATAACCTCCCACTGTAGTCACAGCGAAGCCAAGCGCTACATATGCTTCATCATATTTGCGCGTCTTTGCTTTCGGGTGACTTTCTTTTGACTCACCATCTTCGTTTCCCTCCGCCTTTCTTTCCGTCCCTTTAAAAAATGTCTTCATGTTGTCTAAGGGTTTGTTTACTGCACTTTGCATCGCCAGCTCGTTGCAAAACAAACTTACACAGTAGAGTTAATACTCGCTTCGCACAATGGGCAATTAGAGCGCCACTGCCAACTACTGGAGTGGATGTGCAATTACACTTTATTATAGTACGGCGGAAAAAAAGCACGCGCGCCCCCCTCAGCATCGCACCGCCTCCTCCCAAGGGGGGGCCCCGCCCCGCTATTTGAGAAGCACTGCACCATATCATGAAGCTTTTATAAATGCTACAGTTGTTTAATTATCAATATAATAATTGTTTAGTTGTCACACAAGTACAAAGACAAGTTCACCTCTGTACTGAATACTTGATGTAATTCATAACAGATTTGGGAAGCCTGAGAAATTCTTGAAATTGTCCTTTGGAAGAAAGTATGAACTCTCATTTTGAGGTAATGAAACTTCTGGTAGCACTAATAAGTGTCAAAGCGCTTGAGCAAAGGACCAAATCTTCCTCTATTAGTTCCTCCAGAGAAGTGGATGTGAAAACAACACATTTGGTACTAACCTTGCATGTGTGTGTGTGTGTGTGTTTCAGGAATTGTCTCACACACACACACACACACTGCAGGGCTCGCAAAGAAAACGTGTGCGTGCAGGTGAATTCCTCACCGTCACATGTTCCTCCTCCCTGCAGGGTACGACTTTGCCGCCGTGTTGGAGTGGTTTGCGGAGCGCGTGGACCGCATCATCCTCCTGTTCGACGCCCACAAGCTGGACATCTCCGACGAGTTCTCCGAGGTGATCCGCGCGCTCAAGAACCACGAGGACAAAATGCGCGTGGTCCTGAACAAGGCCGACCAGATCAGCACCCAGCAGCTGATGAGGGTCTACGGGGCACTGATGTGGTCCCTGGGAAAAATCATCAACACGCCAGAGGTACACACGACGCAATTTCTCACAGCGCCATTTGTGATTTTATGTAGGGCCTGACCAATATTATAATATAATAATAATAATCAGCAAGTCCGCTGATAGTGTAGTGGTACACACGCCTGAGTTGTGTGCGGGCAGCGTGGGATCGATTCCCGCTCAGTGACAGTGTCTATGTGTGCCCTGCGACTGGCTGGCGACCAGTTCGGGGTGTAGTCTGCCTTCGCCCGTTGACGGCTGGGATAGGCTCCGGCAACTCCCCGCGACCCTGTATAGGATAAGCGGTTTGGAAGATGACATGACAATAATAATCAGCCAGAGTTTTGCCGATATATGTACGTCCTCATGAAACGGTAGACTCTGTTCAGTAGGTAAGGGCAGGAAGACAAGCACGTGTACGGCTGACAGAATGTTATTCTGTGTGAATGACATCCTTCTGCGTCCTTTTCCATGAGGCAATGCCTAAGTTTATACAGTATATTGGTAAGGTTTAATAATTATGCTTCATCGCTTAGTGTACATCACCGGTGTCAAACTCAAGGCCCGGGGGCCAGATCTGGTCCGTGACATCATTTTATGTGGCCCGCAAAGTACACCAAGTTTCATTAAAATCAAAATCTGCTTAGGTAAAAGATTCAGATTTCTTTTTTTTTTTTTTTTGCATGAAATAACCTGATATTTAATAGACCTTAATAAGAATTGGTTTGATCCATGTATCTTCCTTCCTGAATGGTACTTATTGCTCCTTTCTCTAGGATGATTGATGACTGTAATGAGTTATTGTTGTTGTTTCCCCAATACACACCCAATATTGTAATATTATTCATTATTACAATTACAAACATCATTTTTTATTTCACCTTTTTACTTTTCTGGACAAGAAAGTCAGCAAACCCATAAAACTGGATCGACAAGACACGCCAAAAGCATTCGAACTATCTCATATCATATCAGCAGTCTTCGTGAGCCAGTCTCTTGAAAAGCAAATTCAGTTCAAATGTTGCTTAACATAGTTGTGAAAGTTTTTATGATGGTGAGAGTTTGGCATTTTTCCTGTGGCAAAACCTGTTTCCGCAACACAGCGGTGGTCACCGGCCTTCCCGTGTGAAGATTGCATGTTCTCCCCCTGCTAGTTTTCTCCAGTTTCTTCACACGTTCCAAAAACAAGTGTGTTAGGGTAATGAACTCTCTAAAGTGTCCATGGGTGTGAATGTGAGAGGTGGTTCTTGTCTATGAGCCCCCGTGATAGTCCAGCGAACAGTCCAGGGTGCACCACCTCTCTCGCCCGAAGTCAGCTGGGATAAGCTCCTGCTCACCCACAACCCTAATGAGGACAAACGGTATAGAAAATGGAGGTCAGCTGGATCCTCTGTGCATGCTGTCAAGGTTATTGGAATGTCAGCCATTTTTTTTTTTTTTTTTTTTTTTTTTTTTATAAGAGTGAGGCAAACTTTATTTTCATGGGACACGGTAATTGAATCACGCCTGAATTTTTTTAAATGATAAATGTACCACAGCGCATGACATCATGTGATTTTTTTTTTTTTTTTTTTTTTTTGGTCCCGCTCTCGCTGCTTAGTTAATGTTTGAACTTGGGCTAAAGTCATAAACGGATCCCAGAGGAAGCAAAGGGTCATGTGGACAAATTATTCACTGACTTTGCAGCCTGCAAGAATACACGTTGAAGGACTTGAAGTGTCTGGCCGTGCTTTTTTCTGTCTTCACACGACCTCATGTGGCTGTTTACATTTCACAAACGCACTTTTGGTATCTGTTTATTCTTTCGACCCACATTCCTGTGTCATCGCCGTCATTGGTGGCGTTGCAGCCTGCTCATGTGTCGGTGTGTTCCCCCTCTCTCCAGGTGGTGCGCGTGTACATCGGCTCGTTTTGGGCCCAGCCCCTGCTGGTGCCGGACAACAGGAAGTTGTTTGAGGCCGAGGAGCAGGACCTCTTTTTGGATATCCAGTCCTTGCCCCGCAACGCTGCTTTACGGAAACTCAACGACCTCATCAAGCGAGCGCGTCTGGCAAAGGTTAATGCTTCCAAAATCAATTCATGTCGATACACTCCGATGAAAAGCATGCATGCGCCCAGTCGCTTGGCCAAAGTCAGCGATAAGGACAAGTAGTATAGAAAATGAAAGGATCAAAGTATTTCGTTTGAATTAGTAAGCGATGATTGGCAACATGGTATGTACACTCACCGCACACCATTCTAGGCACACTTGCACAATCCAATGAGATGAAACCAATCTGTATCATACTAGCCGGGTTTACAGGTTACACCCTTGTATAATGAAATTAAATGCACAAAACGAGTGAAAATGCTCCATAAAAACACCTCAGTCGGAATAAACGGGCCGAATCAAAGCGGAATTTCATTCGGATGCACACGGGTGGTGTATTCGTATTTATTGCCTATGCACATGCTCTGTTTGGACGTAGATGCGCAGTTTATGCACTTGACAATTGCCAACCAGAGTTGGTCTACGATGGGAGAGCTTGTTTTTAAATGAGTTATAACTTGTGTAAAGAATGTCGCAACTCCTGTGCTAAATGGACAAGCTGTTCTGATTCAATGTAGTGGCACATGGAAACGCCAGCTCACGTCACAGGAGATCTTCAATCGGAATGACAAAAATGGCTAGTACCGGTACTGACATTTTTGTTTTGCTATTTGTCATATTACAGTTCTCTACACTACTCACAATAATAAACATGGTTAAATTCAACATTATTATATTTGGAAATTCAGAATTTTTGATACAGCTCTTGCAGTTACAGGTGTACCTGCTGTTGTTGTGTTCATAGTCTCAGTTTTTGCCTGTCTATATTTAAAAAAAAAAAAAAAAACATGGTTGCTGTCAGGCAGAATTCATACAACTCCACGATGAGTACTTTTCAGGAAATAAAAAAAACGACAACACAATCAAATGCCGCCTTGCTCGAGTTCCCAAATACCACATCACTCAAATTGGTATTATAATGCATTGCTGTCATATAATTACTGCTGGGTACCAACATCAACGCAACACCATGCCCAAATCAAGTCCAAAATGCTCAAATCAACTCAAATTCATATCATTTAATTCACCATAACAATTGCAAGTTTATTACACCGCCATTGATTAAAAGGTACGGACACATCGGGGTCGGCAGCCATCCGCGTCAAAGTCTGTGCTCACGCTTAACCATCCCCTCTGGCCTTCTTCTCAAACTCCCATTTCAAAGGTTTAAGACATATGAGTGATGTAATAAAGAAATCGAGAAGCTAACCAAGCGGTTTAATAAACAGAAATGAATCTGTACGCACTTACCACCGCTGCTGTCATACCTCCCTCTGCGCCAAGGCGTAGGAGCTATCCCTTTTGAACTAAATCGGCTCACTAAATGTATCCCAACTAATCCAACCTAACTGTTTTCACTCATTATTATAAATAGAAAAATATGAAATTGTCCATATTTGGACAGCGACCATATGTGACCTTGTGAATATTATGTACTAAGAGCCCGTTTGACCTTTCAATCATCTTTCAGGTGCACGCGTACATTATCTGTTCACTGAAGAAGGAAATGCCGAGTGTGTTTGGAAAGGACTCGAAGAAGAAAGAGCTGATTGCCAACTTGGGTGAGATCTACTTGAAGGTGGAGAAGGAGCACCAGATCTCACCTGGAGACTTCCCCAACCTTGCTAAGATGCAGGTAAGGTCAAGGTAGATACGATACCGTTGAGCGTGTGCAGTCTTGAATGCACACATTTGAACATTTCAATCGATTTTTAAAATATGAGAGATGGGCAAGAAAATTGATATTTGTGTTTACTGATATTATAGTGTGTGGCGTACTTGAGATGATCAATACAGCGCACCACACATACCTGTTGTAATTCCAAGACTGACCTTTGCAAGAGTACAAATATAAGAAGCTCGGCTTTTGGCAGTCAGTGAAAAATTGGTCTAAAAAGAGGCTTCAGGCCATTTATTGCCAGTCCCTTTCCTACAGTTTCCTGTCAAATGAAACATAAAACAAAGACAATTACATGTTGTGTATTCAAAACAACCACATAGCTTGCTTTAACCCATTAAGGCCTAAAGCGCCTGGCTCAACAGCTCCCTAAAACCTGAGGTCTTCTTTGGAATTGCCCTCGAAAACCTGAAGTTTTCCCAGAAATTCAACACCTACAAAATAATTCATATCTCAGCCCCTGTAGTCGATAGAAAAATAATTCTAAAAGAATTTGAGATCTTAGACATGTGGCTTTCACACAGGCCCGAGTTCATTAATCTTTACTCTTTCAATCGAAGATGTAAAAATAAAGCGTCACAGTGCAAGAGAAGCACTAGTTTTCATTTAGAAAAAATCAAGCAGTAATTACCATCCTCTATTCTGTTACACAGACGTCAATATTGTCATTGTCTCCAAACCAATATCTTAACCATATATCACGTTCGACTGGTTCTACTGGTTCAAAGTCCACAAGGGCGTCGTCTATATCACTGCCGTTACTCATTTTAGAGCCCCCGCGATCAACGGCGTCCGCCAATGACTCGAAAGATTTTCCGGAACATCCTCCGCGGGTTTACGACTCCGTCACGTGTATATTCTGATGCACTTCATTGGTTAAGAGACCATAATATAAAATGAAATATTAATCAGGAGAGGTTTACTTAGATTAAAAAATGTGGTAAAGATGTGTTGTTATTTTTGGATTTTTGCAATTTGCCGGTTGGCCCGGTCCCCCATCGAATAGTGAAGGACATTTCCATTCATTTCAAAGGGGAAAGATGATTTGAGATTACGGAACAAATGAAGTTTTTATCTTCTTAAGGCACCATTCTACAGTCAACCACGTCTCATGAATTTAATCCGTTCTAACACTCTCTTTCACGGACCAAAAAGGTCGCAAAGTCAAGCATTTTCCCTATTTACCAAAATAGAACAAATCAATTGGTCAGTCTTAACTGACTTTGTTAAAACGGCAAACAACGTTTACCTTGTACGTCAGAAAGCACAACAGAGCGTTGCGCACGGATGCCAAGACTGTTAGGAACCGGAGCACAATTTGTTCGTGAATCGAGGTTTGACCGTACGTGCGCCCAGCTTCATCTTCACCTCTTTCCCGACATTGCCCTCCAGGATGTAAACCAGATTTATTTTTCCTGGTTTGCCAGGAAATCCTGCTTGTGCTCTGCCACTGGAAGACCAATCTATTTCTATCCCCAATTCCTGTTTTCTGTGCTCAGGAGCTGCTCAACGCTCAGGACTTCTCCAAGTTCGCCGCCATGAAGCCCAAGCTGCTAGAGGCGGTGGAGGACATGCTGGCCAACGACATCGCCCGCCTCATGGCCTTGGTGCGCCAGGAGGAAGCGGCGCTTCCCAGCAACTCGGTCAAGGGCGGCGCCTTCGAGGGAACCATGAGCGGCCCCTTCGGCCACGGCTACGGCGAGGGGGCCGGAGAAGGCATCGACGACCTGGAATGGGTGGTAAACCGCGACAAGCCCTCGTACGATGAGATCTTCTACACGCTGTCGCCCATCAACGGCAAAGTGTCCGGCGCCGCCGCCAAGAAGGAGATGCTCAAGTCCAAACTGCCCAACACGGTGCTCGGCAAGATCTGGAAACTGGCCGACGTGGACAGAGACGGCCTCCTCGACAACGAAGAGTTCGCCCTCGCCAACCATCTGATCAAAGTCAAGCTGGAAGGCCACGAGCTGCCTGCCACGCTGCCCAACCACCTGGTGCCCCCGTCTAAGCGCGTGACCACGCTGCAGGAGTAGAGCTTCACTTCCTGTTTGGGACTCTCAGCACGCCAGAGAAAGACTCAGGGCTTGGGTGGAGACGAGTTGGTTTCTTGTGAATTAGGGGATCAATGTGTTAAAAATGCAGCTCTGGAGAAAAATTAAGAGACCAAAGAAACACTGGCTATTTTAATTTTTTTTCATATTCTGCAAATAAATGCTCAAAATGAGTGGTTCTCAAACTTTTTACAGCAAGTCCACATCATCATATACTTGGCTCTTCATATACAACCTCAATGACAAACATTTACTGTAAATGCAATAGTGCTTAAATATTTTTTTTCCAAAATAAACCAATAGAAAACATTAAATGAAATGTACTTGAAAGTTAAAAGCAAATGAAGTGCACGGAATAAATCTACTGTCTGCATTAAGAAGAAATGAAGAACTGTCACAATATGTACTTTGGTCTTTGAAATCAGTGATTCTTTCACATACCACAAGAGGGAGCCTGCGTCCCACAAGCGGCACAAAAGAATCACGGCTCTAAATGACAATATTTGTATTTAGAATTTGGAAATTATCGTACTTTACATGATAAAACTCAGATGTTCATTTGACTCAAACATATAATTATAAATGGACAAATCTGAGAAGGTGATCATTTTGCAGTGGCCACTTAACTTTTTCCAGAGCTGTACTTAATAAATAAACGGAGAGGGCGAGAGTGGAGTGATTTTCCACTTGAGAGAACTTTGCTATATCCCGGACCACTGGGTAGCGGGATGTTGCATGATGCGTCTGAACCTAAATTTACACCTACCGGTATGTGTAAAAGATGTCTTATAGTATACAGTATATAGTCCACATTATTTGTTGATCCAAAGAAATAGTTTTCTTTTTGGGGTCAATTTGGAGAAAGAGGAAATAAATCATTTCATCTATATTTTTGTATTTCCTGGCTCGACTCCAAATGTTTCCCTTTTTGTTATTTTGCCAGATAAATAAAAAGGAACATTTATCATTCGGCTCCTGACTATGAAGGTTTTGTTCAATAATTGCTTCACGGGAAGGTAACCTTTTCACAAGAATGCACACTTAACTCATCGCCGTACTGTTTTTTTTTTTTTATTGTTTGATATTTTTGTATTTTTCATACAAATATGTATTGTATTTTTTTTCAGTGCTAGACAATGACCCGTTCCAATTTACGCACATGATCGTTTCCGATGTAAAAGGACATCTCTGTCCAGTACAGTACTGTACTTATGAAGTTAATACTTTTAATCAGGGGTCACCACTGTAGTACCCGCAGGCACCAAGTAGCCCCCCCAAGGTCCCCATGAGTAGTTCGCTGGCCTGTTCTAAAAATACCTCAGCTGTGATAGGACATTTTCCAGGAATGTGGTATAAGACCATTTGAAAATGTAAATAAATACTGGCAGAGAGTTATAGAAAAAAAAAAGTGTTGCATATTGCTATTTATCTGTTTCCTAATTCCTCTGAGAAATATTAACATGATTAATGATATCACATAAATTAATTATAACGTATAATCCTATTATTAAAGATTTTTAAGAAATGGGCATCAAACTGGCAGCCCTTAGCTTAGCCTTAATCAGTGGTACCCTAGAAGTAGCTCTCGGTTTGAAAAAAGTTGGCGACACCTGAGCAATGATATCTACTGCCCCCTGTCGGCCAAATTGAGTCATAACACGATCACAGCACAGTACAGTACATGTGGAGGAGGCACAAAGCAGCTACTTCATGAAAACAAACCACAATGCGTCATGCCTGTCTCATTCACACTGTGAACTCACAGGAGGCCTATTATTGGACACATTTGAGTCATGTGATCTAACATGATTTCATTTTCAGATTGTACAAAAGAGATGACGTCCGCCTCACAGTTCAGAGGTCGTGGGTTCGATCCTCACTTATCCTCACAAGGGGCGTGCTGGAGCCTATCCCAGCTGTCATCGGGCAGTAGGTTGGGGTACACCCTGAATTGGTTGCCAGCCAATCGCAGGGCACACACAGACAAACATCCACACTCACAATCACACCTAGGGGCAATTTAGAGCGATCAATTCACCTACCATGTATGTTTTTGGAATGTGGGAGTCAACCGGAGGACCCAGAGAAAACGCACGCAGGCACGGGGAGACCATGCAAACTCCACACAGGGAGGCCGGAGCCAGCTGTGTGGCGGACGTGCTAACCAGTCGACCACTGTGCCGCCCCGCTCTCAAACCTAGATGTTTGAAATGACTAGAAATGCAACTGCGGAAAAGCTGCAGAAACACGTTATATTTACCTCACTTTGATAAAACATAAAATAAATGTGAGGATAAGCTGTTTGGATAATGGATGGAAGGATGGTGTAGGTGTATAGGTGAAATCACAATTTATGATGATGCAAGTGGGTTCGCTAGCATGAGCCTTTTTGGGTACAGTAATGTTTATGTCCGCTGGATAGTGCTAGCCCTAAATGGCCACCACCTCCACTAATGCAGCCTTTTTGTGTTGCATTGTGGGATGTGCGAAGGTCGTTTCTCAAACACACATTATGGTCTCGTAGTCGTGAACTCACCAACTACGGTCTTCCTAAGAACTTCCTAAATGTGTGTTTTGTTTACCTCTTTGTTGCGCTGCATTATTTTTAGATATACCAACACAAATGAAAACAAAGCAGACAACTTGGGTCCACATATGGAACAGATGAACTATTATTTCAATTCATTCCAATGGAAAACATTTTGCGATTTTGTGAACCAAAACTGCATTGTGAATCTACGTTGATGATGAAGTATCACGTGTGTGCTTCTTGACAATGGCGATGCATGAAATGTAAATAACAGCAGACTCACCCTGCTCGACCTGATTTTAGGTGTAGAGTGTAGAAATGTTATGTGAAATATGATACCCCGCGACCCTTGTGAGGATAAGTGGTATCAATAATGGATGGATGGATACAAAATATGATACACAACTACTTTACCTATGTGATACACATTGTTGTTTGTAATCTGTGTCTTAGCTTGTCTTTGTGGTGATTATAGAGCCTGTGGCGTTGACGCCCCCGAAACAAAGTTGTGTTGCTTCCTCTCATTTTGACCTGCTTCTGAAGTAGCACAAAGCCGCCGGAATGTCCACAGCGATGTGAAGTGAGCCGAGGCACGAATTGATGTCTCTGTGCTTGTGCTCGCCGTGTGTTTACATAGACTGCCGCTCTCCTACTGTACAGTATGTCTCCTATGCATTCTTTCCCTTTTCCTGTCTTCTTCCATCAGGAAGACCCCCCGTCACCACTCCCTATTTTCCCCTTTCCTTCCTTTTTGGGTTTTGTTAGCGGCTTCACAGCCTCACCTTGTTTCAACCCCCCTCCTCCTGTTTCTTTGTTCTCGTCACCTCTCGCGACTCCCCCCCCCCCAAAAAAAAAGCTATGACACAGTGAACCTTGCAGGCTTCAACTTATGTAACTAATAATGCACATAGTGCAGGTTTTCATAGGCAATGTGAGGAATTGGTCACCTGTATGTAAACGAACATTGTGTCAAGTACAACGGGGGGTGGGGGGGGGGGGGGACGAATGGGTGCCCGTCACCCGATAACCCCTCACTAATGACTGTGTAATTCTGCCATGAGCTCGTCTTGGCAACACTCTTGTGAGAAGTTAATTAAATAAAGGAACGTCAAATAAAATTACAGATCACACGTTTTTCTAACATGAGTTTGGAAAATGTTGTTATGGTATGGCTAACGATTTGGCCATAATCCCAAAAGGTGTATCTGGGGCAAACACAAGACTGCTCATCACCAAGAGCACACAGTGAAACATGGTGGTGGTAGGATCATGCTTTGGCCCTTGAACACGGTGGACGACTTATGAAAAGTTTAAAACCGCAGTCAGCGCTAGCACAAAACCATCAAACTTCTGCTTGAAAGCAAAAACTGTTTTAAAAAAAATACTATGTATGTCAGGCAGGGGCAGGGTAGGTATCAGCACAGAGGGGGCGGGGCATTCTCAATGGGCCCTTATGAAAGTCACTTTACCACGGTACCGGGCTGCGGGACGCATTTGACCGGGCTGCGGCAACCACGTAATTTCAGTTTATTTCTTCTTCCCATCTTTAAAAGGTGTCATTTGAAAAAAAAAAAAAAAATTAGAGCCATATTGGTGGTAGAAAATGTTTTGAAATGATTTCTTGTTTCCATTTTTTAAATCATAAAATCCTGGCATTTGAACAGGGGTGTGTAGACTTTCTATATCCACTGAATATATGCACCCTGCGATTGGCTGGCAACCAGGCAAGGGTGTATCCTACCTCTGTCCCAAAAGTCAGCTGAGATCACAAACGGACCACATGGCATGTATTAACTCATTCCATGCCATTAACGAATTCACTTGTCTTTTCACGGTCCAGCCATTCAATCCCAGGAACTTATTCATGTATTTTTTTCCAATTTTGGCAAATGTTAGGGTAAAAGAGAGTCTGAAAATGTCTGGCAGTGAATGAGTTTAGGGAATTTTTGAGTGGCGGGTATACTGTGCCCTTGCTCAAGGGTACCAAAGCAGGAAAAATCTGCCCGGCAACAATTGCAGTTTATATTTTGTTTAGTGAGCGTTAGTCTTCAACTCCCTTCAACCTTACATACGGTATCGTTCAAAAATATCACACCAAGCCAACGTATTAAAAGCACGTTTATTTCTTTTTGAACATCGGAACACGTCACAGTGCCTCAAATAGTCCTTGCGACGAAAAATCTGGGACAAGAATTCACATTGTCAAGGAAGGAAGGAGTGATGCCAGGGGCGAAGGAGGAAGAATAAGTGCTACACGGGAGTGATTAGCAGCATGACTCTGAGCCCGTTTGCGCGCCACGGAGGCTCCGGTGCCACCAGTAGCACTTTGCTTTGTCTGCGTTGCACTTCTCCAGCAAGATGTCAACGAGACCCGAATATGGACATTTGTCGAACTTTTCTGAATCTTTGATCGCAATTCTCAAAGGTGAATTTTCTTTCTTGACTTTTCCCTGATTGAACAGATCAGCATCGTTGAATCTCCCCCATGACATGCGATGCGTGGGACTAACGCCGCGTCAAGCAGCTCTCGTCTGGGCATGTTTCAAATGTCCGCGAAATGGGCCGCCCCCGAGAGGTAGCTCGGGCGTGTCCCGGCTCAGCACGGCGGCCGTTCCGCCGGTCGGGGCGCTCCGAACATTTCCTGTGAGGCGTAGGTGATGTAGAGGAAACCGTCGGGGTCTCTGTAGTGGGAGTAGACCTCCCCCATGCTGGAGGACATGCAGGACATGCTTTTCTCAGCCACCAGCAGGAAGAGAGCCTGGGTCGATTCCAGGTCGATTTTATTCCTGAGAGGACAGAGAGAATCAGATGCGTGAACAAGGAAGACGCATGGGAACTGAAACTTGAGGTGTTTTACCTGAGCAGGCAGAGGAACTGACCCAAGGTGAGCTCAAAGGGAACCAAAAACTTAGTTTTGTCCAGTAAGGGGAGAGTCTTTTCACGGATGTAACGTTCCACAATAACCTTGAACACAAAACAGTCGTCAGCTGGAGGACAAGTTAGGAGGCAAAAAAAACAAACAACAACAACAACAACAAAAAAACACGGGACAACAACTCACGGGCAGCTTGTTGGGGAATTTGGAGCGAATGCTGCACACTTCATCTTTTCTTGTTTCTAGGCAGAAAAGAAAGACATTGTTAACCTTTAAATTGATTTGGTTTTTATACAACAGCTCACGTTAATTAAGGCGACTCGCAATTAGAGTTCAAATTACTTAGACTCCCATTATCTGTCCCCATTTGGAAAATGGACCTGTCTGACTAGTGTACTTAATGAAAACTAACAAAAGCAACTGAAACAGAAAAAAACCCAAACTGCTTTGGTAATGAAATTGACAAAGAGTACATTATAGTGAAAACGCCCTTCATTTCGTCTTTCTCAACTCATTTCACACATGAGCTTTTTGTGGTTCAATTTAAATGTTTTTTTTTTTCGGTATAACTGTATGGCTTTTAAAGAAGTCGAACAGTCATTTATAGTTTGCTTACTCAATAATTAGTGCCCCCTTTTTTTTTTATCTTGGATTCGTCAGTCAAAAAACCCGAAAAATAATACTAAAAGTAATTTAAAAAAACAAACAAAAATGAAGCATTGAAAAAAAAAACCTAACAAACCTGCTTTAAAAACTAACTAACAAAAAAAAAAGTCAAAAGAAAATCAAAACGAACTAAATCCCGATCAAACTAGAACTATCCCCCGATCAAAAACCTGCTCAACAGTGCAATCACATACACAGTTACGTAAGAATATACACAAATCAATCTTTGCCTGTGTTCATTTCCCATCACTCACCCAAGCACTTCCTCTGCTTAAAGGGCATCATCATCTCCATGGATTTCTCAAAGGGCGCCATCTTGGTTGCTTGCTTGGGGTGGTTTGCCGGGAGCTGCGGTGCGGTGCTGGAAATGTTGCGGCGGTTGGTCGCTGACGTCGACGTCCCCTCGGGTGGAAGTTTGCAAACCCCGACGAGTGGCGGGCACCGGGGGGGCTTTATAGGCGAGTGAGTCTGCCTCTCCCCCCCAAAAAAATGAAAAGTGTGGCCCTCGCTAGTGGCTTCACACGTACTGGTTACCTGACTTAGCATTCTCACAGTCATGTGGGCTGTCAGGAGGGGGGACACCCGGGCCAGGGAAAGGAATGCAAATCAGGTCACACCACTCATGACAGACCTCCTGATGACATCTTTATCATTTGACCTCCCCGTCTGGACAGCCGTTATGAGAGTGCTGGTTGCATAACACGGGAAGGAAATGCAAAGTGAACATTAAAATCAGTGTCAGCAAAGTAGTAGTGGCAGTCACTCCCCCTCGGTAACTCAGCCCCCATCGGACCCAGAACCTCAGAACAGTGAGGCAGACGTGTTAACCGCTAATCCACCATGCTGATGGGCGGTATCATAAAGGCAGTAATTTTACTTAAATGTATGTATTTTCTAGAGCACTTGTTATATGAAAATATGGAAATTGGTATTCACTCGGAGCAGGTATTCCACTGGGGGGCAGCAGAGAACTTCAGGGAGTGCAAGACAGCATCTTCAGAAAAATAAAGAAAGCAATTCCAAATAGATGTTTATTTTAGGGCTGTTAAAGTTAAAGATTTAATTATGGAGAATCATTTAAATGTTATAACGCACAATTTTTTTAAAACTCTGTTAACTCAGTTTTATTGACTTCCTGTAGCAGCTGACCTCTGCTCACTGTGCAGCCAAACTTAGAGAGTCACTGGTGCAAACGCAGACTTTTATGTAGTTTTGTTTTAAAACGTTGCTCGACGGCTCACTATAGAAATCCCAAATAATTTTCACACTTCGGAAAGCCAAATTCAAATGCCACATTAGTTGTATGTCTCTAGTGTATCGTTCGACTGTTGTATTTTACAGGAAAAGAATTGTATTCAAGGATAAAAGAAAGCTGTTAGAAAAGTCTGTGAATCAAAATATCCATTTCCTTCCCACCCCCCCCCCCCCCACATTAATTCCAAGATTTTGCTCAAGTAAATATCGTTTCCAAGCTTCGTAAAAAAAAAAAACGTCGTTGAAAAATACACTTGCGATCAATTATGGAAAATTTGGCAATTAATTAGTTTAAAAAAATAATTTCTTGACAGCACTAGTTTATTTAAAGATGACATTCAGATTATAGAAATCTTTTTTGTTTCAGAGTTAGTGTAACATATTCAATCAAAACCTTTACAAACTGTTGTTAATATGACCTTACTTTTTAACAAGACAATTTTATCAGAGTGTATTGGCCCAAAATTGAAATATGAATGCGTGTTTGTGTATTTTTTATTTACCTATTCAAAGCCTATTTGGGGATGACTGTGTATTAATGTATGAAAAAATTCAGTTAATTTCAGTATTATGCTCACACATTAATTTCCTTGCGAAAGCTCATAAGACATTGTCAAATATTTTTCCAGGTAGGGTGGTTGGCAAATGGCACTAATTTTTCTGAATTGAAATGAATCTGTTGCTATTCAAGCTTCAACAGTTTTTTTAAATTAAAAAAAAATGTTTTTTGTTAAGATAAAATTGAATATAACACATCTTTAACTTATATTTGATGCAGTCATTTGTAGTGAAATCAGTGTAGTCATTTTTCAACTGTGTCTGCCAAACTGGTCACATTTGACTCAGAGCATGCTACAAATGTAGCCTTTTAGGCCATGCCATGCAGCACAGGTCAAAGGGCAGATTCCCATAATTTGATGGAGAAGATCGCCATCTGTTGGTCAAAGGATGTCACTTGTCAATGACACAAAAGTGAAGAACTCGACTAATGCAAATTGTCTGTCACTTGTATAGCACTTCGGTACTCAAAGCGCTTCGCACGCTGTACCTCATTTGCCTACTGATGACGCAGCATCAAGAGCAACTTGGGGTTCAGTATCTTGCTCAAGGATACAATGGCCAGCGATGGAACCCACAACCTCTGGATTGGGAAACGACCACTGAGCCATGTGGCCCCCTTGATTAATTAAGAATAAATAAATGAAAAATATATATTTTTAAATATTTTTTTCTTTTTTAGAAACCCCAAAACTTCTTCAAAAAATGCTAAAAACATTCAATGTGTTGTCTATGACAATGCTGGAAAAACGAAAAGAAAATTGAAAAAAAAAAAAAATCGGAGAATATGAGAATATGCGAATCTGCGGTTGCCGAACTGCGAATATACACTTAGTGTAGTTTTAAGTTGTAATATCACCAATCACCACAAGATGGCTGGAATGTCTTAGTTGTGCTTACACTCTATACTACTGAGTAAGCCTAACATATTATTTTGCAGATTCGAATCATATGCAGAACATAGTGCCTCAATAATATTAAGATTTTGAGTGAGCACATTTAAAAAAAAAAATGTACCAAATTAAAAATAAAGAAATTAATGTTGGTCTCTTGTTCAGTATTTTTGTGCTGCCTTTGAATGGTAATTTTTATGTCAGGAAAAAAAATACAGTACGCTGGTCATTTTGTTGTTTGCCTCAAACTCTTTGCTGTTGGGTAAGGACAGTGGATATTGTACACATGCATTGAAAAGTGTATTATCAAAAATAAAATATATTAGGAACAGGTATGCACGAATTGTGTCCGTATTTAAAGTGGCAATTTTGTTAGGAACTGCGTGGTCCAATGTGGCCCCCTAGTAGCACTGATGAAAATCTGTGGCCCCCTGCAGCATTTAAGTATAACCATCCCTGTAATTGACAGTAATATAAAATATAGTAAGCTGTATATCCTCCATTTAAACAAATTGGATTTCGGACCTTGTGTCTCTGTGTGAACATGTTCACAACGGCAGTCCATGCATGACACATCAAATAAGAGTGCGCTAGAAACGTCATCTAAAGTCACAAAGGACCCTGGGAACATAAAACAGACCCCCGTGATGAGGTCACTTGTTCAGACACACTATCTCTATGGGAACTCTCCAGGAATGCGAGTTTTTTTTATGGACTAGCCTGTATGCTCCAAGTTGGACGCGTCGTTTTTTTCCCCTTCTTCCCATGCGTCAATTCGAAAAAACTTGCCTGCCAATAGCAGCGCGGCGAAGGCACGTTGGCTCCGCCCCCTTCCCCGCTGCTTCCCACGTTGTTGTGCGTGTGTTGCATTGTCTCATTTGGAACTACTGCAGCTCGTTTGGCACCATGGCGATTCCCGCTCGTTATCCGCACAAATAAAGTGGCAACGGGAGGTCACTCGTGGATCCGATCACGGTGCATCTACAGACAGAAATGCTCCACCTTTGGGTTAAATGTACGTTAATACTGCGTTAAATGACCCGGCTGCTATGTTGCAATCCCTCGCCCGGATGCGTTATCGGATAGGAGGACCGTTGCCGTAGCATTCGTCGCCCTTTGCTCGCCAACTGGTCTGCGGCGAGAGCGAGGATGGCCGCCGGCCGCCGCGGCTGCGTCAACTCGCTATGGTCGGGCACCGAGCGCGTCCGCATCGGCGAGCGCCTCAAGGCGACGCTGGCCGGGGTGCTGGAGCTGGAGCTGCTCCGGTGCAAACAGCTCGAGATGGTGGACGCTACGCTGGGGGATCGAGCCGACGCGACCGAGCCGGACGGGAACGAAGCCCAGGATGATGCCGGGCAGAACGTTGCGACACAACGCGGGCAACAGGTCAGTCCGCCTTGCCTGTGAGATCGAAGCGCGGATCTCTTTAAGTATGCATGCCGCATCTCAGTGGAATGAAAATGTGGTAAATCCCCGAGAACCCCTCCAAGGTGATTGACAAGAGCATTAAATGTCGTAGAAGTTGCTGGCGCGGTTGTTATTTCCAGTGCAACCATTTGGAGCTGCTCCATCAGCTGTAAAGGTCACTTTGGCGAACCAGACACTCCGTTAGGTAGTCCTGCACTAGCTGATCCAATACAAGATATCGTATCATCACATCTGAATGATTTCACTATATTATGGTTGTCGTTTGCAGTGGTGTCTATTACCTTGCTTATTAACTTAGGTACTGTCCAATGTGGATATTATTCATACCCCTTCCTATGATTTCCTTCAAGATACAATGTGCATTACAGCTGTTTCTTACGTGTATAATGAAATCAGTAAATATTCTACGTTCTCCTTTATAGTAATTGTGCAAAGTAGAAATATCACTGTAGTACAGATGAGTTATTACTTACAAGTTACCACGTAGCAACATCATAATTCCCCCCCTCCATATTTAAATTAGATTTAAATGTGTGTTTCGTTTGTTTGTGTCTAAATTATGAACTCATTCACTGCCAAGGACATATTTATTTGTCTTTTCACAGTCCAGCCATTCAATCTCAGAAATGTATTTATATTTTTTCAATTGTTTTCAAACCTGAGGGTAAAAGAGCGCCTGAAAATGTCTGGCAGTGAATGAGTTAACAGAACCTTACGTGTGTGAATTTTTACAATGTGATAATTTCATTTTCCTCGCAGGATTAATAATCTTATTTTACATGACAGGGGCAAATTAGAAATATTTCTGTTTGATGTAGTGTCATTTTCTACAACCAAAATAAAACACGTGAGCATTATTATCGGTGTGCAGGCAAAATGTGAGTATGCATGATAGGTGTACCTAATGTTGTGGCCAGTATACAGATCAGAATTATGCTCTTGTTGGAGAATGTGGGTTGACATGTAATCCAGACGGACACAATGTTCCTGCCTGGAGCGGTGTCCTACAGTGATAGTGTACATTATTTGTGAACATGAACTACATTTTGCTCCAGCAAAATCATCATCATTTTTTAATTTCACAGTTATGGTGAGGATAAGCTATCCATTTTGTGGATCCTCATTAGGGTTGCAGGTGAGCTGGATCCAGCAGACATTGGGGCAAACTAGAGATAGACCCATATGCTTTTTTTCAGGGCCGATACCGATTATTAGTAGTCAAGGAGGCCGATAACCGATATTTCGAGCCGATATTCATTTACAGTGAAAAGGAAAATATTGGCATCAAAATCGAAAGAAAAGTTTACTCTTAACTTTTTTTTGTAACGTCTTTAAGCGTGTTTATTGAACAATGTTTCAGGTTTGCAAAAAGACATTTTTGACAAGTTTACATCTCTGTTATAAAATTCTAACAAAAAATTCAGGCAGGGAGCACCCAGGATTGTCAGCATCTCTTAAAAAGGATAAAGTAAAACTTAAAGAATAACTCCATGTAGTTTTCTACATTAAATTTCAAAATGACAGAAATGTTAAACGTTCACACATCTTTGTTTTGATTTCCACAGTTTTAAATGTATTTATTATTAGTCAAAAAGCCACATATTGGTCCCAATAATCGGCCCGGCCGCTAATCGGTCTATCCGTAGCGCAAACACCTGGGACTGGTTGCTAGCCAATCACACACATACAACAACCAACCATTCACACGCACTCGCATTTACACTTAATAGAATATTTCAAGGCTTCGCAAACAGCCTCAATGTTACAACACATTTCTAAACATGGTCGGCCCCTAAATTTCTCAACGGGGATGGATAAGGTATCTCAGAAGCCGAGCTGCACAAACCACTGCGGGTTGTTGGTACTTCAATCCCATCAAGTCGTCATTTGTTTTTGTTTAAAAAAAAAAAAAGAAAAAAATCCACACTAAAGAATGGGTGGGGAACTGGAGAAGACCAAAAGCCAAAGACATTGAAACCACAAATAAAACCATGGGAGAAAGTACAAATGACTTCTCGAAAAGCTGCGCAGTGACAGAAATGAGGGGCTTCCGAGCGAGGGCATCATGGCGGAAGTGCTGCCTTCCACACCGCCCACCCGCTACCTTCTCCTCGGTTGTCCCCTCCAACCATTTGGTGCTGCAATGCCCCGCAGAGAGAACCAGGCAGCATTAGTCATTCTCACCTCAGAAGATAGCTGCCGATGCAGCCCGGCAGGTTGGCGCCCGCCCCGCCGCCCCCGCCCACGTAAACAGCAATGAGGTCCAACATGTAGACGCGTGTAGATGGAACAACATAGAATTTAATGATCCCTTTGCACTTGGGTTCTTGCTCTAACACATTTGACTGCATGACTCAATGCTTTGGAATTATATAACAAGTTGTTTTTCCAAATACGTGCTCACTGGCAACTTCGTTAGATTCTGCCTCCAAAGTCTTATCAACAATTTTTGCTTTACCAAAGAAAATAAGGTTTAGCTTTGGGATAATATAGGGGTTGTACTTTGCCCTAGCTGGGGCAACATTCTACAAAATTATAGTTTTACTAATTTGGGTTTGAAATAATTATCCTTGGTGACACCCGTCCTTGGATTTGTAAGATTTGTGACGAAAGGTCTTCTAAATATTAAGGGACAACTCCGTTTGGTGGTATGTGGTTCCCCACTACTCTTAATAGGGGTGTTCGATTTTTCCTAAGAAGAAAATCCCGATTATTTTCTTTCAAACCCGATTTTACGATTACGACTTCTTTGTAAAATAAAAAATAATGAAAAATAAAGTATTTTGAATGTCATTTATTTAAACTTAATTTTTCCTTTTTTGAACTCAAAATACCAGGCAATTTAACTTAATAGACACAGGACAATCCATTGGGATTAACAGCATCTTACTTGGTTCAGTTCTATTGCAGGCAATTTCCAAGTTTCAATCCTGCTAGCTCCTAGCTCACCATCGACCTGGCCAATTCCGTCAGTTGAGCATACGCTCCACTTCACTTCCTCACTCACTCACTCGGCAGTCGGCTCTTGCAGCAAACAATCCCCCACATGTGTCACTTTCTCCTCGGCCAGCGGACAATCGCTTTTAAGCAATTGGATTGAACGCGCTACTCACGTGAGCGCATGACAAACACGGAAGTAACCACCGGAAAACAGAGATTTTAATACGAAGGGAAGAGTAACAAACAGAACACAATACAGAAAGTGCAACTGGGCTACACTTAGATACACCAAAAATAACAAAATCCAACATGCCGATTTGAACGTTTTTAACATCGTTTTATCCAGTGTGACGCGGTACAGGTTAAGTCCGTTCTCAACGCCGTTTGGCTAACTCGGACCGACTGGGACCACCATGGGGCGTTTAAATATGCAGGCGGGAACTCTGTGACGGTGAGGCGATGCCCAGCTCTGTGGGGTGCCCTCTCCAAATCGGAGATGAGATCCTGCCCCAAGGGGAGGAGTTCAAATATCTTTGGGTTTGTGGAATATGAATTAAGCAGCAAAATCCACACGATTTTATCCATCTCGGGGTGGCCATTTTGCTACTTGCTGTCGACTAAAAATGACATCACAAGTGCCTAACGGCTCAGCTCGCTAACGTCACGTGACCAAACAAATAAAGCAGGCGAGCCATCATTGGTCCTTATGCGAGTCCTTCGGCACTGTCATGTCATTTTCGGTCGACGGCAAGTGGCAAAACGGCTGCCCCCTGAGATGTGATTAAAAACAGGTGGATTTTGCTGCTGAATTGATATTTCACAAATGCAATATCAATCAGAAAGCCATGTTTAGACTAGCGGGGGCGCATATCACATATCACTGGAAAGAATAGATTTGACTTCCTGTAAGTCACGATACAATGTTCTCTCCCGGTTTTTGTTTAGTTTTTATCATGTCGCTTGAAATGCGATTAGCCTTTCCCCCCTTATTAAACGCTAAAAAGTGGACAAATCCACATTTTGAAAGCGTAGATCATAGACCTGCAAAATTCAGCTCTAAAATAAACCCCTCGAAAAAAATCAAACGTGTTGACAAATTTCGCACAGGCACATTGGGTTATGTAAGATGGAAAATAAAGCATGTCACTAAATAGGAAGCTAAATCGAAAATAGCAAGTCCCAGTCGGTGCAAAGAGCATGTCAGAGAAAGAGACGGATGCACTGCCGTGTGTGTGTGCAGATTCTTGAAAATGTGGTTTAGTGTTGGGAAGCGTCACCTTACATGGAGCCATTAGACTGACTTGTGGATTGAGACAGGCTTTGTCTCTGCTTGTTGCCTCAGGAGCTGAAACACACACACACACACACAAAAAGGGAGGTCTACCTGACTGAATGTTTTGCAGAGGCGCAGCGTAGGTGTATGTTTAACATTCAAAATTAATCATGCGTGAACAATAAATAGTGCTCAACAAAACACATCCTACACTGTTTGGCTGTCTGAAGTCCACTGATGAATATGTGTTGTTCCTCATTGTTCTAGAGGCGCTCTGGTGCTCACATGAACGAATATCAGATTACATTGCTCACAACAACGCCCCCCCCCCCCGCGCCCCACACACTTACTCTCCTATGATTTGATCATGGACCGACTGGGCCTGTGTGCAACATTAGACGCCATCATGCGCTTTGGTGGATGGACAAGACAGAGGCAGATTTATGCATGCGAGCGACACGTGTCTGGAATCTTGAAATAGAATTCGAGCGCAGGTTGAGTTAGACACTCGCCGCTCGCGTGTGGGAGGAGAAGCGAGAAGAGTTTAGAGCTGTGCCGAGTCGGGGGCAGCAGGCTGAGAGGATATTATGGGAGTGGGTTGGGAGAGGGGGGGGGGGGGGATTATTTGTCAAGGGGAGCTAGAGGAGAGTGAGCGTGGTGGTAACGGGTGGTGGTGATGGGGTCATCTACGATGCCCTTCTCCCTTGCCCCAGCAACCGCTTGACCCCCACCCACCCCTATCTTTAATCACTCAATGAGTCACCCTTTCCTCATCTCCAAGGTGACAGCTGGAGATGGACAGCAGTTAGAATCTGAAGCTCTTCCTCATATCCCCTTCTTTTTAACCCCCCCCTATTCCCTTCTGCCGCTCCGCTGCTTGGTCTTTGTTACGTCATCTGTCTTCTCCCATTATCTCCTCAAGTGCCCCCACCCGCCCGCCACCCACCCCTCGCTTCTCCTGTCATCACAGCGGTGAGTCACTACCTGTATTGTTTTCTTGATCAGCAGTGCTCACAGGCTTTCTCTTGCCTCATGCAGGGATTGGCTGCAGTGCTTGTGGGGTGGGTATAGAATTTGGAGAATAATCGAAGGCAGGCGGGGGATGTGTGTGTGTGTGTGGGGGGGGGGTGGTTGGAGTACTCCATGCCCTTGCTAATCTAGGAAATGGAAGCACTTTGCTGACTTGATGGAGTGATTGTCAGTCAGTCTCGTATGGGGATGGAGTCTCGTTTACGAAATGTGCGTTCTGGGAGGAATGATGTCACCGGGGCACGCACTGAAAAGGATTACAGTCCTCTCCAATACTTTTGGAGGTGGCACTGCTGTTCTTTGTTTTTGTCGTACACTGAAGACATTTGGGTTTCAGCTCAAAAGACGGTCATCAGCCACAAATTCTGGATTCCCGCTTTTATTTCAGGCTATTCGCATCGACATGTGTTGTACAACTCAGGACAGAGGACATTTGTTTGAAGCACATCCATTTTTTCAAGTGAGTTTAAGTATTGCAACGGGCATTAATACATGAACTTGCTGGCGGAACCCTTACTTGCAATAACTGCATGAATCCTGCAACTCAATAATTTCAACATGGGGTTGAAATGCGTTTCCAGGCCTTTACTGCAGCCTCTTTCAATTCTTGTTTGTGGAGGTTTCTTCCTTCAGTCTCTTCTTGAGGAGGTAAAATGCACGCTCTATTGGGTTGAGGTCCGGTGATGTACTTTTCCCGAAACAGCCATGCAAACCCAAGCCTTGACATGACTTTCACCATGCGTCATAGATGAACTTTTGTTTTCAATCATTAAGCAGATCATTTTTCTCCATACTTTGGCCTTTCTATCACTTCTGTAGAGGAGGTTAATTTTGGTCTTACCAGTCCATAAAACTTAGTTCAAAAACTTTTGTGACCCATCTCTGTACTTCTTTGCAAAATCCAATCTGGTCCAAAAACGCACAAGCTCATCTTATGATGATGATGATGATGATTTACCGTCACTTATGATGGTAGCAACAGAATGAATTCTGAAGTCTACAAAACCATTTAGTCTGACAATTTACAGAAATATGCATCCAAAGTAATCGGGAAAATCTTAACTATGCAACAAGACAATGATCCAAGACACATTTCCAACACAAGAAAGGACTTCATCAGGGGTAAAAAGCGGAAGGTCTTAGACTGACCAAGGCAATCACCAGACCTTAACCCAATAGATTGTACCTCCCGAAGAGGAGAAACCTAATTATTTACAAAAATATTTGATTATTTAACAATGTCTGATCCAATATTTTGCTTACTGGAAAAGTGGGTAGCTTCAAACAAAAGGTGCTCGGTCTTGAGTTGTTTTAACATATCTACAGTAGATGTAAATATCAAAAAATAAAAGATGGAATTCTGAACCTTTGTTTGATACTCATCTTTTGATCTGAAACCCAAATGTCTTCAGTATACAAAAAAAACCCAAAGAAATTGGCCTTGCCATTCCAATAATTTTGGAGAGAACTGCACGTCTTTGCATTTGTGTAACTATTAGTCTTTAACTTTTCACATTTACGTTCACCATATGTTGGGGTGGGGAGCAAGCCAACCCAACTTTGTGTCAATCCCAAGACTGGGAGAGTCTTAAAACCAACACCAAAACTTCACCGGAAAGAACTGCGGACCCAAACTGAGAAAATGCACCGCTTGTGAATGCGAATCTCTGTGATGGGTTTTGAGTCATTCATTTTGATTCAGTGTATTAAACAAATATACTGGTGTAGTTTGTTTGACATCATCACTCATCCCACGCCCGTCTTGTGCTGTTTTTATTTCAGGCTCCCTCCCCCTCTGACACAATGGGCCTGTCAAGTCAGACTAACCCAGACAACTCCTGCAGTAACTCTGGCGACGGGACGGTACATTCTTCACTGGGCAGGGGGAGTAACTCCCGCTGGTCCACCCTGTCCTGGGACGCCCCCTCTGATCTGCTGTCACCGCCCACGCCCGACCCCAGTGGTGCCATGCACTTGGACAGTGATTCTAGACCGAGCTCAGGTAAAAAGACGTACCAATAGAAGTGTGTGAACGTCTTGTGTAAGACGTCTTTTTAAACATTAACCCATCTTTTTTTTCTACTTTGTTTACTTGCACTTTGTGTGACTTAGCAGTTAGCGCTGACTCACTCAACTTTTAGCCTTTCCTGCCAAACACATTATGCTAGCTGCTAGCCAAGTCATACATTCCTCCCACAACTTTCAATTATTCACAACTCTTTAGTGAGAAAATGGTGTTTCAGAGGTTCTTCTTGCATTCTGAGGTGTCAAGTTTGTTTGTCCAATCGACACTAGATGCGTTCCTTGTTCCCGTTGAATACGTAGTCATTTCTGACCTTATTAACTCCCCATCACCAACATGATTTTGTACGTATTGCACATGCACCTACATGGCCTGATGTTTTTCTTTCAAGGTTTCTATTCAGTGAGTGGGAGCTCGCTGTCGGACTCATGCTACTCAGTGTCCAGCGATGCTGCCCAGGGCGGACTGGTACAGACCAACAGGCCCTTAAAGGTTTGGGAGCAGGTCCCCGGGTCAGTGGGCAACACTGACATCTTATGGTCAGATTGTGCGGTGCAACAGCCAGGACTGCATGATCAACACAAGGATGTTGAGCCACCGCAGGAGCAGTCAATGTCAGGTGAGATGAAGATTATGGTGGAAAATGAAATATAATTGACAGCTCCCGCAATAAAATGTTCTTCTGTACTTTTGCTCTACAGTTTCAAGTGAGCCTGAAATGTCTGGTCTCAGCTTTCTGTCAGACCTCTACCCAGGCCTCAACCACTCATTGATTTCTTCCCTTCTGAAGCTTGACCGTGTATCCCCGTCCTCCCATGCACAACAAACCCAGTTGGACCCGTGCTATTGCGAAGACCTCATATCCCGTAGGACAAAAGAGGTGTACCCGTATCCCAGTCCGCTGCATGCCGTTGCCCTCCAGAGTCCCCTTTTCACCTGTCAGACACAGGCACAATCTCCTTCTCCAAATCCTGAAGGAAACCAAGTAGACGAGCCGACAGAAGCCATCGTTGGTGTAAGTCTGCCTATAAAACGGCAGAATGCCATAAACCCAGCGTCTCTGACCCAGCTGGAGCAGTACATTTCTCGGCTAGTTCATCAATACCACCATCGGATAAACCTCTCCGTCCCTGATCTTGCACGTTGTCCGGTCGCACACAGAGGCCTTAGCACGCCTGGTAAAAGTCACGGTTCCACCCAGTCCCTGTCTGCCTTTGAAAGCCGCAGTACACCTTCCACGCTGCCGGGGGGCAGTGTAACACCATGCAAATCACTACTGGGTAACTCCGCAAGAGTGAGCCTCAGCGCGACTGGGAAAAAAGCCACTAGGAACTCGATCAATCTGGGTAGCCTTCCCTCTGCGACCGGAGAGGATTTGAACATCAACTTGCATCTCAACCTAAACTTGAACCTAGCACCTGGTTTGAACTCAAACAGGGGAATTGTTGAAAAAACCCCAAACGTCCATCTGGGGGTTGACTCTGCAGGTTCAGCTGCTTCAGTGCAGACACAACCCTCGTCAACACCTGGCCCTGCGCATCGAGCACGGCCTCGAATTTCCACCTGTCCTACTTCCCTCAACCACCGCAGTTCCCTGGAGGTCACTTCGGCTCCTGCAGTCACTTCTGGATTAGGATCAGCAGCCTTCTCTCGCTCACTGGACTGGAGTGCCGGACCGCCATCTGAGGCTGGAACCTCCGTGTTTGGATCAGCTGCAGGATCCCAGCGCAGCAGCTTGATACAGGATCCCACCGCCAGTCCTCAGCTGATTGAGGACTCCCCCGTGGTGGGGGAAATCTCCCGTCTCTCTGGCTTGTCGAGGGCTGTCGTGGTCGGGCTGATGGAGCAAGGTGTAGAACTGGACATCGACTGCTTCCAGGCGGAAGCAGCCAGTGCGCTGAAGAAACATAAAGCTCTTCTGACCGCCCACAAAGAACAACCGCATGACTACATAAGACTGACCGACCTCAACCCTCAGAGACCAATCCAGCTGTCTCTCAGCGTCACCCATTCGCCGCAATCCCAGTCCAGTATCACTCCTCCCCTCTCGCACTCCAGCAGCCCGATCCACCCTTACCAGTCCATCCAGGCACCTTCTCCCGTCTACTCCTCACACAAGCAGTACCAACAGATCCCTTCCCCGTCCGACTTGCCCTCCTCCACAGCCTCCTCTCCTACCTCCCGCCCCACACAAAGAGCCCACTCTCCTCCGCGTCCTCTCCAACCCTCTCCGATGGGGGCTACCCCGCTCTCAGTTTTCCGAAGAGACGCCCCTTTCCAGTGTTCACTGCCCCGTGCCGCCACCGGCACATCTCCCGTGGAGTACGGTGGCATCCATCCGAGGAGTGGGTCCCTCCGACACAGCGGGGGCTGGAATAGGGCGGAGGGGGACGGGCTCTACAGAGGCAAGCATGCATCGCACAAGCTGATCAGGGCGGCGACCGTGAGCAGCTACAGCAATATGGAGGACTACGGCTCTGCTTGGTGTGAGGATGAGGAGCCGCGATCACGCAGGAAGACCTCCAACAAACTAAGCAGAGCCTTTGAGGGGCGCCTCTGGGGAAAGGACACACAGAGTAAGAGGGAGGAGATGGATAGGGCCGAGTATGGCTACGGACGGACAAGGAACCTAGGCGGAAGCTGCAGGGGGGAACAGAGAAGGGTGAAGGTGACGTCTAGCGCTCATGACCAGCAGCCAAAGGTGGAACGCTCACCCATTTTCGCAAGGAAGAGAGGAAAGGAGGGTGGAGAGAAGCGGAGCTCCAGTGTCAGGATGTCCAGGAGGGCTCTGTTCAGGAGCGAGTCTCAGGGCTTGCTGGTGCCTCACAACCAAAATGAACCCACAAGACAGTCAAACTGGGTTTCCTCATTCGACGTGGGGCAATGTGCCATGAGTGCGGGCAGAGACGAGGGCGCCAGACTGCTGAGCTTTGCAAAGGAGGACAAGCACCTCTCATCCACTGCAAGCCTTTGTAACCTCTCCTGCTCTCAGAGCTTCGAGAGCAGCTGTCACTCACTCTCTCCACTTTCCTCTCCCTCTTTTTCCCCATCCCCACCGCCCAGACTGCCCCTCCAACGTTCTCGATCCCTGAGGGACTTGGGGAGGCGGGTTTTTGGCTCCGTGAGATCTTTAAGCCTCAAACAGAAACCATCAAAGAAGTGACTTTTTAGCTGCTCGATGAGTTCTTGTAAAATACAAATGAAAAGTATTGATTTTGGACCGGAGATATTGAATACCGGTACATGTTCTCTCGTCTCAACAACCACACATTAGCTGGTGAGTTCCTCTCAGGCACATTGACTCATACCATAAAATGTATTACTTTCAAAGGGTCTTGCAGCCAAAATTGAGAGCTGGGAAACAGCGTGACTGCAATGCATCTTTATTTAAAGAGTGGCAGAAGTCTACAAGAATGAATGTGAGCTATCAGCATCTGATGATGTGAAGACCCATAGAAACATCTTGTGTGTTTCTATGAAGTCCTGTAGATAACTAATCAGAGTAAAAGTAGCTACAGTAATCGTAAAAAGACAGTGAACATACTCATATCATCAGCGAATTCAATGATGTAACTTATAAGAATGAATTTATTCATATAGACTATTCTGCATGCTGCTTTGTGACAAGTTCAGTGATCACTTATTGTCAGAATGTTCTTTGTTTTGTTTGTTTTTTACCACTGGAAATCCTGCCTCTGAAGTACAATCATACTGGCCAAATGTTGACCAAAACCAAACGTTTTTTTCTTGAATGTGCTCAGGATTTTGAAAGCATTGTTGAGTGTGACTAAGTGCAACTTCTCAATGAATAAAATAAACCTCAAACACAACATCCACTGTGTCATAAATACAAACCCATACACCTGATGGATTCAAATTGATAGGGTTGATAGCCCTGTAAAATTTACGAAACACATCCATCTGGCTGAAAATTAACAACTGACAAAGTCTCTTTGCTTTCAGAGTCAGCTCTGTAAACCTGTCTGATCTTCCGAGTTCAAGAATTGCTCTCCTAGTTGCTAGGAAACACCATTTCTTGTCTCAACTCTCCATCTGAAACCTAATTTTTTTTTAATGTTTAACATTTACTGAAAATCAAAAGTTTGAACACTTTCAACAGTATGAAAATGTCTGTCCAAAAACGTCCCTAGTAGTGTACAATTACTGATGTCCCCCACTCACCTCAGAAAAAAATAAGACATTAAGTGGTTCAGGCTTTCATTTCAGAAGGTTCGCTCAGCTTGAACAACGTCCCTGATCGGGGATGAGGCATCATTAGGAGATGGTGTAATAAACTACCTTGCTTGATGCATCAGTCTGGTTCTATCTATTCTCCCGAGCTACTCTTTGTGCTGGATGCAAACATGTCCCGGTACATGGCTTTCTCCTGGACTAACTCATGGCTCAGCTTCTCCTCGACCCTCTGCAGGTACCTCCTGACGTTGACATCTGTGACAGAAAACGAAAAGGTCCAACACAGGATTTCCACGATTCACACATTGAAGAGCTCCGCAAATGTAGAAAGGAATATCAAATCGGCCAAAAGCAGCCATGTGGTGTTCAAAAATAAAAGCTGTACAATCATTTGAATTGCACTGTATACTGGCTTGTGATCAGGAGTACGTCTTGAACCTGAACATTTTTGTGACATGATGGATTTCTTCTGTGTTGGTGGAAATAATTGAATTGTGCACAGTACTTGAGAAAAGTGTCACGCTTTTCTAACTCCATGCCACATTACTGCTGTCTTTTTACGAGTGACTGATCACACGTCAGTACTGTTGGGAATGCCCTATAGCTAATAAAATACAGAATAATTGTATTAAAAATCAGGGATGGGCAACTGGCAGTTTGCTAACTCACACTCCAAGTGGGCCCTCGATTGATTTATTAACATTACCGATGTTTTCTCTACTGTTTCAGATTTGAATTGTAAGACTGTTCACCACTTATGGTAGACACATTGAAGCACTCCTGGCACTTTGTCTCTATTAGAGAAGGAGACTACTACCAGGAGGAAATTTGATACATCATGGTGAAATGCTATGCAATGTTTGCCTTAACGACAGTTTGACGTTTTACTGTATTGTACACAAGTCACGGTTTCATGTTTACAATGTGCTACACAAATTGAACGCAACAGTTAAGACACACACGTAATGAACTACAGGTCACAAAACACACTTAAACAATAATGTTTAACGTCATTACTACCGAAAAAGGTTCAGTATTGGATGCCGCAAAGCATGCTGGGATGCGAACAGTGCCCGATCTAAACAAAAGTATACATAACAGGGTTTTTTTTTGGTCTTCACAACAAGCGTTGACAGTCGGTTTAACGTGCATGAGGAGTTGCGCCCCGTGTGTGCTCCAAAAATATGAACACAATTAACGCTGTTAATTGTGACGGCTGGCAGACTTGCCACACTGGGGAGATGCACAGTTTCTTTTCTGCGGCTCCTTTACAAAGCAAGGGTGAACTGCCCACTGCACTGTATCAAACAGGTGAGTGAGTTCATACTCTTCATACTGAATGACAATGCAGGTCGGAAATAGTAAATTAAAATCTTTGCGCGAGTTCATAAGGCACAAAACTAGTTCTTTCACTTAATACTGGTTTGCTGTTTGGCAGTTTTGTGCCATCTTGAACAGTATTTTTAATGCACGAGAGCCAAATCAGAGGTGGTTATTTTGTTTGCTTGTAACCCTTTGCTGTTGAATATCGGATCTTTTTCATACATGCATTTGAGCATGAAATGTATTAACCCGTTAACAACAACAAAAACATACATATGCACATATTTTGACCATATTAAAAAGGGCATTTTTGTCATACATCTGGTTAAGAAGTGCGCGGTGAGATGCGGCCCCCTTGTAATGCTGTTTTAAAATTGTGGCCCCCTCCATCCTTTAAATTGCCCATCCCTGCACGAAATAAAGCACAGATCCTCAATCCAGTTTACCATTAGGCTGCACCATGCAGGCCTGTGTCAAGTATTGCTTGGCTTTCAGTGCGTCTCCCAGCTCAAGTGTGGCAACGCCAGCCCTGTACATTGCTTTGGTATCAGCTGGTCGCTGCTCCAACACTCGCAGGCTGTACTCAAGGACGCGAGCGTAGTCCACGCACTCTTTCTGCAGCAAACAGGCTGAAAAAGAAAACATACACTTCACATATTTGGTAGCACTCACATTTTACAACATACTGTGCTGGGTGTGTGTAACAATATCGGTAATCCAGTTACACTTGCAGTCTGTCATGTTTTAATATACCGGCTAAATTGTTGAAGCAGTCCACTTGTGTGTTTCTCAAGAATGTCTCTTGTTCAGATGTGAGAGCTGGCCTCTCTGGTCCAAATCCTTTTAGAGTCGACAGCACTGCAGAGTCGAGGCTTCGAAGGATCAAAAGTGCACGGTGATAACGGCCAACGGCGGCACGGATGTTCTTTTCACGGTAGAAAGCGTTCCCTTCCGTCTTCATTTGTCCAGCTTCTTCCAGCAAAGCCCAGACTGGCTTTAAAGAAGGTGAAACAGCAGCAGCTGCTGCTGATTCTCCCTGCGTTGCAGGCCTCTCCTCTCCTCCGTCAATCTGCATTTCTGGACCGGAGCTCGTATGCTGGAATAAAGGAACAGAATTGTTGCCATTTTACTTCGGAAAAACAATTTATATGATATCATAGTCTCAACAAAACAAGTACATGTGGCTCAAGCCTAGTGCTCACAATAAACACACAAATGTTAAATGTAAGAAGACATATGCGTTTATTACTTTCCATTTTGCAAGATCCCGTCTCCATTTCAAATCAACATCTCCATATTATTTAAAGAGAGGCTCCAATAATGATGAGGTATTTATGTTCAACATAGGTGCACCCGCTTTCAAAAGTGAGCTTCAAACAATTCTCTGTGAACACAAGGACACTTTTCTGAATTTCAACGACAGTTAGACTCATGTTTGTTTGACTTTCAATGGTGTGTAGTATTTTTTTGAAACATTTATTTAGAAACATTCGATTTTGAGTGTGCACATTGACAAAACTCATTTGCAATCAATGCCCCACATTTGTGAGGCTATTTTGAAGTGTAGCATAGCATGACTTAAAAATATGCATTCTAAAAGGCTACCCAAGGTTTTCTATCAAATTTGTCATTTTAGTTGAGCACTGTACAGCACAGCGACTATGCAGGTTGAACGTCAAAGGTATATCTAATATTCATCAAATAGTTGCTTGAGCGTCAAAAATACGGTGTATTTTTAAACTCTCCGTGTTTAGCAGTACAGTTCTACAACACTGCAAACAAGCAGCCATACTAAACATTATTAAAAGGCACTGTCGGTAGACATCAGAAATCGTTAGTGCAACGCACGGTTAGCACAAACTCTGAACTCTTGTGTTCAACATGACGTTAACAGCTAAGCTAACCATGCTCTTCAGCAGACACGCCTCCTCACACACAATGTTTCGAAAATACAAATGCCCGTACGATGTTTGTATACGTACGTACGAGTCGTGTTTGAAGCCGTCACCAAAAAGCTCACCTTAAATAAAAAGCGAGTTGACACTTCAAAAAGCTTCTTTGTTTTGTGACCACTCGCTTAAAGCTTAGCCCCACGCCTATTACTGCCATCTAAAGGCCACATGTGGAATTGCGCATTTGTTTAAAAAAAAAAAAGGCAAAACATATTCAATGCACATTGCATTATTCCGTAAACGATATGAGTGGAAAACAAAAACTAGTGATGGGCAAATGAACGTTTTGTGGCACAAAACAAATTCCTTCAAAAATGTGTTCAATTCTTGAGGCTTCTGTTATAGTGACCTCTTCTGGCGAAAAGTAAGACTGCAGTGGATTTCATATCTCTCCAATAGTTTGAAATATGCAATTGAAATTTGATTCACACACACACACCCATCACACACACACTCCACACACACCCACACACCTGCCCTATATACACGCACAGACGTGCTTCATGTTCAGTATGGTTTAATTTTCATTTGGATTTGCAATTCTGATTAAAATGAAGTTGTTTTGTGTGTAGGAATTGACCTTTTGGCTTTATCCTAACCTAAATCTACATGGGTAAATTTTTGAGACCTAACACCACTGATGTCACTATTGTTAATTATTTTAAATCCATCCATCCATCCATTATCTATACCGCTTATCCTCACAAGGGTCGCGGGGGGCGCGCTGGGGCCTATCCCAGCTGTCTTCGGGCAGTAGGACACCCTGAATTGGTTGCCAGCCAATCGCAGGGCACACACAGACAAACATTCGCACTCACAATCACACCTATGGGCAATTTAGAGTGTCCAATCAACTTACCATGCATGTTTTTGGAATGTGAGAGGAAACCGGAGTACCCGGAGAAAACCCACGCACCCATGCAAACTCCACACAGGGAGGCCGGGGCCGGGATCGAACCCACAACCTCTGAACTGTGAGGCGGACGTGCTAACCAGTTGCCCACCGTGCCGCCATTATTTTAAATATAAAACTAAATAAAATAATTTTTGGGGTAGGGTTATTCTAATATTGGTTTAAGATAGGTAAGATAAGATAGTATAATTACTAATTGTATCACGATAGGAAACATAATTTGTGAATTTAGTTTAGTCCAGCCATTTTTTAAAATTTGTCACCATATACCCTCCGCCCCAAAAATGGGCATCCGGGACGGACTGCCCAGCTCTGATAATCGGTTATCGTTGTTGTCAGAGTTGGGCATTTTACTTAAATTTGCCAATCCATCAGTCGTCATCCGTCAGCAGCCTGGATACCTGTCCATCGTCCATCATTTTAAACCGAACCAAACTGTAATCGTCTGTCAGTTAGTCCGTCATGTTATTTTAACCGCGCTTCCGTCAGTTAACATCAAAGGTCGGCCAGTCCGTCACTCATCAAGAAGTCTTCACCCAACAATAGCCCTAACTTTAACCCGTCCTGTCTAATAATCCTAATCTGGTTATTAAACCATCAAATAAGGGGTCACAAATTGTTTTTATGGATGAAATAAAATATTTGTTGGAAGCAAATAGACAATTGAATAATCCATTGCATTATGCACCATTAATTCAGATTGAATCAAAATCGATGATTGGAGATATTTTACAAAGTCTCCTGAACCAAAATCTTATTAACCAGAAACTATTTAACTATCTACTGGCCCAGATTCCCCCTGCCCTAGACAGTTTTATCTATTGCCTAAAATCCACAAACCTTTCGAGAAATGTAATGTTCCGGGCGCGGTTCCCTGCGGTCGGCCAATTGTCAGTGATTGTAATTCTGAATTCTATCGAGTGGCGGAATTTATCGATCATTATCTTAATCCTCTCTGACAGCGACATGACAGTTGTATTATTGTATTATTGACAGATGAAAGTAACACGCGGAAATGACACCCATTTGAGTCATGACACCGTGTGTCGCCGTACACAGTGGCTTATTCGAATGCCGGAGCAACTCTGTCCGTTCAATCATGTAAACGGGATATTCAGAATTCAGAAATCGGAATTTTGACCTTTACCCGAATATTGACTGCATGTTAGCGTAGTCACTATGGTGCTTTTTAAAAAAAAATTATTTAAAAAAATTCAGAGCTTCCCCTCTGATCTCTCTGTTTGTTTGTTTCCTTCTCCTCCCCCTTCTTCGTCTCCTTCTTCTTCGTCTCATTCTTCTTCTCCATCTTCCTTTTCTTCTCCTCTTTGTAGTCTTTGTGCAGACTAGGGCTGTTTGATTTTGCCTAACAAGAAAATCCCGATTATTTTCTCTCAAACCCGATTTTACGATTACGATTTCTTTATAAAATAAAACATTAATGAAAAATGAAATATTTTGAATGTCTTAAACTGAATTTTTCTTTCTTTTAACTCAAAATGCCAGTCAATTTAACTTAATACACACAGAACAATACATTGGGATTAACAGCGTTTTACTTACACAATATATTTCAGATCTGTTCTTAATTAAACCAATAATCAAAGAAGAAAGTGCATATACCATCTGAAACGAAATCATCAACATGAGAGAAGGTATACAGTCAAGTCTGTAAACCAAACAGTCTGTCAGCCAGTGATTTTGCCAACCAGCTAGTGACGAGCCTTTCACCTTTCTCCCTGGTCTTACTTCAACATAAATCAATGATTAGTGCAAAACTGTCACTCAATAATACAATGCACTGTCAAGCTTAAAAGTACGGATGCACCGGCTGGCCAGAGGTCCATTGTAAAGGAGGAAAAAGGGACGACTTTCAGACGTTGAGTTACTTGCTCGCAGGTTGTATTGTACATGCGGGGCACACCCTATACTATAGATCGATATTTGCCCGATTTATTGACTAAACGCTCACTTGCCTGAGCAAATAGCAGAATCGCCGGTAGCCATGGATGGTGTTGTAGTCTTTCTGATATGGGCGCTAGTGGGAGGAAGCGGAAATGCAGAGGAAACTACGGTGGCTTAGATACACCAAAAATAACAACATCGAACGTGCCGATTTGAACGTTTTTAACATCGTTCTATCCAGAAAATTCGGTTTCGGTTCAAAATCGCTTAATCGAGCAGCCCTAGTGTAGGCCGAACGTGGTTTTTTGGTTGTTTTTTCTGTTTTAATGCTTTTTGCAGACCGAACGTGCCCAATGCAAGTAAGTACCACATTTGGTAGTGGCGCATTTGACGCGTTCGGAGTCAGTTTTTTGTCATTTGCTCAATTCTCCGAGTAGGTTGAGATGAACTTTTGGCCGCCTCGCGAGCACGTCACACGCACGATGACCGATTAGTGGGCCGGACTAAAATCCACCTCCGGCCTTGCTTAGTCCAGCCCTTTTTAAAAACTTGTCACCCCCAAACCCCCCGCCCCAAAAATGGGCATTCAGCCGGGCCGGAGGGTCGGACTGCCCAGCTCTGCAAATAAGATACTCCCTAGTACATTTGATGCAGTTACACAGTCATTAATACATAGTATAATATAAACCGTTTGAGTCCAAGAACTGACCCTTGTGGTACGGTAAATGATATCACATGGTTCTGATTTTGCATTATTTATCAAAAGGGATTGTTTTCTATTAACTAATTATATAATTATAACATATAATTAGTCAATATTAGTTATAATAAAACTATTAATGTTTGAAGGAATTAGTATCTTGGTATTTATATTTATATTTTGTAGTTGTATTTTAATGCTTTTTTTTTCCTTTTTTTTTTTTTTTTTACATCATGGCCAGCTAGGGGACTACAGATGAAAAATACCCTTTTGGCTAATTCCATGTTTTTATATGTGTTATGTGAAATTGCACTGGCCCCTTTCAATTAAACCTATCTACCAAACTAAGAAACTTTGTATCCATTGATGTGCGATAACTCTTATCCTAGTGATGTAATTTTTTAAGCAGTCTTGCATGAAACAGCAAAGGGTCACAACATAAAGTAGATGAAGTTTACTGGTAAAGAAAAATGTTGATTCTCATTAAATAAATGGTCATATAAACATGATAAAAGTTTCAATCGCAATGAAACATGTAAACATTTATTATACATTTTGTATTAAATGATTACAAAGACCATGTAAATAGTGAGCAATCAAGTGATGAGTGAGTGATCTATTTTTATTACTTACTGTTGAAAAAATTACATAAATGTTAAATTACATCTAAAATGTGTTTTTGTTTGTAGTTCTGTTGTAACTCCACTAGATGTCGCAGCGTCCCATCAATTCTTCCATCATTTAAGTAGTGACATTTCGTTTTTAATTTATTTATACAGTACTACAAACTATAATGACTCAAGGGGGCAAAACAAATAAAAATCACACATGCAAGGACAGATTGAGATCTCAACAGTAGCTGGAATGCAGAGAAGCAAGAATGGCGCGATACAGTACATACTTGCAGGATCCTAGATAATGTGTGTTTCTTCACATGTCCCAGTCAATTAAAGAAGGAACTATTCTGTGTTGCTCCCGCTATGTCTCTCATAGAGTGGCACGAGTCTGGGGTGTTTGGGAGAATTTGGTCCTGACATGTATCATTAAAAGGAGATTTGCATTTACCTGCATTTAGTCATGCGCCACACAGTTCAAGCAACATAAATTTTCTATAGTCTTTTTCCCACTGTACACTCAAGTGTTTTTATGTGTGCATGATTATTATAGGAAACACCACACCGGTGTCCTCCCACATTTCAAAAACATTCATGCTTGAATGTATTTTTGTCTTCATGTTCCCTGCAACTTATGTTTATATATATGTATGCTCTACTGCTCCACCTATTATTGAACCTGTGAAAGTATGCTACTCTCTGCCATCTTAGGCTTTGATCATTGCGAGTGTGTCCTGAGAGATTTGTGTGTGCAGCCAGTCTTTGTCCTGACTTACTCCCACGTGGCTTTTCTATAAAGTGAAGCATTAACCCCCCACCCACCCTTCCAAGAAATAATAAGGTTGTTCCACACACATCCACTAGAGATTAAATTCCACAAATGTGCTGACCTCTGTAATTGTACTTACAGTAAATATATGAGCAAGAAGAACTGTGTTAAAGCTTTACACAGAGAGTTGTCACAGATTTTTTTTTCAAGAAAAGGTATAATCAAAATGTCATATTTTTTTCTTCTTCTAGTCATGTTAACATTTTCAAGATTCAGTATTGGCCAACAGACGCTAATCGAGATTCTTGTGAAACATATTTATTCATACAAAGCTTTAATATCCTTTCTGGCTCCATATTGATTTATTGATAAACAGGTCAGCTACGCAGGGGAGCAGACTTCCAGTTGGGACAATTAAAGAGGATTAACACTGTGCTTGCTCAGAATAAGTAACCATGTCCACTTCCGCGCCCCTCCTTCTCCTGCCCCCATCAATGTTTATGTAAAGTGGTTAGAAGGAGCTACTGAAGGTTGTGTATTATGTTTCACTCAATATTTTTTAGTCTCAACTTGTCTGCAACATCAACATGTGATCATTTTGGAAAAACGATGTAGTCAGCCAGTCACTGTTGAGGGTTGAGAGGTGGTTGGGATTGCCAATGGTCATTGGGTGCTTGTACTTGTATAGTATATCTGGACTAAGCAATTATACCAGGGTGCACACTTATCCAATTAGGTCATCACGAGGAAGCAAAAATGAGACTCTAAATTTAAACATGATGTTCCATGTAGGTTTTTGAAATTCCAGACAGTCACACTGCCCCTGAACATTACACAGGTTATCAGGTTAACAGTTATATCGTGTGGTCCATTTTCATTTTCTTATGTCTGTGACATCACACAAATGTTGGTTGCAAGCTGATGATTCCTAGGCGCTTGATATGTGTTCTTGAATGAATAATTTTAAATGAATAAATACATTTTATTGAAATAAATCCTTGTACAGTTACCAAGGTAACACAGTGAGGCAAACTATTATATGATTTGGCTGAGATATCGGCCTTACGTGGCACACATTGTGGATACCAGATGTGACCATTAAAGCAGTGTTTTTCAAACTTTTTTGAGTCAAGGCAGATTTATATCATTGAAAAAAATCCCGTGGCACACCACCAGCTGAAATTGTGGAAAAAAAGCTTATTTTAACAATATGAGTGTTAAATGTATGTATAGATGTATAAGTGTATAAGTGAAACATGGGCCTGTTTGGGTAAACATGAGTCACTAATTTGCTTTTCTCTAAAGACAATTGGCTACCTGCTGCTGCTATCTGCTGGTATGGAAGAGTACTACAATGTAGTAAAGACATGATTACACTGCCAGGCGCTAGACCACACAGGCACACAAATGAGATAATTTCCCACGGCACACCTGACAATATCTCGCCACCAGTGTGCCGCGGCACAGAGTTTGAAGAACACTGCATTACAGGACCGTAATTCATTGAGGTAAGTGGGCTAAGTGCAGGTGGGTTTTGCTATTAATTTTTGCTATCTGGGCTTCTTCCGCTGACGTCAGTCGACCTTACCTTTAATGTAACCAAACATGGCATGTTGTAGTAGTGTGTGTGTGTGTGTGTGTGTGTGTGTGTGATGATGTAATACAATTCTTACGTCTGTGATGTAAAGTAAGACTGTGTGTAGAAAAAAAAAAGAAACTGCCTTTAAGGGTGGGAGAAGACTGGTTATACATATATGGCCCAGGGTTTTAAATTGTTTTCTGGGCCAGATACTTCACTCAACAACTGTCCGACATCTTGTTTGCCAGAATCAAGACAGTGCCTCCTTTGCCAGTCCTGGGCCATGTGCGGCTCACATGCCGTATGTCAGTGCCGACTGATTGCCACCTGTGCCAGCTTCGTGCCAGATCTGGTCCAAATGACTTTGCTATGTGCGCAATTGTCCTGCCAAAACTCTTGCCTTTTTTTTTTTAACTCACTGAACAAAGCAAACACCACATTGTCTCTTTGTAGATGTGCTGGTTAATTATTTGGACCCCATTGAAGTGAAAAATGGATAGTTTGTGTTTGAAATATATTTGGTTTGACATCGGCTCAACTTTTCTGATGCATCTCATATACGTACAATACAAGCATACGTAGCCTCCAGCCATAATTTATTTGTGTATGCAATATACTGTGTGTGGTTCAAACATCAGTCCTATTCTCTCTTTGAAAGGCAGAAAAAAGGAACGAAACAAGGAAGAAAGAACAAATTCCAAGCCTACAGAACAGCAACACCAATCAATCCCTCAGAAAAAAAAAATAATAATAATAAAATAAAAAGACTAAACTAATGACTAAACATGCATGGGTAAAATAGGCCCATTAAAATGTTTGGTGTTCCCAACAAACAGACATAACAGGAAGTTAAGATGTTGTTTATAATCTTCATGTACAAAAATTATAAATACAATCCATTTTCTACCCTGTTTATCCTGTTAAATGGAATTTACCACTTGAATCATGGGGTGAATTGTAATCTTGCCAAAGAGAGACCGAGGCTTTGTTCAGAATCATTCACTCATTCGCTACTCACTAATTGTTTTTCTGTATCAGTGCAATGCATCTTGGGATGTATCACTTATCTACTGAAGATACGGCTTAGATTCAGAAAACAGGTCAGCCGTGATTGGTTGTTGGGAGCAGTTGTGATGTCATTTTGTCGACAGAAGACAAAATGGCCGCCCCCTGAGATGGCTAAAAACAAGTGCATTTTGCTGCTTAACTTATATTCCACAAACGCAAAACAAAGTGGACATAAAATTGCACAGCATGCAAATAGTACTAACGGGTGCGTGCTGCACATACATTCCATTTTCAAGTGTGCACCCTGGGAAGTGGAGGGTAACGGGCAACCCCAGAGACGGTTCACCGCTCAGCAGTCGCAACGCCACCCCGACCAAGAGGCCCGTCATGGCGCCGTAGCCATTGGAGATGTCAAAGAAGAGGACGCAAATGAGTTGAGGGAACATGAAGACATAGGTAATGCTGGAGCCGAGGACCCATAATGACATAATGCTGGCCTCGAGGAAGACGAGGGATGTGGCTGAAAAGCCCAGCAACAGCACCATGATCGGGATCACCCATTGTACTTCCCTATCTGATGCCTGCGGGGATGTAAGACATGGGCAACGAATTCCATCTGATATTGTTAACACAAAGGACGCTGTATAGCAAACTCTCTTACCTTCGTCCTTAAGATACTCTGATAAATGTTGGACATAAAGAGAGAGACTGCAGCCAATAGAAGTGAGTCAATTGTTGACATGACAGCAGCAGTTGTTGCAGAAATACCAACAATGGATACGTAATATGGGGTGAGTTGCTGCAAGGCAATGGGCATGATTAGACTGGCCTCTCCGCGTTCAAATGGAGATGGTGATCCGTACGCGGTCTTATTCCAATCTATTGCGAGACAAAAGTTGAACACTGAAAACGTGAACTAATTCACAGCATATTTTTCTGCTTCTGTACCTGTGGATGCTGCAAACGCTCCAATCAAGATAGATGGGACTGAAAAGAGAATGATGATGGGAGCTGCAACGAAGCCGATTCAACCTCGCTGTGGCTGAGGAAGACGACGACAGGATCCTTTGATAGTAGTCTTGACAAGGCCAAGTTTCCAAAAATCTATAATGGATTAAAAAATCTCATCAAATAATTGCCTGCCGTCAGTGGCATCACCAAGGACGTCAAAATGTGGTTCATTTAATGTAAAATGGCCAGTTGTACCAATGTTTTTGTAAGACATTCTTAAGGAATCTGTATACACATACAGTAGAAATTACAAGTCTAGACACCTCTGTTCTGCGAAAGAAAAAAATTAGACCAAGATACGTTCAAACTTGGTTTCGTCAGAACATAACAAATTGTCCGATATGTGTTTGTGAGGGATTCTCTTATGGATCAATAAAACTGCAGCCGGAAGCTGGGCTTGGCTCCTGGTGGGGACACCCCCCTCCCCAATGACGGTGTGTCCTCACTCTATTCCTCTGTCTCAGATTTGTTCTTAGGCATGTTTTTTTTTTTTTTTTTTGACGTTTAACAGTGCAAGTTGCAGAGCTGGGCATTTTACCAAAAAAAAGTAGTACCCGTCAAATCACAGCATGGTCCCTCACTCAAATCTGTCCCCCAAGCAACAACAACTGACTATAGATGGATTGGTCCATCACATAAACAAAATACCCAGCTCTGCTAATTTGGTTGGGTGAGGTGTTCTTTTGTTTTTTGTCAGGTTTTATTGTTTTTTAAACTGTTTTTAACTGTGAACCACTTTGGTTTGCATTATAAGGTACTATACAAATAAAGTTGATTTGATTTTATATCCATTGTAGTTGCACATACTTTAAGTTGCACATGAAAAGACAGCTCTTACCAACAACAAAATTTGATCAATCCACCTCCATATTTTGTCTGAGTCAACGGAACTGACCCAGGGGGCCTGGTAGGTGAAGTTTACAACAGTCGTAGTGATGTCAGCTGAATAGGGGCTCGTGAGCAGGAAAGGCACACATAACCACTGCAAAAAGTGTGATTGTTAAACACAAATGTTTGTAGAATTGTATGACATGAGCCACTCACCGTTCCAATGGACACAATCGTCAGCTGAACCATATCTGTGTAGACTACAGAAATGAGCCCACCCAGCAATGTGTAGAGGATGGCTACAGTCGCTGAAATCCAAATACAATTTGTTCGAAGATAACAACCAAAGATCAATTCTTGACTGTAAGGATCTACTAGAATTGGTCCATGTGTAGTCTTTGACATCAGGATTCATAAATCTCCAAGCATCTGAAAGCATATGATTGTCACATAAAAATAACGTGGGTTTAGATCCAGAGTTTGAAAGAGTTCTTGGAGGCCATCGGTCCATTTCTTCATCCGGAGCATCATTGTAGTCTCCACCGATGACAAAAATGAACTCCTTGTATTTTTCCTTTAGGTCAGCCAGCTTAACAGAAATCTTAGAAAATAACTCTTTCGCCTGCCCAGTTCTATTCGGTCCATAAACATTGCAAATAATAAATGTCATATTATCCACTTTCACAACTAAAATCATCCACCTCCCTTCCCAGCGACACAATATTCCAACACGTCACCAATTAGACTTGTTCAATAAAACCGCAACTCCAGCTGAGTGGTTTGAGCCGTGAGAAAAAAATAATTTGTCTCCCCATTGTGATTTCCAGAATTTTTCATCATCGCCACATGAATATGTTTCTTGTAGGAAAATTATATCTGCATTACATCGTCTACAAAAAAGAAAAACAGCTTTTCGCTTTGTTCTATCACGCAAACCCCTGATATTAATGGAACATAAATTGAATGTACCGAACTCAAATTTCGCCATAAAACAACAATGACAACAGTCTGTATACAACAGCAAAAATACGAATAGACATAGAAAAATAGAAAGTACTAACCAACAGTAGCTCGAACTTCAACTACAAGTACCTTATGAAAAATGTGCATTTTAAACCTGTATCTGTTAACAATCACATATATACCAATGTGACTTGTTGAAGAGAGAACCGTCAATTACAAACCAATTGGATCTTGATCACCCGGTCGCAGTCACCTTGAAATGCACAAAGTTTGCTAGCGTTCACCATCAAAAATTTAGAAAAGGACCTTTACTCATTTACAGGTGGAAGAACAACCAAAAAAAGGAAAAATAGAAGAAGGCTGCTGAAGACCAAGCTTTGTTGGGTTCTCAGATGATCCGACCGGCCGCGGGGTCGGGGGTCCGAACGGGACAGAACCGGTGTGTTGCTTCAGCGGTTGCTGCCCAAGGGTCGGAGTCCGGCCTGTCTGCCACGTGTGTGGTGACGAGGCTCGGAGTGGTCCAATTTAGCTTTTCAGGTCAACCGCGGTTGCTTTCCGGGCGCGTGGACGCGCCATCAAGAATGCAGCCAAAAGATCCAAAAGTTGAAAGTGAAAAAGGGAGTTTGAGAAGGTTCTTTGGGGGAGAGCTTTGGAGAGAGAGAGATTTTTGAAGAGATTTTTTTTGTTTTGTTTTGTTTTTTGAGAGGGCTTCGAGAGAGAGAGAGAGAGAGACGCGGAGGGGCGGAGCGAATTTAAGTAACGGGTTCAATGTAGCCTAATGTAGTAAGAGTACAGTTTCTTCTTCACAAATCTACTCAAGCAAAAGTAAAAAGTATAGTGATTTAAAACTACTCCTAGAAGTAAAACATTTCCCAAAACTACCTCAAGTAAATGTAACAGAGTAAATGTAACTCGTTACTACCCCCCGCTGAACAGGACTTGGGTTGTGACCAATGACGATTCATAAAATCACAAGAATGTAAGAACCAGGGCTGGGCATTTGACACAAAAAACTCACTATGGCATGGAGTCCTCACCGTGGCTGGACTACATCTCCTTTCAGGACCCTGAAGCTTTCAAAAAGCCTCACCACTGCCAACAGGGAAGGGGAAGCCACACCGCCGCCATAGACTATAGATGATTACATAGACGGAAAAAATGCGCTTCCGCCTATGCTTAGTCCGAGCTGGGATAGGCTCCAGCACGCCCCGTGACCCTTGTGAGGATAAGCCGTATCGATAATGAATGGATAAATAAAGCCAATAAATTGACATAAAACACTATACTGTATACAATTGACACCGGAAAAGAGCCGAAAATTTCAGGTCTGATCAAAAGCCAGAGAAAAGAAATGTGTCTTCAACCGGGTTTTAAAAATGGACAGAGAGGGGGCTTGCCTAACAACTAATGGGAGGTCATTCCAGAGGGAAGGACCAGCGACAGAGAAGCCTCGATCAACCTCTGAGGCTCCGCTTGGTCCTCGGCACCTCGAGCAGTGCCTGGTCCGCAGACCTGAGGCTGCGGGAAGGTGCGTAGGAGCGGAGGAGCTCGGAGAGGTACGCCGGGGCGAGGCCATTTAATGATTTAAAGACAAATAGGAGAATCTTAAATTGAACCCTGAAATGCACTGGGAGCCAGTGAAGGGAGGCCAGAATATAGCATGGCCATGTAAATAATGAGCATTCAGGTGATGAGTGTGTGATCTGTTTTTTTTTAATTTACTGTTGAAATAATTACGTAAATGTAAAACTACAGGTAAAATGTGTTTGGTCTTGTGAGCAGTTCTGCTGTAACTCCACTAGATGGCGCAGCGTCCCATCAATTCTTCCATCATTTCAGCACATAGTAACATTTCGTTTTTTATTTTATTTATACAGTACTACTAACTATAATCCCTCAAGGGGCAAAACAAATAAAAATCACACATGCAAGGACAGATTGAGATGGCATCTCAATGGATGGAATGCAGAGAAGCAAAAATGGCACCATACAGCAGAGGCGGAGCCATGGATGGGACTGGGTGTGCACAGGCCCACCCAGATTGACAGACTGCCCACCCACTGGGATTCATGAAAAAAATATATACTTTTAAATTGTTAGTAAATTATTCTTGGATTATTTTTGAATTAGTGTTTCGTTGTGTTTTTTATTTTATTGAATATTAAAAATGGCATAACTGTGGTTGTCTAAGGAATATTCGAACTTCATATTATTCAGTTTTGGCGTTTTATTTGAATACGCGAGGTGTCGGGACAGGAGGATTGTGCTCGGTGAGGGAAATATTCAGGCCCACCCTGATTTTTCCAGGCCCACCCATTAGCCACGTACTGGCTCCGCACCTGCTATACAGTACATACCCGACTTGCAGGATCCTAGATAATGTGTGTTGTAAGGTACGTCCCAGTGAATTAAAGATGGGACTGCTCTGTGTTGCTTCGCTGTGTCTCTCATAGAGTGCCACGAGTCTTGGGTGTGTGGGAGAATTTGGCCCTGACATGTATCATTACGAAACAGAGTTGCTTTTACCTTTACTGTTTTCGTACAAAATGAGAATAAGAGACTCTCGTCTGCTTTCAGTGTGATTCTTTAATAAACAGCCAGAATCATCTTCTATCAATTTACCATTCCATTGTGCGTGAGTGAATGTGATCGTTGTCTTTTTAGGGGAAAAAACAAGCCTGTTATGTTTTAAAGAGAATTAAAGCTACTTTGGGCTTTATCGCTTATTCACTTTTCCTTTCTCCTGTCCTATTTCAGCCAATTAAGATAAAGTGCGATTCAAAAGGAACACAGAATCTCTGCACACTGAAGCGGAGACAAGTAGCCTACACGCTTCATATCAGAAACTAATCGAAGGATCACTCTATCAAAAGCGGACCTTCAATCTGCGGTATGTGATGAAACAAAAATGGTGATGGAAGTCAGGTTGTGCCTTCACATGCCATGAAAACATCAGTGATGTAGCAAGTGTGTGCTTTTATCTGCTCTTCAAAGCTTAGAACAGGTGTCTGCCCCATATGATCCATCCTTTGTACTAGATATGCTGTCAATTTATCATCACAGCTATTTATTATGTTCCTTTTGAAGGTAAGAATAGATTATTAATAGTCATGTGGCACACAATTGAAGCAACATACATTTTCTATAGTCTTTTGCCTACTGTACACTTAAGAGTTTTTATGGTTATATGATTATTATTACGGTACACACCACACTGGGGCTTCCTCCCACATTTCAAAAACATATGTCAAACGATTATAAATTGGAATCAAGTTAATCATATCTTAATCTATTACTTAATATAATACTTAAAATAATTGATCTTAATTAATCGCAATTCGAACTATTTCCAAAATATGCCATCTTTTTCTGTAAATTGTTGTTGGAATGGAAAGATAAAAGACGGATATATTCATTCAACATACTGTTCATATGTAATGTATTTTTTTTATTACAAGAAAAAATCCTCATGGGATGAAAATTAACAATATTAAATTAAAATTATTGACATTCTTTCTGTAGTAGACAGAATTTGTAATCACTTCAAAAACAAAAACGCAAAAGGTCCTCAGAACAGTGACAGAAATATTTCAAATGTGTGCAAACAAAGCGTGTCTAATGTACACATTTATACTACACCCCTATATATATATATATGGCATAACTGTGGCATATATATGTATATGTATTGAACCTGTGAAAGTATGGTACTCCTTGCTATCTAAGGCTTTGATCATTGCGAGTGTGTCCTTAGACATTTGCGTGTGCAGCCAGTCTTTGTCCTGACTTACTCCCACGTGGCTTTTCTATAAAGTGAAGCAGTAACCCCTACCCACCCTTCCAAGAAATAATAAGGTTGTTCCACACACATTCACTAGAGATTAAATTCCACAAATGTGCTGACCTCTGTAATTGTACTTACAGTAAATATGAGCAAGAAGAACTGTGTTAAAGCTTTCCACAAAGAGTTGTCACCGATTTTTTTTTCAAGATAAGTTATAATCAAAACTTCATAATTTTTCTTCTTCTAGTCATGTTAACATTTTCTCAAGATTCAGTATTGGCCAACAGATGCTAATCGAGATTCTTGTGAAACATATTTATTCATACAAAAGCTTTAATATCCTTTCTGGCTCCATATTGATTTATTGATAAACAGGTCAGCTACGCAGGGGAGCAGACTTCCAGATGGGACAATTAAAGAGGATTAACATTGTGCTTGCTCAGAATAAGTAACCATGTCCACTTCCGCGCCCCTCCTTCTCTTGCCCCCATCAATGTTTATGTAAAGTGGTTATAAGGAGCTACTGAAGGTTGTGTATTATGTTTCACTCAATATTTTTTAGTCTCAACTTGTCTGCAACATCAACATGTGATCATTTTGGAAAAACGATGTAGTCAGCCAGACACTGTTGAGGGTTGAGAGGTGGTTGGGATTGCCGATGGCCATTGGGTGCTTGTACTTGTACAGTATATCTGGACTAAGCAATTATACCAGTGTGCACACTGATCCAATTAGGTCATCACGAGGAAGCAAAAATGAGACTCTAAATTTAAACATGATGTTCCATGCAGGTTTTTGAAATTCCAAACAGTCCCTTAACATTACACAGATTTTCATGTTAGCAGTTGTGTGGTCCATTTTCATTTTCTTATGTCTGTGGTATCTCACAAATGTTGGTTACAAGCTGATGATTCCTAGGCGCTAAAATGACATGAAATACAAATGTACCCAGGTGTCAATTTTCGGCCATTTTTTCCAAGTCTGCTGTTGTTGCGAATTTGTGTTTGCGAATGATGCGCTCACAGCCCTTATTTCCTTCTGTACCCTCACAAAGTGCCTTGGCTTGACCCACACTGTAAAAAACACAACTGGTATTTTTGGGGGGAAAATTGAAATCTATTTGGTTTGACATCGGCTCAACTTTTCTGATGCATCTCATATACAGACAGTACAAGCATGCGTAGCCTCCAGTCATAATTTATTTGTGTATGTAATATACTGTGTGTGGTTTAAACATCAGTCCTATTCTCTCTTTGACAGGCAGAAAAAAGGAACGAAACAAGGAAGAAAGAACAAATTCCAAGCCTATGACAGTCAATTACATACAGAACAGCAACACCAATGAATCCCTCAGAAAAAATTAAATAAGTTTAAAGAGGTGGGGGCGCGTTAATAGACGATTACATAGACAGAAAAAATGGGATTCCGTCTGGGCTTAGTCCAGCTATTTTTTTTTAAGTTTCTCGTCTATCGTTTATTGCCTACAAATAGACATCCGTCATAGGCGGATAGGCGGACCTGTCCGTCACATCGGCGGTATGCCCAGCTCTGTATACCATGCTAATATAGAGAAATACAACTTTTTTTTTTTTTACATTAAGGATCCATTCAGCACTGCTAGACTTTTGAGGTTTAGCACTCATATAAACAGAAAACAATAGGTTGTCGTGACATATTGTGGTTATATGTCCTAATGTTAATAGCAGCCCTCATTCCGTGTTCATCTCCTTGTGGTGTATGGGCCCATCACATCTTTTCTGAGGGTTTGTGATGCCTCCGGCTGCAAACTTGTTTGACATGTATCCTCCCCCAAATAGAACAAATTGTGTTGACTGTCTGCTCTGCTCCTATGGAAGTGAAAAAGCGGCACAAATGCCCAGCTGCAGCACCATCTTCCCGCAACAATGAATGTTTGAGGTGTTTCTATTCCTGGCCCATCTGGGGACGCCGCTTTCTCCCTCTCTTCGCGTTATCCGGACCCTCTTCTCTTATCATGTCTTTCCCTCTGTTCATCCGTATCCCTGCCTTGATTCATGGCTTCAAAGATCATTTGGCCACAACTGAAGTGAATTTGAAAATCATAAAAGCAAGTTTAAATAGTCACTTGAAAGTAAACATCTTCCAACAAATAGTCTCCAAATCCCTGACTTGAGATGATTACTACTTTACACATCATGATGGCAGATAATTTCCTACAGCTCAATGAGGACAAGACTGAGGTCTTAGTTATCGGTCCCGAAGGTCAGAGAGAGAAGCTTTTACCAAAACTACACATTTTTAATCCCTCACACTGTGTGAAGAACCTTGGCGTCATTTTTGACTCTGAGCTCAGTTTTATTCCTCATATTAAAAATGTAACCAAGATTGGTTTTTATCACCTTAAGAATATCGCCAGAGTCCGCCCGTTTCTCTCTCAGGCTAACACGGAAGTGCTGATGCATGCCTTTATTTCCTGTCGTTTAGATTACTGTAATGCCCTGCTCTCTGGCCTCCCGAAAAAGAGCATTTCACCACTGCAACTACTGCAGAATTCAGCCGCTCGGGTGCTGACGAGAACCAGAGGGCGGGAGCACATTACGCCAGTTTTGAAATTGCTGCATTGGCTCCCTGTGTGTTTCAGGATCGATTTTAAAGTACTTTTATTAGTTTATAAATGTGTTAATGGTCTTGGGCCATCTTATTTATCTGATTTGCTTTTATCATACCAGCCCTCGCGGATCCTGAGGTCCTCTGGCGCCGGCCTTTTATTTATTCCAAGGGTGAGGACCAAAATGCATGGCGAGGCTGCATTCAGCCATTTTGGTCCTCACCTTTGGAATAGCCTGCCAGAGGATGTCAGGTCTGCAGAGACTGTTGATATTTTTAAGAGGAAGCTCAAGACACACCTTTTTAGTTTGGCTTTCAACAACTTTTAAATAATTTATCTTTTCTTTTGATTGAAGATAATTCTATGTTTTGCTTTGAATGTTTTAAAGCACTTTGAGTTGCATTTTTATGTATGAAAAGTGCTATATAAATAAAATGTGATTGATTGATCATGAAGCACTTTTAAGTTACCTCTTCAGTAATATTTTAAAATGATCTGTCAGCACGCTGGTGAGTACTGATGCTACAATACACAATTTCATCCCTCACAGAGCTGGAAAGCAAGCTGGAGGTATGGCGATGGCCAAGCTGAACCGATGAATACAAAGTACACCGGCTTCAAAGAAAAAACAAACCCATTCTGGTTTGTAAAGCTACTGTGACGACTCCAATACCGAGATTGGAAAGCCTACTAAAACATTAACTGAATAAAAGCCATTGTTCTACTTACCTAGACTAAAATTTGTTGTATTTTAACATCTCATTTGGCTTTAGTTTGTATTGACTTCAAGACAACAGTTGAGTACAACAACTTTGTTATATGGGAAGCACAGTAAGCCTGGGGGCAGATCCAGCCCCGGACCTCTGACTTAAGGGGGCACATGAAATGCATGGGGAGGCCCAAATATTATTAATACCTCACATACAGTTCTTACTTAGCTCCATTTGTTGCGACTGTACTCTATTCTCACACCAGTCGATATTCTTGAATGGTGACCTTTGAGACTATCTCTGGCAAGTATTACAATAGACATCGACGCCATCTTAAGTATGTTGAACTATTTTGATCATGTCATTCTAACTCAATTTTACAAAATATTATTTGACAATTTTATAGCTAATCTGATGACCACATCCAATATTACAGATGTGCGGACAAATCACTTTGAATGGGTCACCTGGATCAATTGGTGTCTGCAGCAGAAATAATTTGAAAAAAAAGACAAGAGCATCGATCTTCATTTTGATGTCCGAAGGGTTTGTGGTTCCCGCGGTTTCTTTTACGACAATACTCTTTTTTTAACTCTTTTTTATTTTTAGAGATCTGTGCCTCAAGTGGCGGGGAAGAAGCATCTATCTCCTGCGTGGAGTTTACATGCTTACCTTCCACATTCCAACAACATGCACGTTAGGTTCACTGATGGCTGTAAATTAGGTGTGAATGTTTTTGTTGGTTTATTATTATAATTATTATAACCGCGCTCTGATTGGCTGGCGAGCAGTCCAGGGTACACCACCTCTCGCTTCATGCACTATGGGAAGTATTGAAAAGGCGTGGATGGAAATTTGTGAGACTTTTCCACAACCTGCCTGCAACGTCTTTCTCGCACCTTCATGCTTTCTCACTCTTTCTGTGCCTCTGTTGGGGGTGTTTGTTCAGCTTCACTCAGCTGTGGGGTGCTCAGTGCTCCAGTACTGTTGTTCCACTTTTTAGATAAACACAGCAGGATCTCTAAAACGCATCTGGCTAGTATTGTCTAAACTTCGAGTCACTTCTGTTTTTTTTTTTTTTTAACTTTTTTCTTGTTGCTACACTACAAAAGAGTGAAAAACAAATAGAATATATGACTATGAGAATAGAGTCTAAATATTATACAGGAATTGATTTTGTGAGAAGGAATCTTCACACGAGAGGGTCTGGGTTAAAATCTCAGGTCCTCCTGTGTTTGCATGTTCTCCAAATGCTTTCTCTACATGTTAGGTTTATTAATTGACTCAAAATTAGCAAATTGTCCATAGATCAGAATGTTCCCTGCAAATGACTATGATCAGTGCAGGGTGAGAGTGGGATAGGCTCCAATTGACCTGCAACCCTGATAGGACAAGTGGCATGTAAAATGGAAAGGGAATTAATACAATACAACTGTGAGGCGGACGTGCTAACCAGTCGACCACCATGCCGTTCATTATGTTTTCCAAACAATGACATTATTTTTGCACGTTAACACCATCATCATTCTCATCAATTATGTGATATGTGATTGTTTTTATTTTTTTTCTTCTTGCCGTTTACCCCACTAAATTGTGATATGTGATTGTGTTTTAAATTTTTTTCTTCTTTAATGTTGACCCCAAAATAAATTGAAGTGGTTCACAATAACAGAAATTTATATTCAATATCAAGCTCAGCATCTATTTTTTTTTTTAAATCATGTTTTTCTGTTTGTGTAATGCGTTTTTGAAGGTCCAGCACATACTTTACGCATGCTGTGATCAGTGATTTAATGAAAGGAGACACACTCCAGCAGTTGGCACTTTCATATAGGAATAAATAAAAAGGTCAAGGTTGTTAGCTTGAGTCATCAAGCATCAAATAGGATCCTTCATTTCCAGTACTGTAAGTCACTATTAAAGAACATTAAATCTCACTTTAGTCTTTGACGTGGAAGACTATAGTCTCTGATCACATTCAAACAAATGCTGCAAATATGTTTGTTCCTGCTTCTCAGTGTAGCTGGATAATGACCCTAAAATGAATTCTGTTTTTGACGGGAAAAAAACCCCTGAATATTATTTGCTAGCCAAGTCAGTGACAATGTCAAGAGCATGCTTACCTATTGAAGACAAAAGTGAACCCAAGCAAGACACACAAATGAGCAGCTAGTGAAGGTTGCTTAAAGCGGAAGTCTGTCATGTTTGGTTTGTTTTGGTTTTGGGCTTTCTTTAGTTTCATGTTTTGCTCAGTGTTCTGTGTCATGATTATTGTGTCCACCTGTGTGCCATCCACTCCCTAGTGTTGGCCAATCAGCTCCCTCCTACCTTGAGTCTCTTGTCCAGGTGTTTCTCGTTGCCTCGTCAGTGTGCTTGTATTTAAGTTGCTAGTTTTTGTTTAGTTCTTGTCGGGTCATTGTTGTCTGGTCGCTGTTGTCATAGTTGTCCTTGCGTTTGTTGTTTTAGTCTGAGTTGTTGATGCTGTCATGGTGACAGAGTTACCGGTTGTGGTCATCTCACCAAATCAAGCCTTGTCACCACCTTCAAGCCAAGCCTCATAACCATGCCAAGCCTCAGTAACCGGTCAAGTGTATTTCATTTCATTTTCATTAAAATATCATAAACAGTCCTCATGCCTCGCCTCCCTGCATTTGGGTCCACCTCCATGCCAAATGCTGACAGAAGTCAACCCAAACATATTTTTTTCAAGAATATGTTCCTAGGAGGCCCACTAGTTGAAACACAGCATTCTGATTAATTTTGTGTTTGTGGAATATATGTTAAGCAACAAAATGTGCTCATTTTTAGCCATCTCTGGGGCGGCCATTTTGTCTTCTGTCGACTGGAAATTACATCACAACTGCTCACAACGACCAATCACGGCTCAGATTCAGAAAACAGGTCAGCCGTGATTGGTCGTTCGAAAGGAGGAAGTGAGTCTGCCGTAAAGCAATTCAGGACATTTGTATTTTTTTTTGTGTGCCAGGGTTGATCCCATCCTCCTCAAAGTTGCTTAGTGCCTATAAAAACGATACAGACCCCCCCCTTGGCATGACCAGCTCCAATTCAACTACTTGTAAGTCAATGTTCCATCAAAAGAGTTGGGAAATGTTTTTATTAAGGTCAAATTCTTACCCAGTGCTGCTTTAAACTTAATGTGACAGTTAATTAAGATAAATTAATTATTCACTCATCCAACAAACTGCAAGTAGCAAACACACAAACCATGATGATTAACAACATCATGATGGAAAAGGTTCAGCATCGTATGCCGCAATGCATCCTGAGAAACGAATCGTGCAAAAGTAAACAAACAATGAGTTTCTTTTTTTCATCACAAGAACCGTTGACAGTTCGTTTAAAGTGCATTAAGTTGCCCAGCCTTGCTCTAGATTACTACGGCTGTTTATTTTTTAAAAACTGCATTCCATACAACAGCAGGCTCTTTCTAAAGGCATTCATTTAGGCCTAGCCCTTGATTGTTCCATTAAGATAAACTAAAAGCTACAAACATGGTCCCTTTGTGAATTTGGACCAATTTATGTACAATTTCTAACCATAAACAGTACTTATTTGTACATAGGTATTCAATTGTGATCCCTATAGGTTACATCACAAAAAGTTGTACCTTGTAGAACAAAAATGGTCCCCTACAGTAACCTTTTATAACGTTTATTTTCTTCTGAGAGTGTACAAATAATGTATCTTTGTTCAAGTGTCTATGTCAACAGATCAACGATATACAGTATAATGACAGGCAGAACAATTAAATGCTCCTCCTCTAGATGACAGAAAGTACATGTTAATCTGCATGCCCATATTTTTTATAACATTTTTGTTTAGTACCATGACATGATACATTAGCTGCTATTTACTACAATGAAATATGCGCCTTGGCTCATATAGGTTGGAAATCAGATAACGATCAACACATCTCGATATTATTGATATTTTGTCCCATCCCAACCAAGCCAGGCAAAGAAGCAGTGAGATGACTCAATCCAATGCAGCATTGCTTTCAGGAAGTAATCTTTCTGCAACTTCCTCTATTCTATTCTGTGACATAAACATCTGTTTTGCCCAAACACACAGATGGTCACGATTCTCCCTCGCACAAGCATTAACACTGCCGTAGTATGTGGTCTAAAGCCGAGGCACCAGCGTACGCATCGTATGTATGGCCATCAAGCCTTGCTATTCATCAACCATCATCATTTCCACTGACTGATTGGTTCTTCTTATACAACATGACTGCACCCCCTTACATCAGCTCTCTCCCTTTCTGTTGTCATTTCCCTCTTTGGTCCGCTCGCCCTCGTTCCCTTGCTCCTTTCCCGGTGGTGGGGTCACAGGCGCCGTCCTCTCCACTGGAGCCAGAGTGACGAATGGCAACGCGGCACTGCCAGTGGGCTGCAGCGTAAACAGTAAACAGAGTGTGGGTGGAGGAGGAAAGTGGTGTCATAAGCAAAGTGGAGACCAAACTAGGGAGTCCAATGGAGTGGCTCACTGCAAAGGACAAACGCTAAAGGTCAAAACGTCTTATTTTGAATGAAATATTATGGCTCCGGGTAATGAACAGGAGTATTTATCCAACACGCAAAGTAAAATAGTGTGCGACGCACTTTGGTTCAAGTCGCTAAAATCACCCTCTTAATTATGCTTATCTTGGGTGTTATGTGAGTTATTAAAAATGCATTACGCTCCAGCTCAATTATGATCTGCCAGTTGTGAATAATACATTTTTAATTGGGGGTAATACAGATATTGCAAATTGTTTGATTGCATTTAAATCCCCCGAGGATGTGCCAGTGGAAAGTGAGTGATAAGGAAATCATTGAGTACATTAGCAAGCTGCTCGCATGGCCAGCTGTGCCTGTCTATTAGTGGGGAGCAAGTGACAACAGAAAACACTTCATGATAGATGTGACAGCAGGCCGACCTTGCTGATACTTTTAGTAGGTTGGGTTATGTTATATTTAAAGAGAATCCTCTCACTTTCTTTTTTTCCCCTCTCGGAGCTGCCATTGTTTGATACTTACGTAAGACTTTCTTTCCTCTCCTTGCCCTGTCTCAGTAAATCATTTCCCCAGGGTGGGTCGTTAGCATCATGCGAAGTCGCCATGTCTGACATCACTTCTAGGATGTGCCAATCCAGGACAACAGCAGCACTTTGAGAAGCTCGCTGGGGAGGAAACGGAGAGAAGTTGTCTCTATTTACACCGTGTTGATGCCATTGTGAGGATTCTGGGCCACGCTCTGGAACAGGTGAAAGCGCTGCACAATCACAGTCGCCACCTCACTCATCACTCGAAGTGATATCAGTCGTAATATTAGGGTTGACATCCAGTCATGTAGCCATTAAAATACTTAATCATGTCTGATTTGGCCATTAAATGTCGCATCCCATATTGGTTTGATTTTTCGATCTTTCATGTCCAGTGCATAATACTTCATGTCTGCAAAAGAGGAAACATTTGCAGAAATACAGACATCACTTCGAGGCTCATCCGTGGTTAGACAGTGTCAGTAGAGATCATTCATTCATTCAGTTCATTGTAAAGTGTGTCGCAAGTGTTTTCACTCGCTCATTTTGCATGCATGGTAAACAAAATATATATTCACTGTCAAAAGGTTTATATTTTGGGGAATACAGTTTTCAATGTGTCAATGATTATTACATATATTATTGTCTTTCATGTCCTAAGAGAAGCGAGACAGAAGACAAATACTATTCAATTTAAGGTCGTTTATCGTAATTAATGGGGACCAGAAAGGTGAAAAACCGCAAAGTAGAGGTTGATTTGTTTTTATTACAATCCTAAATAATTATTTGATACAGTGGCAATGCTAACGCAACAGCAGCCAACCTCCAACAGCTCCTCCCATTCAGCTCATGACTTCATGCAATTCTTTACGCAGAAGATTGAGCGCATTTCGGATGAGATTAAGGACACAACAAATCAAGCGCCTTTTATGAGTACCCGCGGGTATGTACGAAGCCTCAGAGTCAATTCATCTCTTTGAAACAACGCGTTTTTCCGCAATATGGCTGCCGATAATTGTATTTCTTTTTTTTTTTTGGTGAATACTTTTTGAAAACCCACGATGCACTGAGGCCTCGAAACTCGAACCCCGAACTGGCGGGGGATTACTGTATTAACATTTTGTATCCTCTTCTTCCTTCCTGATTACTGCATCTGAAGTGACACAAGTCTACTACGCTGACCTGTCGCAAGAGCCCAGCCTTAAGGGAAATGCATGGGGGGCCTAATTACTATTAATTATTATTATTTTAGACTGGTGCCCCAAGTGCCAGTCTGTCCTCAGCTCTCGCTATTTACCCTTTTTTGCCGGTCCGTCCACCGTCCGCGGACTGTGTCCCCTTCCGGCCTCGTCTCTCCGTCCTTATTCATAAAAAATTATCGTCCTCCGACCCCGTCCGTCCTTGTCCTTTTAAAGCGGTTCTGTCCTTATATGTCCGCCCCTACCCAGAAAAAAAAAGCACCCGTGCATGATGCCGCGGGACGGATACTAACGGCAGAGGTTTATTTAAAGCTCATTAGCTGGCTAATTTACTATTCAAATACACTTACCTTACGGGCACCCACTTCTGAGTTAATGGTTTGACGAACCACTTGCCACCACACTTTGTATGTGTAAACAACGTGTATGTGTGTAACAAGTGAACTTTTTTTCCTCTTCGGGGAGTACTGCATATATATATATTTATATATGTATATAAATTAGTGAAACAATTCATGCCGATGCCATCATTAAACCTTTATCATATAGGTGTTTCTAACCCATTTTTGGGGCGCTTAAGCTCCTCTAAATTGAATCTCATCAGCACTAAAATTAATCTTTTTTTTTTTTTGTTCAGTTGTTGTGAGTTTTTTTTGTCTATGTGAACTTATTAATAGAAGATTAATAAATCTTTCTGCTGTGACGTGAAGACATTCCAAAAGTGTCTTGCTGGACACAATCACTGTCCATTTCGATGAGCTAGTTAGGGACAACATTCAATTGAAATGACTGCTGCTGGACTTAATCGTCAATCACTGATGAACAGTGGTCCAATTTATCGCTTCAAGGTTGTCAGGTTACAGGGACAGATTTTGATTCCGTGGGTGAAGCGCCTCATCACTCTGCTTGCCCTTCACACTTCAGTTTCCCACCCTCAGCACCTGAGTAGAACTAAGTGTAAAATTTTGGTGGCAGGTTCATCCAAAATATACAAAGTTACTGATGCACACTAAAATCATAACTCATGTTCTGTCAGTCCTTTAAGGATGAAATATTGCTTTTGTAATGACTTGAAAGAAACAATGGCCGTTGTAGGGATAACGCGGCCCCACAGTGGGTGTTCCAGCTTTATTATTCCGGGCTTTTCACTCCTCCAGCTTGAGCCTGTCACGTTGCTAATGACGGCACTACATCACCGGACGCAAGTGACACACGAGCACCAGAGTTATTTGAGAGGGACATTTTAGATGTGAGACACAGCTGGGCTTGTTAGATTTTGCCCTTTGGACCGAAATGTGCTACGGCTTGATGTTTGGAGGTCATTGTGGTTCAATCAACAGTACATAGAAATGAACAAATAGACTTTAATTAAGATCACTGAAGCATTACCGCTGTAGCAGAAATTCGTTTATATGTCTAATGAATATATCATAGAACATAATACAAGCTCAGCGGATATTACAAAGTACATTAGACCCCTTACAGGACTCACCAAAAGCCACTATAACTAACATTTTAGATACACTGTGTGTGTGCGTGAATGTGTATATGTGTGTATATATATATAGTAGTTTGTTTTTTGCCCCGAGCATGCGCACACACAACACGGTGCAGTGTGTGTGTGTGTGTGTGTGTGTATATATATATATATATATATATGTATATATATATATATATATATATATATATATATATATATATATATATATATATATATATATATATATATATATATATACATGCATGCTCGGGGCAAAAAACAAACAGCTACAGCTTAGAGCTAATACTCTCGGAGAACACTGTCAATGAGAGCCCCACTGCCATCTACTGTAGTGGTTGTGCAATGACACATTATTCTAGTACGGCGAAAAAAAAACATGTTCCCTGAGTCCACACGCATCGACGTAGACGCAAAATCGGTCAGCTTGATTCATCTCAGGTGTGATAAATCCCATTGCGTGTGCAAAATGAGATTTATCAATTTTCATATAGTCCCCCGATAACGCACAAAATGAACTGCACCACAATTTGCAGAAAAAATCCTGGTTGTTAGTTGATCAGCTTCTCTATTGGTTTGCTTGTCCAATCATGTTTGCACCTTTTTTTGTATGTGCCAGCCTTTAGTAAAATAGGTCCTAATCGCGAGCACCTATACACTCCATTCCATTATTGCAGGGCTGTAGTGAAGTCACAAAAGTCTGAGTCCAAGTCAAGTTTCTTGTCACAAAGGTCCAAGTGACGACATGCTTTGGCGCTTGGGTTAACCAATCAGATTACTATTTTGATCATCTGAAAAACGTCCTTTTGTTATGTCTGTGTTTTGAGTTTTGTTTTTGAGTTTAGTTTCATGCTTTTCCTTGTGTCCCTTTGTCTCTCGTTAAGTTAACGAGTCCACCTGTGCTTGTCATCCCGGTCTCTTGCGTTAGCCAACCAGCTTCCTCCTACCCTCTGTGTCTTGTCCAGGTGTTCCTCGTTGTATCGTTAACTTCTCTGTATTTAGTTGCCATCTTTCTTTCAGCCCTTGTGGGTTTGTCTGTTCTATCCTGTCTTTGTAAATCTTGTCAAAATCCAGTCCAGTAATAGTCCTAGTCCTAGTGTTTGTTTTGTTCCTTGTTGTTTTTTGGTTGACTTCAACATTTTGTTAGTTTATTATTCCAGCACCTTGTTTGCCTTTTGTTTTAAATTAAATACGTAATCTTGCACACAATTTTGCCTTCTGTGTTTGGGTCCTCCTCCACGAAAACCTTTCAAGTTTCTTTTAAAGGAGGAAGTTAATTTTCAGGAATAAAAACATAATTAGACTCGATCTAGTGGATAAAAATATTTTTCGAGTCTAATGGCTGAGTCCAAGAGAAGTCCGAGTCAAACTCCAAGGAGTCCGAGTCAAGTCCGAAAAAAACAAAAAAACGTGGAGTCCAGACTCGAGTCTGAGGCAGAACTTAATACTGTACTATTGCTTGCAGCATTTCATCACCAAACCGCCTAATTACAGTTGTCCATAAATGTAGCGGCGGGGCACTTGACATCCATCACAACAACTCAAATACAGTCCACTCCCATGTCGACCTTTTAGCCGAACATTATTATGACATTGTTTTCAGAAGGTAAGGCTGGTAACATGATTAGCTCATGCTAATCTATGTCGACACCACAGCTCCTTTCAGCTTTGACATGATTGTGCTGCGACTGCCGCATGGCAGTGGTTCTTTTCCTCTGGAACAGTGTCTAGCCAAGTCACTGGCTGAAAATCTCAGTGTGGGCTTGGTCGTTATGTTGATTAGTCCCACTGTTTCTAAACAGTGGGGTGTAAGTGCAAAATGAGACATTTTCAGAGACAGACATATAACTACAGATTTACATGGTTGTTTAATTTCACACTTGATGGGTGGGCAGGCACTCGAGACACACAACTAGCTGTATACAAGACATTAAAAAGTCTTCTTCAAAATGGACATATAAGTGATGTCCAGCTATGAAATTAAGACCAAATTGTAATAATCCAAAGGTGGTGTTTGTTACCCGTGAGCAATTTCAGACATAAACGGTTGAAATATAATTCTGTTTTAGACCTCATAGACAAACACATAAGTAGCGCAAAAGTTATCTTTGCCTTTTTCCTAAAATACACAGCAAAGTGAGACACTTTTTTTTCAAACCTCTTCAAACAGGGAGGGCAGAGATGATAAGGTTGAAAATGAATCTGGAAAATCACGTTTTGGGGTGAGAACACTAAGACACAACCTGCATGTTTTGACGCACTCACAGCTTTGGAAGGAAATTGGGATCGCTGGTCTGAACAAAAAACAACCTTCAAATAAAATGACAATGTTATTAAATCAATGCCTCAATGGTAAACAGTATTGTATGAACATTTTCCAGTGTCAAAGCAGTTTGCTGACATAGTTTCTTAATCTACAATAGCTCTCTGGCGTGGTGGACATGCTGCTGTACACTGAGTGTGTGATGGTACTGAAGCGAGCGCCGTCCGGCAACATTAGGGCCTACGCTGCCCAGTCATGGGATTATCTATTCCATGGGCCTCTCAGGACCGCAGCGCTGCCTGGCATAACGGCAAAGAGTCTTAATCCCAATCCCCAAATCCCCTCCTCTCATCTGGGCTCTCTTTCCATGCAAAGACATGAAGTAAGCGTGCTCACTCTGACGCTCCGCCCGGAGCCGGGCCACTTGCCCAAGTACACCCAGGGCCCGCGTTGGGTCAGCGCCTTCGGTCACTCGAGCACACGCGGGGCGGCATCTCTGTTTGAAGGCGATCCGACCGGGTTTAGCGGGGTTGGGGACGCTTGGACCCCTCTGCGGATGAGTCAGTGCTATGAGCGAGTCGTGAGTCATTTTTTGTTGAGACTAACTGTCTCGATGTTGTGGCCTCCCGGAAATTGTTTGTGGCAGCCCAGCAGGATGGAGAAGGCCTTGCGAAAATCTGCGTTGAAGGCATAGATGATGGGGTTGAGGGAGGAATTAGCCCAGCCGAACCACACGAACACGTCGAAGGTGGTGGGGCTGATGCAGGGGAAGGCCTGGCCTCCGCTCGAGCGCTCGCAGAAGGGCACCATGCAGTTGAGCACGAAGAACGGCAGCCAGCAGCACACGAACACGCCCATGATCACGGAGAGCGTCTTCAGCACCTTGGTCTCCCTCTTGAAAGTCATCTTGAAGGAGCTCTCCGAATCGGCGATGCTGGAGCCTCCGCCCATGCTGTCGTGACGGTTCTTGGCGCTCTCGGCCGCTCGCTCCAAGGCGGAGATCCTCCTGATTTGCCTCTGCGCAATGCGGTAGATTTGGGTATAGGTGACCAGCATGATGGCGACGGGGATGTAGAAGCTAATGAGCGAGGTGGAGATAGCGTAGGTCCTGTTCAGGCTGGAGTCGCAGTTCTCTGACGTGACGTTTGATCGCACAAAGGCGGAGGGGGGAGAAGCGAGTGATCTGAAAGATGTCGTTTGAGCCTTGTGCCAGTTGAGCTGCACCGGAATGAAGGAAATGAAGACTGACAGCGTCCACGCCACGCTAATCATCACGAACGCCACCTTGGGTGTCATCTTGCGCTCGTAGCGAAAGGGGCTGGAGATGGCCCAGTAGCGGTCCAGGCTGATCACGCACAGGTTGAGAATGGAAGCGGTCGAGCACATGATGTCGAAGGCCACCCAGGTGTCGCAGAAGGAGCCGAAGGGCCAGAAACCGACGATCTCGCTCACCGCCTTCCAAGGCATGACCAAAACGGCCACCAAGAGGTCTGACACAGCCAGCGAGATGACAAAAAAGTTGGTGACTTTGGTGCGCAAGTGGCGGAACTTGGTGACGGCCGCGCACACCAGCGTGTTGCCCAGCAGCGTGGTGAGGATGAGCAGCGAGAGGAAACAACCCGTCAGGACCCGACTTGAGGAAGCCTCGTCCGAAGAGCCGCTGTCGATGGCCGTTGTAAAGTTCCTGACATCCATCCCTGAACGTTTCATTCAAGTCATGTTGCGGGGAAATGCCGACGTCGCGACTGCACGATAACATGCCTCCAGGCTTCCCCGCCGTAGGATCAGTTTATCTTTTGATAAACGATGAAAGGAATGCTTCTCGAGGCCCAGCCACTCCGGGGGCGGCATGAGCCCTTTGACTCGGCAGATCGGATTTGACATAGTTTTAGCTTCAGTGCTCAACAGGTAACGGTAATTCAATTCCTCAACGTAACCAAACCTCTGCAGTTTCAGAGATCAGCTGTCTGCTCGGCGAGGTCATCAGCAAGCCTGTGAACGAACAACATGAGCGACATTACACTTGTGTTTGGCCGTTTTTGTCCTCAAACATTCTTTATGAAATCACACAGTCCCTTTCTCGCCTTTAGATGGCAATGATGATTTATGATGAGGCTCAGTTTGGTAACTTGGCAACTTTAGTAGAGCACACATCTCTTTATAAGGACAATGCGATTAATTCCTGCCAATAAAGATATGAAACAATTGGTAGGGCCAGTTTATGATCTTTAGTGGTATACTGGTACATGAAGAAAATGACAATGATTAAAATTGGCTCGAGAGGATTGAATAAAAATGGTGTTGTTCTTGTGATGTCATTTTTTCATTAGTAGTAATTAAACGACATTACTGCATCATATTCCCTAATTTTCATCAATTAAGGTAGGCAAAATATTTGAAACACTACTTTGTCTTAGGCAAAATATTTGAAACACTACTTTCTATTTGGTCAAATATTTTGCCTACCTCTATGGATGAAAATTAGGGAATATGATGCAGTACACCTGATTGCAAACTATAGTCACAATAATATAGACACTGTTGTGTTAGTCTCACTGACAGTTTCAACAAAAGTGAACATTGTCTTTGCTATTTGTAATCCATCTATTACACCACCATTCATTTGAGTGTGTGGGTGTACCTAATGATGTGTCTTTTTAGAGGTTCTTTACATATACATTTATTCCTGAATAAAATTGCTGTACATTAAGTGTCACACATACCTTCATCCACATCCAGTTGTATCATCATTCAATTCTTGTGCAAAAGAAGGCAGTTGTCCTTCCAAAATTTTCCATTTTAGAACAAAACAGCGTCAAATCCACGCAGTCAACATCCCCGACCCCGAACATCTTCAACAGTCCCGTTGTTTACATGTAAATAAGATCCAACATCGCGGATTGAGGTCTGCGTGCTCTCGCAGCTTCGGCGCGTCTCTGCGGACAAGCGCAGTGACATGTGCGCTCTTTCACACACTTTTTTTTCTCTCTCACAGGCGCGCTGTAGTCTGCTGACCGCGTCGCATTTCGGACACGGTGAAAACAAAATTTAAGCATACACACTTTGCCTTTCTGTTTCCGATTGAGGCATTTAACATAAGAAATGCGGTCCAGGACCAAATTTAATCTATTTTCTCCCTGTCGTGATTGCGTTTTCACGTCGATGTAAAATGTTAACATGACTATAATAATAATCTAAAATGTATTTACCATATCGCATTATAATAATAACAATAAAAAAATGACCCAGTTAAATTTGCACCGCTGTATAAGTTAAATGAACATCCAGGTTATAAAACAGAATCAGGACACCAGGCCAGGCAAGGAGGACACTGCCCCACTGTGGCCATCTTGTGGACAAAACAGTTAGCTGCACTTAAAGTAAAGACCTTCATCGAGACAGATTGAAGAGTGAGATTTTTGTGATTTTTTTGATTTACTTTTTTTTTTTACCCCAGCAATTTAATACTTATCACCTCATGATAATGGTCACAATTTCACCTTGAGGCTTGAGTCTACTCTGACTTATAAATCCCAGCAAAATCTGTCAGCATCACCGCAGTGGCCGCTCGTTTTATTCACTTCATTGCATGCAGCGCATAATGGAATTCAGAACAATCGTGACATACCAGCTGTCGCCCCACATCCATGCACATTGTGATGGGAGCTGGAGCGACAGCTTTTAGCCTTTTCCCTCTCAAGCATCCACATTATAAGCAGTTTGCAAGATTGACCATGAGGGCAGAGGAGAGATGCAAATAAGGGGCTAAAATTAGAACAATGGCTTACAGTACATCTTAATCTTCCATTTGCCTTTAATTGTCAGTGCAAATCATGCATGACAGTTGATTTGCACAAAGTACTGCAATTTTAATTGAGAGAGTGCATGATCATGTTGCTTTACAATATTTAAACTAATTTGTGCAATTAACATAGTGTTGCACTAATAGCAGAAGAACACTTACCCTTTGATAGGGGTAGGGTGGTTTGCAAGCACGCACGCACGCACGCACATACACACACGAACACCCAATATGCTTTATTTTGTCCCAGGCAGCTTTGTTTTCTGCCCACTCCTCTAGTTTCAGAGGAGGGATACCCGCAGCGTTCCCAGGTCAGCTGTGACATATATTCTTCAACAGAATCAGAATCATCCTATAGTAGACCTTTTCACAATGACGCCACACGTGCTTCCCGGTGGCTTGAAATAGTTTTTCTCAGAGGTCACCATTAATTAATTAAAAAATAAAAAATTGTATCGTTTGAGGGCGGCACGTGGTCGATAAAGTACTATATAAGTGGACTCCATTTACTATTATGATTACGGTAAGTTGGATTTGTCATTTTTCTACCATTACGTGTTTTAAAAGTACTATTATTAACCAATTCAAGTTGATTTGGTATTTGCTGCTGAAACAGTAAATGAATAGTGAATGCGGATTTTGGATGTGAGTCGAAGTTCTAGTAGTAAATATGCTCTAAAGTTGTCTCTCAACTCATATGCAGCAACCCTGTTACTAAAATGTTTTTAGTCAAGGAGAGGAGATGACAAAAAAAGAGAGAACTTATGACTCAGCAGAAATTATATTGTCAGATACTTGCTCTCACCACAGGTAGACCTAAGGTATGTCCTCTCTTCTACTTATGTCATTTTTAAAAATAGAAATGTTATTTAATTGCAAAAGATATAATCAGTAATATTTTTGGTATACTGTATATGTTTTGTAGGTCCTTGAGCATCTGTATCAGGGTCACGCTAAACTAAGCAGAATAGATGATATGACAAAAAAAATATACAGTATACCTAAAATAAGTGTACCGTTGATGGTTGAGCCGGACAAATCAAATTAGGCCATTCTTTATTGCCTGTTCTGCCTAAAAATAAAAAAGTTATAAAATAAACGGTCGCTTTCAGAATTGTTAGTGTCCTCCAATTCTGGAATGACCTGCCACCACCATTTTGACACTAAACCTCAAGAGACTGGTCCTAATTTCTTTACTTTTTTTGGTAAATCTTGAGCCAAGATTTGCAATTTGAGCCTCTGCCACACAAATAATCTAGAGTTGACACATGTCTGTGGATGCCCCCCCTCAGGTGGGTGCCTGGCCCCGCCCACCCTATGCATGTCCCTGGGTGGAATACATATCCAATCTACAAACAACACCAATCAGCCACCAAGGTAGAACCAAGTGTGAGTGGAACAGAAATGTGGGAGAGAAATACTGTCACCCACTGGTGTTACCGTGTTTTACAGTTATTGCTGTAATTAATGAGTGTATTTTTGTTAGAATAATTGTACATAAGTTATCCCATATTTACTCTTAAAGGGACACTTGGATGAGCTTAACATTGGTACTCATATAATAGGTGTGCATGTAAAAATGACATCAGTACTAAAGTGCCCCTCTCAAAAGACTGATTTAAGTCGTGATTTAAGGTCTTTTTTGGTGATTAGATTGACAGCATATTACCCCGCCCCCTTTAGGGGCGTGGCTTATGTTATGTTTTCGGTCTCAGCGGTCTACGTCACGGGAGGGAGCCAAGCGTGGTAATATTGCTCGCTTTGTCAGTTCTGTTGTCTAAAACGGCGACCGATCGCCACCAAAATGCAAATGCACATTACTACTCTTGTCCACTTCAACCTGAGGAAGTATAAAAGTGTTCTGCACTATAGTTTGTATTTATTGACATAAAACGCGATGTCATCATGATCACCTCCACAAAATCAAAAATACCGTGGCAATCGCTTCTCCACTTACACAGGCTGAAGCGAACAAGAGCATGAATGCGCGCACACGAACCCCGACTGGTTATATTTCGGACATTTAGCGATGCTAAACTCGCGTCAACAATCAGGAGGCAGACAGCGACTGGCAGTGGGCAAACAATCAGGCAAGCATGGATCTTTATCCCCCCCCAACCTTCCCTCCCCAGCTAACAGTAGGATAACAGTACAGCTAATAGCAACAACTAGCTTCAGGCCGTTAAAACAAAAGGCGTTAGCACAACAACATTAGCTCCTTGCTGTCCGCGCAGCGTGAAGGTGATCATGAGCTTGCGTCTTCATGTCGCGGGGTTGCCTCCCAAGCAGTCGGGTGCGTTGTCCGACACCGCTTGCAGCCGCGAGAGTGGAGTGGCGTCAGAGTGAGGTAAGACCTCATCGAACACCGGGGGTGTCTTGAACGTGCGCATCCGACTCCACAGCCGAGTGTGGCCGCATTGGAACGCGCCGTTTCGGCTGTTACGTTCCACGGCGTGTTGTCGGTCGAAAAACGGTGGCCATTCCTCATCCAAATAAATGTGCACGTCCACTCATTCCCACTTCAGTCTCTGTAAATATCCTGACTGGTGTTAAATGCCTCGCCCGTCCTAACCGTGATCATCAAAGAAGCATTGGGTTTTCTTTTGTTTGTTTGTTTTTTTTAAGCAAAGAAGCAGTGTGCGCTCGTCCCAGCATAAATCTATGTAGCTCTGCTCACTTCCACATTTCTTCATTCTCATATAAATCAGCCACGGAGAAGTTAATCCTTTTGATATGTTGAAGTGGTCATTAGTAGAGATGTCCACATAAATTTTGGTGGCAATTGATCACCGTTTTTGGACGTTATAAGCGATGAAAGTACAATGATTTCCAATGGAGAGTTTGGAATCGGTTACTCCAGTGAGTCCGACCGAACATGGATAGAACGGTAGGGGGCGCGGCCATTCTCCTCATTAACAAGAGGCGTTATTCATGGAGTCACTTATTTCCTGATTCCTCCCAAATTTATTGATAAAATAGAAAACTATTTTCATTTTACTGATCAAAAAATATATAAAATGAACTTGTTAGTGAAAACATGTCCATGCCGACCCAACCATCCCTTTAATAGTGTTGCAAAGCATTTATTCATCAGGATAACCTTGTTTGTTAAGGTTGTCTTTGAGGAAAGCAGAGCAGGCCTCGAGATTCAGCTGCAGATAGGAAATTGTGCCTTTATCTCAAGAAGACTTTCCTGTCTCTAAATTACATTAGGCCTATTATAGCGGTTTAAATTACTTTATTGGAGTGGTCTGTTTTAACAGTTTTGTGTTTTCAAAGCATTCTAAGCCGTGATTTCCAATTCCCAACTGTTGGAGCAAATGTCAATGTAACAAGAAAAAACACCTTTTTGTAAATAAAAGAGGCAACGGACAGAGTGTGTGCAGAATGGTCGGAGATTTGTCACTGTGCCTATCTCTGTTAGTTCTCCTCATGAGTAAAAGTTAAACTCTCTTGTCTTCCCTCCTTGTGTAGTGTTTTTGTTAAATGTTTTAGGTCATCTAGAACCTGACAATTTTTCAGCAGCTAAAAAATATACAGTATTTCCATTGTTTGGACAGTGCATTACGGTAAAATTTGGCTAGCACGTTTACCACACAGTCCTGAGGTCCCGCGTTTCAATCTGAGCTCAGGCCTTCCTGTGTGAAGTTTGCATGTTTCCCTCATGCATGTGTGGCTCTGCAGCAGGTACTCTGGCTTCCTCCTACATTCCAAGGACATGCTAGGTTAATTGAAGACTTTGTTGTCCACGAATGTAAATGTGATTTGTTGGACACATTACAATCCCTCATGCTGTCACACGTAACAATGGCATGACCTCCACCGTTTTGTTCAAATTTTGAGGGCTTTTTTTTTTTTTTGACAGAAGAATGTAGGCAAACTTCAAATAATAGCACTTTTGAGGTGTCCAAACTTTAGAGTGGAATCGGACCATCCACTATACAAACCACACATAAGCACATTTCTTTCTGCTATTAGGTCTGCTGAATGTACAGTATGTTTCTCGATGATGTCATTTTGTTGCTCTTACCATATCTATAGCTGCCTTGTTTATCAGTGAAGCACATCTTTGCTGTGAATGAGTGTGTTTTGCAAATTAAGCTTTAGCTATCGGCATGATTCCAGGATTGTGTCAGGTTGTCGTTGTTATGACAACAGAAAGACTCTGCCATGAGAAAGTGTTGGCAGGTCGATTAGTTTTTGAAAACTGCTTGTGGTTTCATGTATGCTCATTAGCGAGACTACTTCCTGGCCTGAACAAATGTCATACCACGATACAATCATCGCGAGAACCGCTGTGTAATCTGTTTGTTTTTGTAATATTATTAAGTGTTTTAATTTTATGTACTCATACAGTGGAAGACTTAGTGGGCCACTCTACATTATGGTCTTAGTATGCTTATTTTTGAACCGTGATTTTGCTACACTGGCAATAAGTTTTGGGTCATTATTAGGGCTGAACAATTAATCGAATTCAGATCGACATTGCAATGCGGGAGAATGCAATTCTTAAATGGTTAAAGCTGCAATTTGGAAAAAAAATAACAACCTCTTTTTCATTTCTGTGGTTCAGTATTGGCTACTGTATTTATTTATGTACTGTCTAGATAAGTTCAATGTTTACGAAGTGCAGTCCACGTTTCCATGTCATTGTTTCATGAAACATCAAGTTGAAGTGATTAAGCGTTATTGTTGTAATCTGTGATCTTTTTGATTTACTGACTTTTGTTTACGCCAGACTTGTTTGGTAGAATTTTGTTATTTTTTTGTAGTGAACGTTTAGACTGAACAGTGTCTAGTAAGTTAATAATTTTAATTGAAGTAGGTAAACTGTCTTTCATATTGATATTTTATTTCATATATACTCCACATTTGCATTTATTTTAGCGTATGTCTGACCTGTAAGACCAAAAGATTTATGTATAATTATTGTGATATTGTTTATTGTAATAAAGAGTAATTTATTTATTGTGTTTGTTAAAAAAAAATACACGGGAAGAGGACCTTGAGTACATAATTTCATCGTAAATTGTAATATTGCAGGAAAAAGAATTAGATTCTTTTTCAAAATCGTTCAGCCCTAGTTATTATCATGCTGGAAGACCCATCCACAATCCATCATTAGTGTTACAGTTGTATAAAAGATTTTTTTCCCTTCTCATTAATACATGGCTCCATTCACTGGCCTCTCAGTGCAGTAAAGTTGCCCTGTAGCCTCCTGCAGAAAGATATTTTTCATTCTCCAAACATAGCGTGTCGAATAGCTCAACTTTGGTGTCATCCGACCACAGCACTTACTCCTTATCCTTTTCTGAGTCGATTTTCTGCCAAATATTGTAAGAAAAGGAAAAAAAGAAAAGAAAAGAAAATGACAAAGGAACAGAAAGCCACACTTCCATGAGTGAATCCAGTCCCACCAAATTGAGTTAACTCTCAGAACGTATGACAAAGTCCAAGTTTTGATTCACTTTTGAGGAATAGTTTTCAAAATTGTTGTTGCTCCGCAACTTTAGAGATTCCACTGCACTTATAATAAGCACCGTGGTATTACAGCAGGCATTTGGTTATCTCAGGTCTTTTTTTTTTTTTTTTTTTTTTAACTGAGATGACAGCGCAGTACAACAGCAAATGTTGAATACAGCAGAAGTGAACTGTGACTGCATTGCCTTAATACCAGGACATGCCACAGCTGGTGCACTGTCGGCCTATCGTAGATGTTTTGCATCCAAATCCTGTCAACAAACCCCATTCCTCCTCTTTCAACTTAAAAAACCTGTTACAGAAATGTACAGACACGTTCTCATGTGTCGACATGTTACATTTTTCCTGGGAATAAAAAAAAAGTATTGGTTTTATTGTGAGGATGAAAAATATGCAATATGCAAAAACATCCTTTTTTTTTTTTTAGAACCAGGAGTTTGAACTCAGCTCTCCACATCTCTCTTATTGCTGCAACGTGTGTGCTTGTATGTGTGTTGCGTGATCAGTGTGCATGTCAGCACGCACTATGTCAGCATTACGACTCCGGCTGCACTCTAGATGCTTGAAGTAGATACGAGGAGATTTTTGCCCACTGCTTTGCACTAATAGGACAATACAGGCTTTCTTCTCCCTTTTACAAGGATACATTTACAAACAGGCAGTAATAACATTTTCTTTTTTATTATTCAATGATAGATATGAATAAATATTTTTCTTGCATATTGACCGTATGTTTTGCATTGTATGAAATACCTTGAACCACATCTTAATAGAAAAAAATAAATAGATGATCAAATAAATAAATAAAAAAACAACTTTCATTAAAATATCTTATCTTAGCATTAGACAGCTCACATCTGGTGTCCTTTGTCAAAAAGGTAATCCATAACTGCACTGCAGCTGCGTTGCATTCAAAAGAAGACTTCATCTTTTCCTTTCATTAAGTTTCTTCAGGAAAGTTGAGTACGGTTTGAAAGGCGTCAGGCTCCGTGTGTTCTGTTCCATTCTGCACTGATGCTCAGTCTGGAAGAAGAACGGAAGTTTCATGTTACTTGCCGCTAAACACAACCCATTCAAAGTCGGAAACGTTCCATGGACATCACACACAGGAAACGGAGCACTCTAAAAACAGCTCGGTTAAAAATAACACAATTTGTTGTCTAAAATGGACCGATCCACTATTTTGGTCAATTTGACCCAACTTTCTGGGTTGTTTTCTGCAAAAACAACCCCCAAAATTGGGCTGTTTTGTACAAAACAACGCAAGAAGGTGGGTCAAATTGACCCAATTAGTGGATCGGTCCATGTTTTGACCCAGAATTGTGTTATTTTTGACCCATCTGTTTTTAGAGTGAGTAACTAGTGAGCACTAAACTGCAACATTTGATTTGATTTTAATTCAACATTTTGTTCAGTGGTAGCAAGTGGTTAGCATGTTTCCCCTATAGTTCTGAGGTCGTGGGTTTGAATCCGGATTCCGACATCACTCTGTCCACGTTCTATATCTAATCTCTAATGAGGCCAAGCAGGTGTAGGAAATTGTTTTTAGTTTTATTCGGCACTCCTGATTTTTGATGTTTCATAGATTGAAAAGAATTGTTGATTAAAGCACAATCCACCCCCATAAATGTGTCCAAAGTCTCCAGAAACTTAATAGAAATGTTCTGCCTCCTTGAATGTTATTTGTTAAGGATTCGGAAAATAATTTCAATTCAGTTTTGATCGTATTGTTTACAAATTTGGTTGACTAGATGGACATACTGTGTGGTAAATCAAAAGCTTCTCAGCTAATTCGGGGCAGTGATGATCATTGAACATAAGGACTATTATTCTGACTTTTTTTTTATTCATAGTTAAAAATTCTGTCATCAATGACTGGACTTAAACTAGATATCAGGTGGGATGGCACATGTCCCTTTGCAACATACCTGCACTGAACAATGAATCAAATTTAAATTAACATCGTAATGTAGTAGAATGCAATTTTCAAATCACAAAAGTTAGAATTTGTAAAAAGAGAATAAGAACAAAAAAAAATGACACTCTCCTTCGTTTTGGTCGGTCGGTAGGCTTTATTTATTTATTTATTTATTTATTTATTGTTTATAGTGTGCAGATATGTTCAGTGCTTAAGAAGTGTGGTCCACATGTTTACATATACCATTGTTTCATGAAACATGACATCACACTTGTTTGGTAGAATTTTGCGATGACAAATAAACTGTATTTCATATTAGGCCAATTCACGGTTCATTTCCCTTTATTTTAGTGTAGGGTTACCCTACAAAAGTAAAACATTGATGTATAATAAATCTTGTTTATTGTAGTACAGATAAATTTATTGCTTGTGTTTGGGAAGAGGGCCTTGAAAAAATAATCACATATTTAATCGCAATCGCAATATTGAGGAAAAAAAATTAAAATGAACTAAAACCTCTCAAAATTGTTCCACCATAATATATAGTCACCCTACATGGGTGTCGTTATGACAGTTAGCGTAATTCTTTTTCATTTTTCAGCAAAAAAAGGCAAAAGTGTGGATAGAAAAATGCAGGCGATTGCAAGAGGTGCCTGGCATGTGCCAGAAGGGGCCTCTATACTTTGTAAATATGATTCTGCTGACGAACCTGTTGAAGACAAGGCCTCAGTTGCTTGAGATTTCCCTTGAGCTCTGTGAGGATGTTTTCACTCTGTTGTTGTACCGACACGTTGCTGAGAAGATGTCTCAGCTCTCGGGTGAAAACATTCACACAAAAGTCCTGAAATGGTGACAAGCCAGGAGATTAGTCGTCAGCCTTTTTTTTATTTCCCACCAGGTAGTGATTAGAGAAATGAAAAAGAACTCACCGCTTTTTTGTGCATATCTGCGGACGGCATCCGCACTGCGTCTGGCTACAGGGACAGAAACATATTAGAAGCATAACATGACTTTCATACCGGTACTATCTCTGTGGTTATGAGTCACAACCAAGGTTATTATAGTTAAAAGTAAGTCAAGTCAAACATTTTCTTTACAATATTATGTTATACACACCACCTCTAGTCTAAATGCTGTATGGTATTCTGATCAATATTGTTATTGTGGAGTATCAATTAATCAGCAAACTCCACCCGTTTTTATCCATCTCAGAGGACAGCCATTTTGGCAAATGATACTCCATATTGTTGTTGTCCTGTGAAAAACACGTCTGTTTTTTGTCTTTTTTTTTTTTTAATTCTTGCATTAATGGGATGTCCGTAACGCCGAAACCCCTTAACATAAAAAAAAGAAAAAAAAAAGGTCATGCATGTTTTTCACAAGACAGCGATGATATATATATATATATATATATATATATATATATAAAAACTAATACTAGAACTAATTAAAAAGCTCAACTAAAACAAAACATTTTCAAAAAAATAAAAACTAACAAACTCACTCTAAAAACGAATTAAACCTTACTGAATTAAAAAAAAAACACACAAGTCAAAACAAAATGAAAACGAATTAAAATGAAAAATCCTAAACTACTAGAACCCTTCAATAACGTCTTCAATAACATGCATGTTTTGCACTCTAAAAACAGTTGGGTTCAAAATAACACAATTTTGGCTCAAAATGGACCGATCCACAACTTGGGTCAGTTTGACCCAAAATGGGTAGTTTTGTGAAAAACAACCCCAAAAAAATGTGCTGTTTTGTACAAAACAATGCAAGACAGTCAGTCAAATTGACCCAGTTTGTGTATCGGTCCATTTTTGACCCAAAATTGTGTTATTTTTAACCCAACTGATTTTAGAGTGTGGGAAGCAAGCTCAGGTAGCACATGCAAACTCCACACAAGAGGGTCTAAGCAACGATTCGAACCCAGGACCTTAACTGTGAGGCAGGCGTGCTAACCATTGGCTCGCCCGCGCTGTGAAAGTAAACGAGATCAAAAGTCAACCATGAAGTGACTCAGTCGTTTTAAATGAATATTTAATCTATTGGACTTCCTTTGGACTTTGTGCCATGAGTGCTAATTCTAAATACATGCTGAATTCTCCTGCAAAAATATTTATACGAATGTTGAACTGATTGTTTAATGGAGGTAGACTTTCAGGTCATGGTACGCAAAGTCCATGTAATAAAATCCATTAAAGTGCGATACCAATGCTAAATGGTCCTTGCACCTTCGCTGGCATTATAAGATAAGCGCGCTGCAAAGTGAAGAATGCATTTTTACTCACAGACGTGAAATTGAGTTGTTTGGCTCTGAAGAGTTTGTTGAGTTTACCCAGTCTTTCTATCATCTCCTTGTGCAAGTTAAAGTTGACACAGTTGTCAGCACTGTCGCAGAAATGCAGCAGCAAGACAAGAGCAAACACGCACTTCATCATACTGTACTCTCGCTCTCTCTCTCTCGCTAAACAGGTCCGCCTGGTTGTCTAAAGTGTGACCACTTACCAACATCAGCCCATTTTATTTCATTCATAAAGTCGCCGCAGAAAAGGAAACGACTAATGTCATCCTTGTCCACCTACTCAAAATGCAAACGCACTGTCGAAATGTAAAATTGCTCAACAGTTCACACCATTTGTGTTCGACCACATTCTCAATCACCTGATGAGATTATATCAACTTGTAAAGACACAAAGGGGTGCAATTTCTGTGAATAACTGGTTTCGACTGCCTCGTGCGAAAGGCAGAACAAAAAGCAAAGAATTGCTTAATTTTGCATATCCTGAAATAATCGTATCTGAAACGTGATGGACCATAAGAACGGATGTGGTCACTTTCATGTACACTAACTTGTATGTGAACACAGTTTGTTCTTCAAGAGTGAGAGGACCTTGCTTGCAGGGATGGAGCTATAGAACCATGAGAAATCTGTGTAGCCCCAGTTAAACCCTTCCGGCATTTTAGTTGTGATTCTAAAATATTTTGATACATAGTTTTTTCTCAGCCCCGCTATTTATCAGTCAAGCCCACCTCTAGCCCCGGTCGAGAAAAAAAAAAAATCCTGAAGATCAGAACATGATTTATTTCAAGTTCACATTTAATTTAATTTAATTCCCGTTGAAATAACACGAAGCAATCACCGTTCTGTGCTGACGTCATCACAAGCGCGCATGAGTGACAGTGATGGAAAATTTGACAAATGTGTCGTTTGCAGAAGCAACGTTGCTTGTGGAATGGTCACCGACTGGTGAGCACATCCGTCTTACAGTGTGGAGGTCATGGGTTAAAATCCACACTTTTGGGAAGTTTGCATGTTTTTTTTGTACCTGTGTGGCTCTTCGATTGAAGACTCTAAGTTTAAATATTACCTAGGTTAGTTTTAAGAGACCGAACCTACATCAATAAATTGTACTCCTCGGAGTAAATTAAGGTTAACTAACTAAATCAAGTGGGACTGCAGTGCGACCCAATCCTAGTAATTTCGTTAAATTAACCAAAATGAATTACATTGACCCAACCCAAGTACATAGACCATGACTTAATGCTAAAAGAAAACAATTGTGAATTGTGAGAAATTCTTGATTCTTGCATGATTTTTTTTATAGGGAAAATCAACCCAAACACATTTTTTTCTCCAAGAATATGTTCCCAGCAGGCCCACTAGTTTAAACACGGCATTCTGATTAATATTGCGTTTGTGGAATAAGAGTTAAGCAGCAAAATCCACCCGTTTTTAGCCATCTCAGGGGGCGGCCATTTTGTCACTTCTGTCGACTGAAAATGACATCACAACTGCTCAGGGCTCAGGTAACAACCAATCACGGCTCAGCTTCAGAAAACAGGTCAGCCGTGATTAGTCGTTACCTGAGCCCTGTGCAGTTGAGCTGTCATTTTCAGTCGACAGAAGTGAGAAAATGGCCGCCGGCAGAGATGGCTAAAAACGGGTGGATTAACTCTTATTCCACAAACAAAATATTTATCAGCAGAGCTGGGCAGTCCGTCCCTGGGCCGTACCGGTCAGACCCTTCGGCCCGGCCGGATGACCCATTTTACGGGTGGGGGCTGACAAATTTAAAAAAATGGTTGGACTAAGCATGGCCGGAAGTAGATTTTAGTCCGGCCCACTAATCGGCCCTCATGCGTTTGACGTGGTCGTGAGGCGACCAAATTTCATTTCAGCCTACTCAGTGAAAGGCTTCTTTTTAGGCTTCTTTCTACTCCCGCGTCGGCGCCAGCGACAACTGCCGCATTGATTCACGTGACCGACGCATTGTGCTATTGGCGACAGGTCTGCAACACATGCCACACAACCATCAGGAATTGTTGCTGCTCTGATCGGTCCATTATGACAAATGATGTATTTCCCACATGGAGAGGAGGAGAGAGAGGATGCAGCACGCAGCTCGTTGCTGCTGCAAAAGCAAACTATTTGGGCAATAAAATTAAATGCATAGTCAGGTCATCTCGGTCCATTAATGGTTGTAGCAGGCATGATATCCATTGTTGTTGCTGTCTTGAACTGAACTGTTTTAAATTAACTTGAGTCCGGGAGTATATTAAGATGCGCGCAGCACTCAAGTATGACGCTGGCACATCAAGGTGGAGTTCTTCTGGCGTCTTCTACTTACGGAAATACGCCGTAGCAAACCTGTTGTGTATAGTGGTTTGCTGGTATGCTTTTATTTTGAATAACTTATTGAATGCGACTCCTGGCCGTCTGTTGGACCCAAATAATTATACAATACGACAAAACCAACCCAGGGGCTCGCAATGGAAGTAAGCACACGCAGTTGGGTAAGTAGTAAAGTACTAGTGGCGCATTTTGAAGCATGTCCACAGTGGGTTCGAATAGTAAATTAGCCAGCTAATGATCCTTAAAAAGCTTCTGCCGTTAGCATCTCTCCTGCGGCGGCGTCAATCACGGACACTTTTTTTTGGGGGGGCCCGGAGTGCGGAACGGGGCGGGTGGTGATAATTTTTATGAATGGGGGGGGGGGGGGGGGTCGCGGTCGGAAGGGTACCCAGGTCGAGGGTGGAGGGTCGCGGCCGGAGCGGCAAAAAAGGGTCAAGTGCCCAGCTCTGTTTATCAGAATGCCTTGTTTCAACTAGTGGACTTGCATAGAACATATTCTTGAAAAAAATATGTTTGGGTTGACTTCCCCCTTTAAAGTTCATCGAAGGAGCTTTCTTTCAGTTTAAGATGGGCAACCCCCTTGCTTTTTTCTCTCCACTCGCCACACATGACAGTTCATTTAAAAATGATTTGAAGACCTCATTTGACTATTGCATAACTTTTATTGGCGGTGACTGTGACTTTGTCATAGTTTCTGTGGTTGTATATCGGCTGATGAATAACAAGCTCTAAGGGACTTAATATTAATATTTAGAGCACAGTCACGGTCGGGGGGAGCCCACCCACACATCACATAATCCTCAGCTATTTTATTGGCTGTGTAAAGGAGTTTGTAATATATTTAACACACGCTAAACACTGAGCATCTACAGTATGTGACAGTCACATTATATTTAAACTTCAATTTGTAAGCTTATTATACAAGCTGACTAATTCTGTCCCAACGGCGGGCGGTCCCAAGGCATTACATTTCATGGTTACGGAAGGCGGCCGGTGTAAGAATATACGTTACCATATTCCATGCCATATAACAAACCGCACTCAGTTACCACCGCTCTTGTTATTTTTCATTTGCGTGTTTACATTTTATAGACGAAAAGTGTTTTTTAACTCATTCACTGCCATTGACGAATTTACTCATCTTTTCAGTCCAGCCATTCCATTCCAGGAATTTATGTACATTCTTTTTCTAATTTTTTCAAACGTTAGGGTAAAAGAAAGTCGGAAAATGCCTGGCAGTGAATGAGGTAATACTATCATGTTCTGTAATTATGACTTTTCTACTGCTTTAGCATAGATCAGTGGTATCAAATTCATTTTTGTCGTGGGCCACGTTGAAGTTACAGTTTACCCCGGTGGTCAAGAATAAGGAATTGGTTCAATTATTGTTGAAGTTACTGTAATACGGTAGTAAGAAAATGCTCAAAATGATCACTTATCACATACAATATGACAATTGGAAATTTTGGTAAAGAATCTAGTAAGCATCATGGAAGTTGACATGCTTGATTTGCTTTCTTGAGCCACATAAAATGTGGTGGGCCAGATCTGGCCCCCGAGACTCGAGTTGGACACCTGTGGTGTAAGTTAATGATGTATTTGTAATTTGTATTTGATGTGTGTTACACGAAGCCGTGCGCACGTCCCACCGGCGACGACACATCCCTTCCGAGAGGGATTTTCATATTTGAAAGTGGGCTATATTTGATCAATTTAACGATATTCGGTCTCAGGAAAACAGCATGCAACATGATTTACAGCCAGTCTCACACTTCAATGCGTCACGCCTCCTTGGAGGAGTTTTTGTTTGTTTGTTTTTTATATGCACGGCAGGTGTGTCTGACGTCTGGACGGGAGAATGCATGTAGCTGGCAGGCATATTCAAAAAAATAATAAAAAAATGGCTGACGCACGAACGGGAGAATATGGCCTTTAGTCATGTTATTCGAGAGAAAAATACACTAAGACTTGCTGGATTCAAAGTCAAAGTAGGGGTTGATTCTAAATCCAAAACATGAATCAAAGTACTCAGTTCTGCTTTTCTCAGTATGACACACAAGATGTCAAAATATATTACTGAAAAGAAAAACAAAAGCCCTGTGCTCATCTCACATTTATATATTATAAAGAAAGTATCAAGTTTTATATGCTGTAGCTCCAATACTGGACTGTGTTTTCTTACACTAGTTCATGAAGTCGCCATTTTGTGACTCATGCAATGCGGCCGCTGCATTTGAATGGCATCCTGGAAACAACTGTGGCGCGTTTGTCTTGACACCATCAGTGGAAGGACAGTTTGAGTGTGCGGATGTCACTTTGAGAGTTGCGTGTAGGGAGGGGGATATTTGCAGGATGTAGTGACACATATTTTACACCTTGCACATATCTACAAATCCCCCATTCCATTATTTATGCATATGCACGTGTACGTGTTTAATATTGCGTGTGTGTAGCATTTACTTGAGTTCTGGTCAAGATGTCCCATCATGTCCCATCTTTCTTTGCCAGAACTACTCGCACTGCCCATGATAATAATCAGAGCTGGGCATTCCATCTATGTGACGGACCGGTCCGTCTATCCGTCACTGACGGATGCCCGTTTTGCTGACGGTTGAGGAATGATGGGAACATTTTAAAATAGACGGATTAAGCATCGATGCAAACTACTTTATTTAGTCCGCCATTCGTCAGTAGTCCGTCATTAGTCTATTTTTCGCGGCGAGGCTTCGATGGCCACGGTGAGCGCGGGGAGGAAAATAGTGAGTTGTTGTTGCCTGGGGGACAGATTTGAGTGAGGGACCAGGCTGTGAACAGGCTTCCAAAGCACAGTGAGTCAGTATTTCTGTTCAAACATTGTCCAGCGGGGGTCAGTGAAAGTTATTCGGGCTCGCCGATGACAGAAAATTAGAGGCGAACCGGCCTAGAGTCGGGTACCGTTTCCATCCGGTAAAAAAGGCGAATGACGGACGAGGGAAGGATACCCACGCTGCAGACGGATGACGAATAACGGATGCTCAATTTTTAATAAAATGCCCAGCTTTGATCATTTAAATTTGGATTACGATTACGGTTCCGATTCTGGTTCTTTGATTCGATTTGATTCGATTATCCGTTCTCGATTCCGATTCTTAACAAAAAAAAAAAGAAAAAAAGAATTATTTTTGGACAAATCGCATGAACTTCTATGTTCTTTAGTCATCAAAGTTCATCATCAAAGCCACGTTTAGCTCGTCATTGTCTCGTTATTGTCATGAAAAAAAGGGGCATTAACGAATAATTTCGTCATCGTCATCGTTGATGAAAACAACACTGGTTAGCGGTCATTGGAAGGGAGCTGCTGCAGTTCTTCGCCCTGTGGGTACAGCTTCAGCACCCAGGTACAGCACAGGTCCAGACACAGCTACCAGCACCTTCCATTTGGTTTGCAGGTCTAGCCCGATGATGCCAGGGGCGGAGCCATGGGTGGACCTGGGTGTGCACAGGCCCACCCAGATTTACAGACTGCCCACCCAGTGAGATGCATGAAAAAAAATTATGAAATTATTTTTGAATTTGTGTTTTGTTGTGTTTTTTTTTTTATTGTATTGAATATTAAAAATGGCATAATTGCGGTTGTCCAAGGAAGATCTGAACTTCATATTATTCAGTTTGTCGTTTTATTTGAACATGCGATGTGTCGGGACAGGAGGATTGTGCTCAGTGAGAGAAATATTCAGGCCCACCCTGATTTTTCCAGGCCCACCCATTAGCTACGTTCTGGCTCCGCCCCTCGATGATACAGGTGAAATTTGTGGAAATTTGTGTGTTGCAGCCACAGTAACTGGTAGGGCCTTCGCGTCCAGCATCCTGGCCCATTCCTCGAAGACAGTAGAGATGTGGTGCTTGATGGGCCGCCATCCTGGCAGTCTGGGGCCAGCGGTTCCAGCAAGACCTCAGACCGTAGCAATTAGATGGTTGACCCAGTATCCACCAGGGCCCTGCACTGCCGGACATCTACGCTGCAGTCGAAGTACTTTACGCCATGGGTCTTACCAAGACAGCCCAGTCACAGCTGTGATTGGTTGCGGAAGGAAGACTGCTTAGAGTTGAGGCTCTTTGCTGCCGGCGCTGGGCAGTAGCGCGCGATGTTTCCCAGCTCTCCACACGGGTAGCATCCCTCCATTTGCTGTCGTCTGGTCTTCCGTTCCACGTGCTTGAGGCGTCGTCGCTGGGGCAACGGGCGAGCACATGCACGGCTCCGCTGGGAAATACTCTCGAATGTGGGGCTTGCGCTTCCCGTCAGGACCATCCATCCTCAATCCCTTCCTCAAGCCTCTTCTTCTTTGGTCAAGCGAATTGCAAAGTCCTCAATCATGGGTGCGCTGGAAACTATCCAGGCTGATTTTGGGCAAGAAAGTGACCAACCAATCACTGAGCTCATATACAGTTGACGAACAATCGTTCATTCCCACATTCCGACCAATGGACAATTTTGATTCTTCGATTAACCTGACAAGAGGGTTTTTAGAAGGTGGGAGGAAACCGTTTAGTTCATAGGAAGGCAGCGGCTTGGATTCGAATCCCCAAGATCAGAACTGCGAGACGATGTGCTAGACACTCGCAACACAAATACATAGGGAATTGCGATACACAACTCCATCTGCGCCAGAGATGCTGACGTATTCATGTACAGATCGCTACAGATGTGTTTTACTGTTTAAGGTGGCTGTAAAAAGTTTTACTGTGACCAACCAATCAGAATACAGAAGAATGCTGGTGGATGTTGCCCTTGTGAGGATAATTTGAAATCAGATTGGTTAAAGAAACAGTACCTTTTTAATATTGTTTAAATTGCATTGACCAGAATTTATGATTCTGAAGGGGTTCTGGGCAGATAAAAGTGACCTGGTAGCACATAGAGGCTGATTTCTTATTGGACAAAAAATTAAAATACATTTTTAAAAAAATCTAATATCCACATATTACATGGTACTGAAAGCAGTGCAGCCAAGAGAAACACTACAAAATGAAGAGAATAGACTGTTTTGAATATATATATATATATATATATATATATATATGTATATATATATATATATATATATATATATATATATATATATATATGTTAGAATTTAGCTTGTAAATGTAGGCAAATACTTCTGATATAATACGATGACTGAGCCTTAAACTTTCATGCAAAATATGATAGAGGATCCCAGTTCGGAGGAGCATCACAAAGTAATCATGGATTACTGTCCAACTCTCATGATGACACATCTGTCATCATCGCGGACACACTATATGTGGGAAGGATGGCAATAAGGGAAAATACATATATACAAGAAATGCATGTTTTCCAAGTGTAATGCAAGTGGGTGAAACCTTCTTAATCTCATGAGAGATTGTGTGGTGATAAACCACCAATCTGACATTTCCGTTAAGATGCTCAGTCTAGCTGGTACATACAAAGCCAACTTAGACATCTTAATGTATTTCAGCATGAGAGTTCAGCACATTTTAATGATTCACAATGTGTAAAAACTGCAACGGATACATATTCTATATTTATTGCAGAGATGGTCTTGTTTTTTAGGATTAACTAGCAACATACAGTTGTGTTGAATCTGCTCACAAAAAAACATTCATGTACGTATTTTTTGTGGCAAAGGGCACTTGAGTTGTTGAGTTTCCATTTGCATCCACATCTGTGTAGGCTTTGGTACCAGTAACAAAACCCACATCACAGTTAACACAATGAGACTTTTCATCCATATTAGTTATGAAAAGTTAATGAGACAATGATCTATAACCACAATTTATTGTATGACATACTGTTGACTTTCAGGTTTAATTCAAGATGTTTCACAAAAAGGACATTATCTATAGAACTTTCATGCAGATTACCTCCAGAAGACACAAGTTAAATTTCCATGTTAACACAATGCCAGTAAATGATAATAAAATATTAGAGGTGCAACGATTAATTGATAATTGACAACTAATCGATTATCGAATTGATAACTATTTTTGATAATCGATGAATCATATACAGTATACCTTTTTAATGTAAAATTGTCCAAATGCTCAGAATTTCAGCCTCTCAATATGAGCCAATTTCTGTTGTCTTCCATGAAAGTGGACTGATTATCTTTATGTTGGATCAAAATTCATCTTTTAAAACAATTATCAACATTTCTACCTATTTATGGACATGTTAGGGATCAAACTGAATCATAATTATTTTATGTTTGTACATTTTTTCATTGTCAATTTGAAATATCGTTTTGAATGAAGGGATAGAAATGATGCCATGCGTTTTAAAATCAGATTCGTCGATCAATCGACAAAATAATCAAGAGATTAATCGATTATTACAATTATTGTTAACTGCAGCCATATACTATACAGTTAAACAGGAGCATTCATCCCACTAATGGGGGGGTAAGAGGTGTAAGATTTCCTGGGAATTAGAGGAAATTGTTGAGAATCAACAGGAATTTATGGGAACAAAAGGGAATGAACCAGGAAATGGAAAAAAACTGAAGGCTGTCTCATAATAGGGAAATTACTATAAATATGGTTTGAGCATATAAAATACAGTTTGGCATAATCCTGACTAAAATAACCAGTTTTCATGTCTATTTTGCATGGATGTCTGTTTTTGACAGACAAAATGTTTACATTTATACTTGAATGTTGCCTTTCAAATAATAACTTTCAATTCCCAGTCACTTACCATAAATTCCCAGAACTCCCATAGAATTTTTCAAATTTGATAAAATTCACCACCTTCATTTCCCATTGAAATTGACCAGAAACCCCAGAAATTCTGCAATTTGCAGCCCCAATCCTATGCTGTAACTTGTTTGCTTCTGTCCTCAACCTTATCTCTTTCTTCATTGTGCAGTCCTACAACTAGAAGAATAAATATTTAATCCTAGTCACAATAAATCCAGAGTCAATGCCCAAATTACATGGGGCCCTTTATGCTTCTGAATGGCATGCACCAGCATCGCGAGGTGTGTTTGGCTCCACCAAGTGTTAGAAAAGCAACAATGCAATCACATACGCTCTGAAAAGAGCCTCTGACCTGAAATGCCCTTTTCGCGATGTAGAAAACGGATTCCCCCAAACATCACAGTTTGTTCAAATGTACATTTTTAGCCCTTCTCCTTCAAGGCCTTCAGTGTGACGACCATTCCTCCAGCATCACAGAGCTGGAACTCATCCAGAGAATCATCGTGGACCAGATCGGAAGTATAACTTCCATATGACACATCTCCACTCTCGTCCTTTTCCTCATCTTCCTCAAAGTCATCCGGGTACTCGACTTGGTCCGCGACGTCCTGGCAACACTGTGAAAACACTGAAAGAGCGAATGTGGATTAGTTTGTTCAGGGTGTTTTTGTACAAAATGTTTCTTAAGCATGGCTTTGTGACAAAGTCCATAAAGGGAAACAAAATAATTTTTAGAAATGGAAATCTAAGGCTGAAATTGATGTTAGAAATTAAGTGGGTTTAAGATTGTATGTGTGCTTGAATTCAAATTATGACTCTCGAAACTATGAAGTGGCTTGTATGTAGATTCTGCAGTATGACGGAGCATTACATCAGGGAATTACTTTTTGGGTATGAAGCTGAGGTGAACATTCTTGTTACAGTGACATTGTGTTACAGTTTTGAGGAACTGGTGGTTTCGTAAACGTTTTCATTTCATTCACCACATTAATGGCAGCTCTAGCAAAAGTGTCCTTTCGGGTTTAGGTCAAGTATGCTAAACACCCCAGTCGAGCTTTTTGTTTCTGTTGAGACACTTTTGAGATCCCCCTTGGAACTTCCGACAAAGCTACTTCTAAAGTGATAACATTGAAAGAGAAAAAAATCAACTTGGAACTTGTTTTTGTCAACAGTTTACTCTTTTATATTTTTATGAAGTGAATTAGAATACTTTCATAACACGACAAAATGTTGCTTGATGAATATTTGTCAACATCAACTCTATTTAGCATATGTAGGACAGTATGTGCACATGTGACAATGGGCTTTGCAGATGTATTTCTCACATGTACAGCGCACAGCTTTTTTCTTGCAGTCCTACTTCAAGTGTCAGATTGTCATAGAACGACCCAAATGCAGGGAGGCAGGAGAAGTACGGAACAGAACTATTTACTAACCAAAAAAAAAAAACACAATTAAAGAGGAAGTCAACCCAAACATATTCTTTTCAAGCCCACTAGTTGAAACAAGGCATAATGATAAATATTGCGTTTGTGAAGTAAGAGTTAATCCACCCGTTATTAGCCATTTTTGGTAACGACCAATCACAGCTGACCTGTTTTCTGAAACTGAGCCGTGATTGGTCGTTACCTGAGCCCTGAGCAGTTGTGATGTCATTTTCAGTCGACAGAAGTGACAAAATGGCCGCCCCCTGAGATGGCTAAAAAGGGGTGGATTTTGCTGCTCAACTCATATTCCATAAACGCAATATTATTCAGAATGACGTATCTCAACTAGTGGACGTGCTGGGAACATATACTTGAAAAAAATATGTTTGGATTGATTTCTTTAACCAGAGGGTTTGTTTTTCCTGAAAATATTCTTTTGTTTTTAATTTGTTCTATGCAGTCCCAGTGGTCTAAACTGGTCTAAACACAGTATTCTGATTGATATTGCGTTTGTGTGCCGTTATGTGATGTCATTTTCAGTCGAAAGCAAGTGGCAGTACACGGCAAAACAGACGGCCCCTGCGATAGATGAAAATGGGTGGATTTTTCTCCTTAATTCAAATTCCACAAACGCAATATTTATCGTTTGCTCTACTGCTGCTCTAAGGTGTTTAGGGCCTTGTTTACATGTACCCAGGGGGTTTGCAAAAGGTGGCAAAAGCCTGCGGTTAGCCCTATCATCCACACGTCCCTGGAGGTTTTTTCATTGAAAACGTAAAACACAGTGGAGTTTTGCGGCTATCTCCGGACCTGCGTTTGGCTGTAGACAGTTAGACCCGGAGATTTACGTCGTCACTATGCTACAAAAATGCTCTGACGTCACTTGAGTTTTCAAGAGTGTCAACATGGATGCCTGCGGAGCTGCGTTGGTTATAGCCATTCTCCAGGCTTACTTTTTGCTTACTTATTTGTCCGCAATCAACTACTGCTTCTCGTTGAAACATTTAAAAGCAGTTCTGACTTCTTGTCGGTCCTCACGAACAAGAGTGGCGCCGTGTTTTTGGTTTCGTAGAAGTGACGTCAAAGGACGGAAGTTCCCTCTGAATGGACCGTATTTGGCTAACTACTGCCGCCTAGAGGCTTGGCATGCATTTGAAAACGCACTTCCGCGGTGTAGTGTAGCTGCATTTTTAACGAACGACGATGTGTATTCCAACACGGAGTGGGCGGGGGGAAATATTCAGTTGTTTGAAAAAAGCCCGGCTATGTGTAGACAAGGCCTAAATGTACCATTGTGAATTACCGAGGCGCTCAGCAGAGTTTCTCCTTGTTGATAAGAATGAATGTCGGCTTTGCTCCTCCTCCTCCGAAGAACTTCCTTCCTCGTCAAAGTCGTCAGGGTAGAGGCAGCCACAGTGACTCTGTCCACCAGCACAGGAACAGTCCTCCTCCGCATCATCCTCATTATTCAGCGTGTCCTTACATTGAAAGTGCCGTAAGTGATATCGCACAAAGGTGCTGTCAACTATACAGGCAGCGCTCGGTCTGTTTTGGGGTTGAATGTTTAACATTCTCTGGATTAATGAGCAGATGTTTTGAGAGTAAAGTTCAGGCACCGCTTCGTACTCTCCTTTGGTGATCTTGTATAAGAGACTGAGGAGGTTGGAGGCTGCAAATGGAGGCGTGAGAGCGCAGATCTCATAGAGCAGGCAGCCCATAGCCCAGATGTCACACTCGGAGCTGTAAGGCACATCCTGGCAGAGTTCTGGGCTCAGGTAGCAGGGAGTTCCTACACATGTGGAGGCCATGTCAGCTGTGCTTGTCATCACTCTGGATACCCCAAAGTCTCCCAACTTCACCACGCCTTGTTTTGTTAGCAACACATTTGAGGTTTTGATGTCCCGGTGGAGTATTTTAACTTCATGTATGTAACTCACAGCCAGAGCGACCTGCACAAACCAGCCCATGACCGTACTCTCGGTGAAGAAGTCGCTTGGTTTCCTCTCTTTGATTCTGTCATCTAATGTCCCGCCATCACAGTAGTCCATCACAATGTAAATAAAGCCGTCATCAGGGCTCACCAAAGCCTCGCTGCAGTTCACTATGTGAGGCTGCTTCAGCTTCCTAATGATCTCCGCCTCTTGAAGAACAGCCCCCTGTGTCCGTGTGCTCTCCAGTTTGATCCTCTTCACTGCATGTAGCCGCTCTGACTCAACGTGTCTCATTAGGAAGACTTCTCCTGATGCTCCTCGGCCCAAACACATCACCTTTTCGTACTTGTCCATTGTCTCAAGCAGAGCCGTTAGGCCATCTGCTTTATATAAGAGCGCTAGGAAGGTCCTTTGTGTTGTCGTTGCTATGGAGACCAGACGCTGTGGAAACTGAGAGGAGGGCCCTTTGTGTTGCGTTAATAAATGTTTATGGAGTCCTGCCATTTGTATCCCTCTCAAAAGGTGAATCTGTTAGTGTGCTTTTGGCTCCTGCAGCCAAGTGGGGTATTTGTTAATTCATTATATTCGTTATGTGATAAGAAGATTAAATCACAAAAAACAGATTCTGCACCATAATGAATCATTTTAAGTTTTCTCTGGGTCCAACACTTTCCAGTATTTTTAATGCATTTTTGTGTCACACCTCACAATACAGTGGCTATCGAGTTATAACATATAGTTATTGCCAGTTTAGTTGAGTAAATGTCTAAACAATGTGGATGAAGATAAACAACTAGAAAATGCTGGAATGCTGAATGAATAAATATGAAACAATGTGGAATTACATGCAATGATATTGAATGGCATGGAACCATGTGGAACAATATGGAATAATATGAAATGATATTGGTGAAGAAATGTCCAATATGTAGATGAAAGGTGTGGAATGATATTAAATGATAGGGAATGATAGGAGAATGTGGAATTATATTGAATGATATGGATTTATAATTAATGATGTGGAATAATATTGGTGAAAAATGTGCAATATTATAGTGAAAATGTGGCATGACATAGAACAGGGTCACCAACCTTTTTTAAGTTGAGAGCTACTTCAAGGGAACTAGTTAACACCAAAGGCTACCACTTGTGATGAACACTTCTGAAATAACAAATTTGCTCAAATAATCTTACATTGAATAGTATTATATCTTTATCATGTAATGATGTTAATATTAATAATGTAATAATATCCAATTATCCATTTATGCGACGACAATGATAATTGCCAAAATAAGATCCTCAGAATAATTAGGAAATAGATACTGCAAATATCAACATGCAACAATTTACTTCAATAAATCTCTGCCAGTGTTTACATTTACAAATGATCAGTCTTGTAAAATTTGTAGAAAATCGCAATGCCCTACCTAACATTGGTGAGCTGTTTTTAGAACAGGCCCACGGGCTACTCATATGGCCCTTGGGGACTACCTGTTGCCCGTGGGCACCACATTAGTGACCCCTGAATATAGAATGATATATGGAATGATGTGTAATTATATTGGTGACAAATGTGGAATTTTGGGCGTGCGAGAGTTGTGTGAATGTTGAAAATCGTTTCCAAGGTCAATTGAATGAGCTAATGTTTTTTTTTATTTCGAATGGGAATTATGTGAATCTTTGATGTTGAATGTGTTATTGGGAATGAATGGGGAATGTTTGGTTGAAAGATCTGGAATTGGTGGGAAACTGTGATTGTTGGAACGAAAAACGCAAAAGCCAGTCTGGTGTGAATTTTTGTAATATGTTGAAGTTGGGAATGGTCAGAAGGTCGAGAAATGTGGAACAAAAAGGATGTCAAAAAACAGAGAGGAGGGTAAAATGTAATAAAGTTAAAGTGTGTAGAAGAACATATTGACACAATTACCATTTTTTTTGTGGATTATAGATCAAATTAGGTGCATCTGAAAGTGACAGAAGAAATCAAACACAATTGTTGTCAACAACACAATGTACACTAGATGGCGAAATAAACACGAACTGGCTACAATGTACCAATGTCTCGCCGTAGAAAAAGACACACGTCTGCTGCGCATGTACAACTAAACAGAAGCATGAACGTATGCTAGCAAGTGCCGTTTACGTCGTCCCACCTAGTTTGAATTTCACCAAACAGTCACTTGAAATGCCACCTAAGGGCAAAGGTGGCAAGGGTGCTAAAGGTCCGTGCTCTCCTAGTTGTGCTTTTTTTTTCTTTTGCTTAAAATGTGTTGTCTCAAATTAGAACTTGTGTTATGATGTTAGCTTGTTACTGCACTTTAATTTCATTCATCTACTATATTATGCTCATGGCCAGCTTGATAGTTATTATACATTTATTGGATATATTTTGCATTATCCTCATTTCTGAATATTGTTCTCAGGAGGTGCATCAGGAAGTGTAGACACTGACAAGAAGGACAAGGCACCTAAAGGAGGCACTGCTGTTAAGGTTCGATATCTTATTTACAGTTTATTTTCGCGATCTCTATCTACTTGTTTAGCCTAAGCCAAAGCACTCGCATGCACATTTTCCCCAGGTTCGCCACATTCTCTGCGAAAAACATGGGAAATGCATGGAGGCAATGGAAAAATTGAAAGCGGGTGTTCGTTTCAGCGAAGTCGCATCACAATACAGTGAAGACAAAGCGAGACAAGGAGTAAGAACATCTTTTATTGAAGTCATTCCTTATCATTAACTGCTATACCTAATTTCACGTCCGTTCATCATCTAGTATCGTACCAGTTCTTTTCTTTTCACTTTAATCTTTCTAAAAATGTTTTAGAAAGGAAAGAGAACTGAATATTGAATTTATCATGAACATATAATGTTTAATGTTTTGGACAGGGTGATCTGGGTTGGATGACGCGAGGATCTATGGTTGGACCTTTCCAAGAGGCTGCTTTCAACTTGGCCATCTCATCTATGGATAAGCCCGTTTACACAGACCCCCCTGTCAAGACCAAATTTGGTTACCACATCATTATGGTGGAGGGGAAAAAGTAATGAGGAACAACAATAAATTTGGACATTCATTTTGACATTGTCCTCTGTTGTGGATATTACTATTACAGCTACAACAAAACAAAAGGAAATTATTACTTTGTCTTAGCTATTTGTACAATACTGTACCATATTTCTTGGTTCACCATTTAAATTCACACAACTTAAAATAGTGTTTGATTAGTTTGTAGAGCCCATGATAGGTATAAGGCTGCCTTTGATGGACACTATTAAAGTTGAAAGTTTGTACAAAATAAGAAATTATTGAGTAGGCGTGTAAAATAATCTACTGGCTATTATATAAAATGAAATACAATGTCAGAGCCCAAGAAATGTCCTCATTGTATCACATCCAGAAACAATACAGGATTACAGTGTTTCTGTGTTCACATCTCAGCTCTGGCATTCCTGTGTGGAGTTAAGTGTCCTTATCCATGTATGTGCATGATTGTCTATATGTGTCCTGTGATTGACTGATGAACAGTCCAGGGTGTACCCCACTTGTCTCTTAAAGTCATCTGGCTCCAGCTCACCTGCAACCCTGATGAGGTAAAGCTCAACAGAAAATTGATTTTTTTAGTCCAAATATGTACTCAACAGTTACGACATTAAGTACATGTGGACATTACGAAACCAAAACAACTATTCAAATTTTGCCTTTACAATGAAGAGGAGAGAGAGAGACAGGTGATACCGATGTAATGGCAATATTATTTAACATTTACTTTTGATTTTGGCAGTTTTGGTCCTCCATCGAAAAATGAGTCAATTTCAATTTTTCATTTTTATGCCAGATTAAAAAAACAAATGAACAAAACAAAACATGAAGTCTTCCAAGTGTTGTTCGTTCCTGTTTCGATCGCCAGACCGTAGTCGGGAGACGCAGGGGAGATCCCTCTCCAAGGCCGGTGTTGCCTCCTGGGTTGTGGCCGTCGCACGTCGTCGATAAAAGGGTGGGGTGGGGGGGGGGGAGCTCAGTAGCTCAACAAAACGCTACAGGGAGACAAGGGTTGTACTGCAGCCTCGCTTTATTGGTATACACATTTTTCTCCTGCTTCTCATAATTTTCTTACTTCGTCTCTCACATCTCTCTATCTCACCAGCATACGCGCACCTGCACTTTCTCTACTGCCCTCTTTCTCACGCATGCGCACACCACATCCATACGTCACACACACAAGCTTGTCACAATACTCGCAACACAGGCCACATAAACGACCAATTATTTCCATTTAAATCACTAATGTAGCCCGTTTTTAAATTTATTTCTCTCTCCCACTCTTTTATCGATGAAAAACCCCGTTTTCCGTCAACAAAAATCAAACAAACAAAAAAAAATTGAAGTTCCCCAGGCCGCCAGGTGTCAGCAGCGTGCTGTTCGAGCTCGACGAATTCCTGCTTTGACGTTGCTGAGCCTTGCTAGGTGATTGGCGAGCTAAGATGGCGGCGCCAGAGGAGCCTGAATTATCGCAGGCGCAGACCGAAAAACTCCTCCAATTTCAGGTAAACGACATCAAATACACGATCCAAAGCCAGTTAGTTTGCAGCATCGTAAAATGAGTTGTCCTCGTCCAGCGACACTGTTTGGTCCAACTGTCAGTGTTTAAAGCCTTTTTCACACAGTCAACTTCGATACTGGTCAACTTCAGAGCTAACGTTAGAACCAAAGCTAGCATTAGCTTGCATATCTTACAAGTTAGCGGACTTAAAAGGGATTTGAATCGATTTGAATTTCAGACGATCGGTTGTGTCTTCATCAGCGCCAAAGACCCAATGCTCCGGAGTAAGTAAGCATTAGTTAGGAATTGGCCTTCTTAGATCCCAGCTCTGGTGTCACTACATCGCCGACTCCTTGTTTCGATGAGTTCAGTTTATCACTACAGGCAGGACCGAGCTGTCACTAAAGTTTTGACACGTCTCTTTGAAATCATTTTTGGCCATTTTGTGTGTTATTATAATGAAAATGATCCAACGCAATCCCTTAATTCTGTACCATAACTGCAGTTTCCTTGATGGGCAGTTAGAGAGCTAACAGCCCCTCAGCTATCCTATGTCATGTGTTCCTGCTTCATGCAAGAAATATTGTGTTTAATGTTGATTTTTCAGTTTGTTAACTTGCTTGCCAAGTCACGTTTGAGTTTGTATACGTCATATATTTGTTATATTTCTGACAGGACCTTACTGGCTTGGAATCAATCGATCAGTGTCGGCGCACATTAGAGCAGCATAACTGGAACATTGAGGTAACCGGTCAAGCTTTCATATACTGACAAGTCACAACTTTGGCTACACGATATTGTTCTACGTGAGCCACAAATATCAAACACTTGCCCTGACAAAGATGTTAATGTTCAATGTTTTAGGTGTACTGTACACTATTGTAGCAGTTGTTTGGCTGTGTGTGGAAATGCACTGAACAATACTGAGAACTATTTCTGAGGTTACCAAATCGTTAGATTGATTTACCCTGTAGACCAGCAGTTCTCGACTGTTGTCACCCTGTGACCTGCATATACCTATTGTTGCAAGGTCACAACCCACTTTTATAGAGCTTCAGAACAATCAAGCATTTTTTGTTTAAAAAAAAAAAAATCTGTGAAAATGCATCTACAGTGTACTAGATTTTTAAACGCCAATACATGTTTTTTACATACTGCCAAAAACATTGCTAACCAAATGCGAACTAAACAGCACTGTAGTTGTTTAAGTGAGTAATAATTCCTGTCCCTCACCTGATATTTTCCGTGTGAGAACCCTTGCACTATACCTCCCCCAACATAAATAAGAATCAGAATACGAATACATGTACTGGCTGTTCTTGACCCACCCAAAATAGCCAAGCAGTAGAGAATCACTGCTTTAGACCATGGGTCTCCATCCTGGCAGGCAGATAGATAAGCTATTCATGTTATGTAGCATTAATGTCGCAAAATTCCACAGCACAAGTAGGTGTGTGTTTTTACATTAAAAAAAATAGTCATACAGGAATCTTGCAGCGTAAATGTACTTAAATTCACTAATACTATATCAAAACGTTGTCAACCTATACGTGTATTTTAATGCTTCAAAAATACAAACACTCTTTGTGTATAAAAACGGAAGTAATATTCACCATTAAGCATGTTGCATCTTACCAACTTGCACAGTTCAGTTGATCGCGTTCCGCACCTGTTGTAATGGAAAAGCAACGGAGGCTATGCGGTGCGTTGTGTTGTGGGGCTGGAATGTCAAGAAAAAGCGGCTTTAGATAATTTTTCAAAATCGTTCAGCTCTAGCGCACACACACTGCATGCAGTTGTGTTTTCACCAAGTTGGACATTGGCAATGGCCGAGATTTTAATGTGACGAACGATAATCCCGCCAACGGGGTGTTCTTAAGTGATCCCACCACTAGAGAAGGGCTTTTAGTTCCTGGTCAGTAGGTGGACGTCAAGTGTACCTAGCTGGCGAGTATCGACTCAACATAGTCCCCCCAAGTGTTGTTGCTGTTGCGAGTTTTGACTTTTCCCTTCAGGGGTCATGAATAATTGAAATGATTGCCTTTCAGGCTGCAGTACAAGACAGGCTCAATGAGGAGGAAGGTGTGCCCAGTGTGTTCAACCCGCCGCCGTCTCGACCGTTACAAGTCAACACAACAGACCACAGAGTATATAGTTATATTGTCTCCAGGCCACAACCCAGGGTACGTCTGTTGACCTTTAGTGAAAAAATGACTTTTTATTGCGTTTAGACAAATGGTCGGGATCAAGTGTGAAATTAAACAACCTGATAAGATATCCAGTTGTTAAGTTTTGTGCTTTAGTGTTTGTCCACTCCTTGATTTAATTGGCTTTGTGTTCCAGGGATTGCTAGGATGGAGTTATTACTTGATAATGCTACCTTTCAGATTTACATATTACACACTACTGGACATATTCAGGTAAGAATAATGGCAGATTGACATGCACCTGGAGCTTAGGGGAAAGATCACAGATGGGCACTATTTTTGTCTTACAGGTTTGCCCTGCGGTTCGTGCGACCAGACCCCCGTGGTCGTGTTACCGACCCCGTTGGGGATGTTGTTTCATTTATTCGGAGTTTTGAGGAAAAGTACGGTCGCTCACATCCTGTTTTTTACCAGGGAGCATACAGCCAGGTGTGTGCTGAGATTTGCTTGATTGGTTGATTGCCACTCACTCACAATATGCTTAATAAGCGATTAATTGGTTAAGAATTGGATTGTAGGGGTGAACAATTAATTAAATTCAAATCATGGGTCATCAATTCACCATTCAAATCATCAATTGCATTGTGGTAGAATGCAATTTTCAAATCGTAAAGACTGCAATTTTTTTCTCAAAGTAAAAAAATCCTTTTCTTCATATCGTTCGGTCGGTAGGTTTTAGTTTTTGTAGGGCTGGACCTGGATCAGGTCCAGGAGCAATTTAGTCAGCAATAGGAAGTAGAGATAGATCCACAAAATCCTCCTTTATGGCACCATTCATGCAGGAAGCATAATGCTGCTCGGAAGTTCAGAAACTTGAGCAAGAGCTTCTCGTACACATATTAAAATATACTTTAAAAATGTAATATTAACTCATAATATGTGTACTGTCATATCTGATCTATTGTATTTGGTGCTTGCATAATTTCAGTCTATGAAAAAAGAAACATTTCAAGAGGCCAAATCTGTGCGTCTTTATATGCTGGATCATTTTTGAGCCAAAGTGTCTCTCGGCCGAGAATCAATCCTATTCTTAGCGTCGCACTGTTTTACAATGAATTATCTTCCACATGACAGGCATTAAATGATGCCAAACGGGAGCTCCGCTACCTTTTAGTGTACCTTCATGGAGATGATCATCAAGACACTGATGAGTTTTGCCGGTACGTGTCATGATTTTTATCCCAGCTTTCCATTAGATCTTTGTTCAAAGGACCTATTGTTGATGCTTGTATTAGTCATGTGCTTGTTCTCATTCTGCTGTCTCTTTTTCTTAAAGCATATGTTTTTTTGTTTTTATTTATTGACTTTACTTTTTTTGAGTAAGAGCTTAATTTTGTGCTGCTGCGTCACTCTGTAGCTCCACATTATGCACAGAAGAGGTGGTAACCTTCGTCAACACCCGAATGCTGTTCTGGGCATGCTCAACAAGCAAGCCTGAGGGCTACAGAGGTAAACAGATAGCTTCCTATTTGACTCAACATTCAGTGGTACGTAGTGTGTCATGGTGTGTTATTTTCAATTGGGCACAGAGGCAAGTATATGTGTGTGAACATTTGTTGTTGGTTTTGCTGCTGTTCTGAAAATTTTGGCCAAGCAGTACAGTTTGCCACCACTCAAAAGTACAACCACTGCAATAAGCAGGCACGCACGACCTTGGGCTCGTTGGAGTACTGGCACATTGGGGATCAAATGAAAATGAATACAAATGCCATTCATACATTTCCAGGCCATCGAAAAACAACAGAACATGTGGAAGGTGTTATGTAAAAGAAATGGCTGTTAAGGCGTCATTTTGGACATGTTCATAAAGTGAGTTATGGTATGACTATTTTTTTTTTACCAGGTTTCACATTGTAATTGTCCAAATGATCTTTCTGCCTTGTAAGTGAAGGCATCATTCATGCAGTGGTTGTAATAATCACATTAAATCGCATTTGAAATTAGATTTTTTGTAAAAAATATCGCAATTTGATTATTTTTCAAAATCTTTCAGCAGTAGTCTGTGCATTGTGCAAAGTAATGAAAAGTGAATACATTGGTTACATATTGAGTGATACCGATGGACCGGTGAAATGCTATGATCGATTATGTTATCGGTCAGGCCCTTAATATGACTGCTATAAAATTCCAAAAATGCTGCAAAATTTGAAACCTATCTTTGTGGGTTGAGGATATAACTCCAAGAGACTTTTTTTTTGTAGGTCTTGGGCTGTTGCATGTGCCGCACAATTTTTGTAGACCTGGGTGACACGTACAGCTAAGGATGCTATGTTAAAAATGTTTATGGGTGTGACTGAGACATGTTAAGAAAATCACACATTAAACCTCAAAAAAAAAAAATGTTTTTTTTTTTTTTTTTTGCCTCCCCTGATGTGTTTACATATCCAATTTTCACAACAGGTAGCAGCAGCGTCGACTCATAAAAGCTTTTGTCCATCCTATTTAGTTTCCCAAGCGTTGCGGGAGAACACTTATCCATTCCTGGCCATGATCATGCTGAAGGACCGCAAGATGACGGTCGTCGGCCGCCTTGAGGGCCTCATCCAGCCCGAGGACTTCGTCAGTCAGCTCACCTTCATTATGGAGGCCAACCAAACATATCTGATGTCTGAGCGCCTTGAACGGTACTGGCTGTGTACCGAGCCATCTCTGTTTATTTATTTATTTTTTTTCCAAACTAACAAACCTAAATTATAAGATCACAATATACATAAACAATGAAAACAAATTAAACCCCCCCAAATTATTTTAAAAATGCTGATAACGATTGTTTTTGTGTGTTTGGGGGGTGGATGTGAATCCGCGGCTGCCAAACTGCATGTGTGCGTCCATTGTACATAATAAAATGAACCTGCAGCCGTTGCTTTCTGTAGGTTTAAAAAGCAGAATTACAGAGGATGACATTCAGTAATTTTCAACAAAAGTGACTGTGTTGAAATGCATGTTGTGTATAGTTTAAGGCTCAATAGTCTCCATCTAATGGTTGACAACAGAATTACACCAGAATAGACGAGAGGAGTGTGAATCTGATGGGGGGGTTTACTTTATTTCAAACTCAATTCTATATTTATAGCAAGAGTTGTTCTAAAAATATTTTAGAAAGCGATGTGCAACTCTTAGATTTTCATGCTTATTGTACAAATCCATATAAAAATGTCACAGCTTGGACGCTCAATGTGAACTGCGTAAAAGTGAGTGTTCACTGTGGATGAATGTTTTATATTTTCAGAGAGGAAAGGAGTCAGACTCAAGTGCTAAGACAACAGCAAGACGAGGCGTATCAGGCGTCCCTCCGTGCCGACCAGGAGAAGGACCGAAAGAAGCGAGAGGAGGAGGAGCAACGGAGGCAAGAGGAGGAGAAGGTCCGGCAGTGCGCTCTCGCAGAGGAGAGGAGACGACGAGTGAGTCTCGCCGTGCATCACGACTCGTGAGCCCATTGAATGAAGTTCAATTTACAATCCGGGTCATACTGCATTGGTTTTTCGCCAGACACTGGAAGAAGAGAAGGAGAGGAAGTCGGAATGTCTCCCGCCGGAGCCGCTTGTAGACGATCCAGAAAGTGTCAAAATAGTGTTCAAGCTGCCCAATGACACGCGCGTGGAAAGACGATTCCTCTTCGGGCAGTCGCTTACAGTGAGTTCACCCACAGGGGACATGTCTTTTGTGTTCGCCAAAGTGAAAATTCTGTTGAATTATTGGTGTTGTACTACTTAAATGTAGTTTGAATTGAAACCACTTGACATTTTATGTAATAAAAAAAAAAGTTTTATTCTGCAAGTCTCACAATACCGCCACAGAATATAATTAAAAAAAAATTTAAAATAAAGGAAACAGGACACTTTTCACTTAACAGGGACTTGAACATCATTTTTCTTTTTTCCTTTTTATTCCCTAAAGTGAAGCTACAAAATAGCACAATTTTCATTTCAAATCCTGTAAAAGCATAGCATTGGATTTCTAATCTATAGTAAATGTCTTCAAAGCAAGACACTCATTCATGTTTCTTTTCTCAGGTAATCTATGACTTCCTGTTCTCGTTGAAAGAAAGCCCAGAGAAGTTTCAGATTGTCACCAACTTTCCTCGCCGGGTGCTGCCCTGCCTTCCGACCGAGCAGCAGCCCAACCCTCCCACGCTGAAAGAGGCGGGACTCAGCCGTTCCGAGGTCCTTTTTGTTCAGGATCTTACGGACGATTAAAAAAACAAAACAAAAGACCTCAAGCCGCTTCTGTGTGGGAACACCTTCTCCAGTGCCCAGCCGTCCCCCTCCCAAGCCCTCTCCATTTGTCCTTTTTTTGTTGAATGGCCACTATGGGATCATTGAGTAAAAATCTGGAATGTAGAACTCCCCTTGGGCAGCCGTTGTTCACCTGTGTCTACAGGGTTCCCAATAGCCTGGAAAGTCTTGAATTTTATTAAATAAATATTTCTTGAAGTTCTTCCTTCATCCCTTTCCATCCACAGAGATCACATCTCATGTGTATCAGCTGCCTGTTCATCTTGTATTTACCCATGACTCTCGTAGTCAACGCAGAGGCTGGTGATTCCTCCACTTAGAAAATACTCCAACAAGTAGCTGAGCCTCTTGCTAAACCAGACGCATGACCAAAATGACCTTAGAGTATCTATTGATCCACTTGGAAACAAGGACTTTTCACCTTGGTTTTGCTATAGTATTGTTAAAAAAAGTTTGGCAGGTTGGACACTAGTTTGAAATGCCTTTAAGTTTCCTTTTTTTTTTTTTCTTTTTTTACTTATATGACTCATAAGACAGAGCCAGATTTAGACTCAAAGGAAATATGGGAACCCTGTTTTAAATGAGTGACATGTACATAAACATTCATAAACATGGATTTCCCCTCCGACTCATCTGTGTCATATGACCAGATGCATGTTGACTGTGCAAGCAGACTGAAGTTCAGCACGTTTCACAAAAGGGCCGCAGCTTTTTTTCCACGTGGCATGCTCTGCTAGTCTGCTGTCACTCACCAACATTTTGCTTGTAACATCCAAAAAAGCTCTTGTAAAGATGTAATTTCCCCGACTATAAATTAAAAAAAAACATTTAAATGTGGGTTCATTGAGCATTTGTGATCGCATCGCAGTTTGAAATGAGACGAGTGTCGTGTTGGTATACGTAATACATTTATTAGTGAACAACCCTCTCCAATCAGCCACAACAATTCAAAAAAATATGATTGCACTACTTGGTAAAGCATAACTAGCAACTTTCATTTAAAAAAAGTACAAATCTTAAAAAGTTCAAACAGTATACAGATGCATATAATACACTAACTAGTTCTTGTTAAATGCTACAAACAATGATTCCAATGGAATGAAAAATTAAAACAACCATTTCCTCTATGTAATATATATATGTGTAAATATATATATATTAGTTTCCGTGCTCCCACCCCCCACAATACAAACATGGAAAAATGAGGTAACTGTAAATGTGCAAGTACCAAAGCAAAAATATATCTGCCTAACACACAACACGTGCCCCTGGCTCTGTTGGTGGGTGGGCTGAGGACCCCTTTAACGACCAGGGAGGGTAATAACAGTAAACCACGATCCCACCACAGCGAAAAAAAATATATCATTGGTAAACCATAAATGGCATCTACAAAGCAATCAATCACAAATCCAAACAATGTTTAGCTGCTTATTGGAACATTTTTTTTTTTCGCACCAGACAAGCTGTGAGATTGAAGAAAGTTAACAGAAAGACTACAAGACTCTATTCTGTTGTTAATCATAATTTGCTTCAACGGGAGCTTCTTTTTTTCTCTTAATTAGTGGGGTTGCTGGATAAATGTCAATTGAAAAGATACTCCCAAAAATAAGCGCTAATATCAACATGAAGTACATGTGAACAATACATTTTAAGATATTGATACACTGAGAGCAAGTGCCTGAGAGGCAGGTACAGTACTACACTGGAATATGTATGACAACACTTAGAATTTTTTTTTTTTAAACCCTTAAACTATAATTATAATGATTTCCACTGGGGTATTAGTATAACATGCTTTAAGAATACATGAGATCCATGACAAACTATTGCATTCACGCAAGTGAGTTTTTGTAGCTAAAAGCAGAACATCTAGCACCTTGTCACTATGGCTTTTTGATCAAACTACAGTAGTCTCAGAGCAGGTTGTTTTCAGTCATTAGGGCAATAACAGTAACACAACGCATGTTAAGAATTGATGGACCCAGACCATTTTTTTTTTCCCAACAAAATGAAGTTAGCGCAATAAAATCTTGTAGTCATTCAGTTCTATTAGAAATATGTGCAGTACAATGCATGGCAGTTATCAGCTGAGCGATAAGATCCGAACCTCCAGAAACCGACTTGGAACTGGATGACAAGCATGCATATTGTGCACCTTTAAATAGGTCCCCAGCAGATCTGAAGCTGTCCTTCACGCGCTTGCTCGTCTTTTCTTTTTCTTTTCTTTTGTAAGCATGCAAACAACTTCTGGAGTGATTAGGTAGGAGTGTGCGCACATTGAGAAGTTGGACCACAGCAAATAGTCAAAACCGGTTTGTAAAATTACTTTTGTACGTTGCCTCTTTTTTTTTTTTTTAAGTTGTTTTTTTTTTCTCTTGAAAACATGCCTTGTCTTTAAACGGTGTACTATTTCAGACATAAGAGGATATAATAATTGCTTACATTAAATCATTTGTGGTCAGCGGAAAATGACCAACATAAATTCAGATAGCTCCTTTTCATGGCATCCTTCCCATTTGACACAGACTCCTCATGTCCCGTATCCTCATATTCCGAGTGGCCCTGAGTTTTTTTTTTTTTTTTAACGTACAATATAGCCTGCGAATAGATATGTATGTACACGTAGATTAATTCTCAAAGCTGTGGGTAGAACTCATTAAATGGCTTTTTTTTTTTTTTTCTTTTGAAGATGGCACACACGTCAAAGACTCACATTCACTTAAGACACTGAAGTAAAGAAAAAGGCAAGATCCCTTTACACGGAAAAGCAACGCTTACAACTGCCTGTTAGTGCTTACTAATTTTTTTTTCTTCTCAAAAGTCGCAACACAAGCAGGAAAGTAGAAGTCCAACAGTGTTTCCGCACTACTGAACACCAGTGACTTCCACGACATTCGTCTGTCTTCAAATCTAAAAGCATTCACGCGCAAGTTATACATACTTGTTTTTTTTTTTTCTCTTAAACACCACCTTTAAGCTGATGACCACGTTACCAGAAGATAAACACAAACATTGTTAGTGCTCCCCACGCGTTCCTTCAACTCATTTTCTCCAAAAGATTACAAAGCAATAAATAAAACCTTTTAGAAACGGTGAAAATGACACAGTATTTGCCAGGATTAGTAATAGGTTTGTGCTTGTCAAGGTCATATAAGAAGGCAGGTCTAACATCTGGAAAAGTAGGCGATATCTATATATTGGATTTGGCTCACAAACAAACAAACAAACAAACAAACATTGACGGCCACGTCTTCCTCAAACTGGAAGATTAAAAAGTCCATTCAGAAGTCGCTCCTTTGCAACATATTGCTGTCCGCACGGGACAACGGCGACTTGCATCCGTTTTAATGCTCGTCTTCCCACATAGGCAAGCCGTTCTTTTAGTATGCTGCTCCTATTTTTTTTTCTTCTTCTTCTTCTTCTTCTCAAGTTAGATCATTTTGGTGGTAATGCTTGGTTTAAATATTGCTAGTCGGAATCAACAGTTCATGCAAATCCCAGCATGCCGCCCTGTATCCAGTGGTTACACAATACATTGGCTCCGTGAACAGGATAAACGCGCGCACACACACACGCGCGCACGCACGCACGCACGCACCCATGCGCAAAGGATAGCCATAGCACTTGTGCAGTTATGCTGAATGACCTTGAAATGATCCGATCCGTGAATCCAAGACACCTTTTTGGATACGTGAGTGTTCCAGAGGAGGA